>NC_045544.1:121525261-122725261 GCF_009769535.1 Thamnophis elegans | reverse complement strand
TCTTCCAGATCCATCAGGTACAACTCTGGGGAGGTTCTATCTCGACTACTGTTTTTATTTATTTATATGATATATATCTTTTAATTCTGCTCTTTTTGTGATCTCAGAATAGTGCAAAAGTTTATTGCTGCCTCTTTTTCTCTACCACTTATTACCATCGTAATAATCCTGTTTGGTAGATTAAATTGGGAAATGGAGAGTACCCTAGCATCACCCAGGAAGCTCTATAAAATTGAAAGCAGATGCCTGATACTGTAAACAATTTGAATCTAAATGTAATTCCTGTCACACCTAAATAGGAGGCTAAAAAGTAATGGGAGTTGTAGTACAAGGTATTTAGAAAGCACCAGTTGCGGAAGTCTAGTTTAACTACTTCCTATAAACACTTAGGGCTTCTCTCAGTCATTCAAGGTGTTAATGCACTAAGAATGTTGCTATTTTATTACTTCCCCAAATCCCAAAGGTGTCAGTGTTCCAAGTATCATGCCAAATTAAATCAGAGTCCAAGACAAAATGATCCTTAAAGTTCCAATTTAATAAGTCAGACATCTTAGCACATCTGTGGAAATCCCAATTCAGAAAACTTCCTGGGATTCCACCCAGTTGAAAGTTCATGTTCTTATCCCCACACCCATAAATCCATCACATGGTCCAATCTTCTTCGGCCATGCTGGCATCTCCACCCAGCTGGTTCCGGTCAGGTGCAGAGGTGTGGAGACAAAAGATGACCTTGGGCTTCTAGAAAAGAATGACACCAACACATTCCACAGTTCTACTCCTTTCTATTCCCCTCTCCCAACTACTACACTAATGAAAGAGCATAATGAAATAAGAGAGAGTGTGGCAGGCCAAAGATCCTAAAAGGGATATAACTGCAGGCCTGACAAAAGGTTTTAGATCTGAAAACTTTCGACTGACTAGGTGACTTCACTAAGTAACAATTTTCTTTTGCCAGTCCCTTGAAGAAAGCCTTTCAAACAGGGGCGTCAAATTTGCGGTCTGTGGGCCGGATGCGTCACGTGCTGGCCACCCCAGTTTTAGCAAAGAAGAAAAAAAAGTTGTGTTACATCACACGATGACAAGGTGACGATGCAAGGTTGACACCCCTACTTTAAAATAACATGCAATGCAACAAATTACTACTATAATTTGCTAAGAGGTTCACTGTTTGTGTTTTCATATTGACCGTGGAGAAGAAAGCGCTAATTCTCTTCTGTAAAACAAGTATAGATTACTAGCAAGTTGTGTTTATTATTAAAAGTTGCAGAAGCCTGAGTTTTTAAGGAACTAATTATCTGGGCTTTTAATTGTAGCATTAAAAAATAATTGGCCTGATGCTTTAAAAAATACCATATTTTTCGGAGTATAAGACACCGGGGTATACGACACACCAAGATTTCGAAGACGTAAATTTTAAAAAAAAGTTTTTGCCCTCCCCGGTCCCTAGGAGCACTCTGCACTCTGTTTTTTTTGGGGGGAGGGCAAAAATGTGACACATGGGGGCTCGATCTTCCTAAAGGGTAAGGCATTTATCGATCTCAAACCTACTTTTCTCTACCCCTCCCATGGCAGGGCAGGACTAATCATATCTCTCTGCGCTTTATTGTGTCCCCTCTGACCGGCGACACAGAGCCGCTTGGCCCAAGGAGCAGTAGTTGGCTCGCTTCTTCTCTTCAGTGAGGAAGGAAAGACACATGGGGGCTGCTGAAATGGCACCTGAGCAGCAAAAGGGAAGCCCAAAGGAAATAACCCGGCAAGGCTGCCTCCTTGAACAACCAGGCTTGTTCACAGCCCTCTTGGCAACCCCACTTCCTTAGTCTCAGGGCAAAAGCAGGTCCCAGGCTGCATTCCGAAGTTTCCTTTCCATCCTGCACTTCTTCCACTAGCCAAGATCCCAGCGATGCCAATAGCTTTTCCCAGAAAGAAAGTGAAGCTCTAGCATCTTGAGAAAAGACTTTGTGATGAGGAGATTGTTTCTCTTCCCTTCCTCCCCTCCTCCCCCCAATCAGCTCAGATCTGTCATGCAGCAAAGAGATACGGTAGCTGGGTGCAATAGCAGCAATAACAATAAGCAGATCCGGAAAGATTTGGGGTGGGGGGTGGAGAACACTAGATTGGGAAGTTAAAAACCTAGAATGGAACACAATCAAGCTTGATTCAAAAGCTTTGACTTTTGAGAATCTGGAGAGATTGGGGGTGGGGGTGGAGGAAGGGAAGGGAAGAGGAACAATTTCCGTTTTACGAAAGCTTTTCTCAGAATGCTAGATTGGGAAGTTAAAAACCTAGAATGGGACACAATGAAGCTTGATTCAAAAGCTTTGGCTCCTGAGAATCCGGAGAGATTGGGGGGTGGGGGGTGGAGGAAGGGAAGGGAAGAGGAACAATCTCCTTTTTACGAAAGCTTTTCTCAGAATGCTAGATTGGGAAGTTAAAAACCTAGAATGGGACACAATCAAGCTTGATTCAAAGGCTTTGGCTCCTGATAGCAGTGTGCTGCCACCCAGAAATGTTATTACCGCGATCTCTGCCATCTGGAACTGCCCGAGAAGGGGCAGGTAAAGCGGGCCCTGCAGAGATCGTGGTACCAGCGTTTTGGATGGCAGTGCACCGGTCTCAGGAGCCAAAGCCTTTGAATCAAGCTTGATTGTGTCCCATTCTAGGTTTTTAACTTCCTAATCTAGCATTCTGAGAAATGCTTTCGTAAAAAGATTGTTCCTCTTTCTTTTTTTCTTTTTTTTAAGTAATCTTTATTAGTTATACATTTTTTTAAGAGTAAAACATACAAATACAAATACAATTTTAAACATACAACCCCCCTCCCCCCCCCACGGTGACAGTCATTCACAGCCCAATTTTTTTTCCTTCCTCATTGTTAGGTCTCTAAGCCACACCTTCTCATTACAAAATTCAGGGATCTATTACAATACCCATGTTCACTTTTAACTTTCCCCTTAAAAGATTGTTCCTCTTTCCTTCCCTTCCTCCACCCCCACCCCCCAACCCCAATCTCTCCGGATTTTCAGGAGACAAAGCCTTTGAATCAAGCTTGATTGTACCCCATTTCAGGTTTTTAACTTCCCAATCTAGCATTCTGAGAAATCTAGCATTTTTGAGGCACCTTTTGTTTGCAGAAGGAGGAGGAGGGCAACTTAAAGCAGTGCCTCCTTAAACCAAAGCCTCTGAGTAACTGGGAAAGAAAGGTGTGCTTTTCGGGCGGCGGTTTTTGGCAGGTTCCAAGTGCGGCTTTCTTTCCCAGTTACTCAGAGGCTTTGGTATACTCCGCCCTCGTCCTCCTCCTGCAAGCGAAAGATGCCTCAGAGATTTGGTGGGCAGCTCAGGGGAAACAATGGCCACAATGATTTCACTCCCCAGCAATGTGAGGAGCCGCTGCCACCGCCTAAGCCCTCCCGGGAGCCCAGCCGAGCGGGAGCTTTGAAAGCGAAACCTCTCTCCTTTCCAGCCATCATGATCTCTGCAGCGTCCACTTCGCCTGCCCCTTTTTCAGATGACCCAGGTGGCTACATTCAGAGTATAAGATGCACCCAGATTTTCATCCTCTTTTTTGGAGTAAAAAGGTGCGTCTTATACTCTGAAAAATACGGTAAGTGTAGTGTTTCTTATGTTAACAGAAAATAGAGAAAGCAGACCAGATCCAAACTTCACTAGGCTGGGCATTCAGAAACATTGAAATAACTGTGATAATGTCTCTACTCCTTGTAGTACTGTTGACTTACAACCGTTTGTTTAGTGACTGTTCAAAGTCACAAGACCATTGACAAAAGTGAATTACAATCCTCACACTTACGACCCTGAAACGTATGACCATCACAGCATCCCCATAACCTCGTGATCAGATTTTGGTGCTTGGCAACCTGCATGTATTTAAAGACAGTTGCAGCATCTTGGGAGTCATGTGATCACGATTTGTGACCTTCCTTGACAAGCAAAGCCATTGGGTAAAACTGGATTCACTTAAGGACCGTGTGATTTACTTCATAATTGCAATGATTTGTTTAACAATAGTGGCAAAATGGTCAGTGAACTGTGCACAGCTCACTTAACCACCTTGTGTAGCAACAGAAATTCAGGCCCCAATTGTGGTCGTAAGTTGAGGACTACCTGTAATTCATTTGGTTATGGGGAACAATAGCAATCACACTTAGACTTATTATACTGCTTTACAGTGCTTTACAGCCCTTTCTAAGCGGTTTACAGAGTCAGCCTATTGCCCCCAACAGTCTGGGTCCTCATTTTACCCACCTTGGAAGGATAGAAGGCTGAGTCAACCTTGAGCCAGGTAACATTTGAACTGCCAAATTGCAGGCAGCTGGCAGTCAGCAGAAATAGCCTGCAGTACTGCATTCTAACCACTGCGCCACCTCAACACTGCTTAGAATACAGACTAGTAATCCCCAACATGATTACGAGATGGTAACACAAACTCTGAAATGTTAGGCCTCAAGCTGCAAAGATCTTTAAGTACCAGCACATCAAGAGATCTGGAGGGTGATGAGAAAAGTGAGGGTATTCCCACAACCTCAACTGAACCAAAAAATCAGTTGCTTTGGGGGCATTGAGCTATGATCCTCACCTGCAAGATTAATGTAAATATCTTTTTTCCCCTCTGTAAAGGAAGCAACTTACTCTCAGGATATCCTGGTGTTTCTGACAGGCCAGGAAGAGATTGAAGCAATGACTAAAACTTGTCGGGACATTGCAAAGCATCTCCCAGATGGTTGCCCTCAGATGGTGGTCATGCCCCTTTATGCTTCTCTGCCTTATTCACAGCAGCTCAGGGTCTTCCAGGTTGCGCCCAAGGTAAGAACCAGAGCCATGCGGTGGGAAATGAAATTGTAAACTCGCCTTCAACGTGAGCTTGACTTCTAGTCTCTTTGTGGACAGCACTGATTTTAAAAATGAAATTTGCTGAAGTGTTCATTTGAACTATTGGCATAGATAGTTCACAGATAGATAATGGATGGTTAACTTTAGTTTTTATATGTCATACCAGGGTTGCATGCCAAAAAACCAAGCCAAAATAACACCTAAATTTTAATTTAATTTTGATTCAAGTTAGATTCTTTCAAATTATTTAAATACTATGTGATAACCTGGCATTGCCCAGGTATTTATTTATAGGGGGGGAAATGTCCAGACCAAATGTAATTTCTAATGTTGGATTTTCCCCCTTACCAGAGGCAGCCCCCTTGTGGAATACTGTGAAGACGTTACCATGGCAACCCCACTGCGCTGTTCAGTAGAAGCCATTTTATGGCAGTACAGTAGAAGCCATTTTAAGGCACAACAGGCTGTATCTTAACAGAACACACTCCCTGAACGGTGTTAGGGGTGTCTTACCCGCATAGTATTTTTTTTCAGAGAGTACGTCATCTGTGTACCAAGTTTGGTTGAAATTGCTCAAGGCGTTCCAGAGTTATGCTGGAACACACACACACACAGCCATTTTTATATAGAGAGGTAATAATAATCCAAATGCTTGGCTCCGTTGACCTAGCACCTAGCATTTGCCAGACAATTAAATAGGATCATCTCTAGTTAGTACTTGGAAAAGAGACCTCAGAAAATCCAAGGGCCGTAGGTATATTTTGGGCTGAAAAATATAATTTGAAAAAAATATATACAGTACTAGGAAAAAATAGTAGTAAACTAATTCCATATCCACTCATTTAGACAGAGGGAGTCAAGCTTGATTCTAAAGAGACTGTTTACTTTCCCAATATTTGACAATGTTTCATTTTTTGTAACAATAACATAATTTAGTGAAGGTGATCACTATATGTGTGATCCTAAGGCCACATGCTGTGCATGGCCGATTCACCTCCTTTTTGAAGATCCTTCAAAACCATTCTGACAAGGCCGACAGCAGTACATTTCTTTATAGTGCAGTTGTTTATTCTATTTGTAATCTCCCCAGTAAGCAGAGTTCTTAAGTACAGATATATTCCCTTAACAACTGTGTCAAAACAGGTAAAATCAGACATGATTTACTTAACAACTGCCTTGATTAGCAACAGAAATTCTGATCCCAATTGTGATCATATGTCAGGGATTACCTGTATTAGCCATATGATTTAAAGCATTAAAAACAATAAAACAAAGCAATGAAATACCTTAAGCAGCCCAGAAAACTATGAATACCTTACTTAGAAATATTCTAACTAGAAAATGTCCAGGCAAAGTAAATATGTTTTGACAATAAAAAAGAGACATTAATATCTGGGTCCCCTTGGAAAGATTTCCACAAGTGATGCTCATAGCTAAGGCCCTTTTTTTGGTAGTCACTTGTGTAACTTCCGGGGTGGGGGTGGAGTAAGGTAATCATCTGGCAAGTACTATGGGGAGAAAGTATTATTGAAAATCAAGTCATTAGTTTCCTATAGTAAGGGTATTATATATTTGAGCCTTCAAAACTGAAAATGGCCTTTTGGAGTGCCTACAACCTTATACCCAAAACTGGGATATAAACCGATTCTTTCCAATATTTAATGAACATTGTAGAAAAGCTAAAAAACAATAACTGAGAAATGTTCTCTTTCTACCAGGGTTATCGCAAAGTGATTCTTTCCACCAACATTGCAGAGACCTCCATCACCATTGCAGGCATAAAATACGTTGTGGACACAGGGATGGTCAAAGCAAAGAAATATACGCCCCGTATGTATATGTAGTACTCGGCCTTGCACAGAGATTTCTGAGGGGTGTGTGGCTCAGGTGGTGGTTCCAGGCATGGTTATAGGCCAGTGATGGCTAACCATTTTATCACTGCGTGCTGAAAATGATGCATGCACCCATAATGCAATGCATGTGTGACACCTCTGTGCGCCCTGCGCATGTGTGTGTAACCCCCCCATGTGTGTCCCATCCCCGCACATGTACGTGTGACCCAGGGGTGGGTTCCAGCAGCCACTACTGCCCGTTTGCTTGTGGGTGTGCAGCGCGTATGCTTGATGTGCATTGCATGTGCATGCACAGTGCAATAAAAATTGTTCTGCGCATGCGCAGAAGCCAAAAACAAAACGCCAGCACCTATGGCACTGCCAGGAGAATCATTTCGGGGGCACGGCAGGCCTGGGGCGCTGACTATTCCAGTGACCCAGGCCACCAAACCACTACCAGTTCAGCTGAACCGATCCAAACCAGTAGAAACGCACCACTAGTGCTTCCTGTGCTTCCCCTGCCCACAGTGGTAGGTTTCAAATTTTTTTAGAACCTCTTCTGTAGGTATGGCTGCTTTGTGGGACTGGCTTGCCGTCCATGTGACCGGGTGGGGGTGGCTTGCCAGTCATGTGACCGAGTGAGAGTTGCTTGGCACTCATGTGACTGGGTGGGCGTGGCCAACTTGTAAAATGTGGCGAAACTCACTTAACAATGCTCTTGCTTAGCAACCAAAATGTTGGCTCAGAAACTCTGGCATTTGAAGCACGAAAGTCTTAAAGCTGTCAAGTTACAAGATCCTTGCACCCCTAACCCTTTAGAAAAAAATCCCAGGGGTGTTCAAACTTGGCAGCTTTAAGACTTGTGGACTTCAACTCCCAGAATTCCTCCTCTCGCTCTTCATCTTGATGATGTGCGAACAGGCGGAGGGAGGGAGCTGGAACCGGTTCTAATTGACACTGTAGATTTGTGGAACCTCTTCTATAGAAGAGGTTAGAACTGGCAGGAACCCAACCCCTGCCTGCCCCCCCATGCATGCGTGACCACCCCACCACCCTGCACATGCATCCATGACCCCACCATGTGTGTCCCGCCCCCGCACATGCACGTGTGTTTCCTACATGTGCCCTGCCCCCTGTGCATGCATGACAGAGACCTGAAAATCAGTTGATTAGTGGGAGGCCTGCCCCCATGCGGACGGTACCCACAGAGAGGGCTCTGCATGCCACCTGTGTCAGGCGTGCCACAGGTTTGCCATCACGATTATAGGCAATAGCAGTAGCATTTAGACTTATATACCGCCCCGTAGTATTTTACAGCGTAGAAGCCTTATTTGCATATTGCCAGCAACAATCTGGGTCCTCATTTTACCCGCCTCGGAAGGATGGAAGACTGAGTCCACCTTGAACCAATAACTTCTCTCCCATTCTCTACTTTAAAATAACAATTATGGGATTGAGTTGATGAGCATCTGCACCACCTGAAACTATTTTGAAAACCAAGGCTATGCTAAGCTATAAGTATCTAGCAAATCACTTGAAAACATGATAGCCGTTTAACAAGCTGTAAGTGCAGTATCTCAGGTCTTAAAGGCTACAGGTGGCTCCCCATATTTTGGGGTATCATAACCCATGTAATTTTTAAGATGAGAGAAGAGAAAATATTTAGGAGGAATATTAAACGTATTCAAATGTTTAAATTGAATTTATTTATAATCTTGGTTCTGCCTAGTTTTTGTTTTCTGTAGCTGCCCATCTCACACACGTGACCCTGATCAGTGAACAATCATAAAAACCAATTAAAAACCCAGTATAATATGAAAATAAATAAATATGACCGTTGAGAAATTTGTCATCAATGATGTCAACGCAGCCAGGAAACAGTATGCTTTACATAATTGTTACATACTTCACATACTTTGTGCAAATCCAGGCACAAAGCTAGGTCTTCAAGGCCTCGCAAAAACCATCAGGGTCGGGGTTATTGTCAATTCTGAAGGGAGAATGTTACAAAGGGCAGGGCTTATAGCAGAGAAGTCATGTCTCCTAGTTCTACTATATTGCTTGATTGATGGGACTCGTAGCATGCCCAACCTACTGGACCAATTGGATGGGTGGAAACAGTTAGGAGAAGATGGTTTCATAAGTAATGGGAGTGTGGTCCCTTCCCCTCTCCCGCCCTCCTCTCCTTATGATTTACTAGCTGATAACCCAGTGCTGCCGAGGTATTTATTTATCCCAACCTTCTGTCCATGAAAGTTGCTGCAATTTCTAATGTTGGATTTTCCCCCTTACCAGAGGGAGCCCCCTTGTGGAGTACTGTGAAACTTGGCAACTCCACAATGCTGTACAGTAGCAGCCATTTTAAGGCAGTACAGTAGAAGCCATTTTAAGGCACAACAGGCTGTATCTTAACAGAACACACATCCTGAGGGGTGTTAGGCGTGTCTTACCCCCACAATATTTGTCTCCAGAGAGTAAGTAATCTGCATACACAGATTACACAGCCCTTTTTTAATATATAGATTGTTGGTATGTATTTCTTTTATCCTTGAGTTGTGAGCTGCCTAGAGCTTGGTTTAAAATGGGTGGCCTTATAAACAATTTTATTTAAAAAATAAGGAGTTCAGCACCATCTGGACTACAACAAGCAGACTATCTTTGCCACTGACTGTATTGAGCTGGACAAATCAATGTTTTTGAGGTAGGCTTAGTCCAGAGTTGTCCAAACTTGGGAACTTTAAGACTTGATGGCTTCAACTTCCAGAAGCATGGCTGACTGGGGAATTCTGGGAGTTGAAGTCCACAAGTCTTAAAGTTCCCAAGTTTGGACAACTCTGGCTTAATCAATTCTAGAGCCTTCTTGATGCCCATAACTGTTGACCGCACTTACTCAGTCTTATGTGATTTAGAATCCAAAACACTTTTAAGAGTATGAAGTTCCTTATTCTGGATGTAGTTAGATCCTGTGGGGTCATTTTCAAATCTCCAATGGGCAATTCCATTTCTAAAGGGAAAAACTTAGATTTTTCTTGCCTTTTCTAGAAAGTGGCCTGGAGGTCCTGGCAGTGCAGCGAATCTCAAAGGCCCAGGCCTGGCAAAGAGCTGGTCGAGCAGGGAGAGAAGAAAGTGGATTTTGTTACCGCCTCTACACAGAAGATGAATTTGAGAAGTTTGATAAGATGACTGTACCAGAGATCCAAAGGTGAAGTGTCATGTGGGAAAGTCTCTGTCAGGGTTCCAAGTAACACCCCCAACGAAAGAAGACTCCAAGGCTTGGAAGTTCTGCAAAGTTCCATTTTATTAGAGATGTCATATTGCTTCATCTGGGAAAATCCGAATCTGAAAGCTTCCGGGTTTCCCCCACCCAAATGAAAGTCCAGGTCCCTGCCCAGCACCCACATATCCATCACATGGCCCAGTCAGGCTCCGTCCAAAACTGGAGATGCCTCCCAGTCACACCATCGCAGCTGCAAGGCAATGTATAAGTATAAGTATAATCTTTATTGTCATTGTACTTAAATACAACGAAATTGGTTTTAATCTCACTGGTGCAAAATTATAACAGAAACGGAAAAAGAAAGCAAAAGACTCTCTGAGAAAGGAATGTTATTTTGACTATATATATCCCATACTCCATATAATCCCCCCCTCCCATTTTCCCACAGCATTGAATGTGGCAGGCCTGAAGGCCCAATGCAAAAGATGGCTTCCAGGCCTGACAGTTTCATTGCAAGCTTCCAGAATGGCAGCCCTCCTCCATAGGCACCGTATCAGTACAGAGGGATGAACTTGTCTATGGGGAGTCTCAGTCATCCAGGTCATGGTGACTAAGAATCTCCATAGAGAATTTATACTCCTTGCATCCTCCACCATTCAGTCAGAACTGAAGAAGCTTCTTGGATGAGAAGCAAAACGTCTTCAAGGAAAAATAAAATCCAATTGTCTTTTGAAAAAGCTCATCTGGGAGAGAGATGGGCTGTGGATAATGAAATAAGTTAGATTTCTTGATGAGAGTGAAGCTTCAAAAGATTTGTCTTTATCCTTGATGCTATTTGTTGTTCAGTCATTCCTCTGCTGGTTTTAAACTTTGCTCCTCTGCATGACTCAGAACTTGGGCATCCTAGAAGACCATTTACTGTGTTTTTCAGAGTATAAGACACACCCTTTTCCCCCCAAAAAGAGGGGGAAAATTTGGGTGTGTCTTATACACCGAATGTAGCCCCCACCACCCCCAGAGGCCAAAAACATGAGGCATGGAGGCAGCGATGGTCTGTGGCAATCCCTGCAGCCTGGAACAGCTGATTGGGGGTATTCTGGCAGTCCGATCCACCCGCCAATCAGCTGTGGCAGCAATAAGCGCTGAAGCTGACCTGGCTGGTCAGAGTTTGCAGCAGCAATCACATTCAGAAAGCGCAGTAACTGATTCAGCAGGATTCAAAAGAATAATAATATACAATACAATACCAAAAGCAGGTTTTCCAAGGTAGCAGTAAATACAAGCAAAACACAAGCAGTTTCACTTTCACTTCTCGGCTAAGCTAGGCTCCTTCCTGTCTCCTTCTTGCTCACACAACAAATTTCAGAGTCCAAATAGCCCTCATTGGCTGACTTAGTTGCTATGCCTATTGGCTGACCTTGTTACCATGTGTCAGCTGAATACCATGGATGCTGGTAGGCAGAGGCAGATTTTTTTTTCTTATTTTCCTCCCAAAAAAACTAAGGTGCGTTTTATACTCCGGAGCGTTTTCTACTCTGAAAAAAAAAACAGTAATCCCATACAACCCCAATCTGTGCTGTCTTTTATAGCACTCAATTCTTGTTTCTGATTTTGAGCTATATTCTTTGTGGAGTGATGAGAAAGTAGAAGATAAACCATAGTGCATTCTTTTAAACCTAGGAGAGCCCACCAAATCTCAAATCCCAGAATTCCCCAAAACATCCATGCTGGCTAAGATATTCTGAATGTTAAAAACCACACAGCTGGAGGGCACTCAAGATGAAGAAAGATGCAGTAACCATTTTTTTTTTGCAAGCTAATTGAATTCTTTCCCTATTGATATAATTGTATAATTTGAAACTCTCTTTGTTTCTACAGGTGTAACTTGACCAGTGTGGTACTCCATCTGTTGGCTCTTAGAATCCCAAATGTCCTTACCTTTGACTTTGTGTCAAAGCCATCCCCAGGTAAGTAAGCCTCAACTATGTTGCAACTAGATAAAGGCTCTCACTGCTGTTAAAAAATGGAGCCAAATAAGAGAGGTTGGCTGTGGACTAAAGCATGGAACTCTCACAGCTTTAGATCTATTATATCTATATTATATGAGCATCTGAAAAAGCAGGAGAGTATATTTTTGAAAACTGTTTTAACTATCAGAAACATGATACCCAAATTAAGGAGCAGATGTGTTGTAATTTTTAAGTATCCCAACTTCTTGAATGAAAACAGGAGACTCATCATTCAGAGGAACTATGGAAGCTGCCTATAATAAGCTAATTTATTTGTTCATGTAGTTCAGAATGATTTTTAGAAGCCCTTTAGGATCTCAGGTTTACGACTTTTCATATCCATAGACTCCTTTAAGTTAAGGGTAGGCAAAGTTTGGGGGTGGAATCTTCCCTTCACACTTTGGGATTAAGGATATAAATGAGTGAGATAACAGTACCAGGTGGATAGGGCCATATATTCCTACAAAGAACTTCACTCTCTCTCTCTCTCTCTCTCTCTCTCTCTCTCTCACACACACACACACACACACACACACACACACACACACACACACACACACTTGGGGGGGGTTGAATATTTATTGGGAGAAAGGATTTTGTTTTCATTTCTCTAAGACTGCTCATTTTTAACTGGATATATTGGGAAAAGTGTAAAGTCTTTTTTTAATATAAAAAGTTTTTTTAATTAGATAAACATTAAAAACATTGGACATAGTGTGACATTTCTGGCATAAATGTTTATATATAGTGATTAGATCTTACAACAATTACATTTTATATCCATTGTGTAGTCAGCCAGATTACCTATCCGTTGATCCTTTCTTTTATATAATTGCTAATCATACAAATACATATCCAATTCCTACCTATCACACAGTCTTAATACCATATTTTCCAATTCTTAACTTGTCTGTGTTTTTCCATCCCGGCCTTTTCCCCTCATTTCTAACCATCGGTACCATTTGTCTCAGATTTCGTGACATTCCGTCTCACTCTTGTCTTTGAGCTCTAGAGTCAGTCTTGTCCATTTCTGCGCACATCAATATCTTATTTATTATTTCTTGTTCCAAGGGAGTCTCTTTATTTTTCCATTTTGGTGCAAAAACCAGCCTTGCTGCCGTTAAAATATGCAGCATTAATATAGTCCACCTTTGCCATGTTTTTCTTTTGTGATCCCTAGTAGAAATAATTCTGGCTTCAACTGCATACTTTGATTTAGCATCTCTTTCTTAGCTTTTGTGCACTCCCACCACATATGGTAGAAGGTCCCTAGTGCAGCATTACACTTCCAACATCGTGACGATAAGTTTTTGTTAATTTTAACTAATCTTGTGGGTGGAATGTGCCACCTATAGAACATCTTGTATAAGTTTTCCTTATACGAGGTGGCTAAAGTTAACGAAAGTGTAAAGTGTTTGGGTGACATGGATTCCGTGACTCCAGATACATAGGTGTCCACAATTGAGGGAAGAGTGGCAGTGGTGAGCTGCTCTTACCTTTGCTACTGGCATTCTGCTTGTGCTCCGTTCGTGCATGCGCTGGATGTGCGCTGTGTGTGCGCCTGCCATGCGCAAATATGCACACTCCACCCCTGCGATTCCCAGCTGCTGGTTGGAGACATCGGTGGTTGTGCAGACGCATGCTGCGGGCACATGTGCAATTGGCCCAGTTGCCTTAATAACAGATAAGGAACGTGATTGAGGAGTGGGCCAAACGAGCCTCTGTACCACTACAGTGGCCGAGCCTCCCAACTATTACCGGTATAGCCGTACTGGGCTGTACCGACCGGAACCCACCACTGAAGTGTGGTAAGTGACATCAAATGCATCATGATATTGTTGAGTTATTGATAAATTGCATACTTCGTTGCAACCCTAACCCTAGCTGATCTGACCAGCGCATATGCAAGGTACCAGATGTTGCATTCATATCCCACTTTTCCATAAGATAATATACGTGAGGTTGCCCATCATGTAATAACCTTTGAGACAGGCTAGGTAGAGAAAGAGTGACCAGAAAGACACTGAGCAATTTTTATGGCTGAGTGGAGTTTTCTCAGCAATTTCAATCCAATGTTTTTTCACACATCAACTTTTGGCTTAAAGGAATGCCGCAGAAGGCCACAAGACGCAACAGATAAATCCCATGATTTTCCTGTACAAAGTAGAGCGAGGAATTCTGGTCATCCTTTACAACAGTTGTTGACACTATCTTAGTTCTTGCTGGGGCTCTAGAGGTTTGTTGCTTAGGAAAGTTATGTGAATGTCATCTTTGTTTGCCTTGACAGAGGCGCTGCAGGCCGCCATCGAGCAACTGACTCTCCTGGGTGCGGTGGAAAAGAAAGACGACCAGCTGATCCTCACACCATTGGGGAAAAAAATGGCTGCATTTCCTCTGGAGCCCAAATTTTCCAAAGTAACGTCAACTTTTATTTCTATTTCTCTGAAAAAGTGCGTCAGCCCCTTTTCTTGAGCTTTATTTTAAAACTAGTTGATAACCTGGCATTGCCCGAGTATTTATTTATAGGGGGAAAATGTCCAGACCAAACGTAATTTCTAATGTTGAATTTCCCCCTTACCAGAGAGAGCCCCTTGTGGAGTACTGTGTAGCCATTACCATGGCAACTCCACTGTGCTGTACAGTAGAATTCTTTTTAAGGCACAACAGGCTGTATCTTAACAGAACAGAAATATATCAAAATTTGGTACATACCAATCTTATAGAATTCATCATAAAATGCACAACACAGAAAATGCATCAAAACACAGTTGGATTCACACTTAGCTCTTTTCCTTTTCACTATGTGTTGTTTGGCTCCATTTCTGAATGAGCTGAGGCACAGAGATATGTGGTATTTTTGGTTATGTTGGTTAAAAGACTTGGGCCTATCTTGCCTATTTTATGCTTATATAAAATTGTGCCTACCCTTTTCTGCTTCTGAAACTGAATAGGAATATGTTGTTCTCCCAATCCAAGAACAATACCGAATAGAAAGAGAGAGCAGAAAGACAGAAAAATAATAGTCCCCGAGTAACATGACAAACTGGAAGGAGACAAATTAAGCCAGGTGTAAGATTCCTATGGGAGTAACCTTGAATAGAATCCAATAGAGCCGTGATGGCAAACCTATGACACGCATGCTGAAAGTGGCACGCAGAGCCATCTGTCTGGGCACGTGAGCCATCGCCTGTTGCTCTTCCAGGTTCCACCACACCGGCCAGCTGGTTCTTCACGCCCACGGGAGCAACGGAAACCAGAAGAGTAGCTGCCAGGTGTGCATGCGCACACTGGGAGGATGATCTTCTGGTTTTCGGCGCATGCATGTGTACCAGCTGCCTGGTCTTCCAGTTTTTGGCATACATGTGTGTGTGAAGACCACATGGCCAGTGTGCATGCGTGCACCAGAAACCGGAAGATCATCTTCCCCACATGTGCATGCGCATCGGGCAGCTGGTCTTCCAGTTTCTGGCATACACGTGCCAAAAAGGTTCGGCAACACTGCAGTAGAGGAACCAATGAGACTTTCTCTCATTTCAAGATTTGTGTATCAGATTGAAACACAAATTTCAGTCGAGGGAGGCTAAATTATGTCTTATTTCCTGTAATAGAAAGTCTATTGGCTTCTCTATTGGATTGACCTCCCCACCCTGCAAGAGAGAGAAGAATTCAGAAAAACAATGGATATTTTTTACCCTTGCTTATCCTTATTTTGATATATGCTTTTGGCAACTGTTTCAGTAAATGTCATTAGACACCAGCATGATGAAACAGTTATATTAGCATTATAGGCATAAATCCCCAATAAGCCCTGAGGTTTCTGTGTTTCCTTAAGAGAGGCATTTCAACTTAATCTACCTGTTGAGGATCCTATCCTGTAGTGGATAAAGTGTTTTTTGAACATTGCTTTTGATACACCTTGAAGTATCTGGCATACACTTTTTGGTCTTCCACTTTTTGAATCATGAGGACACTTGTAACTGAGCATCCTGTCATATGTTCTCTAAATCCCTGCCTGTTTTGGTTTATTCAAAAGCAGCCAATTGCCTGGGTTGATTTAGATAATAATAAAGCATTTTTTATGATGGGATGGTACATTTGACCTTCAAGGAATCAACACATATGGACAGCTCACAATTAAAAAGAACAGCAAAATGTTGTAGTAGGTTAACTCAACGGGTGGGGGCACCTAGCCGAGCTTCAGAGTTTCAAAACTGAGCAGAGGTATGCTCAAGTGTCGTGTTTGTTGTCTTTTGGCAGACGATCCTGATGTCTCCCAGGTTCCACTGTACGGAGGAGATCCTGACCATTGTCTCGCTGCTCTCTGTGGACAGCGTCCTCTACAATCCTCCTTCCCGTCGGGAGGAAGTCCAGGCCGTCCGAAAGAAATTCATCTCCAGCGAAGGGGATCACATCACTTTGCTCAACATTTACCGGGCCTTCAAAAATATCAGTGGCAATAGGGTAAGACTTGAATTGGTTCCTTTTGGGCAAGTGCTAGATTGTAAAAAGGTTTCCTCCTCATTGTGCGAACCAGGTGGTAGGGCTTTTTGGTGGTAGCCCCAGTATTTGGAATATTCTCTCCTCACCTGGTACAAAATGCACAGGTATAGTACCTTGCTCAATAGTAGTAACTGTGAGAGGGATCTTGGAATCCTAGTGGACAACCATTTAAATATGAGCCAGCCGTGGGCAGCAGCTGCCAAAAAAGCCAACCCAGTTCTAGGCTGCATAAACAGAGGGATAGCATCAAGATCACATGAAGTGTTAATACCACTTTATAATGCCTTGGTAAGGCCACACTTGGAATACTGCATTCAGTTTTGGTCGTAACGATGTAAAAAAGATGTGGAGACTCTAGAAAGAGTGCAGAGAAGAGCAACAAAGAGGATTGGGGGACTGATGGCTAAAACATATGAAGAACGGTTGCAGGAACTGGGTATGTCTAGTTTAATGAAAAGAAGGACGAGGGGAGACATGATAGCAGCCTTCCAATCTCAGAGGTTGCCACAAAGAAGAGGGAGTCAAACTATTCTCCAAGGCACCTGAGGGCAGAACAAGAAGAATGGGTGGAAATTAATCAAGGAGAGAAGCAACTTAGAATTGAGGAGAAATTTCCTGACAGTTAGAACAATTAATCAGTGGAACAGCTTGCCTCCAGAAGTTGTGAATACTCCAACACTGGAAGTTTTAAAGAAAATGTTGGGTAAACATTTGTCTGAAGTGGTGTAGGGTTTCCTGCCTAAGCAGGGGGTTGGACTAGAAGACCTCCATGGTCCCTTCCAACTCTGTTATTCTATTCTATTCTAAGATGGCTTCAACTTGCTTGCCTGGTTCACAGCGTTTTGTTTTCTTATTTCCTTATATTTTATTAGTTTGGTTTGGTTTAGTTACTTTATTTTACTTTACTTTAATTATAGTTTTATATTTTATGTTTTATTCTCTGATTAGTTACCCAGCATCTGTCAGAATTGGAGTAGGATATAGTAAATATTGGAAATAAACAAGTAAAGCCGTATCTTTAGCATGTCCCAAATTTTCTCACCTTATAACCAGAAGCCAATGTCCAAGATTTCTTATGTTTCTTATGTATCTCTGTTGATGTACAGTAGCTATTACTATTACTATTAATCTTCTCATCGTTCCCATCACCCATCTCTTCCCACTTATGACTGTATGACTGTTAACTTTGTTGCTTGTATTCTTACGATTTATATTGATTGTCCTAGTATGATTTGATTACTTACTTGTACCCTATGACTATCATTAAGTGTTGTACCTTATGATTCATGACGAATGTATTTATTTTATGTACACTGAGAGCATATGCACCAAAGACAAATTCACACTTGGCCAATAAAGAATTCTATTCTGTTCTGTTTTGTTCTATTCCTGTTCTGTTCCGTTCTGTTTTGTTCTATTTCTATTTCTGTTCCTATTCTGTTCTATTATATTCTATTATATTCTATGTGGGTCTTGTTTTCTCCTTGATACTTGACTGCTGTTGACTGCTTGATTGTGGAGTTTAATACTACTTGGTAATGTAGGATTTCTGTCTTTATTGATAGGGGGGGGGGATTATTTGGCCAGTGCTGATTTGTGCCTTGAAAGGGAATGATGGATCTGAATCAGGGAACCCAGTATAGGAAATGAATAGACTCAAACTTTCAGTGTCTCATGTATAGAGGATTGAGATTTGAGAAGCTCTAAAAGATCCTATACCAAGGCAGTTGCTACTTGATTCTTGATGTTCCTGATAATTTCTCCTTTGTCGTCTTTTCTGCTTATTTTAGGAATGGTGCAAAGAAAATTTTGTGAACAGTCGAAACATGATGCTGGTTTCAGATGTTAGAGCTCAACTAAGGGATATTTGTATAAAGGTAAATGTTGGAAGGTTTCAAAGTGATTCCTGTTGAATCAGATGTCCATCAAAATGTATGGTTTTTAACTGGATCAAGGTCCTATTAGTGCTGCAGTATTTAACCTCGTGTGGGTAGGTGAAAATTTCACTACTTTGGTCCACATATTTTCACACTGTTTAAGCATTATATTATGACCAATTTTTCCCATTGAGTCATACAGTGTTTTAATATAGTCCCTTTCTAAATTCAGTTTCAATGGCATTTTATAAACTTTAACATATAAGACGTTCATCATTAACACACAATACAATTTCAAAAAACTTTAACAGCTTCAAAACCACAAATTTTCTTATCTGAAAGAAATCTTTCTTTCAATCTCTCTCTATATAAAAGTGAAATACCACTCGCACATTATAAAATCTCCAGAACCGTAAAGCCTACAAACTTGAAATTTGGCATGTATGTTCCTCTAGGCTTCTAAGTGCTTGCTAAGAAAGGATTTTTTGAAATGACCATCAGATCATTAATATTTCTTATATTATTATTAACACGCTCTGATGCTAAGGAGTTAGATGTTCTACTCCCTCTCCCAAACTGAAAAGAATTCTGTTCCAACTGCTGCGTGGGAGTGGCCAGCCAGTGACTCATCTGTCCTGCGGGCTGGGAGTTTGGACATTCTACTCCCCCTCCCCACCTGAAAAAGGCTCTGATGCTAATGAGTTAGACTGATGGAGAGAAGGGGATAAGATAGGAAAGGGCTCTGTGCGGCAAACCTGAGGGAGAGAAGGGGAGAGGAGAGGAGCCCGATCACATAATTTTGTAGCGGAGCACGGGTATCCAGCTAGTTGTAGATATAGAAACCAGTGTCAAGCAATCCTTTTGAATTTTGATCCAATTCTTCTTTTGACTTGAAATTAGATTCAGCTTGAATAAAATATATTATTTCACCATAAGTCTACCACCATCATTTCCTTTCTTAAAAAAGGCTTTCTGGGGTGGCCCCAAAAAGGTATCTTAGAGGAGAGCTTTACTTTATTCCAAATTTTAAGAATGGCACTCCTAACAAAATAATTCTTAAAATCTGCATTCATTTTAACTTCCATCATAATGTAAGTAGGCATGCCATCCAATCTCAATTCATGACCCTCTTAATTTAATAACTTCTTGTTTTGAGGGTCACTTGTTCTTTCATCCAAGCCATTTTTTGGGGGGGGGAGGGGGGCAGGATTGGAAAACATGAGCTTGTGAGATCTATAGACCCTCAGAAACAATTGGAAAATAATGAGAATGAGTATCCTTGTTTAGAAATATATCTGATTGCTTAGAAACAAAACCAAGGCAAGAGTGATGGGTAGGTTTCCTGGAGAACTTTGGTCAGTTTGTCCATTTTTGCTGACTGCCTCTTCTACTAAGATAGACATTTGCGAGAAATCTTAGCATGCCTTGAAAATTCCTCATGTATTTACCAAGTCAGAATATTATCCGACCTCTTGGTTTATCCCAAAACTTTAATTCTGGATTTGTTTTTTTTTATTATTATTATTTTTTATTATGACAATTTCCTTTGTTATATATAAAATGTCCATGTCCACAATGGCAGTGTACTGACTGGGTATAATCTCTTTTAAATACAAATAATAACCCTTATACATACAATCGCTATTCTCAAAATCTATTCATCATATTCTTCACATATCCCTATTAAACATTTTCTGTTATTTAATTAAACGCTCTATTCGGTTTTATCTAGAATTAGTTAATAATACCAAGCATTATAAACATCATATAACCATCACATTTGTAACCATTATCGTCCAAGTCTATTAATCCTAATGTTTACTTATCCTCATTATTCAATATTCATTACTTAATTGTAGATTTACTTCATTTTTATTTACATATCCTCCTTGAATTCTGGATATGTTCTTATTGCTATGTTTTTGTTCTTGAAATCCAGCTTTCGATACCCTTGGAGTCTTCCCGCTCTGATACTGGGACTATCCGCCGCTGCCTGGCCTATAGCCTCTTCATGTATACAGCAGAGCTGCAGCCAGATGGCACCTATGCCACAACTGATACTCATCAGCCAGTGGCCATTCACCCTTCTTCAGTTCTTTTCCATTGCAAACCAGCCTGCGTTGCGTACAATGAATTGTTGCACACCAGCAAATGCTACATGAGGGACCTCTGTGTGGTGGATGCTGACTGGCTATATGACGCGGCCCCCGAATACTTCCGCCGGAAGCTCAGAGCAGCCAAGAATGGACCTTAAGATTGGGGATAAGGAAAAAAAAATTAGTTCCCTATAGGACCTTGGATTCGTGACTTTGGTAACTGAATATACAGGAATGTTGCTATACCGACAGAAGCGAGCTGGACCTCATAATATTTCTTTCACAGTCTCTTCTGGAATAGGATCTTAAGTGGGCATGTTCCACATGCTGTACCTACCTAGAAGAGATAATAAGAGGCCACAGGCAGATTTTGCATCTCTGAAATGCTTCGTGATTAGCCCGCCTCTGTTTCCATTCCAAATGTATGATGAGGTTTCCATATAAGTAGTCCGCCTTGGTCTTCAGTCCTTTAGAAAGCATGCCATATAAAGAAAAGAGAAACACAGATGTTTTTAGGACAAAACTTGGTAAATCTATACATTTTGAAAACTGCCTTGTCACAGACTTTCTCAGCACTGCATCTTACCATTACTATGTAACGTGAGGAAAAAAAAATAATTTTAAATAATATTTATTTTTAGGATGGAAATGTTTTTTATTTCTCTTTTGTTCAATTCATGCTCCAACGTTGATATCAATATGTGCCTAATGTTTTTTTAAAAGGGTGAAATAAGATTGGAAGTATCTGTGGTTACTCAGGAGTGTACCGTAGTTTCACGAGATGTTTTTACCATGTACTGTGTTTTCCCGAAAATAAGACAGGGTCTTATTTTCTTTTGACCTATGAAATAAGCACTTGGCCTTATTTTCAGGTCTTATTTTTGAGGTACAGGAGGCAGTGAGTGTGGTCACCTCATGGCTGCTGCTGTGTTACAATATTTCCAGGAAGGGCTTATTTTTGGGGAGGGCTTATTTTAGTGCATGTGCTCAAAAGCCCAATTGGGCTTATTACCTGGGGAGGTCTTATTTTCAGGGAAACAGGGTAGATTCCTTAGTGCTAAAAATTATATTGGATTTGGACCTTCCCAAATGAAAAGCCTGTGCTTCTTTACAGCAAGAGTGACACAACTCTGTATTAGAACAACAGTTTTACAGGCTGTAGGTCCCAGACCAAAGACCCTGACATCTCCAGGGAAAAGGACCAAAGAAAGCTGTCAATCAGGGAAGACCAAGAAAATAGTGTTAGATGGACCCACAGCACAAGCCACAGTGGAATTGTCAGGGATAAGTGAGTTAAGTGAACGCAGCCATGACTTCAAAACAATTTTGGCTTGGCATGATGTGTGAACCTATCCTATACAGCTTAAGCTTTAGACTGAAGGGTTCCATCACCAAAAAAAGTCTGGAAGCCACTGGTGTAAGGGATGTCAAAGGCCAATGCAATTAATTACATGGAATAGGAAGGAGGAATAAGACTTTTGTATCTCTCTTCACTCAACAGAGGTAGACTGGAGAAAAAAAAACAAGTACTGTCAGCCCAGGACACTGCTAAACCCTGTTTTGCATTCAGGGAAATGTTTATGTACTTATTTAATTTGCTTATCCACCCATCTTATGTCAATTTTTAAAAAAAATCAGCAAACACCCAACTGACCAGGGTGCGCCCCTTGAAATGGACATGGCTTTTGGCACCCTTTTAGAAGAGAGATCTAGGAGGCTGGGAAGGGGTGTGTGGCCTTAATTTTGCTCATTCCTCCCCAAATCTCCTTCATTCCTTCCTGCCTACCTTTGCTGGATCTTTCTCCGGTTGTCAACCTGCTCATCACCTGGGCTTTTCAATCTGCCTCCCTTGCCACAAGCCGCTCTGTTGATGCAGCCTCTGCTGCCTTTGCCAAGAAGCGTGCCTGGTTCCAGACAGGCCACAGCCCAGTAGTGGGCCATGGCCCGGGGGTTGGTGACCCCTGCTCTAGACTCTCCAGAATTTGTGGTGTGTTCTTGCACAACTTGTGGGGCCTCCCAAAAATCATGCAAGAATAGGTGCACATACTTTTGTGTGGTTTTTCAGAAGAGGCTGCACAAGAGCATTCTCTGAAACAGTTTCAAGAGCAAACGCCTCGATTTGTCTGCATTTTTTCCAATGCCAGAGATGGAATCTACATATCCGAGAGTGATTTGCTGTTCTGGATTTCACATGCCACTCAGGATCAAAGCCTAGGGCAGGCGCATTCTCATCTGCACAGGAAGGACACACATTAAAGCCTACACAGACCACATCCCCAAGCTCACCCCAAGGACTGGTCCCCCTATAAAACCAACTCTCGACCCCATTTTCTCTGTAGCGACCCCCGAAAACAAATACCTTTTGTTTTGGGGAATAAAATGAATCTCCTTTCTCATCATATATTTGAATTTTATTTTTGATTTGTTCTTGCATCACCCCAGCTCATAGAATGCCCAAACTGCTAGACACAAAATACCCCCCCCCTCCTGCCATCACTCTGCTGAACACCTAATTCCCACAGCACTATTTTAGGCTCAAAGGTATTTACCCATATATGGTACTAGGCTGCATTGCTATTATCCTTCTCACCTTCCTCACCTTCTCATTTCTCACCTTTTCTCACCTTCTCATCTTTCCTCCTGCTTTCTCCTACTGGTATCTTATGACCCAGGCCACCTATCACTTTGTTATTTGTATGTACACTGCCCCCTCTCTTCCCTATCCATATCCCTATCATATTCTATTTATTCTATTCCATTCCTATTCTACTTCTATCCTATCCCATCCCTTTCCTATTCCATTCCTATTCCTATTCCTATTCTTATCCCATCCCATCCCTTTCCTATTCTATTCTATTTCCTATTCTAATCTGTTCCATTCCTATTCTATTCCATTCCTATTCTATTCCTATTTCTATTCTTATCCTGTCTCTATTCTATTCCATTCCTATTCTATTCCTATTTCTATTCTTATTCCCTCCCTATTCTATTCCATTCCTATTTCTATTCTTATCCTGTCTATTCTATTCCATTCCTATTCTATTCCTATTTCTATTCTTATCCTGTCTCTATTCTATTCCATTCCTATTCTATTCCTATTTCTATTCTTATTCCCTCCCTATTCTATTCCATTCCTATTTCTATTCTTATCCTGTCTATTCTATTCCATTCCTATTCTATTCCTATTTCTATTCTTATCCTGTCTCTATTCTATTCCATTCCTATTCTATTCCTATTTCTATTCTTATCCCGTCTCTATTCTATTCCATTCCGTTCTATTCCTATTCTTATCCCATCACTTTCCTATTCAGTTTCCTATTTTAATCCGTTCCATTCCATTCCATTCTATTCCTATTCTTATCCTATCCTATCCCATCCCTTTCCTATTCTATTCCTATTCTCTTCTCTATTCACGTTGATGTACCACGGTAATTATCAAAGGATTACAGGGCTCATCTACTTCTGAAGCCAGTCGGCCAAAGACCAGGGCGGATGTATGTTAACTTCCCGCCTTTGCAAACTGGGCTTCCCGAGGCATCCGCCGCCATGGACATCCAGAACTCCAGCCTAGCATTTCCAGCCTCCTCAAAAAAAACAAAAAAAAAAACCCAACCAGCTGTGCAGGGCGCGCCGCTTGGAAACAGCAGCCCGAGTGCCAAGAGAGAGAAAAGCAGCGCTTTGGGCGCTTTCTTTAAGAGGAGGAGGAGGAGGAGGGACGCTGGAGCAGGCGGAGTCTGGCTTAGCGACCTCGGTTTCCTTTCTCCCCGCCCCACTTCCTTCCGGGCTTCCCCCACGTGAGTTCGCCTCGCTCCGTCTTTCTCCGGCCTTCACCATGCTGCTTGCCCGGGCTTTGCGCTCCGCCGCCGCCGCCGCCGCGCGCTCTTCCCTGCCGCTCTTGCCTTTGCAGATCGGCGGCGCGCATCGCCCCGCGGCCGCCGCTCTTGCGGTGGCCGCTCGGCCTTTCACCCGCTCCCTCTGGGTACTCCGCGGCTCCGGGAAAGGCCTTCCCGGCCTTCTGCGGGGCTCCCCCTCCGTCTCCTGCAATTGCGGCGGCCTCCATACCGAAGGTGAGCGAAAGGGGCCGATCTCCCGTTCACTCCGCGCGGAAGCAACTGGGCTCCTGGGGTGGGCGCGGCGGGTCTGGAGGGGAGTCCTTGGATTCCGTCTTGGGGTGGGGGGGAGGTTGCTTTCCGCCAGGATCGGAGGTGTGGCGAGGGGATCCCGCCACCCCGGTGTAATCTCCGAAAGTCTCAACAAGGTGGAGCTGGAGAATCGAGGCGAGGATGAAAAGAATCGGGATCACGGGTGAAGAAGGAGACCCGGGGAGCTTTTAGGATGCTTGTGCGCCAAGGTTAAACCTCGTTGACTTTCACGTGGCTCATCCCTACCACAATGCGAATTAGGACTCTTGCGTTTTAGGCTCGAAAAGGTACAATGGGGAGATGGGGTGGAGGGTTTTCCATGGGTCTTTGCCTATCAAGGCCACCGGTTGGAGAAGACGCGTGGAAACTGTATAAAATAGCCCGGTGATCGGTAGGCGCAAATCGCAAACCCCGCAAGGCATGTAACAGGAACAGAGTTGGGAGGGACCTTGGAGGTCATGTGGTCCAACCCCCTGCTCACGCAGGAGACCTTTCCTAGGGACTCGAACTGCCGACCTTTCTGATCGAGAAGCTCAGTGTCTTAGTCACTGAGGCACCTTTTCGCATCAAGGTGTGTGCCGGCATTAACAGACGCCATGTGCCTGCAGCAAAATCGCATCTTGATTCAGCTTGTCCACCCGGCTCCACTCGCGTGGGTTGTTATAGAACAGAACAGAAGAGAATAGAATGAAGAGAAGAGAATGGGAGTAGAATAATTCAATTCTTTATTGGCCAAGTGTGATTGGACACACAAGGAATTTGTCTTTGGTGCATATGCTGTCAAGTGTACATAAAAAGACAAGATACATTCATCAAGAATCATAAGGCCCCTTAATTTTAAGGGGAAATGGGCTGCAAGTTGGAGAGAGGAGGGTGGGGGAGAGCATAAACCAGAGATCATCCATACAAGCAAAGTCTTATTTTTTTCTAGGCACCCAGTCTGGGCCTCTTCAGATTTGCTAGAACTACCATTTCAAAGGTCCTTCCCTCTTCCAGGAATTCTGGGACATGTAGTCTGCACATTTCTGGAGCACCACCGGTTGGGGATTTTAAAGCTCTGGTGGAAAAACACAGTGCCTTAATCTAATTTTGGTCAGCCATGAAGACGATCAATTCCAGACTGAAAGTTATTTGGAATGGGATTGAAAATAACATTTGGAGTTCTATAATCTCCTTGTGCAAATCTATACTATAGTTTCCAAAATGGAATATCCTCTACAATTGGATGTATCTCAGCCCAAATAATTGTGGTGGAACAGTGAACAATTTGCACTAAATAAATAAATAAGTAAATAAATAATTGGATAGATAATGATTTGAGATTCCTATTTTCATAGTATTTGTGGGAATCTAGAACAAATTATATAGTAAAATTTTGTGAACCCAATGTTTTTGAGTACTTGAGCCTAAAATAGAAGATTAGGTGAATCTTTTGTGCAATTTAGCTGAAATTTAGGTTTGCTGAACTATTATTTTCTATTCTGTCTATTGATGGTAAGCTCCATTGAGCCCAAACCCATGGTAAAAATAAAAGCTTCAATTCTTGGCAACGTTGTGGATTGGGGGGGGGGGGTCTCTTGGACACCTTTCAGCATTTTTTGCTGTTAGTTTTATCTACAGCAGAAATTAGGATCACATTCAAAACTGCTTAACTTTTTTCTGGATTCACCAAGGTTCGCTGATGTGGGGAATCTGCTGTGACCAAACCTTTACGATGCTTTAGTAATTAATAATATAAATGTCATTGTGGGATTCGTGAGTTGGAAGTAGCACTAGCTACGGAGAAGAAAGAAAAACCAGAAAGGCCAATTGCCTCTTGAAAAAAGCACCTTTGGGACGCTAGCTACCTTAAGTAGATTTTTAATGCATGCAATGAACTAGCAGCTGTTCTTTCCAATCTGCAGGTGACAAGGCTTTTACCGAGTTTCTAAATGATGAAATCCAAGAAGAGAAGAAGATCCAGAAACACAAATCCTTGCCGAAGATGTCTGGAGGGTGGGAGCTGGACATTCATGGCACTGAGGCCAAACTCACACGGAAAGTGGCTGGGGAAACGTAAGTGGGGCAAGAAACTTGGGCAATGGCGGATTAAGGCTCACTGGTGCCCTAAGCACTGACAAATCTTGGTGCCCCCTTCCTTTGTACATACTGTACAAAGTTTTTTTTTTCTTTCTCAACTTTGTGGTGCCCCCTTTGGGCCTAGTGCCCTAAGCATGTGCTTAGTCTGCTTAAGGGTTAATACACCACTAAGCTTGGGTGGTTACCTGCTTTTTGGATTTCATAGGATGTGGAGGGGGAAAGAGAAAATCCATTGCTTATAATGGCGAACCTTTTTTGGCTCGCGTGCCATAAGTGGGGGGAGCGTAGGGGGCTCATGCGTGGGCATACCACACCCATAATGCAATGCGAGACCCCCCAGTGCGCATGCATGCACTACAGAACCCCCCCCCCATTTTTTGCATCCTTTTTTCGCCCACCCCAAGCTCCAGAGGCTTTATAGGAGCCTGGGGAGGGTGAAAAAAGCCTCCCCCATCCATTTCTACCCCACTCTGGAGCACTGCAATTCTGTTAAACACTCCCTAGGTTGAATACTCTACGAAAGCTAGAGCAGTGGTGAAATTCAATTTTTTTTTAATTACCGGTTCTGTGGGCATGGCTTGGTGGGCATGGCAGGGGAAGGGTACTGCAAAATTCCCATTCCATCCACACTCTGGGGCCAGCCAGAGGTAGTATTTACCGGTTCTCCAAACTACTCAAAACTTCCGCTACTGGTTCTCCAGAACCTGTCGGACCCTGCTGAACTTCACCCCTGGTGGGCATTACAGTTTTGGAGAAATTAGAAGCATTGGAGGCCAACTGTTACAGTCAAGTCTGCTCTCCTGCATTGATCTTGGTTTGCTAATTGTGGCTGTGTTGTTCCCTAGGATTACTGTCTCCTTCAATGTTAATAACAGCATTCCACCAAACGTTGATGAACCCCCAGAAGGACAGAAGGATAATGAGGTTGAGGTAAAAAAAAAAATCCTATGTTTGGGAGCAGGGTAGGACTCAGCAGGGTAGACAATGAATGAAGCGTCTGGGTCCTTGTGAAAGATCCTAGCTAAAAGCAGGTGACCTTCATGGCTCAATGACGTTGTTGAACTTCATCCCAAGTCCTCTTCATTGCAAAGCTAGCAGGAGCTACATTGTGCTGCTTGGAAGGGGGAGTATTTCTCTGCATATATTCATTATAAAGTATACTTTTGAAACTACTGCAAGATATGATGTTATTAAAAGGAAACAACGAGCATGATCAATAACATCTTGATTCTGTGGACTGCCATTTTGCAGATTTTTAAAAAAATGATTTGGGTTTCATATTTTAAATGGAATTCAACAAACTATCGTATTTTTCGGAATATAAGACGCACCTTTTTCCCTCAAAAAAAGAGGGTGAAAATCTGGGTGCGCCTTATACACTGAATGCAGCATTTTTGGCCTCCTGAAACCCCGTTCCCTTTGCAAAAATATTTGTGCAGAGCCTTTAGGAGGCTTCCAGAGTGTTCTTGGGGAGGACAAAAATGAGCAAAAAACGGGCTGTTTTTTCTCTCGTTTCCCCCAGTCCCCAGGAGCACTCTACAAGCCTCCTAAAGGGTATGCATGCCCTTTTTTGACAAAAAACGGGACCGTTTTCACAAAAAAACAGCCTGTTTTGGGGAGGTCTGCAGAGTGCAAAAACTTTTTTTTTTTAATTTGCTTCTTCAAAATAGTGGTGCATCTTATACTCTGGTGCATCTTATACTCCAAAAAATATGGTAAATAAAAGGCACACAGTAGTAATGGTACAATCCAAATAGGAAAAAATTGGTATATAGATTGGTGATGAAATGAACTTGAAAAAAGCTGTAATCTTAAATATAGAATTACAGGTAGTCCTTGATTTACAACAGTTTGTTTAGTGACCATTCAAAGTTGCAACGGCATCGAAACATGTGACTTATGGCCGTTTTTCACAGTTACAACCGTTGCAGCATCCCCATGGTCAGGTCACGTGATTTACATTCGGATGCTTGACAAACATGACTCACATTTATGACTGTTGCAGTGTGAACACCTTTTGCAACACTTTCTCACAAGCAAAGTCAATGGGGAAGCCAGGTTAACTTAACTATCAGGTTATTAACTTATCGATTGCAGTGATTCACTTAACAATTGTGGCAAGGAAAGTCATAAAATGGGGCAAAACTCACTTAACAAATGCCTTACTTAAAAACAACTTTTGAGCTCAATTTTGGTCATAAGCTGAGGACTATCTGTAGTTCAGAATTTTAATAATTTAATAATTATTTAAAATTTTAATAATTTTAATATTTTTTAATACATAGCCCATAAAGAAACCTAGCTTCATTTTGTTTCTACAGTATAAAGAATTAAAATAGACCAACCTCATGTCTGGACATGCCCAGTACAACAGATGGTCCATTATCATTGTGACAGTAATTACTTAATTGTATGTTGCATCTGTTTATTTCAGCATTATTTGTCACAATGTATTATTTCTTATTGCACAAATGACATTGATGCAAATGACATATTTTGGATATTCTGTAATAGAGTGGGCCAGTACCATGAAGAGAGGTTCTTCTGCGGAGCGTAGGGGGCGTGGTTTCATGTGCTGCCTTCACCCCGCGGATGGGGCTTTGCTTGTTTGTGTGACATGCTTTTTGGGATACCGCGGACCGGTGCTGGTCCTTGGACTGGGGGCGGGGGGGACCCCTGCTGTAATAGGCATGTGGAAATGGTAGACAAAAGTGTCTGCTTTCACTGCAATGATTTATTACAAATCGTAATTCTGCATTGTGCTGCTTGGAAGGGAGAGTATTTCTCTGCATATATTCATGTTCTGACCCCCTCCTCCATCCAGTAACGAATGCCGAGACAAGCTTAGCTGGAATGCCACAACACTTTATTAGCAGGAAACATAAATCTTGGTGGCTGAAAGCCCAAGCACAACAAACAGATAAAGAATCTTGGCAGCAACCCAGACTCCGACAAATACAGATAACAGCTTCTCCAGCGTTGAGAATTAAGTTGAATCCTGCAACCAGACTCCTCCCAGAGTCTCTCCTTAAATACTATCTTGAGAGGAGCCTAATTACAACCACCTGGGTCCAATTACCTGCACAGTTGTTCTCTAAGTCGATCTGCCCGCCGTTGCCGGGCGTCCAGGACCAACTCCCTTGTCTCCTCCCCACTGCTCCAAGGCCTGACGTCAGGAGCACACTCCCTTTGGCTTTCACCGCTGCTCCATGCCTCAGGAGCCTCCTGGTGGCCAACCAGCCTCTCTGATCCCTGCTCAGAGTCGGAACCCTGTCCAGGGTCCTCCACATCTTCCAGAGCTGACTCATAAGGCCCCTCGCTGTCGGAGTCTGTTTGCAGCTCCAACGGCTCCTGCTGGGCCACAACAATTCATTATAAAATATACTTTTGAAACTGCTGCAAGATAAGATGTTATTAAAAGGAAACAACAAGCATGATCAATACCATCTTGATTCTGTAGACTGCCATTTTGCAGATTTTTAAAAATGATTTCTGCTTTCACTGCAATAATTTATTACAAATCATAATTCTGCACGCGCATCTTAATTTCAGCAGGATTTGAAAGCCTTTGAGGAAATCAGGTCTGTGTGGCTTCTTATGAGGAGAACAGGACGGGAAAGAGTTTAATCAATTTCATCCAGATTGCTGCAATCAAATACGATTTGGTTGGTGGTGTTGGTTCTGAGGCTTATGTTGTTGTCTTCCTTCCACAGCCTGAGCTGACATCCACCCCAAACTTTGTTGTAGAAGTAAGCAAAGATGATACCAAGCAAACTCTGGTACTGGATTGCCATTACCCTGAGGATGAGGTGAGCGTGATCATTTTATCCCTCTGCCTTCTCTCAATGAAGTCCTCTTGTCCAGGGTTGGAAATGAGCTGAGGTGGCGCAGTGGTTAGAGTGCAGTACTGCAGCCACTTCAGCTGACTGCTAGCTGCAGTTCGGCGGTTTGAATCTCACCGGCTCAAGGTTGACTCAGCCTTCCATCCTTCCGAGGTGGGTAAAATGGGGGCAATATGCTGACTCTGTAAACCACTTAGAGAGGGCTGAAAGCCCTATGAAGCAGTATATAAGTCTAACTGCTACTGCTATTGCTAAATCAACATAAAACAGATTGTGATGAAGGAGATGTTTTAGCTAAGCTTTCTCCATTATTGCTGGCATCATTCCAACAGAAGGAGGATTTGGGGAATGTAATATCAGTTTTGCAAGGTCAGAAATGGTGTACTGAACACATACGTTTGTCTTTCTACTCATGTAAACAGGATATCTGACAGCTAAATGCCCTTTCAGGTTTTTAAAAAAACTCCCATCAGCTCCACTGCATGGCGAATAAACCTGGATTGAGAAAGCTTTAATCGGGAATTCCTTTGCACCAACTAACTTTGCATCATAGCAGTCGTAATAGGGCTTGCTTATATAACTCTCCATAGAGCTTTACAGCACGCTCTGAGCAGTTAACATTATCAGCATATTTCCCCCAGCAATCTGGGTCCTCATTTTAGCGATCTTGGAAGGATGGAAGGCTGAATCAACTTGAGCCCTGTCAGGATCGAACTCCAGGCTGTGGGCAGAGTTTGCCTGCAATTCTGCATCTAATCCAGGGGTGTCAAACTCAAGGCCAGATGCGCCCAGCGGGGTTCTTAAATCTGACCCGCAGGGCCAAGAGGCATCCATCCTGGCCCGCCGAGAACTACAATGCTGATCTAACCACTTTGCTGCAGGGCTCATAAAATACAGAGTGTTATTTAATGGGCAGTCTGGATTCACTCTAAAAACCCATCTAATCCAGATTTCTGTTCCAACAGCATCCATCCAGATGTGCCTTTAGAAAACCCACAAGTGGGACCCCTTCTTATCATCTTCCCCAATGACCAACTCCCATCTTCACTCTGAGTGTTCTACTTTGTTGAGAAGGAAGCCAATGCTAATACAACCCGCAGCTTCCTTTGAACAAGTGTTGTTAGTGTTTTCTGAACTTGGTTGTTGGCTTGCAGACATTTCATTACCCGACTAGGTAACATCATCAGTGCTGCTGAGGGTGGGTGTTGCACTGATGATGTTACCTAGTTGGGCAATGAAATGTCTGTAAGCCAACAACCAAGCTCAGAGAGCACCAACGATTCCACAGTTCAACCCTGAGCTAGAGGTATTCTTTTGACTCTGCAAAATAGGCCTGTTGTGGGATGGAAGGAAATTCACTAGAAGCATGATGTGTAATGCAAGCCTCCCCATCTCCAATCATGAGGGCAGATGATTGGATCATATAATTCCAAGTTACGTGTTTCTAATGGAACATGTAGTTTGACTTGTGCAGATCCTTGCAGATGGACTTTGCTACAATTAATTACAGTAATGAAGTACATGCATAAGAAAGTCTTCATATTGTATAGATCAGGGGTGTCAAACTCAAGCCCTGTGATGTCGTCGGATCCGCAGGGCTGTCCTGGTCTACCCAATGTGAAGAGGAAAGATCGGGTCAGCCTGGCAACTCTTCTCTTTTTCCTTCTTTTTTTCCCCCAACCAGCTTTTATTTACCACTAGATGGCAGTGCAAACATAATTCATCATCTCTTATCATTTGCTTGAAAACAGAGAGAGTTTCAGAAATTATTAGCGTTATTAGAAAAACAAATGTACAAGGTAAAAAGTCTATAAAATTCTGTAAAAGGTAAAGAGTAAAGTCAAACTTCCAATTTGCTTTCTAGCCCTTCAACAGTTAAACAGTTCTCAAGATCTATTGTTTCTTTTATTCTGTTAATGGCTCCCTCTGTCTGTTCGCTGCTGGTCCTAGGGTGGGAGAGCTTTCTAACGCCTGTCCCCATCCCCCCCACATCTCCTGCCACTCTTTCTTTAAACAGGTTTTTTTTCAACCAGAGGTTAAGGTTAATTACAGGAATGTTGTACTTTCAAGCAATCTTGTTATCTCACCCAGACAAAGTACTTTGCTGATTTTCCAAGCTGCTCAGCGTGGAAGCTCACAATGGCTGCCTTTCCTGCTTTAGGTGCAGGAGCAATTGCATAGCAAAATGCAGGTGTTTTAGGGGAGTTGCGTGTTCCCCAACCACACCTACTTGTACCCCCCCCCCTTCACTGCCCCAACAAGGCAGCTATGGTTAATCATCCCTCAACCTAGCAGGAAATCTGACGATTCTTCGGAGAGCCCCCCCCCCCCCCCCCCCCCCGGAGAACACATCCTGTTGCTGAGATTCAGGCCACCCCACCCTTCCTGGCCTAATTCTGAGCTGCTTGGTAATGCCTTGGTTTTTCACCCATACCATTTGAATTGTTCTGCCCAACAGATTAGCCACACCGGAGAAGGGGAAAGTGATATGTTTTCCATCCAAGAAGTCAGTTTCCAGCCTGGTGGAGATTCAGACTGGCAGGAGAACAACTATACTCTCAACACTGACTCTCTAGACTGGGTAAGAGAATTTGTAACATTGTGTACGTTTTTATGGGAATGATTGTTGATAGGAAATAACTTTCTTCAACTTTGTAGCCTCCAGGTAGGCTGAAATTGCAATTTCTCCCACCCAGCACCATGGGGCTGCCTTGGGATTTCTAGAAGGTGCCGTTCCAACAAATCTGGAGGGTGCCAGGTTGACAAAAGTGTAAGAGTGTGTACTGCTGGTATTGTGAGTGAAGGAGGTGCTGGAATCACATCACGTGAGAGACTAGGCTAAAACAGGTTGAATGGTTTATGAGTCACTTTCTAGTGAGGAACCAACCAACGTTGTGCTAACCAAGTTGTTGCCTAAAGTCAACATATAATTGGGGTATAACATCTGGATTGAACATTGCAGTTGGGTTCAGGTTGTTGCCTAAAATCAACATATAATTGGGGTATAACATCTGGATCGAACATTGCAGTTGGGTTCACATTACTGACTTGCTGCTAAGAAAACTGCAGGGACTAATCTTGATGTCGTCAGGAGTTAAGCTCAACTCAAACGAGAGGTTTTTTTTTTTAACCCAGTTTAAGAGTTTAATTGGTATGAATCCAATCATTGAACATTCCTACTTGAGACAAATGATCCTCCCATCTTGAGTTCCCACAATTTAGGACAGATTGAGAAAATAGGGATTTCTCTTCCTGTGAAATGTTTTATAAACTTGAGAAAACCCCAATATTATGTGCCGAAAAATACGGTAATGAAATATGTTTGTTGGGAAAAATGCTACGAGACCCCTGTTTTCCCCACCGTAGACTGACTGATATGACTGCCCTTCTACAATGTGTGCATTTCTTGTGTCTTCTTACATATCCAATCATCTTCCCAGGCCCTGTATGACCACCTGATGGATTTCTTGGCTGACCGAGGGGTGGACAATACATTTGCAGATGAGCTTGTGAACCTCAGCACAGCCCTGGAGCACAAAGAGTACATTCGGTTCCTTGAAGATCTGAAGCATTTTGTCAAATGTCAGTAGGCTGAGTGAGCTATGTGGAGGTCAATCTATTCTTTCAAGGGAGTTTGAGAGTGGGCTACTTTTTGCCCTCCCAAACCTGGACTCTAGTTTTAAAACCCCGGAAAACTACAGAAGTGAGGATTGAAGCTTTTCTTTGGAGTTGATTATATCCGCTCGAGGGTTAGAGGGGGAATGGGACATTACAGCCATTCTGTAACTGTAGGCCGTCCAGCTGTCCACTAGTTTGAGGAGGTTTGTACAGTTTAAAAAGGAAAATAAATAATGTGAAAATAAAAATTAATCTTTGAACTATTATTGTAAAGTGAACTGTATGGGTATGCTTAAAGGTAAAGGTAAGCACACAACGCATATGTGCTAGTCGTTCCTGACTCTAGGGGGTGGGGGCTCATCTCCGTTTCAAAGCCGAAGAGCCAGTGTTGTCCGAAGATGTCTCTGTGGTCATGTGGCCGGCATTACCAATCAGTATAGATTAACTCCAAGGTTAACTTCAGTCCAACAGTTAAGTAAGAAATACCCCAATCAAGAAACTGCCAAAGAGCCATCAGTAAACAGCCCAACCAAAAGGCCATGCCCCCTTGGAGTCTGACTCTGAGATGGAAGACAGCTGACACATAGCAGGAGAGTAGCTCCATTGGCTGTGGAGGAAACTGGACAAGGGCAAAGTCAGGCTGGGCAGAGCAGAGGAGAGGGGGTTCAGATGAAGACCAAGGCCCACCCCCTCCTCATCCTAGGGAGCGCAGGAAATAACGCAGAAGAGAGCAATGGGGGTTGCGTGGTTTACGAGGTGGTCTGGGTAAAAAAATTGCTTTTTTTATTGCACTAAATCGGGGGTCCGCAAACCGGCCCCTGGACCTGATACGTGCAATGAACGCTTGTGTTGCTACAGAGAGTCTCCCCCTTCAGGGTCTTTTTGTGCAGGTCAGAGGGGGGCAGAAATTCCGACATGGGGTCTGCTTCAGCCCGCTGGTGCAGGGCTTTGGGCGAAGGCTGGAGGGAAGTGCCGCTGGTGGCGAAAAGCCAGAGGGCCTTGTTCCAGTGGGACTGCATCCTGGCCTGGAACAGGCTGACCAACTCAGCCTGTTGAGCCCCCAGGTGCTAGTACCTGGCCTTACACGTAGGTCTTCCCTCTGTTTGGAAAGCCTATGCTCGTAGTCCTCAGTGAGATGTTTTTGCTGAGCCTCCTTGGTCAGAATTTGAACTGAGCCAGCTGTTTTGCCAACTCTTTCTCGAGGTGGTTGCTTAGCTCCAACAACTTCCTGTTGGGGCCCCAAGGAGCCCGGGCTGGGAGGGGAGGGGCCCCTCAACATGAGTGACATCAAGTTGGCCATGCCCATCCAGTCACATGACCACCTAACACCTCTCACCCAGCCAGTCAGTGGCAGATCATATTAGTGGTCCGCGGGATTTAAAATTAGGAATTTAGTGGTCCCTGAGGTCCGAAAGGTTGGTGACCCCTGAACAGCAGCCCCAAGGCTGGGCCTGACTAGAGGCCTGGGCCTCAATTTCAACCCTACTATGTCTGGTGCCATTCAAAAAGAATACACTGCACCATTCCCCAAAGTATGCGAGCCTTGAGGAATGGCATGGTTGCCCCCAGGACTCTATTGCTCCTCAGGATCTGCTACACTCTCTAACCTTCAGCCAGTTTCTTTCTGGGGCCTACCTGAGGCTGCTCCAGATCACACAAGGCCTCCATTCTTCAAGGAGCCTTGGAGAATGTTTTTCCATTGCCTCTACAGCTTCCGAAATCCACACGAAAGCATGCACTATTCTTACACAATTTTGGAGGTGCCAGAAGCTTTGCAGAATTTTCTGAGGCCGAGCAAGGGCACGCCCCATTCTTTTTTTTTTTTCAATCAAATTTTTATTTTTTATATTCTTTATACATATCAATGCGTGAATGGTGTGGTCACTGGGTAACATTCATTTCAGTACACATAAACACAGTCTTATTATTCCTAAATATTACATTTCATTTCCATTGTTTCATATTATTTATACATGTCTTTTATTATCACTCTTTCTGAACCATCTTTCTGTCCTTTTGTATATCTTCACCTATTAATATATAATTATTATTTCCCCCCACTATTTTCTATCCCTATTTTAACTTTTTTCTCCCTTTCATGTCGCTATAATATTCAGACGTGTTTTCCATCTATTTTGTTGTTCATATTTCCATAATTAAATCAACATTCCATCCTTCATTCTTCCATTTTTCAATATCTCCTTATACAGGTTTATTATCAAGCACAATCATTTATACATTTAAAGTATTTCTATTCATGTTCTTTCCAATTCTTCAATCCATATAATTCTACTATTAACACACATGTTTAGATTAATACTCGTTTCCCCGAAAATAAGACCTCCCCGGATAATAAGCCCAATCGGGCTTTTGAGCACATGCTCTAAAATAAGCCCTCCCCCAAAAATAAACCCTCCCTGAAAATATTGCAACCAAGCAGTAGCCATGAGGTGCCTATGCTCGCTGTCTCCTGCACCTCAAAAATAATAAGACCTCCCTGAAAATAAGACTAGGTGCTTATTTCGGGGGTCAAAAGAAAATAAGACCTTGTCTTATTTTCAGGGAAACACGGTATATATTTATATATATTCCCCTAATTGCCCCTTAAGTTCCACTGTTATTCATATTTTTATACATATTTAGTAGTACAGTCATTCAAAGTCTTATTTTTTCCATCCTTCATATCCATTTATAGTGGGCATGTCCCATTCTTGTATGGCTTCCCCAACCTCCAAAAGTCACACGAGAACCAGGCCTGCTCTCAAGAATAGTTGTTGGGTGTTGGGGAACCTTGGCATGCCACCCAAAATGTGGTGTGTCACTTTTAACACACAGGTGAAGTTGACCATTGCAAGCCCCAGGTTTATACTAACGTTGAATGAGAAATTAAAGTTAAAAACTTTTCAATTCCATGAGGAGGGCTTTAATTAACTATTACAAATGACTTGAAGTCTTAGCATTTGACACTCAGTATTTGAGTGTCACAGATGAAAGCCCAGACTGAAGCAACAGTGGGATTACAAAGGTTCTCCTTCTTTAATGACCACAGTGGGACCAGCAATTAAGTGAAGTGGTCACTCATGACGCTGGTCAGCATCTCATTTTAGCTTTCCTCTACTGTACAGACTTATGGAGGTCATACATTCAAGGACTAGTGATAAAGTTACTTTTTGATCAGTTCTAATGGCAAATAGTTTTTGCACAAGGCAGTTGCTAAGCATGGACTGTGTATAATACAGGATTGGAAAACTAATAGGAAGAGCAATTTGATGATGGGGACAATTGCCTATAGCTGTGATGGTGAACCTATGGCATGCATGCCAGAGGTGGCACCCAGAGCCATTTCGGAGGACATGTGAGACATTGCCCTGTCAGCTCCAGTGCGCATGCACACGCTGGCCAGCTGATTTTTGGCAGTTTTTCGCCCTCCGAAGAGCGAAAATCTGCCCAACACGGAAACCGGAAGTCCATTCCTGAACTTCCAGTTTGTGTGTTGGGCCTTTTTTCGCTCTCTGGAGGCTTCGGGTTGCGCGCTCATGCACGGGGGAGGGCACATAAAATTATGGGTGTGGGCACGTGCGTGCATGACACCACCCCGTTCCCCCCAGCTTTTGGCACGTGGTGGCAAAAAGGTTAACCATCACTGGCCTATAGACATGGGTGGGGGGGTTTCTCTCCCTTTTATTGGATATCTAGCAGATGCTGAATAGCCATGCCAAAAGATTAGACTCGACTTTGAGTGACTCCTTCCAATTCTATATTTTATGACCTATTTTCATTCTGAGGGTCACTTTGGTGTAAAGCTTAAGAACTCAGAAATGAAGAGACCAGTTCGAATCCTGACTCTCAGGCATCAGGCCAGTTAGATGACTTTGAAGCAGTCACTCTCTCCCAGTCCTAGGGAGAAAGCAAGAGCAAACTACCTCTGGAAATCTTGCCAAAAAACCCCTGCCAGTTTCCAGGAGACAAAACTGACCTGAAGGTGTTTGACTTTCGGAAAAGGGTTTGCCTTCTGGGGAATTTTGCCCTGTATCTATGTTACAGTTTAAAACTTACACCATTTTCTCAGAGCACATAAAACTTTCTTTCATTAATTATCATTTTTGAGTATTAAAAATGAAGAATATTAAATAAAATACACATAAGCTTTCATGGGCTCTTAATTCTGAATCCAGTAGGGGGCACCAAAGGAATGTGACAAATTTAATTTTTAATTTTTGCCTACTTACCATTACGAAAGTATATATAAATTTTATGAAATGTTTACCTTTATAGTTTTAATATGATTCCACATGTTGTTTTAACTTTTGTTTGGGTGCCACCCAGAGTTGGTTAGAACATGGGCAGCTATATAAATATTTTAAATAAATACATCAAAAGCATAAAACTTTATGTAAGGACCAATTAGAAAAACACAAAAAGGTTATAAAACTGTAGCAACCTATTTAAAATGGACAGGATGGACAAAACGGCTTTTCTGATTCATATAACACAGACTAGGCCTCCTCTGAATTCCATCTGCCGGCCAGTGTCGACTGGCAACTCCCCGGGGAAGGGCCTTCTCTGTGGCTGCTCTGGCCCTCTGGAACGATCTCCGTGTTGATATCTGGACCCACACCACCCTTCCGGCTTTCCGCAAAGCACTTAAGACCTGGCTGTTCCGGCAGGCCTGGGGCTGTTGAATTTATTCTCATGCTTTTAGTGTCTGTGGTGGAGTTGGCAGCTGTGAGTTTCACATTCAACATAACACAAAATACCAACCCAGGAGAAGCAGGGATTTGAGTGCAAAGTAGCATGAAGATATGACAAGGAAATTCTCAGCACTGTGGGGTCTTGTAAACCCTTAAAATAATTAAAGTTCCACAACCTCACTAAGTTTGATGACAGCTTAAGAATATAAAATGAAGAATATGAAATAATTGTTGTTGTTGTTGTTAGTTGCAAAGTCGTGTCAGACCCATCGTGACCCCATGGACAACATTCCTCCAGGCCTTCCTGTCCTCTGCCATCCTCTGGAGTCCATTCAAGCTCATGCCTACTGCTTTAATGACTCCATCCAGCCACCTCATTCTCTGTCGTCCCTTCTTCTTTTGCCCTCAATCTTTCCCAGCATGAGGCTCTTCTCCAGTGAGTCCTTCCTTCTCACCAAGAGGTCAAAGTATTTGAGTTTCCTCTTCAGGATCTGGCCTTCTAAAAAGCAGTCAGGGTTGATCTCCTCTACGACTGACCGGTTTGATCACCTTGCAGTCCAAGGGACTCGCAGAAATCTTCTCCAGCACCATAGTTCAAAGGCCTCAATTCTTTGGCGCTCAACCTTCCTTATGGTCCAACTTTCACAGCCATGCATTGCAACTGGGGAAACCATAGCCTTGACTAGATGCACTTTTGTTGACAGGGTGATGTCTCTGCTTTTTAGTATGCTGTCTAGATTTGCCATAGCTTTCCTCCCCAGGAGCAAGCCTCTTATAATTTCTTGGCTGCAGTCCCCATCTGCGATGATCTTGGAGCCCAGGAAAATAAAATCTGTCACTACCTCCATTTCTTCCCCATCTATTTGCCAGGAATTGAGAGGAATAATAGAATCCTTCAAATAGGATGTTGTTTAAAACCTAGTGGGAACAACAGCAAAACCTATCACTTCTCTAGGAAAGGTATCCCATTCATAAGAAAAGGTCTCAAATAATATTTTCTACACCAAGTCATCCAGGAATTGATTAAATTAGGTAGAAACAAACCACTAAAAGTTAGAACTGATTAAATTATCCACTGGTCTGTCTGAGCTTCTGTATCAAACTGACAAGCTATAGAAACACAGCAGGAAACTCCTGACAATGATAGGATTAGGAAGATTTTGCTATCTTTAAATTACAACCCATGTAATCTTGTACAGTACTAAAAAAGATAGGCGTAATCCACCAAATGTCAAGACTAACCTCGTGAAAGAAATTGCATAGATTGACATGTAAACAATGAAGTAACATTTCGTAGGACGATCTGAGCTCATTTTTATTTAGGGCGGTTGATTTGGACCTCTCTCCCAAATCTGAGACTCTTTACTTCTGCAGAAATAAACAACTGAAAGTTGCCTTTCTCATTTCCAGCATGACTTATTGGTCACTTGTGCCAGGAAAACAGAATCCAGTTGAAGCTCCGGCTAACATAACTGCAAAGTTCATAATCGAAAAACTGATCCAGATTAAGGGATGCAGTTTTATATTCTCTGTAACTAGAAAGTTGAGTCAGTTTGGTCTAGTGGTTAAGGCATCAAGTCAGAAACCAGGTGACTGTGAGTTCTAGCTGCGCCTTAGGCATGAAAGCTGGGTGACCTTGGGCCAGTCACTCAGTTTCACCTCACAAGAGAAGATAGGAAGGGAAAGAAGTATTATGTATGTTTGCCACCTTGAATTACTTGTTGTTAGTTGCGAAGTCGTGTCTGACCCATCACGACCCCATGGAGAACGTTCCTCCAGGCTTTCGTGTCCTCTACTCTGGAGTCCATTTAAGCTCACAACTATTGCTTTGGTGATTCCATCCAGCCACCTCATTCTCTGTCGTCCCCTTCTTCTTTTGCCCTCAGTTATCCCCTGCATGAGTCTCTTCTTGAGTGAGTCCTTCCTTCTCATTAGGTGGCCAAAGTATTTTAGTTTCATCTTCAGGATCTGGCCTTCTAAAGAGCAGAACAGGATTGATTTCCTCTAGGACTGACCGGTTTGATCCCCTTGCAGTCCAAGGGACTCGCAGGAGTCTTCTCCAGCACCCTAGTTCAAAGGCCTCCATTCTTTGGCTCTCAGCCCTTCTTATGGTCCACTTTCACAGCCATACATTGCAACTGGGAAAACCATAGCTTTACCTTTGAATTACTTATAAACTAATAAAAGTGGGATAAAAATACAATAAATAAAGTGCATTGTAGTCTTTTGCCAGTTTAGTAACCCTGTCCTTCACACTCAGGGCAGATTTGTGAATGTAAGTGTGCAAAATCATTATCAAAGAAAATTTTGCACGTGCAGTGAAAGTGCCCTTTGTGTAGAGATTGGTAGAATGAATTTGCAGTTTACTTGGTACGAACAGCAGTTTATCAACACTACATCAATATGGTATAGCAATTAATTGCATGCAGAAGAGGCCAGGCTCTGCTCAGCTGGGAAGTCACTGTAGGCCACTTTCAGTCTCACAATTAAAGGGGGGGGGGATGAGAATAGTGATGCCAAGTATATTGTAAACATTGCCAAGATAATATTGGCGGAATGGTTAGTACACTAAATAAATATTAAAAATTACTCAGTTTCTATGACACATCAGTGAACTTTATTTTTGCTATTATTCCACTCCATGCTGTTACAGTTCAAAATATTGAAATTAACATGGCAGCAAAAATACAGGGCAGACACTGAGCATTCCTGGGGCTTGCTGTTATAATCCTATAGTGGAAACCGCTGAAGGGCTTTTGAAAGCCGTTCCTCTTGTGGAGCCAATATTTTTACCAACCAGGTGAGAGTGAGTTGTAGAAGCAAGTGTGCAGTTCAGACATCCTGAGAAGGTAACAGTGATTCACCAGCCATGGCTGGCAGTGGGTCCCAACTCTCTTCACTTACAGGAGATGGTAGGATAGGAACCCAGTTCCATGGCATGGTGAAAGATCCAGGAACAACTGGTGCGTACGAAGATGGATCATTTGGGATGGAGCTGACTGGAGGAATTGGAGAGGAGGGTGGTGGAGGATTGGAATGAACAAAAGTTGGAGATGAAACATATTGATGAAGCAGAGTCTGAGAACAGAGATTGATGAAGACAGCTCGAAATAATTGAATAATTGAATGCAGTTGAAGAGGGGGCAAGCAGGAGGAAAGCAAAGCCCGGCACAGGATTAATGCTAGTTGGATTATTGAGAAAAGAAATGAAAGTGATTGGTTGGATGGGAATTGGTAGAAAATACTATGGCTAGAGGAAGGAAAAGAGGTGATGAAGGATAAAGTGGCTGATAAAGTGCTCTACTGGAACACTCTGAGGAGGGTGGGGGTGGAACAGTGATGTGATTCAATTTTTTTACTACCTTTTCTGTGGGCATGGCTTGGTGGGTGTGGCATGGCTTGGTGGGCGTGGCAAGGGAAGGTTACTACAAAATTCCCTTCCCTCCTGATCATCTGAGGCTCAGGAGGCAGAGAATAGATGGAGTGGGGCCAATCAGAGGTGACATTTACCAGTTCTCCGAACTACTCAAAATTTCTGCCACCAGTTCTCCAGAACTGGTCAGAACCTGTGAATACCACCTCTGGGGTGGAAGAATTACAATTGGTGATATGCAAAAGACTAACAGGACTGACATCAAAGAAGCAGGGGCAACCCAGATGTTATTTGGCTGGAGATGACTTGAGCTTGGGAAGTGGAGAACAAGCATTAGAAGAAAAAAGAAGAAGAAAAATGTGTGGCAGGTAGGGAAATCCTCTCTTGGCACAGGGGGAAGAAACAACCAGGTAGTGTGAAAGGATTCAAGGGGAGCTCGGGACCCTAAACAGCATGGTATCTTATTCCCAAGAGCGAGGGATTTGGGAGCAAGGTAGGATGGGAAGCACACCAAGGATTGAAATGGACCCAGTATTTTGGGTAGTCCTAGCTAAGCACTGGATGGAATACTGGGACATAGAAATAGCACTTAGCAATAGCACTTAAACTTATAAACCGCTTCAAAATGCTTCTCAGCCTTCTCTAAGCAGTTTACAGAGTCAGCCTATTGGCCCCAACACCTCGGAAGGATGGAAGCTGAGTCAATCTTGAGCCTGGTGAGATTCAATCTGCCAAATTGCAGGCAGCCGGTAGTCAGCAGAAGTAGCCTGCAGTACTGCACTCTAACCACTGCACCACCATGGCTCTCATCATAGAATGCAGATGAAAAGCAATTCTGATGAAGGCTGTGAGAATGATGTCTTAACATCATGGGTGCTAATTCAATTGCAGAGGTATTGTTGGACTACTGTATTCCCTCTACCCATCAAACTGCTTCCCAAGTTTTCGAGGTAATTGCTAGGCTGGTGATAGATTGCCCCCCTCATAAATGATTAATTTATATGCCTCTCTACCTTAACCTTCTGATTCTAGGTGGCTTATAATGCAGAAGAGAGTTGTGTTAGGATGGGAATTGAGGCTGGAGAACAGTATCATCAGTCTATTGTTGAGGTTATATCACCATCTGGTCTCCTTGGGGCTTGTGGCCACTTCTGATCTCCTGTCCGGCATAAAGTATCAGGACCACATGTTAAGTTCTGGTTAAGAAGATTTATTGCGGATATTCACAGGAATCTAGTCAACTAAGGTCAGCACTAAATTTGCACTGTTGCTGTTAGTTGTGATCATGTCTGACCCATCACAAACCCCATGGACAACATTCCTCCAGACTTGAGAGACCGCCTACTGCCAATTAGTTCCACAAGGCCAATAAGATCCCATAGACTAGGCCTCCTCCGAATTCCATCAGCCGGTCAATGTCGACTGGCAACTACCCGGAGGAGAGCCTTCTCGGTGGCTGCTCCAACCCTATGGAACGAACTCCCCGTGGAGATTCGTACCCTCACCACCCTCCAGACCTTCCGCGTAGCCCTTAAAACCTGGCTGTCCCGACAGGCCTGGGGCTAAAGATTTCAACCCCACCCGAATAGTATGACTGTTGTGCTTTTTAACTATGTATTGTCTCATGTGTATAACTTGTTTTGTACTTCCCTCCCCCTGAATTGTGAGCCGCCCTGAGTCCCCTCAGGGAAAAGGGCGGCATACAAATAAAGTTAAAATCTAAATCTAAATCTGTCCTCTACCATCCTCTGGAGTCCATTTAAGCTCATGGCTACTGCTTCGGTGACTCCATCCAGTCACCTCATTCTCTGTTGTCCCCTTCTTCTTTTGCCCTCAATCTTTCCAGCATGAGGCTCTTCTCCAGTGAGTCCTTCCTTCTCTTTAGGTGGCCAAAGTATTTAAGTTTCATCTTCAGGATCTGGCCTTCTAAAGAGCAGTCAGGGTTGATCTCCTCTAGGACTGACCAGTTTGACCGCCTTGCAGTCCAAGGGACTCACAGGAGTCTTCTCCAGCACCATAGTTCAAAGGCCTCAATTCTTTGGCACTGAGGCTTTCTTATGGTCCAACTTTCACAGCCATACATTGCAAGTGGGAAAACCATAACCTTGACTATACGCACTTTTGTTGGCAGGGTGATGTCTCTGCTTTTTCGTATGCTGTCTAGATTTGCCATAGCTTTCCTCCCCAGGAGCAAGCGTCTTTTGCACTAGATAAGAGCTAATGAATTCAAGGCTGGACATATGGGAACATAACATCTCCAGACTGATTCCTGTTTTGACTCTGTCCCCAAGCGGAGGCTCTGCTCTTCTTCTCCTACAACTCTATAATGCAAATGATCTCTTAAGATGGGATGTCCTAAATACCTTATAAATATAACTGACTGAGGGGTATGTGGGTGTCCCAGAGATTGACAAGCATTGGGGTGTTTGTCTGCCTAATTGAGCTCTAGAATGTTGCAACCACAGGGAGGTTTGATAGACTGCTCCAAAGTATTTTCTGCCAAATTATCAGTCTAGGGGTGCTCATGAGCTCCATGACAAGCAGTGAAAGCAGGAAGTGCATTAGGAGATACAGTCGTGTTCTGTCCCCCTCCTCCGTCCAGTAACGAATGCCGAGACAAGCTTAACTGGAATGTCCTTTAATAGCAAGACACCAAAACCTCAGTGGCTGAAAGCCAAACAGAACAAACAGATAAGGACCTTGGCAGCAACTCAGACAAACTCAGGCAGCAATAAACACAGATAAGGCTTGGCAGCAATCCAGCCTGCCAAGCTCCCAGTACTGTCCTCCAACATTCAATCCTGTGTTGACTTCTGCAAAGTGGGCCGTGTGCACAAGTAATTTTTTATAGTCTGGAGAGGATCCTAATGACCACCAGCTGAGTACAATCACCTCCTGTAATTGCGTAATTGTTCCTGACGCGTAGTAGCTCTTCGATGGCGTGCAACCAGGAACAACTCACTACTGGCTTCCAGCTCACTCTCCCTTGTCTCCTTCCCACTGGTCCAAGGCTCAGGTGCCTCCTAGTGGCCAACCAGCCTCTCTGCACCCTGCTCGGAGTTGGAACCCTGTCCAGGTTCCTCCACATCCTCCAGAGCCGACTCAGAGGGCCCCTCGCTGTCGGAGTCTGGTGGCAGCTCCAACGGCACCTGCTGGGCCACAACACAGTCGTATCAGAGATGCTAGTGAAAGACAAGAAAGGAGGATGATCTGAATGCAAGTATGAGCTCTTGTTTGAGGTTGCTTGTATCGGTAACCATGGTGAAGCATTGCTATTTCCATGTACTGTTTAGTGCCAGCTTCGTTTAGAATAACTCACTTTCTTTAGGGGCTGTGGGCCTTGAAAGTCCTCCCACCAGCTATTGTGGGCAGATTGCCTGACAATTTTGCAGGCAAAATTGCTCACAGTAACTTTGAATTGGGTGGGCAAGGTAATCCCTCCAGATCCGGTATTCTATGGGGTTTGAATGAGGGGGAACAGAATCAAATACAACCCTAGCAAAGTAGAGTTCCTGTTGTTACAAAGGCTTTAGAATCCATGGATGCTCCATTAATTGTTCTTCAAAGAACAACAGATGCACAATTTAGGAAGTCTTGAACTTGTGGCTCCTGCTACAGCAGAAAGTAAAGGCATTGGCCAGGTTGGCCTTTGGTCAGTTTGTCTGTTTTGCTAATTGGGACTTTCCTGGTATTGAAAATAATAAGCCACGTTTGTATCATCTCACACTCAAAACTGTTGAAATGCAGAATCATCTTTAAATATAACTCAGAAGCTGCCCAACCAGTGGACTGATACCAACCAGTGTAACAGAAGAAAAACCCTGGTTTGAAGGGACCATTTTGCTTGCTAGTCTGCTTCTGGGCCCAGTTAAAAGTGCGGGTGAACCACTTATGCGGTTATTACCTTCAGGACCACCTGTACCAGGTGGAATCCCATGAAAGAATGATCTATCCCATCCCAGATATCGTCTAGTCGAAAGGGGGAGCTACAGGTACCCTCCCTTTGAGAAATTAAGGGGCATGCATAAGCACACCAGCGTGCCTACCATGTCCCTGTCCTACTATTACCTTGCATTCATATTCATATTTCACGTATTCATAATCATGTTTATACTTATATCTGTTATCCAATTCATACTTGACTAAACAAATAAATAATAAATAAAAAATCAAGAAGGCACCCCTCTCCCGAATGGCCTTCTCAACAGCAACACCATTGCTTTGGGGCATTCTAACCTATCCAAGACCCATCTTTCATGGGAACTTCAGAATGGGAAATAGTTATGGACAGCAGAGAGTAGAAATGTGGCCTTTTATTAGATTTTATAGATTTTAGGTGTAGTGATTAAGGGATAAAATTGGGAGAAATTGAAAGACTGTGTGTTCTAGTCCTGCTTTAGGCATAAAGTCAACTAGGTGCCTTACAATACAATAGCAGAGTTGGAAGGGACCTTGGAGGTCTTCTAGTCTAACCCCTTGCTTAGGCAGGAAACCCTATACCATTTCAGACAAATGGATATCCAACATCTTCTTAAAGACGTCCAGTGTTGGGGCGTTCACAACTTCTGGAGGCAACTTCTGTTCTATTGATTAATTGTTCTAACTGTCAGGAAATTTCTCCTCAGTTCTAAGTTGCTTCTCTCCTTGATTAGCTTCCACCCATTGCTTCTTGTTCTACCCTCAGGTGCCTTGGAGAATAGTTTGACTCCCTCTTCTTTGTTGCAACCCCTGAGATATTGGAACACTTGGACCAGTCATTCTCTTTCTCACTCTTGGGAAGAAAACAATGGCAAACCATTTCTGAAAACAATGAAAAATGCAAAGACTTGTTAATGTAGTCACCATCAGCTAAGACTAATTTGAAGGGAGGGAGGGAGGGAGGGAGGTGGGGAGGGAGGGAGTGGGTGAGGGGAGCGAGCGAACGCTAGAATCCAATGAATAGGTGACACACACTTTGAAAAAGCACCTTTGGGACAAACCATAACCTGGATGATTGGCAATCTCCATGGACAGGTGACACACACATTTTTAGAAGTAAGTATCTCACCGCAAGCAGCCTTCCAAATTACAGTGTAGACTTCAACATTGGCTATGATGTCCACAGATTACGGAATTTTGGAAATAGTAGTCTGGAAGGGACTTGAGGGGTCATCTAGTCCAATCTAGTGAGTGGTCCATAATCATTTAGCCCTCGTTTGAAAGATCTCCATAGGAAAACTCGATCATGTGGTAGCTTCTTCCCTTGGCTGACAGCTAGTCTGGTCAGGATGTTCCTTCTGACAGCTGTTAGTTCTAGTCCTGCTCCCTCAGTCTGTAAGGAATAAATCCACTTCCTCTTTTATATGTCAACCTTTCAAATACTTGAAGACTGCTTCTTCAAATCTTCCTTCAGTTGTCTCTTTTGCAAGCTAAACAGAGAGATTCTTCAGCTGTTCCTCTGAGGGCTTGGTTCTAAATCCTTCATCATATTGGCAACCCTCCGCTGAACATCATTTGTCACTGTCTCTTTTGAATTGTGATGCCCACAAATGGGCATAATATGCCAAATGGAATGTGACCATGGCAGATAAATGGAGGTATTATTTCCCATTAACTAGACTCTGTGTTCCTGTGAAAGTACCCCAACATAACATTTGACTTTTACAGCTGCATTACACTCCTGACTCACATTTAACTTCTGGTCAACAAGAACACCTAGATCTTGTTCACATGTACGATTGCCAAGCCAGGTCTGCTCCAAGCTATATTTTGCCCTAATTTTTCCTGTCCAGATGTAGTACTTTATGCTTCTCCTTATTAAGTTCCATCCTATTTATTTCAGCTCACTCTTCAAGCCTGTCTAGTTCTTTTTGAATCTTCTTTCTGCTTCAGAGCTAGTCCTTGGTTAACAACTGCCTTGTTTAGTAACCGTTCAAAGTTAACATTGAGGGGGGGGGGAAACAACTTTGGTGACCAATCCTCGCATTTTGACTTTCACAGTTCCTGGGGTCATGTGCTCACCATTTGTCTGCTTCCCGACTGGCTTGTGACTAACAGAATTAATGGAGGAGGTGAAAGTAAAGTTGCATATGGCAGTGATAGTTTGTTAAATGACTAAGGTGACTTGCTTAGTGACCAAATGGGAAGTGATATCATAAGTCCACTGCAGTCACATGATCGTCTGCTTAGTGACTGTAATGCTTAGCAATGCAACTGTTGGTCCCAATTATGGTTGCTAAGCAGGGGTGGGTTCCTGAACCGGTTAGTACCAGTTCACTGCGCATTGTGCTTTACCAGCTGTGCATTGCTTGCGCATACGCATTTGACTAAAAATTGCTCTGTGCATGCGCAGAACCATGCCAGTAATGGCAGAAGACACCGGAGAACTAGTTTGGGGGCATTTCAGGCCTGGGTCACTGTTGGTTCTGTGACCCAGGCCTGAATTCCTGAACCGGGCCGAACCGGCAGCAACCCACCTCTGTTGCTAAGTGAGGAATACCTGTAAAGTAACAACTTTCCCTCCCATCAATGTGTCATTTGCAAACTTGATATATCCCTCCTCCAAGTCTTTCAATCTTGTTATGGTAACTGTGCTGAACCCATGACCCAGACACAGCCCTATGGGCATGGCCTGGCTTGGTGGGTGTGGCAGGGGAAGGATACTGCAAAATCCCCATTCCCTCCCCACCCCACTAACCTGCTTTCCAGCTTCTTCTCCTGTGCAGGGCAACAGAAGAAGACCCAGCTGATCAGCTGGGACATGGGAGGCAGCGAATAGATGGGTGCAGAGCTAGCCGGAGGTGGTATTTGCCAATTCGCCGAACTACTCAAAATGCCTCTGTCTGTGGCATTTGACACAATACTTCTTTCCAGACTGAAGTGGAGCTATTAATGAGCAGTGTTCGGATGTGGTTATTCAGCCAACTGGGAGTACATTTAACAGTAGTATCATCCAACCAGTGTGTTACCATTTTATTATGGAGATTATCATGACAGACTCTGTGGAGTTGAGTTCCAGGTACCATATCTCTATAACAAAGTTTTTCAACCTGTTATTTTAGGATATATATGGACTGCAATTCCCAGAAGTCTCCAGCCAGGATGTACTCAGTGGAGAATTCTTAACTATTAGCTCTGCCCCCCCCCCCAAAAAAAAAAGTATCGGTAAGTTTAGTTTGGGAGAATTGATTGGTTACAAACCAGGCCAGATCCTGTTAATTGTGGCATTCTTATCTAAGGACTCACAAAGATGCCATTTAATAACCAGCTGAAGATCTTTGTAGATAACACCCCCCCCCCAAATGATAGTTTTGTGGTTTCTTAAATGCTCTGTTACAAAGATGAGAACATTTCTTCTCTCTGGTCTTCTCGAAAGTTGAAGTGTAACCCATTCAGAAGACAACAAATGGAGGAAGGTTGTTACACAGATACTGCAGAAATAGAAAGTTGAATAGAATTCAAAGTCAACGTTTGGGTAGCTTGCAAATGAAAAACAGAGGAAAATCAAATGATTTGTGCATATATGTGTCCCACGATCCTGAAAATCAAATAATTTGCTATATGTTTGAATAACTGTTAAAATCAACTTTAATGTGGGAGGGGAAGGACAAGGACAGCAACTGCTTCATAATATTTACATAATAATGGAATACATTTTTGGCAACAGGTGATTTTTTTTTACAGAGGTACCTGAAGACATAATTTTGAAGTTATGTTTTTTTTAACCAAATTAACCATAGTTGCTAGACAAATATGTGGGATTATAGAAAGACTTGGTTTTTGAACATCTCCAAATTTTGTCATGCGTTTCTTAGCTAAATGCACAAACCCAAATGCCTATCATAATGCCTTAAAATATCAAACATAATAAAAAAATAATTCTGAATTTGCTGATGAGAATATGAGACGGATTTATAAATGAAGACAAAACACACAAAGGCCATCTTTCCATGCCTTAATTTAAGCATCAGTCATACATATAAAAATAGGATTATCTCAAAATGACCTGGATTTCTACACGTTGAAGCACATGCCCCAGAAGCAGGTCAGAATCTGTTCTCCTTTTTGTAAGTCCCTGCCATTATTCTCTTACCATCTGGAAGCCAATTCTAAATATACCCAAGCTTTAAGTTTACTATTGTAAAAGCTGTGATATGTTGAGTGTAAATCTCAGAGAGATATTAGATTGGCAGAATGATAAAGAAGCAACTTAAGTGGTTTGGAAGGTCTTCAATGTTTTTTGCTTTGTACAGGAAAATGTAACAAAAAATGCCAAGCTGTGTTCAAATGTACATTAACCTAGTTAACTAAACCTAATGGAGCATTGACACAATATACTAAGGTTTGTTTATTTTTTAATAGAACCCAGTCTGTTCTGCTAGATCATAATTCATGAGCTGTGCAAACCTCAAAACAGATTAACTTGGTTACCAGGTTAAACACATCTGAATAAACAATCCCAGACTTAGTAGAATACTCTGGGCAACCAATAGCCCTTATGCCACATGTAGTCTTTGTCATAGTTTCATAAAGCCCTTGTTTAGAAGTTCAAATTCTCTTTGTAAAGTGTCAATTTGGATGCTGGTTAGGGTAATAAATTCCTCCCCATTTCAATATAAGGAGGAAGAGTGAGAAAATTGAGTGTAAAACAAGAGATTGTGGGGTGGAGGTGTGAAAAAGGGAAAGAATTGGTGGCATCACCCTTTTTAGTTCTATCCCAACAAGGTCCCCTTTAGTCTCAATCAACTTGGTACGAATGCAGCCCAGATTATTCTGGTGAGAATGAGAACTTCAATACCACTGCAGGTTGCTCATCCCTGTGGCAGAACCCAGGTACAACATCCCAATAACCAGTAGAGAATGAAACTCCTCACCACTTACTTCCCTGTATTCTTTAGAGTCCTAATGTGTGTGATTCTGAATAAGCGTCTTTATAGACTTACAATGCAGAATGCAAAAGTTTGCTCTTAATCAAGTGATGGACTAAAATTGTTGCAGGATCAATGATTGGACAACCATTTGTCTGAAATGGTATATAGCAGTGCTGGTGAACCTTTTTGGCACCAAGTGCCAAAACAGGAGTGTGCGTGTGCATGCCAGAAACCGGAAGAGCAGCAGCCCAGTGCACATGTGCGCACTGGGAAGATGATCTTCCAGTTTCCAGCACGCACATGCACACCGCCCACCTGGTTTTCCAGTTTCTCGTGTGCGCTGGGAAGATGATCTTCTGGTTTCCGGCACACGCATGAACGCCGCCCACCTGTTCTTCTGGTTTCTGGCATGCATGTGCATGCAAAGACCATCTGGCTGGTGCACATGTGCAGACTGGAAATCAGAAGATCATCTTCCTGGCAGGCACATGCAGTTTACGTTGCTCCCGCGTGTGTGAAGACGAGCGGGCCGTCGCGCCAGAACCCGGAAGAGCAACGGGTGACAGCTTGCGTGCCCGGAGAGATGGCTCTGTGTGCCACTTCCGGCTCACGTGCCATAGGTTCTCCATCACAGGTATATAGGGTTTCCTGCCTGAGTAGGGAGTTGGACTCGAAGAGCTCCAAGGTCCCTTCCAACTGTGTTATTCTGTTATTCAAAAATAAAATTCTGATGGGAACTAAAAGGGTTTGCTATACTGTAAATGTATCCTGGATGTGGGATAGAACCAAGGTGGCGCAGTGGTTAAATGCAGCACTGCAGGCTACTGCTAGATCAGCAGGTCAGCGGTTCAAATCTCACCGGCTCAGGGTTGACTCAGCCTTCCATCCTTCCGAGGTGGGTAAAATGAGGACCCAGATTGTTGGGGGCAATATGCTGACTCTCTGTAAACCGCTTAGAGAGGCCTGAAAGGCCTATGAAGCGGTATATAAGTCCACTGCTATTGCTATTGCTATTGCTCCACATTTGGCTCATTGTGTCTATTGGCATATGATCAATAGACAGTGACAGATTCTTTGAGACTGCACAAATCAAGGCAGGCAGGCAACTATCTGCTGAAGGGACAGGCCCTCTGACCTGAAAATGGCTTTGGAAATGTTTTCTGCCTTGAGAGTCATAGCTGTAGGCAAACTTCTGAGAAATGCATTCCAGTTATTAAATTTGACAGTTTGCAATGGCATGTTATATGTGGTGTATATCCTGTGTGTGTTTATTTCAACCCACAGGAATGAACGAATCTGGTTTAATGAACATTTCTACAATTAATCATGCCACTAGAACAGATCTACTGGTGCAGTGGTAAAGTTGAAAAAGCTCCCTCTACATCCCATTAAGTTTGATCCTGATTACGCGGATGACTGAATCAAGATTTATTTATTTTTTTGCATGATGTTATGATGAGGCTCCTGTAATGCTGATAAACAATTCCACAAAATAAACTTATGGCCCATGCACCATTTTCCCCGCTGCAATTTCTCCTAAATATTTAGACTAGAAAGATGAAGGGGAAGTTTACTGACAGGATAGCCAGTGAAATCTATCATAAGAGCTTTGAGTTGAGATGGAGGGAGGTAAGAAGAATCAGGAATAAATGGGGGGAAACCCCGACCTTTTCCTCAATCCCCAGAGCTCCAAGTTATTTCCTACTTAAAACATTGAAATCTTGCAGTTTTTTTCCTTTGCAGTGGCTGACGCAGAAATAAGTTAGCTCAATAATCCAAACATACCCAGTTCTATGAGAACATGGAATAAAAAGCTGACGTCTCTAGGAGCAGAATTCTCACATGGCATAGGCTTAGCCACTGCTTACATAATGTCAAGTTTGCTTTTTTGGCTATCATTTGGACGGAACATATGATGCTAACTTATGTGAAGTCAAAAACCACGAATCATCTGGCAGAGTTATTGTCAGTTCTGGCCAGCAGCAGCATTCCTCATCTCACAGAAGAGGCCTTCTCAGTTCCATAAGAAGACGGGCCCAGGATTTGGATCCAAAAGCATGCAGAAAACTATCTATCCTCCCACTGAGCTTTAGCCCTTTTCCATGTGCAAAAGGGAAGAAAGGCAGAAGACAAGGGGAAACTGTCATCTTAGCTCCCTTAATTTGGAATGTCTGGAAATGAGCAGACAATTCAGAATTGGGGGAAATATCTGAAGGAGGAGAAATCCAGAAGTCTTTCTAGTTTTTAGCAACCTCACTGGGCATGTTCCAACCTATACAGCCATGTGCAACTTAGGAAACATGCCGAAGCAAAACAAGCTGAATACTTACCGCACGGGCTACTGTATTGTTGTTGCATTTCAAAACAAGCCAAAGTTAACGGGCGCCCTTGAGCCAGCAGTTAAGAGAGGTGAAAAGGTTTCTAATGTGTTGAGGGATAACCTGGGCTTGCAATCCCATTGCTTTAATAGCTCATGCCCTAATTTAGAGCTGGAATAGGACTTTGAACTGAGCAGCTCCTAGCAAGGGACATTCAGCAAAACTGACCAAAAACACACGTTACCACAACATGAAACACAGCAGGAAGAGGCACATCTCAAGTTTACAACATCGAAATGTCTTATATGGTGTGTGTGTGTGGGGGGGGGGGAGAAATGCAGGCAGCAGGTTGCATGAAGGATTAGCTATTCAGCGCACCGTTTCTTGAGTTGGGGGTTTGCTGCTTTAGTTCTTAGCGTTGCGCTTATGTCTTCTGTCTCTCCCACAGATCACGAAGCCCGGTTGATGAGAACAGCATGGCGTGCAAGACAACACCACCGGTTACAATAGTTACAGCAGTAGCTGGATGATCAGTCCGTGTGATGTGAGGGGGTTCAAGTGGTCGTCTCATCTTCATTCACGTCGGGCAGTTCTGGATCTTTCATCCCTTCCCGGCTTCCTTGGTTTCTAAACATCATCAAGAGGAAGAATACATCATCACATTCAAGAAGCCATTTGCTTCATCCAAGAGGTTAACTGCAGAAGCACATACGCTACAGGTAGTCCTCGGCTTGCAACAGTTCATTTAGTGACCATAGTTACAATCGCACTGAGAAAAGTGACTTAGGACCAGTTTTCACACGCATGACCATTGCAGCGTCCCCCATGGCCAGGTGATTGAACCTCAGAAGCTTGGCAATTGACCCATATTTATGACGGCTGCAGTGTCCCCAGGTCACCTGATCTCTTTTGGTGACTTTCTGATGAGCAAAATCAAGGGGGAAGCCAGGTTCACTTCACAACCGTGTTACTAACTGAACAACTGCAGTGATTCTCTTAACCAACGTGGTAAGAAAAGTCATAAGATGGAGCAAAACTCACTTAGCAAATTTCTCAGCAACATAAATTCTGGGCTCAATTGTGGACGTGAGTCGAGGACTACCTGTATTGCTGGCTGGGGAATTGTGGGAGTTGAAAACAAACATGTGTAGAAGTTGAGAAAAACCATCTGGTTCCACAAACAAACAAAAATTACATTTGGAGAAGCAAGTGTTGACAAGTGCAGAAAAGATTGTTATCTGAAATCAAGAGGACTAGAATCTTCCTTTATTGATACGCTCAACAGCAGCGCATGTACTTCGGATCCAATGGGCTTAAGATTCAGTCTCAGACCTCTCTGCATATAGGAAAAACAGCTGTGCCAAAAATATCTGAGGAGTCAGTCAGCTACCTGCTGTATTTACATAACACATTTAATTCAGTTACCAAAATAATTAATTTTTTTGGACTCGCATAATGTGCTGAGCCCCAAAGTTGTCAACTGACTTGGATTCAAACAACACAGCAAGCCACACACACAAACCAAATTAATAATGACAAATGCCAAGTACGTTCGCAACATACCGTGAAAATACAGCTGCTCATTTTTTTTTATCAGGCCAAGTCAAGTTGTGTGAAAACATACCCAGAATTAAAATAGTGAGCTTGATAGACTTGTTGGTATGGAAACACCTCGATGCCATCAATGGTTTTTAAAAGAGAATGTAAAATAAGTATGGCAAGGGATCCATTAACAATTGCTTAGCAATTGGTCAGCTATAATGAGAACCTCCATTTGCAGAAGGAGTCTATCTTGAAGCAACCATGGCATATAAGAGTTTTTATTTTAATTTTTCTGGGCTGCTTTCAAGTTTGTTGGCTTAACTGGGCCTTTCCTTTTTGCATAGCTCTTCATTACATCTCTAGAAAATATCTGATTTCTATTCAACACTCTCTCCAGCCAGAGTGATAAACCCAGCCTTTGCACCAGATAGCTGACTAGCTCCGAAGGTGCCCTCATATAGTTAGAGAATGAGGAAGCAGTGGCTGATACAAGTAAACGCAGGGACCATCAGCTTCCCTACATGATGTATAGACTCAGACAGAAAGATCAGAAAAGTCTTACCTAACTGCATACCAGCCAAGCAATCTGTCAGATAATGTTCTGACCTAGGTTTCCCCAAAAAGCATGAAGCAGATTCCTGATCCCGACAAAAACCCTTTTATTAAACAAATGTGAATTCCTGTCATTCACATTCAGCCAAGGCCTGGTAAACAGTCTTTCAAAGGTGAAGTTATGACCATAGACCTTATCTAGCTTGGAAAGCTGCCATGTAAATATTTTCCAAACGCAGTGCTGTGCAAGGAAAGACTTGGCACAGAGTCTTTCAGATTCACGGACAGATCTTCACACTCCTGAAACGAACGAACGAACGGTTTCCTGCAAAAGCCCACTCCCCTTTTGCTCCTCTTTTATTTCTTATGGGAGTGGCCATTCACCGTCCACCTTTGGTCTTATTCTCAAGTTTGACCCTGATTTCTGAGTTGTTCTTTTCTTCTGGCAGCTCTGTGCATGCGCACACTGGGAACAGGCTCCAGCTGTTCCTCTCCCTCACTGCTGTCTAGCTCTGAAGGCAGCTGAGAACTGTCAGGCAGCCTTGGCTCCCTCTTTGCCTCCGATGAAGACCCCTCATCTGAGCCTTCCCCAGCCTCCAGGACTGGCCCATGTTCCTCCCCAACCTCCTCACTGTCCGAGTCTGTCACCAGTTCTGCTGGCTGCTGGTGGGCCACAACACTGACAGAGCATTAACAATTCCAGGATGGATTGCCCACTCTATCACCTCTTCAGCTTGCTAGTTTTAGTAGGTTTGAACTTGGGTTTTAGGGCCAATGGTGGCTTTCATATATTATGAGATTAAGGAGTTTTCATCATGTCTTCTGACTGCTGGTTGATGTTCATGGGTGTGCTCTGCTGGCCTTGCCTAGCTATCCTACATAGTGGCTGTAATAGTCCTGACACTGTATGTTGTAGATGGCAATCGCACTTAGATTTATATACTACTCCAGAGTGGCTCCTCTCTAAGTGGTTTCGAGAATCAGCATATCGCCCCCAACAATCTGGCTCCTTATTTTACCAACTTCAGAAGGATGGGAGGCAGAGTCAACCCTGAGCTGGTCAGGATCGAAATCCAGGCTGTGAGCAGAATTTGGGGGATTCTGGGAGTCGAAGCCTACATATCTTAAGAGTGTCCAGATTGAGAAACCCTGATTTTAGATCATAGGAACAGAATTGCAAGTCCCACTGATCAATAGTGCCAAAGTGGGGGGGGGGGGGATGTTAAGAAAGAAGGAAAGAAAAGGGACAATGAAAAGAGAGGGAAAAGGAAAGGCCACATGGGGAGGCACATGCTCACTCAGCTGTAGAAGTAAGAAACATGTTATAACATATACAGCACCACAAATCACTGAAGGGATGGAGGGTGGGAAATAAAGGATTTCATTGCACAAGTGGGAGGAACACAGATATGAAGTTACCTTAAAGCTGGATGCAAATACACAGAGGGGCTTAACTGAAAACCGTGCCTGGAAGCAAAGACCAAAACAAAAGAGAAGGGGGACAAAACAATCAAATAATGAGATTGCATGCAAGAAATCTGGATGTCAAAATGCAGCAGAGCCAAACAAAACAAAACAAAGCGAAACAAAACAAAACAAAACCATTTTCATGGGAATGAGGGACGGAGTCGGGGTGGGTTCCTGCCAGTTCTAACCTCTTCTATAGAAGAAGTTCCACAAATCTACAGTGCAATTTAGAACCGGTTCCAGCTCCCTCCCCCTGCCCGTCTGTACATCATCAAGATGAAGAGCGAGAGGAGGAATTCTGGGAGTTGAAGTCCACAAGTCTTAAAGCTGTCGAGTTTGAACACCCCTGGGGTTTTTTTCTAAAGGGTTAGGGGTGCAAGGGTCTTGTAACTTGACAGCTTTAAGACTTGCGTGCTTCAAATGCCAGAGTTCCTGAGCCAACATGACTGGAGGAGGAATTCTGGGAGTTGAAGTCCACAAGTCTTAAAGCTGTCAAGTTTGAACACCCTGGGTTTTTTTTCCTAAAGGGTTAGGGGTGCAAGGGTCTTGTAAGTTGGCAGCTTTAAGACTTTCGTGCTTCAAATGCCAGAGTTTCTGAGCCAACATTTTGGTTGCTAAGCAAGAGCGTTGTTAAGTGAGTTTCACCACATTTTACAAGTTGGCCACACCCACCCAGTCACATGGCTGGCAAGCCACTCCCACCTGGTCACATGGCCACAAGCCACTCCCACCCAGTCACATGGCCAGCAAGCCACTCCCACAAAGCAGGCCACATCTATAGAAGAGATTCTAAAAAAATTTGAAACCCACCACTGGATGCAGTCTAGATGTTTAGATAAATGTCTATGGAGAGTCTCAGTCATTCAGGTCATAGTTGTCCCAAAGGTGCTTTTTCAAAAGGCAGCTGGACTTTGTTTTTCCTTGAAGAGAATTGGTTATAAAGCCTCCCATTCCCCACCATTCAGTCAGAACAGAGGAAGCTTCTTGGATGAGAAGCAAAATGTCTTCAAGGAAAAACAAAGTCCAGTTGCCTTTTTGAAAAAGCACCTTTAGAATTTATGTAGCACTTTGGAATAATGGGAAGACCAAAAAATAATTCCTTCAAAGAGGCAAAATGAATTCATGAAACTTGCCATTGGCAGTTAATTGATTTATTTTATTTAGTTGATTTTTTTTATTCATTGGCTTGATTCATTCATTGGCTTGATTCTCTTATAGTCCCTCTTTCTTTCAGATACTCAAAATTGTGTATATTACTCTTCTTTTTCCACAACAAACACATTCTAAGGTTGTGGTAGTTGAAAGTGGAGGCCCCAAAGCTTTCATGGGTGAAGGTGAATTAGAACTTGGCTTTTCATTCTTCTAGACCATGGGTGTCAAACTGGCAGCCCGCAGGGCAGGTACGTCATAGGCAGGCAACGCCTACCCCAGCTCTGTGAAAGGGGAAAAGTTGCAAAACGTCACGTGACATCAACATGATGCCGCGGGTTTGACACCCGTGTTCTAGACTAAGACCTTAACCATTACTTAGGACCCTGTGAGTTTTGGAGGGCTTTTTCATTATGATGGGTAAATGAAGTTTCCAAGATTAGCAGCTGTAGTTGCATTTCTTATAAAATAAGCCAGGATTATTTAAACTATGCTTTTCTGAAGAAGCACCAATTAGGCTGGTTATTTCAAAATATCAAGCCGAGTAGGTAGGAAATATATAAAACTCCAGCTGTTGCTAAACTACAATTCCCAGCACTCTTCACCGTTGATAATGCTGGATGAGCCTGCTTGGAACTGTCCTTTAACATCACAGGGCTGCAAATTCCATTCATCCTTAATTTGGCAGGGCTGGGAATCTAAAAGGGAAATCTTACTTATTATAGTCTTCATAAAATATGTGAGTCCTAGAAGTGCTAGAACCCTTTTGAATACCATAGAGCCTGTTTGTGAGGAAACTGAATTGTAGATGAGGTCGGTTAAGTACATAAATTAGAACGGAAAACTTAACCCCTCTTTAATTTCTTCTCCAAGGAATATGATTTTAAACTGCTTTTATATCTTGGAAACAAGGTATTGGCTTTCAGGAAAATTTTGATTTCTCACTTGTATCAAAGAATGTGACCCCAGTTGTCGAAACGCTTAATGCAAAATTTAAAATAGCGTTAAGCCTAAGAGGCACAGACTTTTTTATGTCAGTGGTAATTCTGACAGGGAATTATGTGAATTAAAATCCAATAATGGAAAGACTGCTTTAAGCAATTCTAAGGAGAGGAGAAAGGAGTACTTTTTTCATGCTGTCTAATTAAACAAATTGTGAAAATTGGAAAGCTTTTCTAATTACTTCTCCTCCTCGTTTCCTGTTAGAGGAACATGAAAGCTATCATCCATCTTCCAACTAGCAACAAATGTTAATTTTCACATATTTCAAAGGCCCTTCAACCCAAACTAGATTGGAGAGGGGGAGGAAGGGAAGTTCAACTGGGGATTTGAAAACAAACAAACTTAGTTCATATTATTCACATCATTAGAATTCTTCCTATTCAAGGGAAACTCAAGGCAATTTTAGCTTGGTCTGCTTTGAATGTTTGGGCAGAACAATAAAGCTGTAACCATCACTCTAATGCAGAGTTTCTCAACCTTGGCGACTTTAAGTCCTGTGGACTTCAACTCCCAGAATCCCCCAGCCAGCACAGCTGGCTGGGGAATTCTGGGAATTAAAGTCCACAGGACTTAAAGTCACCAAGGTTGAGAAACACTGCTCTAATGATTCCTCAAAGCCATCATCCCTCTGCAGACCTCCCATTGTAGTCCTAAGAAAGTTTTCCTTTCTTCTTGTTTTTAATCTTTTTATTTCCATTTCATTCTATACAATCACATGTTTACTGTGCAACCGAGGCATATAACATTGAGTAATAAACACAGCCCTCGCTTTTATAGAGAATGCCCCCTACAATACAAACCCAATATACCGCCTTAGCCCACCATACACCCTCTTTCATCCCCCTCCAACTTTCATTCTTCCTTCTCTCATACCCCTCTACACCTACTTCCCCTCCCCCTCTATCTAACCCTAACCCTATCACTCCCTCTCTTAATCCATTCCCTCCCTTCCTTCTCCTCCTCCTCTCTCTCACTCTCTCTACTCTCCTTCTTCTTTCATTCAGCTCCTCCCTTCGGTATCTCTTACTTTCCGATATATTCAGTTTGTTCTGTTTTGACACTAACATTAATAAAAACCACAGTATACAAGTGCAATCATGCTTTAAAATTTAACACATATTATATTTCCCCCCCTCCCCCCCTCCCCCTAGATCCCCGCCTCCCTTCCCTCCCCCCGACTTCCCAGAGCCCATACATGGTATAACTTTTGACAATCACAGTCTAAAATATCTCTACATTGAACTCAGCTTCTTGCTGTTACCCAAATTTTTAACAATTTACGTTATTACTAATTTTAAGCATAAGCTATCTGGAATTTCCTAGTCCCGTATTTGCTTTGTATATAATCAATCCATTTTTTCCAGTCTCGTTTATACTTCTCATTTGAATGTTCTTTAAGATATGCTGAAATTTTCGCCATTTCGGCTAAGTTTGTAACCTTTAAAGTCCATTCTTGAATTGTAGGCAGGTCTTTCTTCTTCCAGTATTGCGCCACCAAAAGTCTTGCTGCCGTTATTAAGTACAGAACCAAATTAATCTCTACTGCTACGAAGTCACTACATATACCTAGTAAAAACAGTTTGGGAGTGAATTTTATCCTTTTTTTGAAGATATTTTGCAGGATCCACCAAATTTTTATCCAAAATGCCTTAACATTACGACATGTCCACCATATATGAAAATATGTAGCATCGAAAGAACCACATCTCCAACATTTAGGCTGAACATTTGAATACATAGAAGCAAGCTTTTTGGGATCTAAGTGCCATCTATAAAACATAAAAATTTTCTCTCAAATTTTGTGCTTGTGTAAATTTTACATTTCTTACCCATATTTTTTCCCATGTGTCCAACATTATAGGTTCTTCAATATTCTGAGCCCATTTTATCATACAATCTTTAACCATTTCGGTTTCTGAGTCCATCTGTACTAATACATTATATATCCTCTTTATGTGCATTAAACTTTGATCTCTTATTTGTTTAAACAAGTTATCCTCAGCTATTACAAAACCTATTTTTTGGTCTATTTTCCACCTGGCCTGTAATTGGCCATACTGAAACCACGTTTGAACTACCTTCTCTTTTTTAAGTACCTCTAAGGATTTTAATTGCAGCACCCCTCTTTCTGTATTAAGAAGTTGTCTATAAGTGGTTCTATCGTGTTTTTGTTCTATATTCATATTTTCAATTGCATGTCTAGGAATTGCCCACATGGGCAATTTGTCATTTAGTTTATGTTGATATTTTTTCCAAACCCGCAATAAGGCATTTCTTAAAATATGATTTTTGAAATTCTTATCCAGTTTTTTGTTGAATAACAAGTAAGCATGCCAACCATATACCAAATCATGTCCCTCAATATTCAATATTCTGTCATTGGTTAAATGGATCCAATCACTAATTGCAGATAAAGCCACTGCATCATAATATAATTTTAAATTTGGTAATTTCAATCCTCCTCTTTCACGTACATCTTGCATTATTTTCATCTTAACCCTCGGCTTCTTTCCTGCCCATACAAATTTGTTGATACACTTCTGCCATTCTAAAAGGTTCGCATCTCTTTTAAGTACCGTATATACTCGAGTATAGGTCGATCCGAATATAAGCCGAGGCACCTAATTTTACCACAAAAAACTGGAAAAGTTATTGACTCGAGTATAAGCCTAGGGTGGGAAATGCAGCAGCTACCGGTAAATTTCAAAAATAAAAATAGATACCAATAATGTTTTTGAATATTTATTTCAAAGAAAAACAGTAAACTAGCTCTGTAAGTGGAAAAGAGGGTCAATAAAAACAATATGGTATCAACAATAACTTTAAAAGTACAAAAACCTTAGCTCATTCAGCAACCAAGCTAAAACACAAGAGTTAAAATCCTTCAAAACTCATAGGCTCATAATATACATTCTACCAGTGTCCTGCCTGTGCCCATTGAATATACAACCTGCCCTGTGTCCATTAATTACAGCCTGCCATTGCCCATTGAATAACATATACAGCCTGCCTGTGCCCATTAAATATACAGTAGCCATTGTAAAAATTTGCTCTGGATAACAAATTATTATCACACAATACCGGTGTATTCAATGAAATACTTCACTCACCTCATGATTAAGGTGACCAGATTTTCAGATTGGTAAAGAGGGACACCTTTGACCGGGGGGGGGGGGAGGGAGCTGGCCGCGGCGGTTACTGCCAGCCCACGGCCTTGCTAGGGACGTCTGGTCACCTTAATTATACACATCCTCTCTCTCTCTATTCACTATGTCACGGCACACTAGTGTGCCACGGCACAGTGGTTGAAAAACACTGGTCTAAGAGACAACATGCACTGCAACAGAAGGAGTGTTCCCATAAAGCTAAGGTTTTCAGGACCTACAATTTTACCATCCAAAACAAGAGTGTCAGCATCGGTGTGCACAGAGTATAAGGACATCCCAGCAGCTCTCCCATTCATTCCCCAAAGGATTCCCAATGACCCCATAAACCATTTTTACCATGTTCACACTCTTCCCTACCTATAAATACACACAGTGCTACAGTAATGCTAAGGGTCAGCAACTGTCACAAGGGCTTATAGACAAAACAGCTGAAAGAAAGGGGATCCGAGGTCAAGTCTGACTACCCCCAAAATGATGAATCAGCAGATTATCTGTTTGGGTCCCCCTTTTTCCTTTCCTCCCCTTAACCCTAGTTAGCCCCCATTCCTTTTTTTGTGTGTGTGTCTGTGTGTGTGCAGAGCATACTTATGGGTGACCTCATGTTGATGAGTCAGCAGTGTCTGGACTCTGCACACAGAAGGCTGCAGCCAGCAGATACAAGGGGGTAATTCAGTCCACCTCATCCCTTTGTAAAACACCCCCCACCCCCAGCCGCTCTGTGAAACACCCCCCACCCCCAGCCGCTCCTCAGCCCCACCCGTTCCCAGACACCTGATGAGTCAGCACTACTTGCCCAGATGGGGACAGCGCACCCAACGCTTAGGTAGTCCGAGAAGAAGCGGGGAAGGGCCCCACTTCTTCTTCTTTCCACCCCACCTCCGCAGAAGGAAAACTCAAAGCATCACGGCGATCCCGGGAAAAAGAGGCGAGCCGGGGAGCGGCGGCATTTCTCTCTCTCTCCCTCTCCCTCTCTTTGCCGCGACCTGCCGCCGGCGGGCAACAAGGACGGCCACCCACGCCGCAGATCCACGTCCAGCAGGGAGGAGGAGGAGGGAAACCCACCCACCTGTCAGCCACGGGAGAAAGGAAGTCGGCGAGCGGAGGAAAAGACGGGGGAAAAGGAAGCTCGGCGGGTGAAATGCGGTCCCCGCCAGGATCTCACCTCGCCCTCTTAGCCTCCCCACCCTTGACACACATGCACGCACACGCACCCTCCGCCTAGCCCGCCAGAACATTCCCGGGTGGGAACAGCCGGGGGTGGGGGGAAGAGAGAGAGAGAGAGACGCGATCGCGTTCCCGGCAGTCCAGAGCAGGAGGCGCTTTTTTCCAAAAATAAACACCGTGGATCATCTATCTCAGTGTTTCTCCACCTTGGAGACTTGAAAGTGTGTGGACTTCAACTCCCAGAATTCTGGGAGTTGAAGTCCACATATTTTCAAGTCTTCAAGGTGGAGAAACACTGATCTATCTAATTAATATAATTAGTTATAATTAGTTGGGAGGGAAAAGCGCTTGGTGCAAAGAAGGACTTTCTTTCAACCAGCGGAACCCCCTGGCGCAATCGGGCTGCGATTGGCGGCCGTCCTTGCTACAATCCGCGCCGAGCTCTGATGAGGGGGAAATTAGATTCCGGCTGATGCGGCAGGGGCTGCGCTGGTGGGGACGGGTGGAGGGGATGGGACTTGGAGTCCTACCATCTTGGCGAGTGGGGAGTCTCATCCCACCCCGCCCCGCCCGTCCCCGCCAGCGCAGCCAGGCTGCGATCGGCGGCCGCCCTTGCTACAATCCGCGCCGCCCGCCTCATCAATGGGGTAAAGTCCTTACGTCCAGCTCTCATGCGGGCGTAAGGAAAGTCCTCTCTTTCCCCCTCATCAGAACACAAGCCCGGGAAGCGAGTGGAAGTTCTCTGCGCGACTGAAACGGAAGCCACGGCAGGAGAGTGAGGCTGCTGCCGGCCATTTCACCTCGCGCAGAGAACTTCCACTGGGTCCCGAAATGGAGGAGAAAAAGGGGCGCCCCTTTTTCTCCTCCATTTGGGCAAATTTTTCACTGACTCGAGTATAAGCCGAGGCAGCTTTTTTCAGCCCAAAAAGTGGGCTGAAAAACTCGGCCTATACTCGAGTATATACGGTATTGGTAACATTTGAAACAAAAATAAAAATTTTGGTAAAATATTCATTTTCACTGCCGCTATCCTTCCCAACAAAGATAAATGCAGTTTCTCCCACCTTTTCATCTCCATTTGTATACTATGCCAGAGTGGTTCATAATTATGCTTGTATAATTTCCCATTTGAAGTTAAAATATTAACTCCAAGATATTTGACTTTTTTAACAACCTCACATCCTAACATCACTCCCAATTCTTCCTTCTGTTTGATATTCATATTCATTGCTAATATTTTGGTTTTTCCTAAATTAATTTTAAATCCAGAGACTTGACCATATTGATTAATCGTATTCATTAAAACCTTACTGGATTCCTGCGGTTGTTTCAATATTATAACCAAGTCGTCCGCAAAAGCGCGGACTCTGTATTCTTGCTGTCTGATCTTGATCCCTTTTAAAGCATCCAAAGCCCGTATCTTATTCAGCAATACTTCCAAAGTTATAATAAACAATAGTGGGGACAAAGGACAACCCTGTCTTGTACCTTTTTCTATTTGAAAGGAATCTGTTAAACTTCCATTAACTATAATTTGGGCTTTTTGCTGCTGATATATTGCACCAATTGATCTTAAAAAGCCATCTCCTATCTGCATTTTTTGCAGTATCTTCAACAAGAATTGCCAATTGACTCGATCAAAGGCTTTCTCAGCGTCCAAAAATATGAATGCGGCAGGGATTTGATTATTCTTTCCCAAGTATTCTAATGCATTAATAATTAACCTAACATTGCTCTTCATCTGTCTACCCTGTATAAAACCTGTTTGGTCAGTATGTATCAGTTGTTGGATAACCACCATTAACCTATTTGCTAATATTTTGGTAAAAATTTTATAATCTACATTAAGTAGTGAAATAGGTCTATAATTTTTCGGCTGAGTAAGATCTTGGTCTTCTTTGGGTATCAACGATATAAACGCTGTCTTCCATGAGGAGGGCACTTTACCTTCCGATTGAATTTTATTAAATAATTCTCTAAGAGGTTCTACCATTTCTAACTGTAAGTTTTTATAATAAACGGCTGTTAAGCCATCTGTACCTGGTGCTTTCCCTAGCTTTAATTGTTTGATTACCTGCAGGATTTCCCCAGAGGTTATTGGTTGGTTCAACCTATACCTATGTTCTTCGCTAACTAGGGGGATTTTCTCTTTATCTAAGTATTTATTTATATCTAAGTCCCTAATTTTGTCCCCTTTATACAACTCTGTAAAAAATTCTCGAAATCCCTTTTGGATCTCTTCCTGCTGAAACACTTCCTTCCCTCTGTAACACAATTTGGATACATTTCGAATTTTCCTTTTTTTCCTGATCTGATAAGCCAACCATCTACCGGGTTTATTTGCATTACAGAAAGTATTATGTTTAGCATATAATAAACTGGTGGCTTATTATGTTTAGCATATAATAAACTGGTGGCTCTTTCTTCTTGACTACTTAGGAGGCCTTTAATACTTTCCCAGAATGTCAAAGATCCACTCATTTTAATAATTCTGCCATTACTGAATCCATGGGTGTTATTTATATTGCTTCCCTCTTACCATAAAACTTAGGGTGATGCATCTTTAAAAAAGGTTTTTTTGGGGTGATGTTGGTGTTTCTTAGAAAGTATTTATAACTTTCTCCAAGAAAAAATACTTGCCCCTTTTCTCTTTATTCTTCTTTGAGACTTTTTCACTTAGCTCTTAATACTGCTTGGAAATCCACATCACACTTCATTATTTCGCTCTTTTGTCAAACCAGAAGGCATAAGAACCTCTGGTTTAATCCCTTGTTTGCTGCCAGAATGAAACCTGACTAAAGTAACTAGGCTATTTGTTTTTATCCTTTTATTATTCTTGGTTTTCTTCACTCACTTTTCTTCACCACCACCAAAGCTCAAATTATAAACACGAGCAGCAGAAACAGGTCTCCAGTGGTGGGATTCAGCCAGTTTGCACCACTTCGGGAAAACCGGTTGTTAACTTTCTGAGCAGTTTGGCAAACTGGTCATTGGAAGAAATCATTACGGCAGAGAACCAGTTGTTAAATTACTTTTAATCCCACCACTTGGGTTATTATTTCAGACCTTATATGTTGAACCTGCCATCCTGGGCCCAACGTTTGGGAAGCCAGGCTCTGCTTATCACAAGCCAGGACAAAGGGTGAGTGATGGAGGAGTAACACCTCCTTAAAAAACCTTGGTCCAGCTGGTGGCTGGTAGCACCTCATAAGGGCCCCTTTCCATGGTTACAGGAGAAGACGGTCAACAGTTTGGAAGGTGGAAGAGGGGTCTATCCCCCAACAGCAGATAAAGGGGCAGAACCATCTTCTAGGAGAAGGGAAACTCTGATTACAAACCTCCACTGCCTTGTGGCTATATCCACTACTGGAAAAGACTTCAGGAGTCAACCTCGAGGCAAAATCCGGAGCCGGAGTCCCGGAAGCAGTTCGTGACTGTGTACAACCACATTTTGGTAATTCCTGTGATGCAGCTGGAAGCAATCGTATCGGCCCTGCCGTTCCATTGGGCTATTTCAGCGACGTGGAGAGGGGGGATCTGCTGCTTGGGTAACAGTCTATCTTCCATACTAATCTACCCAGGCCTTGTGCTCTTGAAAGGACACTGCAGCTTTACCTCTTTCCAGAGCACGATACCATAGTCTTTTGAGACCGAAGGATGCCAATGCTAATGTATATGTTGATAGTGTTGTGTAAGTAACTGCATAATACAAAAATGGCAACTATTCTTTGAAAAATAATCTCTTCCACTTTCAAACAAATCTTTCCTTTTAGACTGTTCCTGGATGCTTCCTGGATGCTACTTTAGCTAAGCTTCTTGCCCTGTTCTGCAGAGAAGAGCTTGGTAAGACATGTGGATATATGCAATATTGGCTGAGAAATTCTGGGAGTAGAAATCCAGATGTCTTAAAAACGCCAAGTTTGAAAAACACTGCCCTAGAGTAGCAGAAAACCCATCTGGGATTCCTCCACGTAACAGTCATTTTACTACATGAAGGTCTCTTTCATTTCAACCATTTTTTTAATAAATACATTAAATAAATTCCTGAATATAGGATGAAGTTGGAGGACTTTGTTTTGTTTTTAACCTTGCTTGAACAGATTGCTAAACCATGGCTTGGCTGCAAAGATGGCTTTTATCATGGCTCTATTTCCAGTAAGCATCCAAAAAGAGTTACCATAAATTAAATTGACAGGTTACCTTTTTTTTTTTTAACTGAAAGGTGTTCAACAAAAGTAATTAAAAGTTGGTAGGGCAAATGGACAGGATTTGTTCTGAATGGCAGCAAACTCTAATACTGCTTTTATTTCCTTTTATTTCCATTTCTAAAGAATGTTATATTAATCTATGGCTTTCCTAGAAGTATGAGTCATTATTTTAAAGAGGAGATTACTATTTTCCACTATATTAATATGCAGTTCTGATAGAAGAGAATATTTGTAGCTCGGGGTTCAACTATGGGGTCTTGGTGCTCTCTGAGCTTGGTTGTTTTCTTGCAGACGTTTCATTACCAAACTAGGTAACACCATCAATGCTAGTTATTCAATTTCCGTTCATTTGGGGCTTGGTTTCAGCACCAAATTTAGCTTCGGTTCTTCTTCCTTTGCCCTATCTAACTTGCAAGTGCTAATAAACTGTGCTATGAACACACAAGAGATTGACATGTCTGACTTGAAAATGCAGGTATTAAGAATGGGTATAAAATCACATACAGTAGCAAGTCCCCCGGAGCCGACATAGATCGTTCCTCTCGCCTTGTTTGGGTCTCATATGGGTTGGCAAATGACCGTTTCCTCAACATGGCCTTCACTAAAATCTTGAGGGTATGGAGAAAGAGAAGAATCAGAAGTGATGCAGCTGAAAAAATGGTGCCACTCTCAAGTCATTTTAGCCTAGACTTTTACTACTGCAAATTACTTCAAACTGGATGAAACTGCTTCAAATTACTCAAAATGAAAGTTGTAACTGCTCCTTTGATTTCACGTTAAGTCTATCCAAAAACAATGGCTATGAGGGAGAACCAGCTACATTACAGGTAGCCCTCGACTTAAGAATAGTTCATTTAGTGACTGTACAAAATTGCAACGGCACTGAAAAAATTCACTTAACAAATATTTCACTTAACCACAGAAATTTTGAGCTCAATTGTGGTCGTAAGTCGAGGGCTACCTATTGTCAGGCCTGCAGCCATCTTTTCTTTTGGATCTTTGGCCTGCCACACTTTCTGTTATTCTACTATGCATTTTCTCTTGTGGGGAAAATAGGAGGGGGAGGATTGTAGGGAACTAGATGCTATGTAGCCATAACAACATTCTTTCTAGGAAGTCAAGGTCATCCTTTGTCTTTGCATTTCTGCACCTGACCAGAACTGGATGGGTGGAACTGCCAGCATGGCAGTAGGAGATTGGAACATGTGATGGACTTGTGGGTGTGGGGGCAAGATCTTGAAATTTCAACTGGGTGGGGAAAACTGGGAAGCTTTCAGATTCGGGTTTTCCCAGATATGCCAACTTGGCTCTCTTAATAGATTGGAACTTTGAGCAACACTTTGCTTTGGATTCTGATTTACTTTTGGAGGCTATTTGGAACCCTGACACCTATATAAAGGCAAACAAGGCAACTTTCTAGATCACAACATTTCACGGTTGTTTCATTCAGCTGAAGCGTGATTTGTCTGCTCTCTGTCTGAAGATATTTGGGGAGAGAGTGTCACTGCTTTGGAATGTCACTGCTATCTACCACTGCCTTGATACATAGCTTGATCTTTTGTGGTTTACACGAAAGCCTCTGCACAACAGATATGGGAAGGGTATTGATTTCAAATGGCTACTTCGGATTAATACTTACCACAGCAGGTAAACTAGGAATTGTTTTGACTGAGTTCTTCACTTCCTCTTCAGTCACTTCTACTATGGTGCAATGGTCCTCCTCTAAAGGAAGAGGGTGCTTGCCGTACATTGTGACCCATGAATGTTCCTGCATAGAAACATAACCAGAGCACATGATGCCTTATCAGCTCTCCTTTGGACGACTCTTTCCTTGTGCAGAATTAATGAAAGGAGCCAACTTGTAACTGGAAACAACGGCTGCAGTTAAAAAGAATATAAAACCTTCCAGGCAAGGTTATCCATCCAAGGCAACATGTTACAAATAAAACCAAAAAAGCAGACCGAGATGTCAGCCACAGTTGTCTGTGAAGTTTCAGGAAATCTGATGTCATCCAAACCCTGAAGCCCAAGACTTCCCAACAGAAACTGGCTATGAAAGCCTACATCAAAACAAAACAAAACTTCATGAAGAGTTCTGGAATTGTCACACTTTTTTTAAAATACTTTTTTTAATGCATACTTTTGCATCAGCCTTGGAAAGAACCAGCCAGGGACGCATCTCTTGAAAACTTCCATTTATTGCTCTGGGATCTCAGCCCATTCTTTGAAAAAGCTGCTTTTAAACAAACCAGAATGATGACCTCCAAGAGGGGCACATCGGAAGCTACAAAAGGCAGGCTTGTCAAAAAGCATACAAATAAATTCATGGATGAGCTTGGTTATGTTAGTCCCTTTAACTGGATGAGGGGTGAAATGCTCTGACGTCTGCTACATGTTCACTTTGCTACCGGTTTGCTTCGGGCGAACAAAGCATGCGCGTCAAACTGGTAGTAAAAAAATGCTACTGGTTTGCTCAAACCGGTAGTTCCGACGATCAGCTGTGCAACAATCAGCTGTGCCTCTGATTGTCGCACAGCTGATCATCGGAACTACTGGTTCGCCCAAACCGGTAGCATTTTTTCACTACCGGTTCGGGCGAACTGGTAGCATTTTTACTACTGGTGTGGCCAAACCGGCCCAAACCGGTAGCATTTCACCCCTGAACTGGATGTTTGTTAGAAAGGACAGAGTGGAAAAAGAAATAAGAGAGAACAATTCTTAGATTTTTTAAAAAAAAAAACACCCCCGCCCCCCCAAAAGGAGCTACGCAATTCCCTGTTAATATAAGGTGGTAATTGTCATTCACACTTGGAATACTGTATTCAGTTTTGGTCACCACAATGTAGAAAAGATGTGGAGACTCTAGAAAGAGTGCAGAGAAGAGCAACAAAGATGATTAGGGGACTGGAGGCTAAAACATACGAGGAACGGTTGCAGGAACTGGGTATGTCTAGTTTAATAGAAAGAAGGACTAGGGGAGACATGATAGCAGTGTTCCAATATCTCAGGGGTTGCCACAAAGAAGAGGGAGTCAAACTATTTTCCAAGGCACCTGAGAGTAGAACAAAAAGCAATGGATGGAAAATAATCAAGGAGAGAAGCAACTTAGAACTGAGGAGAAATTTCCTGACAGTTAGAACAATTAATCAGTGGAACAGCTTGCCTCCAGAAGTTGTGAATGCTCCAACACTGGAAGTCTTTAAGAAGATGTTGGATAGCCATTTGTCTGAAACGGTATAGGGTTTCCTGACTAGGCAGGGGGTTGGACTAGAAGACCTCCAAGGTCCCTTTCAACTCTGCTATTATATTGCATTGTATTCTTCTTGTTCTAGCAAATGGCTTAGACAGCAAAGCTTTCAGGTTTTAAGACATTATTAGTCTCTAAGAGGCCAAATTATGAAGAGAATTATCAAGCAGAATCCAGATCCTTCTTTTTTTTTATTTGATGGGATGATTATTTCAGGTTAGCAGTTCAGTAACAATTACTTTTAGCAAGTTTGCCTGAATGTCTAAAGGCTGCATTTCCATGCCACAAATGATCTTTTGTTAAAGCTCAATCCATTTTGAAAGCTGATCTTAAGCATGGTTTAGTTTCTAGAAATGAATTGTGCTGATCTGCATGCAGGTAGCCCTCATCTTATAACCATTCATTTAGCGACTGTTCGAAATTACAACAGCACTGAAAAAATTGACTTACGGCAGTTTCTTCAAACTTACAACCGTTGCAGCATCCCCATGGTCATATGATCAAAATCCAGATGATAACTGGTTCAAATTTATGATGGTTGCAGTGTTCCAGAGTTATGTGATTACCTTTTGCAACCTTCTGACAAGCAAAGTCAATGGGGAAGCCAAGTTCACTTTACAACTGTAGAAATTCATTTAACAACTGCGGCAAGAAAGATGATAAAATGAGGCAAAGCTCATTTAACTGTCTTGCTTAGCCACAGAAATTTTAGACTCAGTTGTGGTCATAAGTTGAGGATTACCTGTATTTGGATGCTATATGCCATGGCTTTTTGTAGAGCACATACACATATAGATGTCAAACCTGAAGCTGACCTGACCGAGGGCATTTTTTTTGGCTTCAGTGTTGCCACACTGGAGCTGAGAGATCGGAGGAGGGAAAAGAGATAGTTCGGGTTTGTGGCCGAAACAAAATACTTTCTCCTGGGAACCAAGGACATTCCCACAGGCGGTTGGAGAGAGGTGGAGTGAAGTTACCAGGCAACCGGACAACACCTTGATTGGACCATGTGACTGGTTGTTGGGGTGGGAGAAAACTTTTACTTTTAATTAGGTGAAATCCACGAGAACATTCAGAGTTGGTTTTCACCAAGCCTGTGCCAATATGATATATCCAATAAAACTATTCTTTCAGGAGTCTACCTGCCTCGGAGTTCTGCTTGATATGGGTATATTACTTGGAAACCCTGACAGTAGAGTTACTACTAAACAGTTACATTTCAAAGTTTAACATGCTGTTCTCTAATATTCTCTAGATATGCTGAACTACAATTCCTAAAATTCTCAGTGGTTGGAAATTCGCGGAGTTATTCTAACCTAGGAAATCTTAGTCTAGCACATCTTGAAGACACCGGGTTGGGGAAAGCTTAGCAGCACATAACTTATAAATACGCTAAATAAGACCTAACCTATCTATTCAATTACTGTGGTATGCGAAAGCTCAGAGGAAGCAACATTTTCAACAATCCACTAAAGCTCATAATTGCTTACTTTAATTTCAGGAACCGTTATCCTCAATTCAGGGTTCTTTTCCAGCATCTTCAGAATCAGATTCTTTAGTTCTTCACTGATCTTGATCCTTGTGGTAGCAAATATAAAATATTTGGTTAGGACAATGTTTCTTAACCTTGGCATCTTTAAAATATGTGGACTTCAATGCCCAGGTATAAACTATAGCTTACCAAACCTTACTCCTTGTTCCAAGCACCACTATTTAAATTTCAAAATAGATAAAATTGTGCATATAAACCGGGGGGTGGTGGTGGTGTTGGTTGGTTCCGGCAGCCGCTACTGCCGGTTTGCTCGGGGTTGTGCGGCGCACGCTTGATGCGCGCTGCCATGCACGCGCAGTACTAAAAAAAAAATGAACTGGTCTGAACCAATAGGAACCTACCTCTGATGTAAACCTCCCCACATCTAGCCATTTCAACTAGAATAAAACTGAGTGGAGAATCAATCAGCTGGTTTTCCAACAGGTGCAGGATTCTAATACAGTTAGTCCTCACCTTAAAACCACATGAGCCCAAAATTTCTGTTGCTAAGAATGACAGTTGTTAAGTGAATTTTGCCCCATTTTACAGCCTTTCTGGCCACAGCTATTAAGTGAATCATTGCAGTTCTTAAGTTAGCATCAGAGTTGTTAAGTGACTCTGGCTTTCCCATTGACGTGCCGGTCAGAAGGTCACACAAGGTGATCAGATGACCACGGGACAGTGCAACCCATTATGCCAATTAACAAGCATCTGAATTTTGTTCACGTGACCATGTATGTCAGTGGTGGGATTCAGCCAGTTCGCACCTATTTGGAAGAACCGGTTGTTAACTTTCTAAGCAGTTCGGAGAACCAGTGGTTGGAAGAAATCTTACTTCATTTTTTCCACTTTACAGGGCTAATCCTGTAAGGAAGGCAGGAAGGAAACATTCTGGTGTTGTTTCTAGCCTAATCTTTATTGCCCTGCTTACAGAAACTGCCTCTCCGGTTAACCCTTATTACATTATAACAGCGAAGGTAAAGCACCCATCGATTGAGTGACATTGAGTTGGCCATGCCCATCCAGTCACATGACCATCAAGCCCCGCCTACCTAGCTGGTCATTAGGGCAGAGAACCAGTTGATAAATTATTTGAATCCCACCACTGATGTATGTGTGAAAAATGGCCCTAAGTCACTTGCTTCGGTTCTGCTATAACTTTGAATGGTCACTAACTGAACTATTGTAAGTTGAGGACTACCTGTATGGGAGTATTCTTCCCTTTAAAAAGACAAAAATGGCTAGAGGGTATCCCCTCAAGAGCTGCAGTGGTTAGAATGCAGGTTAGAGTGCAGTACTGCAGGCTACTCCAGCTACCTGCCAGCTGCCTGCAAGTGGCAATTCAAATCTCACCAGGTTCAAGGTTGACTCATCTTTCCATCCTTCTGAAGTGGGTAAAATGAGGACTCAAATTGTTGGGGGCAATGTGCTGACTCTGTAAACTGCTTAGAGAGGGCTGTAAAGCACTGGGAAGCGGTGTATAAGTCTAAGTGCTAGTGCTTACTTAGGAAAGGACTCTCCCAAACCTGCTTTCAGCTACAACCCCCACCCCACCCACCCACCCCAAAAAGCAGCTAGGAATTATGAAAGCTGTAATTCAACATTTCTGGTCAGCAACACTAGGCTGCAGAAGACTGCTTCAATTAACCAATAATACAATGTAGAAATCCAGGAACTGAGCCAGCCAGAGGACAGTAGCTAAGCAGAGATGTAGCAGCTGGTCAAGGATCTCCCAATAGCTCCATCTCTGCCAGTAAAGGCCAAACGGATGTCAGGAATGGAATCTTCTCCCACATTTTGCAGATTCACTAGACAGAATCTGTTACTATTTAGGGTTTTCTTTCCCCCCCATGGAAACTAGGACTCTTGTGACTTTTCCCCTCCCAAAATTAGGCTCAGAAATTTTGCCAGACTCATTAGGTCCCTAGTAACTGCTTTGTGATGTTGTCATTCTTTTATGAGTTTATCATAAGCACTTTGAAAGCTGCTGTCACAGCCAAAAAAACACCCGAACCCCAGCCCATAAATTTAAGCTTAAACATGCACAAGTTCCTCTAGTGTCCTGTTGTTTATCAGAGATAACTGGGCAGAGGGAAGGAAGGGGGTGGTGATGGAAGAATGGAGACTATCATTCTATTTGGGGGGCGATATGCCTATGAACCAGGAATCCAAAGCTACTGAATTCTGCTGCTGATAGTTTCTATTTGAGCTGGCTTGAGCGCAGACATCCATCATGGCTTGCACTGAGCTAAGTAAGCTTTTTGACTTTGGGGGGTTGAAGTTGTTGATCTGTAAGGCTGGAGCCCCTAGAAACAGGGTGAAGATAGAACTTACTGGGTTCAATTGGACTTCTAATGTCAAGTATTTGATATTAGCAGTGCCAAACAGGAGTTTTATTTTGGTTCCTTTGTTCAAAAATATCCCCCAATGGTGATTTTTGTAATTCAGTTAGGGTTATCGTGTGCTACCAGAACCATCAGATTGCTTACATATAGGTGGCGCAGTGGTTAGAGTGCAGTACTGCAGGCTACTTCAGCTGACTGCTAGCTGCAGTTCGGCAATTCAAATCTCATTGACTCAAGGTTGACTCAGCCTTCCATCCTTCCAAGGTGAGTAAAATGGGGACCAGTGACGTGCGGTGAGGTTTATGGCTGGTGAGGCAAAAAGAAAGAAAGCGGCTTTTGGCCGCCCCGCCGCTATGTCGCTTTCTAGAAAGAAAGAAAGTGCCAGCCCGCCAGCAGAGGCGGGTAAAAGACCCGCCTCTGCTGGCGGGCTGCCCCGACACAGAGAAAGAAAGCTGGCGGGCTGCCCCTTTCTTCTCTAACAAGCTGCTTTCTAGAAAGAAAGAAAATGCCAGCCTCTCCTACCCCCTTCCCTGTGAGTGAAGGAACACACACACACACACACACACACACACACACACACACACACATTACTTACAATTACTTACAAATTACATTAATTTTGAACACCCCCCCTCCCTCTGACCCACATACCTTTTCCAGCTGTTTCACAATCACAGAGGATTTCAACCCTGCTCTTGCCTGCCATCATGAAAATGTAAAAATATAAAAGGAAAAAGGCAAGAGCTGCTGAGGTCAGGCTGGGTTAGCTGCTGCCAGAGCATCCAATGGATGACTCTGCTTAACTGTTTAAAAAAGCCTCTAAAAAAAACCGCCCTCGACAGGAGGAGGCAAGAGAACCCCATGCCTCATCTACATAAGGAATTTTTCGGCTTTTAACCCTTGCTTAACTCTGCTCGAGTGATCATAAAACGCCAGACTAAATGAGGCATGTGGTTCTCCCACCTCCTCTTGTAGAGGGCACTTTTTTAGAGGTTTTTTTAAACAGTTAAGCACTAAGCAGAGTCATCCACTGTGACTCTGGCAGCAACTACCTCAGCCTTTTTCCTTTTACATTTTCATGATGACAGTGGTGAGGCTCTGCGTCCCCTGCCTCCCCTGACTGCACGTTACTGATGGGGACCCAGATTGTTGGGGGCAAGAGGCTGACTCTGTAAAGCACTCAGAGACGGCTGTAAAAGACCTATGAAGCACTATATAAGTCTAAGTGCTATTGCTAAGTGTTACTGCTATAGTGATAGAACTGGCTAGCTATATTTGCACAAAACCAGAGTTAGTTTAGTCCAGTGGTTATGGCACCAGGTTAGAAAGCAGGAGACCATGAGTTCAAGTTCTCCTTTAGCCATGAGAGCCATCTGGGTGATTTTGGATTACTCAGTCATTCTCTTTTAGCCCAACCCACCTTACAAGATTATTGCTGTGGGGAAAATACAGTAGGAGGAAGTTTTTTTTGGGGATATATTGAAAATTGAGTTATTTGTAAAAATAATAAAGATGGGACATACAGTATAATAAATTAATAAACACTTAACCCAATCCATTAATAGCTGCACCCACATGGCATGCTAAGCTTTGTTGGTTTTAATTCGGTTTGGTTGGCTATTTATTGACTCATTAATTTGTGACTTAGTATGTTATGAGAATGTGGAAAACCCAGTTTTTGGGGGGCTAGCCTAGGACTTTATCTCTGTTCCACTCACTAGGTAGGAAGAATATGCTTCCACCAATTATCTTGGCCAGTCTATAAGACATTAGTGACCTGGGAGAATTAATTTGAACTCTGCCTCATGACAGGATAACCACCCACACCCCTTGATCCAATTAAGCCACAAAGTCCAATTGTTGGTTCATCTACTGCCAGATCATTAAAATGTTTCTTCAAGGTTTCCTCTGATCTTCTCTAGGCAAACCACATTCTCTGCTGCTGGGCTAAAGCATAGAGAGAGATTTGTGTGTTAAGACAGGCTGATCTATGCAGTTGCATAGAATGTAGATGATAGAAAAGAGCAGAAATGCTTAGCTTTACAACATATTATTGTTATATTTTGCAGTAGAAAGTGATATGCTTTGTCACCATGGCAAAACATTTTCGACTTCCAAACAGCACCAAATCTGAGGTGAAAACAACTGTGGCTTCTAATTTAAGGCTATCTTTCCCCCGTAATTTTTCTCTTTCTAACTGACTTAATTGGCTTCATTTAAATACCGAATCCATCTCCTTCGTCTTCCTAGCACACTAATGAGTAGAAAAGCCTTTTAAGTAGGAAAGACTAGATCACAGGGTGGTAGGCATGTCCCACAGCAAGAGTTCGTGCTCCAGGAGATACGGTCAAGGTTCTTCAGCTCATTAAATGTTAATCCCTTGCTATGGAGGCAGATAAGAAGTGGCGCTCACAAGCTGACTAATAAACCCAAATGTATGATAGTGGGGAGTAGGTAGGCAAAATGCCACAAATCTGGCAAATAGCAAACTTGATGCTGGAGAAACCTACATATTATTTCCCCCCTACATATGAGAACTCCTTAATTGTCCATGTTTAGGTTCTTTTATTTATGGAACTCTACCTACGCACAGTATGGACATATTAATTCTCTGGAGAAGTCTACAATGTTCAGAAAGGTGGATGGAAAGAGAAAAAAGAGTAACAAATGGGTGGATTCAGTCACCTATGCATCAATAAATACACGATGTCACATTGGGGAGAGGTCCTGGAGAAGTTCTAGTTCATTAATTGCTAAGGAACAATGTGGACGTGATGGTATATAATCATAATCAGTCATCCACAGTGGTAGCAGGCAAGCTTCAACCTTATAGAAGTACCATCTTAAAATTAAAAACAACAGGAATGGAAACTTCCAAACAGTTGATAAAACTTAAGTATGCTCCCTGGCTAGCAAATGTAGCAAAAGATTGAGAGGAATAAAATGGAGTCTCTTGGAGGAGGACATGGCTGGCCAGTTGACACAATGAAAATAGACTTCCATATTGGTTCATCATTGTGCTGTAAATGCTGTATTAAAATTATATTAAAGAGACTCTAGGCAAAGCCTATATGAAATAATATAGATATTATGATAGCAGTGTCCCATCTCTCAGGGGTTACCACCAAGAAGAGAGAGCCAAGCTATTCTCCAAAGCACCTGAGGTCAGGACAAGAAGCAATGGGTGGAAACTAATCAAGGATGGAAGCAACCTAGAACTATGGAGAAATTTCCTGACAGAACAATTAATCAGTGGAACAACTTGCCTCCAGAAGTTGTGGGTGCTCCAACACTGGAGGTTTTAAAGAAGAGATTGGTTTCCTGCCTGAGTGGGGCGGGGTTGGACTAGAAGACCTCCAAGGTCCCTTCCAACTCTGTTGTTCTGTTAAACATTTGTGTCATAACAGCTGCCCATGCTATTAGGTTAGGAGGTTAGGCTAGCCCTGCTGTTGAAAGCTCTTTTTATGACTGGTAGGTGTCATTTATTCATGGATTATTGTTTTATTGCTGGATTTTAATCTTTGTATGTCACCCAGATTCACTGTTGCAAGATGGGTGGTCATATAAATTATTTAAGTACAAATAAATCATATGGCAGGTGTCTCTGCCATAAAAGTTAAACTAAATATTTAACTGCATTAATAAAATGGTCAACATCTGGAGCTCTAGCTGGCCTAGTTAAAAGCATTTTGTGAATGTAACAATTCAGATTCTTCACTTTTTCCTTATTGTCAGACCGGCCTTCTAAACTTCTAAACAGAAATGATCCTTGGCCCTGTTTGTTCAGAAAGATATCGTTTTATTAGAATTCAAGTGTATTGTAGTATTGCAGAACTGAGAATTGCACGCCAAAATCCCCAAATTCTATTCCCCCCTCTTAACTGTTCCCTCATTGCCCGTCCCACTACAACCAATCAAGCAATTATTTTCCATATCTCTGAGGTCTTAAAAATTCTCTACTTCCAAATACATACATTCCCCATTTATTTATTTAATTTATATTGATGCCCATATCTTTAAAGCTCTGGGCAGTGAACACACTTAAAACATCAGAATAACAATAAATATCAGTATTGAAATATGTATGTTTTTAAAAAAAGAAAAGCAAGTCTTACGGGGCTGCAACTAATAGTATACGTAATTATTCCTATTTTTAAGAATGGTCATACAGACAAAAAATTTAATTCAGACAAATGATAGGGGAGCCAAGGTTTTACACTGCATTTGGGGGAGGGGGGGGACAGGGGCTATGGCAAATACAGAAAGCATCCCTCTCACTCTGAATTGTCTTCTTGGTGACGTTATGAGATGATGAACTTATTAACAGGGGTGTCAAACTCGATTTCATTGAGGGCGGCATCAGGGTTGTATTTGACCTTGAGGGGCCAGGGTGGGTGTGGCCAGCTCAACGTCACTTGTATTGGGAATCCTGTGGTGGCCCAAGCTCTCTGCCAGTGAAAAGGCTCCTGAGCTCCATTTTCAGCTGCGACGGCCTCCTGTCAGCGAAAACGGAGCTCGAAAGGGCCACACGCTGCCCTCCCAAGCTCCATTTTCGCTGGCAGAGGCACTGCGGGCCAGTCCTTTGCCGTTTCCAGGGTGGCCCCAGGGGCAAGATCCAAGCCCCCTGCGGGCTGGATCCAGCCCACGGGTCTTGAGTTTAACACCCCTATATTAGAATGAAGGCAATGCTTGTTGCCCCACATTCAGAGGTGGTATCCAGCCAGTTCTGACAGGTTCTGGAGAACCAATGGTGGAAAGTTTGAATAGTTCGGAGAACCAGCAAATAGGTTGGCCCCGCCCTGCTGCCTCCCAGCCGATTTTCTTTTGTTGCCCTGAACAGGAGGACAGAGCTGGAAAGCACGTTAGTGGGGTGGGGAGGGGAATGGGGATTTTGCAGTGTCCTTCCCCTGCCACGCCCAAAGGCACGCCCACAAAGCCACACCACCCCCACAAAGCCACGCCCACAAACCGGTAGTAAATCATTTTTGAATCCCACCACTGCCCACATTGGATTTTGCAAGAAAGCAGAGAGAGAAGGTGTTCTAGAAATCTAATTATTCCTTTTGGAAGGATTGTCGCACTTTTCCCACGTTTCTGCGTGGATGCCCTGAAACTTGCCAAACCTCCCCCTGCTTCATAATATGCATGAATCTAACGATGGCTTTCCAGCCTACTGTATTATAATGATCTCCCACACAGGCGGTTAAGAGTGCTAATAGGGGTTGTGGGGGAGGATGCCAGAGCACCCTTAGCTTTAAATGGTTTATAGTGTCAGTTACTAAGCTCAAAGTATACAGAGATTCTTTTTTTTTTTTTAGCATTTATGGCTTTTCATGGGAACATTCTTTCACTTAGTATACTCCTCAGCCACTCACCCTCCTTTCCCCCCATCCTCCTTAAAATGGTATGATATCATTTTTACATTTCAATTAGAAATAAAGGATTTAATTAATGGAAGTAGGTCAGAAATTCTTTACTCCTGTGGTGCAGTGCCAAATGGAAAGAGTCGTAGCTTCTGGCATCTCACCCAAAACACAAATTTGTGGAGTGGAAACTTCCTGAAAAAAGCTTTTGGAAGTACGCAGTGCACCATACATGATAACGTGCGCAAGTAAATTTAGGGTTTACAATTAGGTGCAGAATTTCAATTGCTATGCAATATGGCCCTCTCAATTCCTGGCAAATAGACGGGGAAGAAATGGAGGTAGTGACAGATTTTATTTTCCTGGGCTCCAAGATCACTGCAGCCAAGAAATTAAAAGAAGCTTGCTCCTGGGGAGGAAAGCTATGGCAAATCTAGACAGCATACGAAAAAGCAGAGACATCACCCTGCCAACAAAAGTGCGTATAGTCATGGCTATGGTTTTCCCAGTTGCAATGTATGGCTGTGAAAGTTGGACCATAAGAAAGGCTTGAATGACAAAGAATTGAGGCCTTTGAATTATGTTAGCAATAGCAATAGCAGTTAGACTTATATACCGCTTCATAGGGCTTTCAGCCCTCTCTAAGTGGTTTACAGAGTCAGCATATCGCCCCCACAATCTGGGTCCTCATTTCACCCACCTCGGAAGGATGGAAGGCTGAGTCAACCCTGAGCCGGTGAGATTTGAACCACTAAACTGCAGATAACAGTCAGCTGAAATGGCCTGCAGTACTGCACCCTAACCACTGCGCCACCTCGGCTCAGTGTTGCTGGAGAAGACTCCTGTGAGTCCTTTGGACTGCAAGGCGATCAAACTGGTCAGTCCTAGAGGAGATCAACCCTGACTGCTCTTTTGAAGGCCAGATCCTGAGGATGAAACTCAAATACTTTGGTCACCCAATGAGAAGGAAGGACACCTGGAGAAGAGCTTCATGCTGGGAAAGATTGAGGGCAAAAGAAGAAGGGGACTCCAGAGGATGAGGTGGCTGGATGGAGTCACTGAAGCAGTCGGCGTGAGCTTAAAGGGACTCCAGAGGATGGTTATGACTGAACCTGATTATAGAGCCATTTTTATTGGGGTCATTAAGCAACGCACATGGTCGTTAAGGGAATCCAGTTTCCCAATCGACTTTGCTCTTTGGAAGATGGCTCATGTGTACAGGATTGCAGCATGCTGCAATCATTGTAAGTGCAAACCAGTTGCTAGGAGCCTGCATTGCAATCATATGACTGTTGGGATGGTGCGACAGTTGTAACTTCAAGGCGGGGCTATGTTGTTTTTTAATTTTGACTTATTGTTAAACAAATGGACATACGTCATGGACTACCTGAATGATGTAAGTTTATTCATAGATAATGAAAATGCAACTGGCATTCAACAAGTATAGATAATGTTGTATTCAACAATGTTCTCCCAACTGTTCTGAAAGGACTCCCCACTCCTGGAAAATAGATTTGGGTAAAGGGGGTAGAATTACTGGGGGTGAGAGAGGAACATCAACTAAAATTGTATATCTTGTCATTGCGCTAATGAATGTCTTTGTTGCATCAAAGAGCTTTCTATCAGCAGAGACACCACGCAGGGTAACACTCACTGCCTTCTTTGATCATTAAAAAGGTTATGCATGTTCATGGCTGTAACCTGAGTGCATGTCAGCACAATGCATGAATCTCCTAGTTGGTGGGAAGCTGGCGTGCTTTGCTTGCAAGGTAGTCTTTAATGAAAGATTCTAGAAAAGCATAAACTTGCTTGGATTTAAAATGCCTTTGGTTGTACTTTGTGGCATATGGGCTGAAATGTGCTAACCAAAGCTGTCTCTACCATTAGTAAACGATGCTGTACGTGCTAGAGGTGCAGCTAAGATTGATGAACAAGTCTTTTTCAAACTTGACAATTTGAAGATGCCTAGACTTCAACTTCCCCAGTCAGCAATCCACAGGTCTTGAAGTTGCCAAGCTTGACAAACTGTCAGGCATGAAAGATAAGTGCCACAAGTTAAATTATTTAACTGATTAACAGAGTTGGAAGGGACCTTATAGGTCATCTAGTCCAACCCTTGCTCAAGCAGGAAACCCTACACCATTTCTGACAAATGGCAGTCCAATCTCTTCTTGAAAGTCTCAAGTGATGAAGCCCCCACAACTTCCGAAGGCAACTTCTGTTCCATGGGTTGATTATTCTCACTGTTTGGTTTGGTTTGGTTTATTAGATTTATATGCCGCCCTTCTCCTAACGATTCAGGGCGGCGTACAACATTAAAAGAAACACATAATACAAAAGTTTAAAAAAAATTAAATAGAATATCCCAAACAAACCCAATTAGAATTAACAATAACATTTTTTAAAAAAAATTCGAATTAAAATTAACAATGATCAATAATTTACTTTGTTTTGTTCAGGTCAGGCTGGCTTGCTGGAAAGGCCAACTTTTTAGGGCACGTCAGAAGGACCGGAGGTCGGGGATTATACAAAGCTCCAGGGGCAGCTCATTCCAGAGGGAAGGCGCTCCCACAGAGAAGGCTCTCCCCCTGGGGGTCACTAGCCGACACTGTCTGGCCGACAGCATCCTGTCAGAAAGTTCCTCCTTATTTCTAGGTTGAATTTCTCCTTGGCAGTTTCCATCTATTATTCTTCGTCTGGCCTTCAGGGGCTTTGGAAAACAGTTGACCCACTTCCTCTCTGTGGCGGCACCTCAAATATTGGAAGACTGCTATCATTCCCTCCTGGTCCTTCTCTTCACTAGACTAGCCCAGTTCCTGTAACCGTTCTTCAAATGTTTTAGTCTCTAGTCCCCTAATCATCCTGGTTGCTCTTCTCTGCACTTTTCCTAGAGTCTCAACATCTTTTTTATAGTGTGGTGACCAAAACTGGAGGCAGCATTCTAGGTGTTGTCTTACTAGGACTTTATAGAGTGGTATTAGTATTAAATTCCAATGAAACTGATGTACTGCTCCTGATTATACACAGGAATCTAATCAACTAACGGTCAGCAGTATTTTGGCGCTAGATTAGAATTATTGTAATTAAAGGGGATTGAACTTAGACTATTTGTGTGAATGTAGAGATTGCAGGCGGATTCCTCTTTTAGGCTCTGCTACTCCTTCTCCTACAAAAACACTGATCTAGCCCATACATTTGTTTATTGTATAAATCAGTGGTCACCAACCTTGGCCACTTTAAGACTTGTGGACTTCAACTCCCAGAGTTCCTCAGCCAGCTTTGCTGGTCTAACAAACGGTTTCTTTGCTGGCTGAGGAACTCTGGGAGTTGAAGTCCACAAGTCTTAAAGTGGCCAAGGTTGGAGACCACTGGTCTAACAAACGGTTTCTTTGCTGGCTGAGGAACTCTGGGAGTTGAAGTCCCCAAGTCTTAAAGTGGCCAAGGTTGGTGACCACTGGTCTAACAAACGGTTTCTTTGCTGGCTGAGGAACTCTGGGAGTTGAAGTCCACAAGTCTTAAAGTGGCCAAGGTTGGAGACCATTGGTATAAATGACTGTTACATGGAAGCTTTGACTGAGCAATTCCAGAACGGATTGTGGAGATTAATTCTATGTATCTCATTTGGTAACCACCATAGCACATGGAAACTTGCTACTAGGAATACAAGAGGAGTAAATGATGAAGGATTGAATCAACAAATAAAAGAAAGAATGGAGTTCTGAATGAACGTGGTTTGATTTTGTTGAATATAGCTAATGAATTGATGCAAATGATGATGCAGATTTAATTATTAATGAAAGGGTTAAAGCAGTGTTTCCCAAACTTGGCAACTTGAAGATGTCTGGACTTCAATTCCCAGAATTCCCCAGCCAGCATTCTGGCTGGGGAATTCTGGGAGTTGAAGTCCAGACATCTTCAAGTTGCCAAATTTGGGAAACACTGGGTTAAAGGAACATAAATGTACATCCGAAAGTTGGGAGAAAGTGTGCAACATTTTTGGAAAAAATCCATTTCAAATTAATTGTTTAAGTACAAATATATGCACATATACACATAGCAAATGGATAAACATAAATATAAAACCATGACTGAGGGCAATGAAAGATTGGGGAATATTAATCAGGAATAAGACATGCTATTATCGAGCAATTTCAAGAATTGATACTTAGGGGAAAATGGACATAAAAAAGAAGTAAAATAAGCTAGAGTGAAAGTAGTGTAATTGCAGGAAGAGGAAGTAAAACTCTTGCATAACAATAGTAAAAGATACAGTCATCTTCTAACAGAATGAATTCAAAAGTGAATGAAAAAAAAAGAGAATATGGAACCTGCATTGAACAGTAGAAAGAATAACGTAATTGAGTATAATAGAACTGTGTGGAATAATGTGTCAGGCCTGCAACCATCTTTTCTTTTCCATCTTTGGCATGCCACATTTTCTATTATTCTACTATGCATTTTCTATTGTGGGAAAATGGGAGGGGGGATTGTAAGAGTGAGATGCGATGTAGCCATAACAATTTTTTTTCTAGAAAGCCAAGGTCATCCTTTGTCTTTGCACCTCTGTATCTGACCAGAACTGGATGGGTGGAACTGCCAGCATGGCAGTGGAAGATTGGACCATATGATGGACTTGTGGGTGTGGGGGCAAGATCTTGAACTTTCAACTGGGTGGGGGAACCCGGGAAGCTTTCAGATTCCGGTTTTCCCAGATGTGCCAACATGGCTCTCTTAATAAATTGGAACTTTGAGCAATATTTTGACTTGGACTCTAATTTACTTTTAGATGCTATTTGGAACCCTGACATAATGACAAATAGGAAAAATAACATTTGGTGGAACTATGACAACAAACGTCCTGCAGTTAGTGATGAAAAAAATGCATACAGGACTATTGCAAAATGAGGATGAGAGAAATAAACTTTACAACGTCTACACAGGAAAAATGGCAACTTCAAAGAATGTAATCAAAGAGCAGGATAAAGTTTAATTAAATTAAATTAATTAAAACGCACCACAATTTGGGAATAAGATTCAGGAAGTTGAGAAAGCGAGTGAAGAGGCCTAAACAAGGTCTCTTCATCAGAATGAGTGGAATTAAAAATAAAAGTGATGAAATAATTTTGTGTGAAATTGAAGTGACAGAATGCTGAAAGAGTGTCTTACTGAATGGTACGGGAATGACAGTGATACATCAAAGGACAGAATTGGAGCAAGGACTGTATTATCCATGTTAGCGCTCAAGAAAAAAGTGATGAAATGTAAGTCATAATGCTGTGAAAAATGTTGAAAAGTGTTAAGCTTTCAGATGTAGATGTTGTCACTGGAGAAAATGGTTTGCTTATACAGCTAGTCCTCAATTTACAAGCATTCTTTTAGTAGCTGTTCGAAGCACACTGGAGTGACTTATGAGCAGTTTTCACACTTACGACCATAGCGACATCCCCATGGTCATGTGATCAAAATTTTGGTGTTCGGCAGCTGGCATGTATTTTTTGACAATTGGCACATCCTGGGATAACCTTTCCTGATGGCAAATCAAAGTCAATGGGGGAAAACAGGTTTAAAATAACAGAGTTGGAGTCCCCTTCTTGGAGGTCTTCTAGTCCAATCCCTTACTCAGGCAGGAAACCCTACACCTCTTCAGACAAATGGATATGTAACATCTTCTTAAAAACTTCCAGTGTTGGAGAACCTCTGGAGGCAAGCTGTTCCACTGATGAATTGTTCTAACTGTCAAGAAATGTCTCCTTGATTCTAGGTTGCTTCTCTCCTTGATTAGTTTCCATCCATTGCTTCTTGTTCTGCCCTCAGGTGCTTTGGAGAATAGCTTGACTCCCTCTTCTTTGTGGCAACCCCTGAGATATTGGAACTTGCTTAATGACCCGCATGATTCACTTAACAGCTGCAGTGATTTGCTTAACAACTGTGGCAAAAAAAGGTTTCAAAGTGGGGCAAAACTCACTTAATAACTGCCTTACTTAGCAATGGAAATTTTGGGATCAATTCTGGTCATAAGTTGAGGACTACCTCCAACACTGGACATTTTAAAGATGAGATTAGACTACCATTTGTCTGAAATAGTACAGAGTTTCCTGGCTAAGGAGGGGGTTGGACTAGAACACCTCCAAGGTCCCTTCCAATTCTGTTATTCTATTCAATTCTATTCTGTTCTGTTCTATTCTATTCTATATTGGTTACAGTGCTGAAAATTAATGCATCTAAGACCAAGGTAGTTGTGTTTGACTGGGAAAATTGAATTAATGAATTCAAGTTATACATAAATATGCTTAGTAAATTAAGTAGCTCAGAGGTGGTATTCTACTGGTTTGCACCGATTTGGGCGAACCGATAGTGGCGGTGGTGTGAGGCTCTGCCCACCCACCCAGATGGCATCATGGACCTTCTGCGCATGCGCAGGTTTTATGCATGCCCAGACATGCAGCAAGCATGCACTTCTGCTACCAAACTGGTGGTGAAGAAAATAGAATGCCATTACTGAAATAGATACATTTCTGTACCTGGGCAGAGGGCTTATTAAAAATGGAAAATGGATGGAGAAATGTTAAGACATGCAATGCATGTAGAAATGTACTGTTCGTTTATTCATTCATTCATTCATCCATAAAAGTGAAAAAAGGCTTTGTAGAATAACTGCCTTTCCCTATTTCATTATATGGATGTCAGAGTTTTATCTATCATAAAGAAAGTGGAACACAATTCCACTTGGAGTATTTAAAAGTGGAGCAAAATGAAAATAGGCAAGGTCAAGAGAGAATGGGTAGTAAATGAATGTCAATAAACACAAAGGTGACTGACCTGTAGCAAAGGTTGAGAGAATAATTGAGATGATTTGGTGTGTGAGAGAAATAATCTCAAAATCTGAAAACCAATATATAACAGAAGAGACAAAAGGAAAGGAGAAATGCAATTTTGACTGAAAATGATTTCGTCCTCAAAAAGAGAGAGTTTTATGAGGCATCCTTTCCAGGCTGCCATTGAACAATAGAGGAATAACCAGGAAAATACTCCTTAAATACCAGTATAACAAATTATACAGCATACAGTGTCCATTACAATGTGGAAAATGAGGCACCCATAATTTATGAAGTGAGACAAGAAAACAAAGGAAAGAAGGTTGCCCAGCGGTAATTAGAGTAAATCTCTGTTAATGGAGCTACTAACTGAAGACTACTAGGACGATGTCCTCTATCTGATAGGATTGCAACTCTCCAGATCTTCAGCAGTCTACCTGTGGGATACCCCCTAAGCTCATGTTCCATGGGTTCAATGCCTGCTTTCATTCACTGCCGCTCCAGATCAGGGGTGGGTTCTGGCAGGCACTTACTGTCGGTTCGCTCATGTGCGCGCATGCACCGTACAATTAAAATTGTTCTGTGCATGCGGAGAACTGAAAAACAAGATAGTGGTGCCTATGGCGCCGCCCGGGGAACCGGTTTGGGGGCGTGGCAGGCCTGGGTTGCTGCTGGTTCCAGCGACCCAGGCCACCAAACTATTACCGGTTTGGCCAAACCGGTCCGAACTGGTAGGAACCCACCAAAAAGACAGGTATACTTGTTTATTGGCATGATTACCCCCTGTTTGGAATGGGTGAGACTAGATGTTCAAATGTCTCCTGTTGAGGAATTCTGACTGCAGTGGTCAATTCCACAAGTCTACTTACTCTTCTGGAAATTCCACGGGCTTGTTTTTGATCTTGTTGTGAAGTGCCAGGATGAATTCATCGATGAAGGGACACTGAAAAACAAACCACTTTTCCATTCTTATTGGCCCATAGAAAACCCTACACTGACAGGAACACTTAAGGCTTAGGCCCAAAGCATCTTTTTTTTAGGACCGATTGTTGTGGTATTTAAACTCATATATCAATATTCTTATGGACTCATAGTCATATTAATGTGCGTGGTTAGTTATATTATTTTTGTTTTTCACTTATACTGTAATGGAAGCTACTTGCATTTCATTTAAAATAGCTAATGACCTGTGAACTATATTTTGTATGTGTATGTCAGTGGTGAGTTTCAATTTATTTTACTACCAGTTTTCTCGTGCGCGCTTGCATGCACACGCAATGTTTCTGCGCATGCACAGAAGCGACTGGGTGGGTGGGCGGAGCTTCACGTTGCCGCCACTACTGGTTCACCCGATTTGGCAGCGAACACTACTGGTTTGCCCGATTTTGCGGGGTGAACCGGCAGAAACCCACCTCTGGTGTGTGTGTGTGTGTGTGTGTGTGTGTGTGTGTGTGTGTGTTATTAACCAAGTCATTAGCTGTTTCAATTATATTTATGATACATATTTATGCATTATGAACAATCCATACCTCACTGAGTCATTGTTTCAGAGGTATTTCCTTACTTAAACAGAGAAGCAGAATGACCAAGGGTAGGCAAAAAGCAGTGGGGGCAGAAACAACTTCCGATTACCTGCCTGAATCTGGCAAGGACTCTGGCAGGGACCATCGGAAATTTCCCTTCCCTTCCCTCTCCTCCTGTGCTACAGTTTTTTTCTTGCCATATTGTAGAAAATAATCTGCATTACAATATAATCTAAAACAAAACTTTAATGCATGTGATTATCTATCTTATGGGAGTGCTTAACCCTTATAAAAAAGCTAGTTTAACAAGGTGCTTCAATCCAACATATTGATATAACTTTTAGTACGCCTTATTGGGTGAAAAGGGAAGTATAGAGACCTAGAACAGATTATTTAACTCTAACAACCCGCCTACAAAAAAATTGCCCCCGTTTACAGACTCCTTACCTTTCCATATACAAAACAAAAGAGAGTGATACCCATCGCCCAGACATCTAGAGCCTGAAAGGAAAAAAAAACCCATTTAATTAATGTATAAATTTTTATCTTTTTTTTTTTCATTTTTTACTTCTCAGTGTATTTCATGGTCTGGTACTGTATGCTGGTTTGAGGATTTTCCCTCTCTTGAGTATGTTTTTTCTAAAAGTTTTTGTTTGCTTGCTTGTTTGTACTTCTGCTAACCTTGGAGTTTCCCTGAGAGGTGGTGGTAATTCCTTCTCACATGTGGACAACGCCATTTTTGGCTGGATAAGTATTGGTCCTCATAAGCTGAACATCAGAAGTAAAGGCAGGGGTGGGCTGCTGGGGTTTCACATGGGTTCGGGCAACCCTCTAGCTAGGATTCCATCCAGTTCGGCAAACCCCCAAATGACATCCCTGGCTGGCCACGCCCACCCCTCCCTGGAGTCTCCATGTGGCCCGTTCTTCATGCTAGGTAAGTGTAGGGCCCGCATGGAGGCTTGGGGAGGAGGGAAGATGGGCCTACTGGAGGTTTTGGAAGTCCAGAAATGAGCCTGTTTCCGGCCTCCGGAGGGCCCTGGAGCCTGGGGTAAGCAGTTTTGCCCTCCCAGAGGCTCGAGGAAAGTCTCTGGAGCCTGAGGAGGGCAAAAAACATCCCCCCCCCAGCCGTGGTGTAGGAGGCTGATTAGGCCACACCCACCATGGCCACACCCACCCAACAATGGGGCAGAGAACCTGTTGCTGCAATCTTTGAATCCCACCCCTGAGTAAAGGTAATGATTTGCAGGTCTGATACTGAACATACTATAGAAGATGGATATGTTTATACAGCTTCTGAAATGCTCACAACTTTCCCATAAAAATCAAGAGAAATGAGGTCTTATATAAATAATAATGTAGGGCAGGGGTGTCCAACCTTGGTAACTTTAAGACCTGTGGACTTCAACTCCCAGAATTCCCCAGCCAGGCATGCTGTCTGGGGAAAAATTCTCAGAGTTGAAGTCCACAAGTCTTAAAGTTGCCAAAGTTGGACCCTTCTGATGTAGGGTGAAGAATAGAGTGAAGAATAAATTTGTTATTGGGTTAGGAATATTTATTTCTCATGATTTTAATGTTTTTAAGTTGTCCAGCGTCACCTTGAAATGAGATCTCAAACAAATAAATGTAATTAATAACAATCGCACAACCCTCCAATTGAAACTGCATGCTAAAGCAATATAGAAAAACCAAGGATTCTACCTTTCCACTGAAGCTCTTTCCAGAATCTGAAATAGTTTCGGGGGCCATGAAGGCTGGGGTCCCAGCAGTGCTGGAGAGCTGGGCATCACTGCCTTCAAACTGATTGCTCACTCCAAAATCAGCAATTTTGACATGTCCATCATCTCCCAAGAGCAAGTTTGATGGTTTGATGTCTCGGTGAATGATCTTCTGATAATGCACTGCAAAGGCAAAAGAGAAAACGTAATGTCCAATGGTGGCTGAAGGAGTAACTATTTCCATTCCAATGGTGTCCAATGGTGGCTAACAGACTAACTACTTCCATTCGATATGATCTTATAAGAATTCCAAAAAGGATGGTTGCTGTCTAAACTCTTCTTTGTTGATTGTCTGTCTCTCTTGATCTTGGATTTCTAAACTTTCTAGCAACAAAGATAGTCCTATAGCCGGGATGGTGAATCTATGGCACGCATGCCACAGGTGGCACGCGGAGCCATTTGTCAGGGCACGCGAGGCCAGCTGACTTCAGCCTTTTTTTGAGGCCATTTTTCACCCTCCCCAGGCTCCAGAGGCTTTATAGGAGCCTGGGGAGGGCAAAAACAGCTCCCCCCTCCAGAGGCTTCAGGAGCTTCCCTGAAGCCTCCGGAGTGCAAAAAATCGGCCCTATGGGCAAACGGGGGACGGACTTCCAGTTTTAGCCCTCCAGAGCCTTCAGGGGCCTTCCAGAGGCTTCCCTGAAGGCTCTGGAGGGCAAAAAACTACCCTACGAGGAAACTGGAAGTCACTTCCTGTTTGCCCGTAGGGCCGGTATTTTGCACTCTGGAGGCTTCAGGGAAGGCTCCTATAAAGCCTCTGGAGCCTGTGGAGGGTGAAAAAAGCCTGCAAAAAATGGGGGGGGGGAGAATGATGGTCATGCCCACATGCGTGCTGGGGTTGCACATTACATTATGGATGTGGGAAACCCATGCACGACCCCCCTGCGCTCCCCATGCTTTTGGCACTCGAGCCAAAAAGGTTCATCATCACTGCCCCATAGGCTCTATGAAAAGTCAAAACTGTTCTAGGACAGTACACCATATTTTTCGGAATATAAGATGCACTGGATATAAGCCGCACCAAGGTTTTGAAGAGGCAAATTTTTAAAAAAAGTTTTTGCACTCTGCAGACGTCCCAAAAATGCCCCCCCTTTTTTTATTTAAAAAGGGCGTGCATGGCCCTTAGGAGGCTTATAGAGTGCTCCTGGGGGCTGGGGGGGGGGGAATTGAGGAAAAATGGCCCATTTCGCAAGGCTCCTAAAGGCTATGCACAGCCATTTTGGTGTAGGGTTTTGGGAGGCAAAAAAAAGCTGTATTCAGTGTATAAGATGCAGCCAGATTTTCAGTCTTTTTGAGTGAAAAAGTCTTATACTCTGAAAAAATACGGTACATATTAAATCAGCTCAGGTACCACAAGCTTAGTGGTAGCAAATATATTTTTTACACCTCCAGATCTTTCCATTACTAAGATCCCCTCAATTCAAGGGCAACTTCTAGTAAATACCGTGTTTCCCTGAAAATATGTCATGTCCTGAAACTAAGGTCATGCCACATTTTTCAAGAGGGCAAAAATATAATCCCCCCTGAAAATAAGCCCCCTGGGCAACCCCCCCTTCTGGCCAAAGGCGCCAAGCTGCGGGAACCAGGGTGGGCAAAGGCACTCGCTTTGCTTGGCACCTTCGGGATACCGCTAGGTCGGTGAGTGGGGTTGTGCCCAGCTAGAGAGGGGGTTTGCTGGGTGGCTGTTCCGCTCCCTGATCGTGCGCCTCCCAGCCTCACGATGCCCCGGCCCAGCTCTCCCTGCAGTGCCAGAGCACCTCCGCTGCCACCGCCCACCCCTGCCACCACCATCCCAGCATGCTTTTTTCTGCAGAAGTAGGCTGCCGAGTCTTCCGGCAGTAGCCGCTCTGGGCGTACAGTCTATGGTTGTATGCTCTGCCGGCAGCGGGCTCACAATTTCTCTCTCTTTCTTCTGCCTTCGTTTCCCTCCCCACATTCTCTCATTTGTTTGAAGTCTCACAAAGACTCATTTCTAGCAACTTTTACCAATGTAGAGAAGGGTGGCAGGTTGGGGGGGGGGTAGAGAAGCGAGACGCGTGTCCTAGAGCTACTGGAGACAGACAGCCCCACTACGTTCCTTGCCCTTTCATCCAGGTAAGCCCCTTGTAAAACAAAGCCTCATGAGTTCAACTTGCAAGTTTTTTTTTACAAGGGGCTTCACTGGACGAAAGGGTGAGGAACGCAGCAGGGCTGGACAGGTAAGAGGCGTGCCTCGCTTCTCCCCCCTCCACCTGCCACCCCTCGGTAAAGGGATGGCGGGGAAGGGAACCAGGCAGGCTGCCTTTACCACTGGGGCAAGGTGGGCGGTGTTGGGCCGCGAGGTGCGCCTCTTACCTTTCCAGGTCCATTGTGTCCAGGGAAGCCTCTGGTAAAAAAAACCCGCTTCTCCGCAAGTTCAAGAAATTTGATAGAACTCACGAGAAGGATTTTTTTTACCAGTGGCTTCCCTGGACACAATGGCGAGGACTGCGACGGACCTGGAAAAGTAAGAGGCACCTTGCGTCTCGCCTGCCCCCCAAATAATAAGCCCTCCCCCTATAATAAGGCCAAGGTCATATTCTGTGGGTCAAAAAAAATAAGACCCTGTCTTATTTTGGGGGAAACACAGTACATCATTATTCATGATGTTTTCTTGGCAAAATGCAAACTTTTTTTAAACAGTAATTTCTCAATTTATGGAATGAAATGGAATGGAATGGAATAGAATAGAATAGAATAGAATAGAATAGAATAGAATAGAATAGAATAGAACAGAACTGAACTCTTTATTGGCCAAGTGTGATTGGACACACAAGGAATTTGTCTTTGGTGCATATGCTCTCAGTATACATAAGGAGAATAAAAATACATTCACCAAGAATAAAAAGATACAACATTTAGTCATAATCAAGGTTACTAATAAGCTATCAATTCATACTAGGAAACAATAAACAATATAAATTGAAAGATATTAGCAACATGGTTATAGTCATAAGTGGGGAGAGATAGATACTAGGAAGGAAGAGAAGAATAATAGTAATACCTTCTTGGTAAATTATTGACATTGTTGTGGGAATTAGTTGTTAAGCAGAGTGATGGCATTCGGAAAAAACTGTCCTTGTGTCTATTTATCTTACAGTTCTGATATTTCCTGAGTATTTCACAACCTATTTAGCTTTAAAAAAATAAACTAAGGTTAGTTGGGGACTGCCATCTAGTCTTCAATGGGGAAGAGCAAGATAGTCTGTTTTTCAGTTACAGTTTTATAGAAGGGGCTTCCAATAATTAAATTACTATTAGATTCAGTATCAGATGTTATGGGTTGCAAAATCCACCACTTGGTTCCTGGGCAACTTATTTTGAAAACGAACAAAATTCTCTCAAAATTGTTTCTAGTCTGGCCACATTCTTCCCACTGTTGTTTCTGCTTACGATCATTCAAAAATAATGTTTGTATTGTTTATTTTTTAAATAATAATATAAAAATAATATTTTCTAAGACATCAACTTGCCAAAATAAGATATCCTTTGAGGCACTCCACAGGAGGGAATATGTTAAAATTAATTGTTTATCTTTCCTTTCCCTTGGTAGAACATCACAAAAATGCAAAGATATTTTTAATAAGTTAGAAACAAGGCAATTTAAATCAACTTAAACTTTGCAAATATCAAAACCATTGACATTTAAAAAACTAACTGAGGAGAGATAAGCCCTAATTGTTCTTGTAAAAGCAGACAGAGTGAAAGTCTGAGCATAGATCTCAAGGGAATAGGCTTTGTTTAAAATTAGAGATGTGCAAACCTCCCACTTCATCCAGCACAAGGATACTGTAAAATATCCATTCCCTCTCCACCCCAGGAGAAGGTTACTGCAAAATCCCCATTTCTTCCCGATTAGTTGGGACTTGGGGAGCAGAGAATAGATGGCAGTGGGGCTAGTCAGAGCTGGTATTTACCGGTTCTGTTTTTTTTTAACTTTTATATGTTTCCCCTCCCTGTTTTTATCTGTAAGCCGCCCTGAGTCTCTTGACAGTGGGCGGCATACAAATCCTAATAAACGCTAAACGCTTCTCTATTCAAAATTTCCACTACCGGATCTTCAGAACTGGTCAGAATACCTGCTGAATACTGCCTCTGCTGGAAGACCACCAAATCCTCTTAAGAACAATCAAACTGGTGAGATCCAGAAGAAAGATGTTCCATTCTAGGAAGAGTAACTTTTTGTCATTATAAAAATCTAAAAATGTTCAGCCTTTGTTTTCCAATGGCATTGGAAGACAAAGGCTGAGAAAGTCTAGTATAAAAAGTTGCCTTAACATATCAACACTAAGCCCTGGCAAACAAAGCGAAGTTATTTAATTGGATTGCTGTCTTCATGATATTCGTGAAAATTCACAATCTATAACAGAGACAGTAGGATCTGTCTGTGATCCAGATAAAGGTCCAGAGACAGGAAGAGGTTTCTGTGACTGGAGTTGTTATTTATAAAGAACATAACACTTTGGTGGATTTTTGAAATACCCACGATAGCATTCATTGATGACCCCTTGAGGTCAACTACAGCTATATTTAAATAAAGTTCTACTCTTAATTATAACAACAGTTCCGATGCTGTCTCTCGGAAGTTTTCAGATTCTGATCAATTAGAATAGTGTTTCCAAGTCTTAGCCATGTTAAGATGTGTGGACCTCACTGTCCAGAATACCCCCGCCAGCATTCAACTCTCAGCATTCTGGGAGTTGAAGTCCACACATCTTAAAATGACTAAGATGGTAAGTTCAATTTAATGGGCCAATTGAAGGAAGGTTGTCTATTATTCTAGATTATCCATCAAATCTGAAAGTGAATCATTGCATCATAGATACTAAGAGATTGGGCAACTATTTGTCTGAAATGATATAGGGTTTCTTGTTTGAGCAGGGGTTTGATTACAACATCTGCAGGGATACCCTTACAACTCTGTCATTCTGTTTATATGTTATTCTAGCACCTCTGATAGATTGTAAAACTATGCAGGTAGTCCTTAACTTTCAACTATTCATTTAGCAACAGTTCAAAGCAGTGGTGAAATGCAATTTTTTTTACTCCTGGTTCTGTGGGCGTGGCTTGGCAGGCATGGTGTGGATTGATGGGCGTGGCTTGGTGGGCGTGGCAGGGGAAGGATACTGCAAAACCTCCATTCCCATCCCATTCCAGGGGAAGGATACTGCGAAATCTCCATTAGCACCCCAGTCTGGGGCCAGCCAGAGGTGGTATTTGCCGGTTCTCTGAACTATTCAAAATTTCCACTACCGGTTCTCCAAACTACTCAAAATTTCCACTACCAGTTCTCCAGAACCTGTCAGAACCTGCTGGATTTCACCCGATTCAAAGTTACAATGATACTGAAAAAAATATTGAAGCATTGTCACATATGTTGTAAAAATCAAACTAAATTTAATAGTCTTTTCCAAGTTCAGTATATTTGCCTATTGTGAGGGAGAGGGCGGCAAAAATTCAGATTGAAATTTTATCCACTGTATTTATGAGACCATAAAAGGAAGATTTTATTGTATCCTACATCATTTTCTGCAATTCTACTTCAAATACTAAGGCCTTTTCATTGAGCACGGGGGAGATTGATTTGTTTTAATCTATTTTCAATCACTCTTACGACAACTGTGAGCAATTAAATTATTGTTGTTCACTGCAATGAAATGTTTCATTTATTGAATCCTTGCTACTCAGCCTACTGAATTATACCATCATTGACATATTGACCGAAATTCTGGTACAAATTTAAAGAATAGGAGGTTTGCTTAGATTAAAGGTTCACCCTGTTTCCACAATGGTTCAATACGTTTCTGGAATTCAGCCAAGAATGAAGAAAAGGCAAGACACTATTACCTTGGGAAAACATAAATACGCCTTATCACACAAGAGACTCAAAGGGTTTCTGCACCATACATCACTGCAATTTCATATATGTCTAAGGTAAAGGTAAAGGTTCCCCTCGCACATATGTGCTAGTTGTTCCCGACTTTAGGGGGTGGTGATCATCTCCGTTTCAAAGGCAAAGAGACAGCGCTGTCCGAAGACGTCTCCGTGGTCATGTGGCCAGCATAACTAAACTCCAAAAGCGCATGGAACTCTGTTACCTTCCCACCAAAGGTGGTCCCTATTTTTCTACTTGCATTTTTACATGCTTTCAAACTGCTAGGTTGGCAGAAGCTGGGAAAAGTAATGGAAGCTCACTCCATTACGTGGCGCCAGGGATTCGAACCACCGAACTGCTGACCTTTCTGATCGACAAGCTCAGCATCTTAGCCACTGAGCCACCGCATCCCTCATATATGTTTAATTTGTTAAATTTCATATAACAATCTTTCCAGCGAGAATGTCCCAAATTCAAGCAGGAAAAGAGGATTGAGAGAGGTGGCTGATTTGATTAATCTATTTCTCAAATGGCTATTCAGGTTCATGAATTGCTAATAATCTCCTTTTGCTGAGGGGAAGTTTCATTTTGTACAGTGTGGAAAACTAATTCAGCATTTGCTTTAGAAGATCGTAACTCTGCAGCTTTTGGCACCACAGATGCAAAACGATCTGAGATCCTTTCTCCTTGCAGCAAAAACTTCTGAATCTGTATGTGATCTGCATCTCTAATAACCAGAAATATTGCTGCAGTAGCTGGACTGCAGTGACTAGGACTTTTTGAGGATGGGATGGTTGTCTGCAAATTCCTTTTTAGTTAACTCCTTCTATCCAAATGGAAGTCTATGTTTGAAGCTAAAAAATTGTACATAATCAAAAAGGCTATTTACCACTAGTGTCATCTCAAAAGAGTTGAACACCCTGTGGCTGTGATGGGGAACTTATGGCACATGTACTGGAAGTGGCACACAGAGCCATCTCTCCAGGCATGCCAGCCATCACCCATTGCTCTTCTGGGTCCCGCCACGCATATGCGCGCCAGCCAGCTGGTCTTCGCACACAGGGGAGCACCGTAAACTGGAAGAGGAGCTCCCTGGCATGCATGCATGTGCCGGCAAACTGCTCTTCCGGTTTGCGGTGCTCCCATGTGTGCACATCAGGGAGCTGCTCTTCCGGTTTCTGGTGCTTCCCTGCTTGCGCGCACTTGCTCCCACTTCGGCACTGAGTGCCAAAAAGGTTTGCCAACACTGCCCTATGGAAATTAGAACTGATCACAAGAATTTGGAACACTTACAAACTTCTCATAGATTCAGACAATACCAGGCAAGATGGGTGTGAGTCTTTCTCATTTTCACTTTTTTCTCTTAGATTCCTAATTCACAAAAAGATCCAGCAGATGTTTTGTTGCAGAACCCGGGATTCTGCTTGCTGTATCTATAATCCTACTCCTACGTCCATTCTGGACCAGGAAAAATGCCCACACCAACATCTGGCTTAGTTTATGAGACTCATGGGTCAGAAATTAGACTGCTTCCCTATCAGATAAAATCCATAATCAACAAAAATAGGAACCAAGAATGTGGGCTTGGACCAGTAGTACACCCTGGTACAGGCATACCGGTGCCTGCTGGGAGCACCAGGTACCATTCTGGTACAGTGCTCCAGAGGGCCCACCCGCTTGCCCGTTCTTCTTACTGATATTTGAGCCAATCGGGGCTTCTGCCCAAGGAGCATACGGCACCTGTGCAATGCTCCGCCGAGCAGCTGGAGTGTCGTGGAGCGTCGCGGGCGGTAAGTACGCATGCGCATGCTGTGCATGTGCTACACATGTGCATGTGGTGGATGCCCGGCCCCGTTGCACCGTACCGGTTGCACTGGGATCCGGAACCCACCACTGGCTTGGACAGATGACCCCCAGGATCCCCTAATCTCACTCTTTCTTTTCTTGGGAATGAAAACTTCATTACAGTGAATATCTAGATATGTTTCCCTGGGGGGTGGGGGGCGGGAGACATCTTCACACTTTGGAGTGAGAGCCAGCTGGAGAACTTAAAACTACCCATCTCCAATGTCAAGATATACTGCTGTGCTTGATGTGAAGCTTGAAAACTATTGTACGTTTCTTTCTGTTTGAGCAAAGACATGAAATTAGACTTGCTAAAAGTGGAAAAATAGAAGATAAATGAACATCTACTGAAAGGTCACGGAGTGATCTGTAGAAGATGGATGAGATTTTTAATTATTTAAGAAGAGCTATGGCTCAAAATCTCCATTCTCCATCTTCCATCCACAGAGATGTTGAAATAGAAATTTTAAAAAATGTCTCCAAACTTGTTTCGCTTTGAACCTCTCTATTCCCCAAAGAAGAGCAATTCTATTTATTGCAGAAAAGGTTTATACTGGAGTCTGTGCCATAATCAAGGCCCTGATGGTTTTTGAAAAGTAAGACAGAAATGAAGAACAGCAATTGTCTTTCCTGATCATCTTTTTTTTCTAACCCATTTTTTTTCATTGAAAATCAACAGGAAGAAATCAATCTATGCCCACTCCAGGGAGGGCCCAAATACCAAATATTTTTTTAATAAAGAATCAGACACAGCATACTCCTTACTACCTGTAGGGTAAACATAAAACAATTTAATTTTGCCATATAAAAATTACTCAAGGGTAAATATTGTTACACAAAATAAACTTATATAAAACATCCACATGGAATACAATTATTTAAGTTCCTTGTAATAGTCTAAGGATGAGAGTCTGCTTAAAGTTCTGTCCTCTTAATAGAGAGTTTTACTAGAACAGAGTGTGAAGGAGATGAAATATTGATTCAAAATAAATCTTCACACTGGCTTGGCCAGATGCATTTTGAATGCTTCCTCAGTGATCTCAAGTCTTCTCCATCAAAATACTGGCAGTAACACTAGATCACTGAAGGTCAGAAGGCAAGGCATTCACTCTCGGCACTCACAATTTCTCAAAGAAACCATGAAATGTCCCACTGTGGCCATGTCTTCCTTTCCATTTTTCAATGTTTAGAGTGTTGACATCAAGGAAGAAAAAACACCTGTGTTCAGTGGCTTCCAGGAGACACTTGCCAGAGGTGAGATTCAGCAGGTTCTGATCAGTTCTGGAGAACCAGTAGTGGAAATTTTGAGTAGTTTGGAGAACCGGTAAATACCACCTCTGATTGGTCCCGCCCCCCATCCATGATTCCAGGAAACACAGCCGGGGATCAACAATAGGATTTGGTTACTTGTGGTTTAAGCCACAGGTATTGCGTTTCCTCTCTTTCTAAGCTTGTTTGTCCCAGTCAGGATACAAATGGTTCCCTAGGGAAGTTTGTGGCAACTGCCCTCACATTAACCATGCTGTGTTTCCAAGATATAATCAATAGGTGTTACAATTCATAGAAGAAAAGAAGTTGGAGGATGGTAAAACATTGATTTTCCATTTTTCTCACACCAGCCGGAACTATTTCAACCTCACAGAGTTTTTGCTGCTTGTTTTGGTTTTAAAGAATGCAAGATTTCTAGACACTCTGACATATTCTGTGTCATTTTTAGGGCTTGGGGCAGAGGTTCTGACCAGTTCTGGAGAACCAGTAGCAGAAATTTTGAGTAGTTCAGAGAACTGATAAATACCACCTCTGACTGGCCCTGCCCCCATCTATTCTCTGCCTCCCAAGTCCCAGCTGATCGGAAGGGAATGGGGATTTTGCAGTAACCTTCCCCTGGAGTGGGGAGGGAATGGAGATTTTACAGTATCCTTCCTCTGCCACGCCCACCAAGCCACATCCATCAAGCCATACCATGCCACGCCCACCAAGCCACGCCCACAGAACAGGTAGTAAAAAAATTTGAATCCCACCACTGATACTTATATGGTTTTAAAACAAGTATAGGATACTCTAGGGTGCAAAAATGCAACCGGGTGACTGCATATGACCAACCACAATCACCACTGTTTATGCAGCTCACCTCACCTGCAAATAACGTTCATTTCATATATTGTAACTTGTGAAACCTTGTCTCCAAATAGGCCTGGGCCCTGCTCACTTTGGAGATCAGCTTTTAATCATATCCAGTTTGTGAACCTGGGAAATCTACATTCCTGGATTATTGGTGTGAGAAACAGACAGATAGACAGACAGAGAAAGACAAGACTAGGCAGATGGATATGACACACTGCAACATGGTTTTTTGTATCAGCATGCTTTTGCCTCATAACAAACTCCCTACCATTTGGGGAGGGGTGGGGAAGAGAAAAATGTGTTACCAATAGAGGAGAATGTGTTTCAATTATATTAGCACATTGCCCTGTCTGCCGAAGCTGCTGCGAACGGCATTAAATTGGATTAATGGAGAAATCTCCTGCAGTTCAAGGACAAAACGCAACCTGAAAGGGCTGCTGCTTCACTCTACTATCAGCTTCATGTCATAGAGCAATGATTTAGCACCTGTCAAAAGAAATCTGCAGAGGAAAGCAACTGAGGTGAGTTGGGGGATAGTATCTGAGAGAGGTCCTTTTTCTTAGAAAGACACCAAGGTCAATTTGTGTTCGATCCATAGAAATATAAAGGGAAAGGACCATAAATTGAGGAAGCTATACTGGGCTACATAATCAGACTATTGCTCCCATCCAGTTCAGTGCTGACCACCAGACTTACCCTGGTCTGGTGGCCCTCAGGTTGTGCTGGACGGCAACCTGCCTCATCACCAATAAGCATGGCTGAATTCAGTGCTGGCAAAGGGATGATGAGAGTGGTAGACTTCCTGATACAGGCCCAGAAAGGAAAAATCTTTATCAGCCCAATGTTGGAGCCCGACCCTGAAACCTTTGGCATGCGAAGCACATGTTCTCTCTTTAAACCGTGAACAAGCATCTTTATGGTACCTGGGAAGCATGATGGTTGCCTCTTGGTTCTGAAACAATTTCCCTCACATGTTGTTGTTAGTTGCGAAGTTCATGTCTGACACATCGCGATCCCATGGACAACATTCCTCCAGGACTTCCTGTCCTCTACCATCCTCAGAGTCCATCTGAGCTCACGCCAACTGCTTCAGTGACTCCATCCAGCCACCTCATTCTCTGTCGTCCCCTTCTTCCCCTTCTTCTTTTGCCCTCAATCGTTCCTAGCATTAGGCTCTTCTCCAGGGAGTCCTTCCTTCTCATTAGATGGTCAAAGTACTTGAGTTTCATCTTCAGGATCTGGCCTTGTAAAGAGTAGTAAGGGTTGATCTCCTCTAGGACTGACCAGTTTGATCACCTTGCAGTCTAAGGGACTTGCAGGAGTCTTCTCCAGCACCATAGTTCAAACTGACCCTCAGATAGGTCAAGGTAATTTTTTCCTCTGTCCAGCTATGTCCAACTCTAGGGGGGAGGTGTTCATCTCCATTTCTTAGCCGAGGGAGTCAGTGTTGTCCAAAGATGCTTCAGTGGTCATGTGACCAGCATAGCAAAAGCACACAGAACAACGTTACCTTCCCACCAAAATGGTACTTATTTATCTACTCGCATTTGCAAGCTTTTGAACGGCTAGATGGGCAATGCTGGGGCAAGTAACAGGAGTTTGCCCCATTGCACAGCGCTCAGGTCTTGAACCCGGGCTGATAAGTTTAGCATCTTTAACCGCTGAGCCATTGTGACCCTTCTACCTCAGATATATGAGTCTAAAAGTAGAATTCCAAGAAAGATGAGGGCTTGTTAACTATGCAGTGGGGAAGTCTGTGGTCAATGCTGGACATCAAATCTAGTGTTAGCCTGATACATTTCTAGAGAAAATGTGTAGGTTTTTTGAAAAAAGGCACCAGGCTAACCAATTTTGTTTATTTATTTTCTACAATGACAATAAAGGCTATACTATACAGTGGCCTCCTTTCCTTGTGGCAATCCATCTTGGGAGTTGAGTTGAGTTTAGTTGAGTTTATTGGTTTTGTATGCCGCCCACTCCCGAAGGACTCCGGGCAGCTTACAATAAAAAAAGGGAAGGGGGATTAATAAGACAATACAAAATGTAAAATACCACAACATTCACAATTAAAGTGGGGCTGGATACTTCAACAGCCCCAGGCCTGCCGGAACAGCCAGGACTTAGTAGCATTACGGAAAGCCGGGAGGGTAGTAAAGGTCCGGATCTCAGCGGGGAGGTCGTTCGAACATCCTCTTCATAAAATAAGCTTTTCCTACAATTTACGCATACACTGAAAATGTTTTGTTCAGCACCCCTTAAACACAATGGCTGAACCATTTACAGGCTTGGCTTCATTCCTGCAGGTGTCTTGTGTTCAGAACTATATTTATGATACAAAATAAAATGCAGCATAAACAGCCAAATTTTTAAAAAGCCCTTTTGTTTATATAAACGTATTAAATTTAGTGTGGTTTGTATTGCTGTATTTTTTTTTATTCTGGATAGTTTTTGCCTTTAAACTGTACTATATCTGAACACACTGTATGTCAAGTGAAATATAAATATTAGTAGTACTACAGTAATAACAAATAATTATAGTATGAATGTCCCAGTGTGAAATAAACAGGCTCAGAAGCTGCTTAATTAAACCTTCGAACTAAACTAGTGTAAACAAGATCTTTTCCATTCGTATTGAATTCAATGCCTTGAGAGAGAGATTCTAGAAAACTGCCATAGAATTGGTCTGTGATTCCAGGAAACACAGCCGGGGATCAGCAATAGCATTTGGTTACTTGTGGTTTAAGCCACAGGTATTGCGTTTCCTCTCTTTCTAAGCTTGTTTGTCCCAGTCAGGATACAAATGGTTCCCTAGGGAAGTTTGTGGCAACTGCCCTCACATTAACCATGCTGTGTTTCCAAGATATAATCAATAGGTGTTACAATTCATAGTTGGAGATGGTAAAACATTGATTTTCCATTCTTGTCACACCAGCTGGAACTATTTCAACCTCACAGAGTTTTTGCTGCTTTTTTTGGTTTTAAAGAATGCAAGGTTTCTAGACACTCTGACATATTCTCTGTCATTTTTAGGGCTTGGGGCAGAGGTGGTGTTCAGCAGGTTCTGACCAGTTCTGGAGAACCGGTAGCGGACATTTTGAGTAGTTCAGAGAACTGATAAATACCACCTCTGACTGGCCCTGACCCCATCTTTTCTCTGCCTCCCGAGTCCCAGCTGATCAGAAGGGAATGGGGATTTTGCAGTAACCTTCCCCTGGAGTGGGGAGGGAATGGAATGGAGATTTTACAGTATCCTTCCTCTGCCACGCCCACCAAGCCATGCCATGCCACGCCCACCAAGCCACGCCCACAGAACAGGTAGTAAAAAATTTTGAATCCTACCATTAGCTTGGGGCACAAATTGGGCAATAGCAGCCATGTGTAGAAATGTTTGTAATAGAGAAACCTAAATATACTATATATTGGGAGAATTAACAGATAGGGACTGGAAGTCACTGTCATGGGAAGGAATATTCAGCTTCCTTCGATACTGATTTGATTATGATCAGTCAATTTGCAAAATTTTGTGCCTCAGCCTGTGGCCCTTGGATGTGGGACAGAACCCACCTGTTGGCTTTGTTAATAGTAGTTCATTCATTCATTTCATTTCAATTTATATGTCAGCTCATCTCATTTACATGTGATTCTGGGAGGTGTACTCAATTAAAGCACAAACTAGCAATCACAAAATTAAAACCAATTAAAAAAAGTTAAACACTACAATTAATATTTGTTTGATGCTCAACTACTTTGAGTTTTTAGTTTTTATATTGTATGTTTTTTAACTAGTTTTGTTATCAGCTGCCAAGAGCCACATATATGATATGGGCAGCTATATAAGTCAAGTCAAGTCAAGTAAAATCAATTATGCACTTTCCCTGGTGTGAATTCTTCATTCTTTTTCCAGTGATACATTTCTTCATGATTGCTTTGAATATCATTCCTCATATAACTATATTTTGCCTAGTAGTGACTGAAATCTCTTAAGTCACCTCAGTCACTACTTAGATTCCTTAGAGAAAAAACCGTAAATAAAATCCTAGAATGATTGAATGGAATTGTATGGTCTCATTATTTCATTCAGTGTTAGTGTCATTTTAGAAAATTACATTATGTTGTAGGTGCCCAATCCAACAATGCTGCTGAACCTTGGCTTTGTTGTTATTACTTGTGAAGTCATGTTCAACCCATCACCAACCCATGGACAACATTCCTCCAGGCTTTCCTGTCCTCTACCATTCCCATTTAGGTCCATCTAAGTTCACGCCGACTGCTTCGGTGACTCCATCCAGCCACCCCATTCTCTGCCATCCCCTTCTTTTGTCCTCAATTGTTCCCAGCATTAGGCTCTTCTCTGGTGAGTCCTTCCTTCTCATTAGGTGGCCAAAGTATTTGAGTTTCAGCTTCAGGATCTGGCCTTCTAAAGAGCAGTCAGGGTTGATCTCCTCTAGGACTGACCGGTTTGATCGCCTTGCAGTCCAAGGGACTCGCAGGCATCTTCTCCAGCACCATAGTTCAAAGGCCTCCATTCTTTGATGCTCAGCCTTTTTTATGGTCCAATTTTCACAGCCATACATTGCAACTGGGAAAAGCATAGCCTTGACTATATGCACTTTTGTTGGCAAGGTGATGTCTCTGCTTTTTAGTATGCTGTCTAGATTTGCCATAGCTTTCCTCTCCAGGAGCAATCGTGGCTTATGTTATTATAAACCAACTTCTGCTCAGAAAGTGATATTATACAATTTAATAAGGATTGTGTAGACTGCTGGGTTTGGCAAAGCAGAAAATACTTCCCCTCCCCATAGTTGAGGAATTGATTAGATCTGAGCCTGCTCTGAAAATGTTTTTGAAAATGTGCTGTTATGTATGCATGGATTATGGTTCCTTTGCTGGAGGATCATTTTATGTATTAAGGAAAGAGGGACATCAAAGGGGGGGAAATCCATCAAGGATAATAACAACTCTGCTGCTTTATACTCACAGTACTCAATGCCCAAGACAATGTCTCTGAAATAGAGCCAAGCTTGTTCTTCAGAAAAAGGATTGTCACATGGCACCTCCATGACAGGCCTAAAAGAATAGGTGCAAAAAGCAAGACAAATACTTTACCAGACTGTAACAGCCATTTTCTTCTGTATTTTTAGGAGCTCATTTCTATTTTTGGTGCTGACTGTTTATGGGATGATTAGATGGGGGCACCAATCAAAGATAGCAACACAGATTACCTCTTTCCAGTTAATAGTCCAAAAAAGTGGAGAAGAGGGATTCATAGACACTTGGGGGGAGGGGAGGCTTTTAATCTCTCCCTGGCCTTCTGCCCAAGGCAAAAATCCTCAACTATCTCAGACAAATGGCTGGCCACCTGTTTGCTTGAAAACCTGCACGGACGGAGCCTATGACTCCAAGAAAGATTGGAAAAGCATTGGATCAGGGTGAAATGCTACCGGTTTGGGTTGGTTCACCTAAACCGATAGTAAAAAATGCTGCCAGGTTGTCCAAACCGGTAGTAAAAAAATCTCGCAGCATAGCTAACTGTCGCACAGCTGATCGTTGGAACTTTTTAAACACTTTTTAAAAGCATTTTTTTACTTCTGGTTCAGGCGAACCATAGTTCCGACCATCAGCTGTGCCACACAATTTATATTCACTAGAAAGCAGGAAATCCTGCTTTCTAGTGAATCTAAATTACACAGCACATCTGTTTCCCCCCCATTTGCGTTTCTACTTACATTTGCAGACTCAAAAAAGGCTTCTTAATCCAGTGCAAATGCATGCAAAGTGTGCATGCATGCGCGAAGCAAACCGGTAGCAGACTTCAGAGCATTTCACCCCTGCATTGGACCCCAATAAGCAGTGGCTGTTCCACTATTTATTACCTCTTACAGTTGGGAAATCACTCTTAATTTCACCCATTTCTTTGTTCAAGTTATATCCACCTCTCACCTAAACGTTGAAGATACTTAACCAGGGACTTCCCTTCATTTTATTCCCACAACCATCAGAATGGGATTAGATTAGATTAACAGAGTTGGAAGGGACCTTGTAGGTCATCTAGTCCAACACTCCACCTGCCCAAGCAGGAGGCCCTACACCAGTGGTCAACCTGGTTCCTACCACCCACTGGTGGGCGTTCCAGCTTTCATGGTGGGCGGTAGGCTTTTGTCCGATACTGAAGCACTTCCTTTTTTAAATTTAATTGACTTCCCTACTTTATAAATCACCATTACTGTGGAACCGGTGGGCGGTTAGAAAATTTTACTACTAACAGAGATACAAAAGTGGACGGTAGGTATAAAAAGGTTGACTACCCCTGCCCTACACCATTTCTGACAAATGGCAGTCCAATCTCTTCTTGAAAGCCTCCAGTGATGAAGCTTCTCTGGAAAGCTTTATCTATGGATTCTTGTCCTACTCTCAGGCAATAGAGAGAATAAACCCACACGCTCTACCTCGGGACAGCTTTTCAAGTGATGGATTCATCTGGATTCTCAAGGAGTCGAAAGGTGTACATGGCATAAGAGTCAAAACAGCCAAAATGGCAGCCATGCCTATTTTTTTCAAAGTCTTGTTTAATGATACCATTACTTTAATGGTGCTGAAAGAGATCACCAGCAGATGCTGCCACCAAGCAGAACACAAGGCCTATTAACAGTCATGCAATGAAATCTTGATAGCAATAGCATTTAGGCCTACGTACCGGCCCATAGCACCTTACAGAAATCTCTGGGCAGTTTGCAATGTATCATTTTTTTGCATATTGCCCTCAACAATCTGGGTCCTCATTTTACCAAACTTGGAAAGGATAGAAGGCTGAGTCAACCTTGAGGCCTGTAAGAATTGAAATTCAGGCTGTGGGCAAAGTTTGCTTGCAATACTGCATTTTTAACACCCAAAATTGTTAGGCTTTAATCCCCAATAATTGTGGCATTCACACAATCTTTGTTTATTATAGATTACTTACCCCTTTGGGAGGAGATCGAATGCTGAAAAGAAAAGACAGCTCTTAACCAATGCACTTTTAGAAAAGCAACCCTCCCTGAATTAATTTCCATCGAATTTCCAACACAAGGCAATCTTCCTAAGATGTTATAGAAAAAATCCATGAACTGCTAAGCTTAAAATTGATTGGGAGAATGTGTTCGTAGGAAAAATCAACAGTGATATTACATTTACACCACTAACTTTATGCTAAAGCAAACAGACCTTCAAAATAAGAGTTAAGCAAATGTTCTTCATTAAAGGACTTAAGAGTTCCAAATGAAAGACTTTCAGTTTTCACTTTTATGATCACCTATTTCCAAAGTCCTATAGTAATCCCATTGAGTCCCCTTCGGGGGAAAAGGGCAGCATATAAATTTAATAAATTGAATTAAATTGAAATTGAATTGGTGGAAAATGGGGCAACCGTTTCTTTGAATGCCACTGGTGATTGTACTGGTGACAGAGAGAGACATCATCCACTGAATTTTAAGACACACTTCCCCACCCTACCCCCCAAAATGGGTAGAAATGCCTGTGTGCCTTATAGAACGAATACCGTGGCAGGGGGGAGGGCGTTGGTGCGACGCCGATCAGCTGTTCTAGGCGGCGGGGATTGCTGCTGCCTATTGCCGCCACCACTGGCTGTTCACCAATGGGCTGCAGCAAACAGGTTGTGGCAAATGAACCATGACCGTGGCAAACAGGTGGTAGTGATCGGGCCTTGGCAAATGGGCTGTGGTGAATAGGCTGTGGTGGTAGCAAATGGGCTGTGGCAGCAAATTGGGGCTGGTGGCAAACGAGCCATGGCAACGATTGGGCCGTGGTGGCGATTGGGCTGCAGCAACAAGCGGGCAGATTTTTTTTTCTTGTTTTCCATCTCTAAAACTAATGTGCGTTTTATAGTATATGGTATAGTGGTGTGAATGCAAAACATTTTGAGTTTATTGTGGTTTCTTTTGCCTTAATGACAATCTCAAAGGCTAGCAATGGAAATTTATCTTATGTCTATTTGACAGACTGCTTCTCCCTGAATACATCTATAAGTATAATCTTTATTGCCACTGTACTTAAATACAACGAAATTGGTTTTAACCTCACTGGTGCAAAATTATAACAGAAACGAAAAAAGAAAGAAAAAGGAAAAAAAACTAGCGTGTGCATGGAGTGATTGTGGTTGTATTTAAAAATCTCACAGCCCAAGGATAGAAACTATCTACACCAGTGTTTCTCAACCTTGACAACTTGAAGATGTCCGGACTTCAATTCACAGAATTCCCCAGCCAGCATTCGCTGGCTGGGGAATTCTGAGAGTTGAAGTCCGGACATCTTCAAGTTGCCAAGGTTGAGAAACACTGATCTACACACTCCATCAGGAAGGCATGGAATCCTGCTGATCTCAACTATCAAGGAAGTGCATGTAGTGAGACCTAGGAAAAGGGCCTTCTCTGTGGCAGCTCCTTCCCTTTGGAAATCATTTCTCCAGAGAGAAGATTGGCCCCATCTTGTTGCTTTTCCAGAAGGCCTTAAAGACATGGTTCTGTCAGTGGGTCTAGAGACCCCATTCAGAACCAATCAAGTGGCTTGCTTGATTCTGTTGTCATGCCAAGTGGTGGGGTGTGAGGTGGGGTTTGAATCATGAATTTTAACTGGGTTTTGAATGTCATACGCCCCCGCCCCCCGCATCCACTATCTGTGAGTTGGTCAGCTATATAACTTTGTTTAATAAATAAATAATATTTCCAGTCTAATTTTGATTTTAAAAGCTGAAAATTATGTAGTGAAAAATTGCATATTTTTTCTGCTAACTCTACCCCTGAGTTCTCGGGGACAGTAAATTAGAAAAGAGTCCTATATGAGGATCAGGGATTGAAGCTGGCCACTCCCACTCTAGAGCCCACTGACCTCATCTGTGGTTTAAGATAGATACTGAGTGACCACACAGCACCATTCTGAAGCCATTAAAAGTGACAGCACTATTTCCTAACACCACTCTAGAGAATTCTGCAGGGGAAATATTGATCGCTAAACCAGAGTATCATTTTGTGGTGCATTAGAGTACTCTTGAAAAACAAAAACAAAAACAAGACGAAAGAAACCAGATTTTCTGAGCTGAATTCTGTTTACAAAGGAAAGGGAGAAGAAAAGGATAATCTGTATATAAGGGGGAGGGGGATCTACTGCAAAATAAGCAGATAAGAATCAATCTCATCTACTATAGTTCCTTCTATAGCCATTTCTTGGCTATAGCCATTTCTTATATTCTTCTACATTACTCACCCATGTATAGATTGTCCTCTGCAGGATCATCCAGTACCTGAAAAGAAGAATATATCTACTTCAACTTCTGCACCATCATTCATTTTTATCTCTTACTGCAGGGAATTATGATGCCCTAAATGGCAGCACTGTTAATGTAATTCTCCCCAACTTAAAACTGCTACTCTCAGAATTAGTTATGTTGGCTAGAAACTATCCTCCCTACACACTTAGGTTGTACCAGATAGGGAAAGGGTGATCTAAACTATCCTCACTGGGACAATGGGGACTGTAGTCCAACACATTTCGAAGGAACCAGGTAAGCCAGGGGTGAAATGCTACTGGTTTTGGCTGGTTTGCCCAAACTGGTAGAAAAAAAATGTTACCGGTTCGGGTGAACTGGTATTTCCGACGATCAGCTGTGATGCACAATTTATATTAGCTAGAATCGTCAGATTTCCTGCTTTCTAGCTAATCTAGAAAGCATGTGCTCACATTTGCAAACCGGTAGCGAAGGTAAGTTTATTTCACCCCTTAGGTAAACTAGCAACTTTTTATTTTTATACCAACTCAAAGTACAATAAAATAAATTCCATGGATACAGCTTGGAAAAAAGATTCAATTTGTCATGAAAGGGGGCATGAAAACATGCTAATTTGGGGGAATCCAGAAATGAACAGATCCCGTTATGCAGACAATGGATCTGATGTTTTCCCTTTTGCTCCAGAGGGAAAAATGAAAATAAATTTGTGGGAATTACAAGGCAAACAAATGTCATCAAATTTTCAGGAAACCAGCCCAATGATTACAGCTGTTTTCTTAGAAACAACTGTCTTGAAAGAATAGCCAGACAGTGTCCTTGAGCCAGTCACTTTGTCCCAGCCCTAGAAAGGTGGCAATGACACATCATTTCTGAAAAAACCTTTCTGAGAAAATTGCAGGGACATGTCTAGACAATCTCCAAGAATCAGACAAGAAAACAAGAACTGGAACTTAAATACACTCAGTTACAAAATGCTTTCAACTCCCTCAGCAACTTCTGCAAACTTGCTCCTGCCAATTCTTTGTTGCTGATACACCTTACAAAAAAGTGACTTGATTTGTACTGCAATTCCTGATTTGTTTTATATTTCCTTTCTTCTTTCAGAGGAGAGTCCTTCATTGAAGAACACATACCCCTTTGAACATTGTCAAAGAAGCAACAGGAAAAACAATAGAGATACTTAACTATGATGCAAATATTTCTTGATATCAACAATTTGTCCTCATGACACTTCGTCTTGTTTTAAGCTCATGAATGGGACAGCTTTAAGCCACCACTAAATGTACAAGTACGAAAGTTGTGTTTTCCTCGTTATTCTGAAACCATCCAGTAGTACCCTCAAAAGGCATAAAATGCATTATACTTTACCATCCATTATTTTGGAAATAAAGTCAGGTGACCAATAGTGAGAGTATTGAGGGAGGCACTTATTGGGTTTGTATTAGGCTAAAGTGGCATCACAGGACACCCTCCAGTCCTGTGATGGCGAATCTATGGCACACGTGCCACAGGTGGTACGCGGAGCCATTTGTTAGGGTACGAGAGGCGTTGCCCTGTCAGCTCCAGCGCGCATCCATGCACTGGCCAGCTGACTTTGCCCTTCTTTTTCAGCCATTTTTCACCCACCAGGCAAAAATAAACCCAACACGCAAACCGGAAGTTCAGGAATAAACTTCCAGTTTGTGAGTTGGGCCATTTTTCATTCTCCGGAGGCTTCAAGGAAGAAGTGGAAGTGACTTCTGGGTTGCCCGTAGAGCCATTTTTTGCGCTCCGAAGGCTTTAGGGAAGTCTCCTGAAGGCTCAGGATCGACTCCAGGGGAGGCTGTTTTCTCCCTCCCCAGGCTCCTAGAAATCCTCTGGAGCCTGGGGAGGGCGAAAAACGCGTCCATCAGATGCCAAAAGCGGGGGGGAGGGCGAGGGTCACATGCACAGCATTATGGGTGAGGGCACATCCATGTACGACTCCCCTGCATTCCCCCCACTTTTGGCACACGATGGGAAAAAGGTTAGCCATCATTGCTCCAGTCTCTGGCTTCCCTTTCCTGTTGCCTTTCTGTTATTTATTCCCTAAAGACGTGAACACAGTGGCATTCAAAGCTTTTTAAAAATTACTTGGCAAATAGATAGCCCTTGTTTGGCAATGGCAGTTGGGACCAGTAAATCTGTCGTTAACCAAAGAGGTCACCAAGTTGGAAATCATATGACTCCCATTCCTCATTCCTCTGCCCTTTGGAATGCTCACTCCAATACTGGATAATTAGTAAGAAGGGAAATAATGTTTTGTATTTACATTTATTGCAGAGTAAGGGATTCCAAGAGAGTAAGCAAATCTGCAATGGGGAATAAACATCAGAAGTAGTGCTGGCAATCCTAAGTACAATCAGGGCTGGCAGCAGGGGTGGGATCCTACTGGTTTAACAACTAGTCTGCTGAGCGTGTGCATGCGGAGTATGGAAAACAAATGCTTCTGTGCATGCTTAGAAACGAAAAACAAAATGGTGCCGCCATAGGCGCCGCCACAGGCGCCACCAAAAGAACCAGTTCGGGGGCGTGGCAAGCCAAGTTACTACCTACTCGCCCAAACCAGTCCAAACCGGTAGGAACCCACCTCTGGAATATAGGTGACTATAGCACAGGGGTGGGTGGACGTGCCCAGCTGAAATCAGAGTGAACTGGTTCGCTCCCAGCTGATAGTTAGAGCTACTGGTTTGTCTGAACCGGTAGAATCCCACCTCTGGCTGGCAGCTGCAAGCACGCTATACAAACAACTGGGTGTATTCCCCACTGTATGCCTCCTTACTCTCTAATAATGCCTTCCTCTCCAATCTCTATGATCTGTGGAGGAGGTCAGACCCAGGAGACGTTGCCTATAATTTTTTTCTCCCTCCCCCCACATAAAGCAAGAGAGGGATTACAAGAGAGTAAGCAGGCACACAAGGGGAGATATATACCAGTTGCATGCTCAGAGCTGTCAGATTTCTTCCAATGTGTATTCCCCATTATACACCTGCTTACTCTGTTTAAATCTCTTCTATTCCAATCTCTGCACTCTGCATGGGAGGGTCGGGGCAAAGAAAACAACAGTTCAGGCACAAAATAGCATGTACTGACTATAATAGCAATCATATGTCTGATGTTGCAAAGATTGTAAATGCAGGCATTCATCGCAATATTATTTATTCAGCACCATTGTAACTTTGAACAGTTGCTGAATGAAACAGTTGGTAAGCAAGGATTACTTGCAAAAGGGCCCGAAATAGTATAATAGCCAGAAAAGGCATAACCAGGAACAACTGTCTTCACTTTTGCCTTTAGAACACAAGCCAGACAACTGTAAGTGGTGACTATTTTAAAAAGTGAAAAGAAAAAAACTCCTTTAAAAAGGTTGCTTTATCAAACAACCACTGCTAGCATCAGTCAACTTTGTTCAAGATTCTTGTTTAGTTTCCCAGACTTTACTAAATTTTGTTATGGCTAGATGGGAATATGAGGAGGTCACAAGATGCTGAAATCTGGGCAAACTCTTCACTCATAATCTTCCATGCAAAATTCGAAAGGAAAACCAATAGCAAAAATAAAAATAAGAATGAAGAAGCCTTGATTTATCATGCTCACTTTGAAACCGAAACGTAAGAAAATCCAGAGTTTTAAAATCCAGGAAGAAATTCAATTAAAGGGAGTTTTGGAAAATCCCAACCTACCTCATGCACAGAACACAAGCAAACAAACCTCAATCAACTTGACAATGTTGATATGGTCCAACTTCTTCAAAATTGCTATCTCTTGATATATCCGATCTAGAGGGGCCATTGGCTTCATCTGTCCACTTGCATTGGGTTTGGATCCCCGAGGTGGAGGCCGGCCTTTGGTAATGAAATTAAAAGACATGTAGTGAGAACTAGTTTTCATGTTGCTTTGAAGTTGATTCCCACCCCTCTCTAGTTTTCAGGGATATCTATGAGAACTGAGAAATATACCCAATAAATCCAGTTAAATTATTTTACTGTTCTGATGTTCTAGATCTGTGATGGCAAACCTATGGCACGCCTACCACAGGTGGCATGTAAAGCCCTTTATGCAGGCACGCAAGCCATCACCCCAGGTCAGGTCCGCTATGCATGAACGCATGCCTCCTGCTGGCCAGCTGATTTTTAGATCTCTGCCACACATGCGCAGGGGCGGGGTGCATGCAGAAGATGCATGCACATGTGTGTGGGACATGCATGCATACGTGGGTGGAGGGAGCGTGGAAGGGTGCGGTGCACCTCCCCACAGCCTGTTTTTGCTCACAGGAGGCTGCAGGGACACCTACTAGGCCCAAAATGGGGCGCGGGGGTGGTGGTGTTGCGCATGCATGCGTGGGGGGATTTGGAGCGCAGGGGGGTCATCTGCACATGAGTTGAAGGGTGGGTGGAGCACGGGAGTCGTGTGTGCATGTGCAGGGATGGGCCAGGCAGGGGGGTTCCATGCGCACTGCATTATGGGTGTGGACACGCACATGTGCTGTCATGTGTGTGCACACGTGCTTTCAGCACACGCCAACCAAAAGCTTAGCCATCACTGATCTAGATTTTTGCATCAGAGATTACGGAACTTGCGACAACAAACTAAGATACAATGCAGAGCTACTTAATCATTCATACAAATGTTCTTTCGCTGAGAAAAGAAGCCAAATCTGTTCACATCACTCTTGACAGCAATAAATCCAGGAAGCAAAGCCAAAAATAGCAGTTGCACTTCATTCAACCCTTTCCACTTTAAAAAAAAAGTAAATCCAGTGGACTAGTTTCTAGTCCCTTGAGTAAGCCCCTTGAAATCAAGAAACAACAGGCTTGAGTTTCTGAAGGCTTTTAAATTTCAAAAGGCTACATCAAGTACAATTTAATTATGAAGGTACTGGCTATGTTTGCATAACACACTTAAGACTTCGTGGCTGCACATCTACAAGACACTAAGCCTGGTTAGTCTTAATTTTCACTTATTTTATTTCCTTAGCATGTTGTGCAAGTCCAACTCATTTGTAAAATTTATGATTCAAATAATTGTGCATACCCAAAAAGCAAGATAATGCAAAACCAGACTTAAAATAACTTTAGACTTAGAAAAACTTTATTTTCACTTTGAATGTACACTAATCAGCATACATTATATGAAAGTTAAAATGAATTTTTGTTGCATACATACATACCTCTAATATATACACTACATAAACAAACAAACAAACAAACAAATACAAAATTATGCATATACCCACATATAGTATATGGTGTTACACATGTGATGTGAAATAAGAATAAAAGTGATATTGTGACTCTCAAAATGCTGCTGAATTCCCAATTTACATCAACCTGGCTCAAAAATAGTAACTGTGGGAGGGATTTTGGAGTCCTAGTGGACAATCACTTAAACATGAGCCAGTAATATGTGGCAGCAGCCAAAAAAAAGCTAATACTGTATAATCCTTGGTTGTATAAACAGAGGCATAGAATCAAAATCATATGAAGCATTAGCACCACTTTATAAAGCCTTAGTAAGTATGCTGCATTCAGTTTTGATCACATTACAACAAAGATGTTGAGACTTTGGAAAAAGTGCAAAGAGCAAGTAAGATAATTGAAGGCCTGGAGATAAAAAAAAAAGAATGATAGCAGAGATTGGGTATGGTCAACCTAGAGAAAAGAAGGACTAGAGGTGACATGATAGCAGTATTCCAGTATTTGAGGGGCTGCCAAAGAAGAGGGTGTCAACCTGTTTTCTGAAGTTTTTATGACCGGTTCTTTAGGCATGACTTTGTGGATGTGGCAGGGAAGGATACTGCAAAATCCCCACCTACCCCCAACTCTTAAAATTTCCGCTACCGCTTCTCCAGAACCTGTGAGAACTAGCTGAATAGCACCTCTGGTACAGGGTCTTCTGCTTGAGCAGGGGGTTGGACTAGAAGACCTTCGAGCTCCCTTCCAGGTTTATTCTGATTGATTGATTTCTGAAAACTGATGGGACCTTGCAGCCAACAACCTTTGGAGGGTCATATATTGTCCATCCCTATTTTAGGTGTTCTTCTGAAAACACAACTTTCTACACAAACATCTTCTCCACATGCTGTCAGGAATTGACAGGGTTTTTTGGTATTTTCAGTGACAGCTAACTAAAACACATTTAAAAAAGTAATACACAATGCCACTGTCAGACAGTTGGATTGACTAAACTTTCCTGGCTTGTAAAAATGAAATGCTGCACAGTAGATATCCATGCAAATCAACTCTGACCATGTGACTCATCGTAGTCATGGAAAAAAAGATGAGTGCGGTGATGCATTTACAGTCCACTAGAAAACAGCCATCTCTCCTCAGCATTTCAATAAATTAGATTTCCAGGAAGAAAATATAAAGTCCTCCAACATTATCAGACCATCCTTTCAAACCAGCCTAACAATTTAGATACCAAGCGAGCTTTGGTTAATTTAAAACCAGATGTCATCTCCTATGGCATACAAAGGAAGAATGAAAATATGAGCTTGAAGCTTACTACAGTACATTTGTCTTGGATGTGATCTGTTTCACCAATGTGCTTTTTAAGAAGTCTACTGTTTTTTGTAATACATTTTTTATTCTTTTTGTTTCTATTCTGTTCATTTTGTTCATATTATCTAGCTGGAGTTCCGCTTTTCAGTGAAAGTACAGGGTACGGATTTAACAAGTAAATGTGAAATGGAAAACTGCAGTGCCTATTAACTACTGAGTGGTACCTTAAAATTAAACTTTATTAATCCAATCCCAAATTGCCCAGGCAGGCAATTTTTTTCAGCCTTAAGTGCCACATAGCTTGCCAGGTTAAGCTGGAAAATATCAGGAGTGCATAACGCTTAATGAGTGGTGTGCGGTGATTGCATGCCAGAAAAGGGAAAAAAGAAACGATTAGTATGTTTCCAAAGAAATGTAGGTGATATCATTCACTCATATACTGAATGAGTTAGGATTCTCTTTTATCCCCCCAAATAACAGTTTGGTAGCAGTTTTTGGACAAGGGGGGCAGACCCAAAGATTTGAGGGACACACCCAGCTCTGAGGACTCAGGTTTACAAACCTGACATAATGAATGCAGATGAGGATATGCAATTTTTGATTTTTTACATGTGAGCACATAGACATAAAGATATAATTCCCTTTGTCTCTCTCATTCACTCCCACACTCTCATTTACTAAGTGTGGGTTGAATAAAGGCAAATCACCTGAAAAGTTTATACCTCATAAATTCTTGGCATGGAGCAGGACAAAGTTTCATTTCAAGAAGAAATGAATGGAAAGAATTTATGAGGTATGGACTTTTTGGGTGGATATTCATCCATCCATCCATCCATCCATCCATCCATCCATCCATCCATCCTATTTCCTTATTGGGAGATAGTTTGTTGTAGTGGTTAAGGCACCAGGCTACAAACCAGGAGACCAGGCTACAAACCAGGAGACCGTCAGTTTTATTCTATCTCTGTCTTAGCCACAAACCCAACTGGGTGACTTTGGGCCAGTCAACCTCTCTCAGCTTTAGGAAGAAAGCAAGGGTAAAACCACTTCCGAAATCTTTAGTCTAGCCCAGTGGTAGTCAACCTGGTCCCTACCGCCCACTAGTGGGCCTTCCAGCTTTCATGGTGGGCGGTAGGAGTTTGCTATAACTCTGCTTTATAAATTTTATAAAGTAAAGTTACTTCCCTACTTTATAAATCACTCTTACTGTGGAAGAGGTGGGCAGTTAGAAAATTTTACTACTAACAGAGATACAAAAGTGGGCAGTAGATATAAAAAGGTTGACTACCCCTGGTCTAGCCAGTTGCCAAGGATTGTACTAACTCAAAGGCAATATACATATATACATACTGTGTCTATGTCTATGTTTAAGTTTAAGTTTTATTTTATTTATATGCCGCCCTATTCCCTAAAAGGGACTCAGGGCGGCGAACAACTTAAACGGGAAGGGAAAACATACAAGTACAAAATACACATATTAAAATGACCAACAACCACACCTGTCGAGAGGGGAGGGGAGCTCATCAACCCCAGGCCTGCCGGGCGGCTTTTCGGAAAGCAGGGAGAGAGGTGAGGGTCCGAATCTCCGCGGGGAGTTCGTTCCAAAGGGCCGGAGCTGCAACAGAGAAGGCCCTCCCCTGGGTCGTAGGCAGATGGCATTGGCTGGTGGATGGAACCCAGAGGAGGCTGGCCCTGTGCGATCTAATGGGTCTTTGGGAGGTAATTGGCAGTACCCAGGTCCAATACCATGAAGGGCTTTATAAGTAATAACTAGCACCTTGAAGCGTATCTGGACACCGATTGGAAGCCAGTGCAGCTCGCGGAGGATAGGTGTAACGTGGGTGTATCGAGGTACACCCACAATCGCTTGCGCGGCCGTGTTCTGGACCAGTTGAAGTCTCCGAATGCTCTTCAAGGGCTGCCCCATGTAGAGCGCATTGCAGTAATATATGTATATGTATACAACTAAATTTAGTGAACCACTGCCACTCAGAATATACAACACTGGGATAAAACAAAATCTGATTTAAATGGAAGAGTTTGCTGTGTCTTTATGCGTTAACAAGGCTCAGATACCTACGTGGAAATCCATACTGTTTTAACAACTTCTTCTTTGAGAGGACCTTCATGGCCTGCAGGCAAGAGAAAGATAATAACATTATAAAAACTATAGGGGATCCTGTAGGAGGAGAAATTTGTTTGATGCTCCTGACAAGAATGGTTGGTGGTAGAAGTTGGTCATTCAGGGTTCATAGGAGTCCCTGGCAGGATATCTAAAATAAAGGCATGCTGTCATTTCAATTGGGAGTCATTTTTGTTAAAATAATCGGAACTGAGGTACTTAAGGAAGCAGGTAGCAAGAAGCCATTGATGCTTGTATTCTGGGCTGAAAGTCCCTCCTTGGGACTTTTCTTTTTCAATCAAGAAAAAATGGTCATGCACCCCTATCAAGTAAGAATCACCATTATGCATGGAAGAAGGATTACTCCCTCTTCATCCCCCATCCTTAAGCTTTTCCACTAATGATAGTTCAGAATAGCGTTCTTCAACCTTGGCAAATATAAGATGTGTGAATTTCCCATCTTCCCCAGCATGCTGGTTGGGGAATTCTGGGATTTGAAGTCTATACATCCTAAAGTTGCCATAGATGAGAAACAGTGTTTTAGAAGAATGTAACTACTTCTCGGCTCCTTGGTACAAGTCCAAAAAGATTTTGCTTATATATCAGTAATTGTAAAAGTATGCAATAAGGGGTGTGGAAAAACCAGGGGGAGACAGAAATCTAACTATTTCTAGTTGTCAAAATCATAATGGTTCCAAAAGGGGTGAGAAGCTCTTGCAAATGATATGTATGTGATAATTATAGGATTACTGCAAAGTGGCAATAAAGAGAACATGGAATTTGTGTCAATGTGAAAAGTGCCTTGACAATTGGAAAAGCATGAAAGAATTCACCAGTCATTAACTAATTAGGTAATACTGTATGCAACCATAAAATTTGATTATATATTTTTCCTTTCCTTTCCTTTCTGTTCCTTTCAGTTCCATTCCTTTCCTTTCCTTTCCTTTCTCTTTCCTCTAGCATATGTAAATATGTATGTATGTATGTGTGTCTATTCAATATAAAAATATACCAAAGGAGAGCCAGTTTGGTGTATTGTCTGGTGTTTAAGACACCAAGTTAGAAACCAAGAACCTGAGTTCTAGTCCCATCTTTGACAGAAAGCGAACTGGGTAACCTTGAGCCTGTCACTCTCTCTGAATCCTGGGAAGGAGCAATGGCAAACTGCTTGTGAGGAAAGAACTTTTTCAGACAGTTTTCAGGAGTGGAAATAAACAGGCACAAATAAACCAACCAAAACAAAGATGGAAAATAAGTAAGAAAGAAAAATAAGAAAGAACATAATTTTGTCCTTCTTTCTATTTTTTATTGAGTTATTCTTTTACTTTTCAAATATTGTTCAATGACTCAACAAATCTGGAAAGCCATTTTGTGTGGAAGATTATTGTTATTCCAGCTCAAAATGGAAATGGGGAATGTTTTCAGCTATTAAAACTATAAGGTAGGCAACTTTCCCAAACTGTTACCTCTCACTGTGTAGGAATTCAAAGGTATCGATAAACCATAAAATGTCCCGTTATTGTTCCATCTCAGTCTCATGCATACAGTAATGGATCAGGAGAGGCACTTGCAACTTACATAATATTGATCATCATTTTCATTGTAGGCCAGCTTCACAACTCCGTAAGAACCCTAGAAATAAACACACAATCAAAGTCACTGGGTTGGTTTCATTGATCTGCTCCAGGGAAAGATTCAGTCTAAAACTCTGTTTCAAGATGGAGATTGTCCTTGTAAAACCCATTTCGCACTGCTTCTCCCTTCCTTCTGGCATTTGCTCATTCCCCCACTCCTTGCTTTGCGGACAGATTATGGAACAAGGTGGGCAAGCAGATTTTGAATTTTTTGCAGCCTCCCTCCCCTCCCCCCAAGCCTTCTCTGGTGGTGATCTGAAATATGGTGGGAACATTTGTTCCTACTATAAAACTTCCAAAATTACACTTTATGCATTTTTTTTTAAAAGAAAGATAAGAAAAAACACGATCATTTCTTATTCAAAACTCAGAAAAGTCATTTTCCTGCAATGCATTTTGCCTCTATGCACCCCCAATTATCTCTTGAACTTCACCTCTCCCAACACATTTACTGCAGCTTTCTAGTTATATAAAGGTAAAGGTTCCCCTAGTACATATGTGCCAGTCGTTCCCAACTCTAAGGGGCTCATCTTTGTTTCAAAGCCGAAGAGCCAGCACTGTCCAAAGACGTCTCCATGGTCATGTGGCCGGTATGACTAAATGCTGAAGGCGCACGGAACGCTGTTACTTTCCCACCAAAGGTGGTCCCTATTTTTCTACTTGCATTTTTACATGCTTTAGAACTGCTAGGTTGGCAGAAGCTGGGACAAGTAACGGGAGCTTACTCTGTTATGCAGTGCTAGGGATTCGAACCACGAACTGCTGATCTTTCTGATCGACAAGCTCAGCGTCTTAGCCACTGGGCCACCGTGTCCCTCTCCTAGTTATATAGTTTTAAAAATTAATTTATAATATGACATACAAAGAGAATATAAAAGTAAATATTAGGGAAATTATGGGAGGGGAAAGGGAAAGGGAATCCTTCCGCGCTGCTGTAAAGATCTGGCTGTCCCGGCTGGCCTGGGGTTAAGATTATAGCCCCACTCGAATGGTGTGATTGTTGCGTTTTTTCTCTTTTAATATGCTGTATTGTTTACTGTTTGTTGTTTCCCCCCTCCCTTTTGAATTGTGAGCCGCCCTGAGTCCCTTTAGGGAAAAGGGCGGCATACAAATAAAGGCAAAACTAAACTAAACTAAACTAAAGTGGATAGTGGGGGAAAGCAAGGAAAAAGAAAAAAAGGCATTGACATTTGACTTCTTTGGTGCAGTAAAATAAGGCATTAATATCTACCCTCAACTTTCTACTTTTTCATAATAATATAAGCTAACCATTTCTATAACAACAAATCTATTTAATCGGTAAAACACAAAATCAAAAAGTCATTTTCCCGCAATGCATTTTGCATCTATGCACCCCCAATTTTCCTTCAAACTTCCCCCTCACCCCTAAAATTCCCTGCAGCTTCTAATCACTGTAAAAATAATCTGGTCCACTGCTCCACTTCAGATGGACATTGCTTTCTGCTTAGGTAAGGAACTGAACTGAAATAAAGCAGTGTGTTTGGATGCTGTCATCCAGCAGAACAAGGCTGGGGATCTGTTTTTTATCTCTGCCAACTTTTTAGGCTGCCAAAAACTGCTTAGTGCCTAGATGTTGTTGGCAGCTTTGCTCTAAAAATGTAGTGCTATTAAAGAAGATAATTTCTCTCTCTGATGGTTGTACCCTTCCATTCCTGACGCCTGCTGTTTATTATTCTCATTGAATGGAAGGGTAATAATGTAAGATGATCAGACCTATTATTCTTTTCCAGTCAGGGGGAGACTGTGTTTTGTCTTTCTTTCCCCCATCTTTTTAAAGCTATATGTCACTCACAGTATGTATTTGGTATCAGGGAAAACAGAAGTAAAAATGCAGGCTGTAAAAAGGGATTGAGCAGCTCCAGATTAAATTATCCTAAACTGGTCCAGCATTTTACATTTTTGCAGCAACCCAATTCTACACCTATTGAACATTTAGCATGGGGGCTTTACACAAGAAAAAGTATGGTATGTTCTCTAGATAGATGAGGGACAATATTAAAAATGTATTGGACATTTTGGAATACTGTACTTAGAACAACATAATGAAAAATAAGCAGCGTTGGTTTTTCTGAATGCAGAAAAAGTCTTTGACAATTTGAACTGGAGAAGACAGCCTCCAATTCATTTTCCTCAAAACATACAGTGTGTAAGTTTTGGCCGAAGGCAGTCATAGACATGGGCTCAAGTGGGTGACAAAGTAGGCACATTCATATCAGTGGTGGGTTTCAAACATTTTTAGAACCTCTTCTGTGGGTGTGGACTGCTTTGTGGGAGTGGCTTGCTGGCCATGTGACTGGGTGGGAGTGGCTTGCCAGCCATGTGACTGAGTGGGAGTGGCTTGGCAGTCATGTGACTGGGTGGGCACGGCCAACTTGTAAAATGTGGTGAAACTCACTTAACAACGCTTAACAACCAAAATGTTGGTTCAGAAACTCTGGCATTTGAAGCACACAAGTCTTAAAGCTGTCAAGTTACAAGACCCTTGCACCCCTAACCCTTTAGAAAAAAAAAACCAGGGGTATTCAATCTTGACAGCTTTAAGACTTGTGGACTTCAACTCCCAGAATTCCTCCTCTCGCTCGTCATTTTGATGATGTGCGGACGGGCGGGGGGAGGGAGCTGGAACTGGTTCTAAATGGCACAGTAGATTTGTGGAACCTCTTCTATAGAAGAGGTTAGAACTGGCAGGAACTCACCCCTGATTCATATCCATCTTTTGCAGTTGCCAGGAGTCAGCAGGACCCACTTAAAAAAAAATGAAAGTGCAGGGGATGTTAAGGGACAAAATGGAAGCCCTTGAAGCAGAAGTCCCCAAATATCTTTGTTTCACAGAACCCTACAGTTTCCAAACTACAATAGTGCTTGACTTACAACCACAATTGAGCCCCAAATTTAGGTTGCTAAGTGAGAAATTCGTTAGGTGAGTTTTCTTGCCACATTTGTTAAGTGAATCACTGCAGTTGTAACATGGTTGTTAAGTGAATCTGGTTTTCCCTTTCATTTTGCTTGTCACAAGGTCCAAAAGTAGATCACAGGAATCTGAGACACTGCAACCATCATAAATGTGAGTCAGTTGTCAAGCATCCGAATGTAAATCATGTGACCGTGGGAATGCCGCAACGGTCTTAAGTGTGAAAAATGGCCATGCCACTTTTTTCAGTGCTGTTGTAATTTTTAAATGGTCACTAAGTGAACTGTTGTACGTTAAGGACTACATGTATGTACCACAGCCCCATAGAGTGCCACAATGAACTCACAAAGCTGCTGCAGGATATTTTATTACAGGTATTCCTTATAATCGAATCGACCCATTACTGGTCATATGTCATAATGCTCGTAAAACAGGACAGTCACATGACTGAGCTGATTTTGCAACCTTTTTTGAGGTGGTCATGAAGGGAACACCACAGTCATTAAGTGAATGCTACGGTTGTTAAGCAAACCAATGGTTTGCTGTGGGCACAGTTTTGCCAAAACCTCAGAAAAGCTGGTTTTTGACAAAACCCTTGTAAAATGTGGTCACATGACTGCGGGAAATTGCAAACAGCCATAAATGTGGCTTTATTGCTGAGCATCTGAAGTTCAGTCACAGGATGATGGAGGAGGCCTGACTGTTGGAACTTTGAATCCAAGTTGTATGTCCCCTTTTTTTCTGGTCAGTCGTAACTTCGAACATTCATTATGGAACGGAATCCACACTGTACACAATTGAACAGGTCCAGAGGTATTTCACGAGAAGAGTCCTCCACTCCTCTGCTCACAATAGAATCCCTCATGCCACCAGACCCGAAATTTTGGGCTTGGACAACCTGGAACTACGGTGCTTACGGTCTGACCTAAGCATAGTACACAAGATTGTCGGCTACAATGTCCTACCTATCAACGGCTATTTCAGCTTCAACTTCAATAATACATGGGCAAACAATAAATACAAACTCAAGGTAAACCACTCCAAACTTGATTGCAGAAAATACAACTTCAGCAACAGAGTGGTCAATGCCTGGAATGCTCCACCTGACTCCTGTTGTTACATCCTCACACCCACACAGCTTCAACCTCAAACTGTCTACCGTGGCCCTCACCACATTCCTAAGAGGTTCGTAAAGGGGGCATGCATAAGTGCACCAGCCCTTCCTACTCCTCTACTGTCCCCAACTACCGTATATACTCGAGTATAGGCCGACCCGAATATAAGCCGAGGCACCTAATTTTACCACAAAAAACTGGAAAAGTTATTGACTCGAGTATAAGCCTAGGGTGGGAAATGCAGCAGCTACCGGTAAATTTCAAAAATAAAAATAGATACCAATAATGTTTTTGAATATTTATTTCAAAGAAAAACAGTAAACTAGCGGTGTATTCAATGAAATACTTCACTCACCTCATGATGCTGATGTCCCGCTGTGATGATGATGTCCCGTGCAGCCGCGGGAGCGATGTCCCGCCTCCTATGACACACGGCACAGTGATTCCTATCATTGGATCACTGTACCAGAGGAGGTGGGACATCGCTATGTGGCTGCTTGCCATAACAAGGAGGAGGTGGGACATCGTTGCAGAGCGGCAGGAGGGGGAGGAAGGGGAATCGTAAGACAGCCCTGCATTACATTAGAACGTGAGGAGGGGGGATGGTGCGGTGCGCGCTGCGCGGCAAACTGACACAGAGGGAGGGGAAACTCACAGGGGCACTGGGCCATTCACGAGTGTCACCCAGCGGCATGGCCCCGCCCCTTTTTCTCCTCCATTTCGGGCAAATTTTTCACTGACTCGAGTATAAGCCGAGGCGGCTTTTTCAGCCCAAAAAGTGGGCTGAAAAACTAGGCTTATACTCGAGTATATACAGTATTTCTACTCATTTCCTTGTTCACATCCATGTTTATACTTATACCTGTTATCGTGCACATGTTCGACAAACTAAAATAAAAATAAATTACACAACCAGTTGCAAGTTAAAGACTACCTGTACTTCATACAGTACAAATGTGATGTTAGCTGATATTAAATATCCTGTGTGGTGCCACTGTGAATTCCCATGGTGCACTGGGGCATTGAGGTACAGAGTTTGGGAATAGGGAGGGGGCTTAAAGGTTTAACGAAGGCACCTTTTCTACATCTTTAAAACTTCCCCCTCCCTCAGAAAAATCTATTTTGGATTTTGATTATTCCACCTTTGGGGTGCAGCTCTTAAAGCCTACAAAAATATAAGTGTACCTCACTGAGCTTATCATTCTCCTTTGGTAAATGATATGTATCTCACACACCCCATCCCCATTTAGGCTACCACCTGTAACACTGCTTCTATTACCAACCTCCAGGTAGGGAAACTTCATCTTATTCACTCTAAAATGCCTTCCAGCTCTGGGACACTTCTGAACCGAGAAAACAGTTAACCTACACTGCATCTGAATGGAAACAACCAGGCTCACTGGCATGGTTGAAAAAGGTTGGCCTTTTGAAGTTCCAACAATTGGCTGCATTAAAGGTGATTAAAAGTCTTTATATCATGTTTCAACACTCCAGGCGGACAGCCAGGGAAAATCCTCCTAGATGAAAAGGAAAGTGGAACAGTAATAATTACAATTCCAGGTATAATTATAATGATAATGCCAACCAATAATTATCATTCCCTTAGCCGAGCTTTCCTCATGAAAAACAGGGGTGCTTAATACTACTATTTTCTTTCCAAAATTATTATTTGCATTTTTGAGGTGGAAGTGTTTATAAAAATGCTTGTCCCCCTGATGGAGAATTAGCCCTGAAGCTAAGCAAGGTTTCCTGGCCTTGAGTGGAAGATTTCCAGAGATTACCACGGCGATAAACTAGAAATTTATTTTTTTTAAATTGAAAGGGCAATGGCAAGCCAGTGATATTTTGCAACTAAACTTTTTGGATGAGTCTGTAAATTCTCTCTCTCTCTCTCTCTCACACACACACACCAAACTCAACCTGGAAACTTTACTTTATATAATACAAACCTAAAGTTGCAGGCAAATAGTTCTCAAATTGATTAATAATACAATCAACAATGTGGTTTTTGTATTATTGGCACTAATATGATACTTCTACAGAAATGCTATGATTATCTGCATGTTTTTGTGTGTCAAGTCCTAAAGACATTTGGCTCTACAATTATATAAGTACACTAATAGTGCTGAATGGACATTTGTCATCATTTTGCTTGGTATGTCATGCCTTTGTGTTTCTGTTTAAATCCATCTGCTAAAGTTAATATTAAAACTTCAAATCTCCTTAATTCCTGGGGTGTTTATGGTCTCTGGATCTTTACATAACCAATTGTCTGGCACCTGGCCATTGCCTGACATGTATTTAGCAATACAAGTATAAAAATATCTTGGTTCCAGTTAGAACACCATAGTGAAAAACCAAATAAAATATAAATAGCTGTCAAGGTCATTGTTTTGAATATTAACACTATCTAGCTAAATACAGTGATAAAGTATTGAACAGTATAATACTTGGAGAGCATTGGATTCAAACATCTAAAGAAATATAATAGATAAATCATAACCAGACTAGAAAGTAAATCATTAAAGTTTTAGAATAACAAAATAATTTTATTGTTATTTTGAATGTATATTAATCAGCATATATTAAAATGAAATTTTTGTTGCATACAGTTCTCCAATATAAACTACATAAACATGACTAAATAAATACAAAACTATGCATATACCACATATATGACACAGAGAAACAACACAATCTAGTTTGGATGTATACATGTACATGGCAAGAAAAATAAATCTTGCGAGTTTACCAAATGGATGGCATAGGGAACAAAGCAGTTACAGAATCTGGTAGTCCTGTTAGAAATACTTTGAAACCTTCTCCCAGAGAGGAGCAACAGAAACAGACCGTAAAGTGGGTGTGTGGGGTCTCTAACAATGCTTTGAGCTCTAAGCACATAATGCTTATAAGAAGTATCCTGAATGGCAGGAAGTGAGCTTCCTATGATCTTCTCGGCTGTCCTCACCACTCTCTATATGGACTTTCTATCTGAGGCACTGCTGCCACCAAACCAAACAGTGATGCAGTTTGTTCTCAATTGTGCCTCTGTAAAAAGTGGCCAGGACAGAAGAAGAAAGATGTGCTCTCCTCATCTGATGCAGGAAATGCAGAAGCTGGTTTGCACGCTTCACGAAGGATGACATGTGGGGAGACAAGTTCAGATTGTTAGTTATCTGTGTCCCCCAGATACTTAATACTTTTGACCACCTTTACATATTTGAATGAGCTCTTCAATTTATAAATATCAGTTTGCTGCATGAGGTGGATTTGGGAGAGTTCTCATAACTACAAAGAACTCTGGACTTAAAAAAAGTCTACTTTGCATCAGGGGAACACTAATACTTTATGCCTGATAAAGGAATATATGTTAAGATTGGAAATTCCAAGAGATTAAAAGTGCCAGTTCTCTTATGGAAGGAAAGGCTCCATCAGATGACAGACCAATCAAACAGACAGGTGCTGTTTTGATAGAAGGAGAACGAGAGAGATAACTTGTAGAGATGACTTTATTCTACCTTATCTTTTACTAGATATTTACTGAGCCATTTTGGGAAGAAAAAAATGCCTGTTTGGCTTTTGATCAGATAAAAGTAATCCTTGACTTACAGCAGTTCATTTAATGACCATATAAAACGGCACTGAAAAAAGTGACTTATGACCATTTTTCAGAGTTACAAATTTTGCAGCATCCCCATAGCCATGTGATCAAAATTTAGATGCTTGGCAACTGGTTCATGCTTATGACCATTACTGTGTTCCCTAAAGTACAGGTGGTATTCAGCAGGTTCTGACCAGTTCTGGAGAACCGGTAGTGGAAATTTGAGTAATTCGGGGAACCGGTAAATACCACCTCTGACTGGCCCCACCCCCCTATTCTCTACCTCCTGAGTCCCAACTGATTGGGAGGAAATGGAGATTTTGCAGTAACCTTCCCCTGCCACGCACATCAAGCCACTCCCACCAAGCCACTCCCACCAAGCCATGCCACTCCCACCAAGCCAGGCCCACAGAACCAGTAATAAAAAAAATTGAATCCCACCACTGCCCTAAGGTCATGTGATCACCTTTTCTGACCTTCTGACAAAGCAAAGTCAATAGGGAAACCAGATTCCCTTAACAACTGGGTGTGTAACTTATCAACTGTATTGATTCACTTAACAATGGTGGCAAGGAAGTTGTAAAATGGGGCAAAATTCACTTAACGAATGTCTCACTTAACAACCTATTTTGGGCTTCATTGAGGTCGTAATTCGAAATATATGTTCAGTATTAGAACAAGCTTGCTCATCCTTGCACTCAAGAACCCATCTCTTAGTCCTCCTTCCTTGGGTCGCAAGTATAATGCATATAGGGCCAATGTGTCCAGTGGTGAGATTCCAAATCTTTTTCTACTGGTTCTATGAGAGAGGGCTTCTCACATGCATGTTCTCACTTTGCGCAAGCGCGCAGCACTCAAACACCACCCTTGGTGTCAGCGCTGTTGAGCTGAGCTGTTTGGTAGCTCAGCTGAGGGGTGGCAATTTGCTCTGCTGTGCAAATCAACTGAGCTAAAAAACAAGGGTATATAGGACAGGAAATGATGGAGGTGGGAGGGTAGGTTCTCTGAACTACTCAAAATTTCTGCTACCGGTTCGCCCGAACCAGTCCGAACTGGCTGAATACCATCTCTGAATGTGTCCATAAATATCTAGCAACCTCCAACCACACCTAAGCTTTATGTTAGATTCTTTTAATTGTCCATCCCTGGGGTAGAGAATAAGGTGATTTAAATCTTACCTTTCCTATTTCACTTTTCAGCTTGTATTGATTCAGCTGCACACAATCCTGTGGAGTTAAAAAAAAAAAGATAAAACAAGTTAGCACAGGAGAGGGAAACAAAAAATAGAAAGTCTGAGATGTAGCTTCACTTCTCTCTAAGCTCCTCAAAATAATGAGAAGTGACAAATATATTTTAGGACCTCACTCACTAGGGAAGATAAGATATAAATATTTTTTTGAGCAGCAATGCTTCCAACCGGCTTCTATTAAAAAAATTATAGCAACAGACAGAAGAGACAGCATTGCATGAAAGAAGTTGCCCAAATGTGTTCCCAAAGGAGAATAAAGTATCAAGAATCCTCCATTATTTTGTGTTTCATTTCAGCTTTTGGGGGCTTTAGGACCTGGGCAACTTTGATTTAGTTCAAAATCAAAAGCCAGATTGAGTTTTATTACTGGACAGGAGGTTATCTAAGAAATCTCAAGGCCGTTGACTAGACTGGGAAATTGAAAACACCATTCCGGAAGGTGACTATGTCTGTGTCAGGACTGCCATGCTGTTACGCCTGCAATGCTTCGCTAGATGCCAATCTGCCATATTGCAACAAGCAGGAAAGGACTGCGGGGAAGGCAGAAGAGGGGGAAACGAAACTACTCTTCGTGCCATCCTGTGAGAGCCAAGGTGACTTGATGGAATGCAGCACCATTCAGCCCATGCAGCCAGAGACTGTTACCAAAACAATTTATTTGAATACCATTAGACACTAATTGATAACCATAGGGGTGGTGGTGGTGGTGGTAGGAAGCCAGGGGAAAAATTAACCAGATGCTTTGGGTGTGAAATTCCAGATCCGGCTTTGCTACACTGCGGCCACTTGGCTTTAGTAAAGTGTATTTTCACTAGCTATGAGGTTGAGAGTCTTTCTTTCCTAATTGACCTGTTGGAAGAAATCTTCATCTGGGTTCAGTTCCAAGTGGGGAGAAAGACACTGGAAACAATGGTGGCTGTTTGGAAAGATGGTTTATTGGTGGACAGGATCACATGCCTTGAGGTATTTTTACCCCAGCACATGAGATGACACACCGATGTCTGAAATACCTTGCATATGGAAGGGAATAAACAATGGAAGGAACCGAAAAGTAAGATTAATAACCCACAGTTTTGGGATTAATCTTAACAATGCTACTAATCAAACTATTATTCAAGGGGAAGGGGATTTGAAGCAACAATTGAAAAACAGTGGCAAAGGAAGGGAGGGGGGAAGCATTTTAGCCTTTTTACGGAGACAAAAAGCTCAAATTTCATAGAAAAACAGCAAAAGATAAATGAAGTTGGTTAAGGCAAGATCTCAATTTCTTAAGTTACAAGGGGGCTATTCCACATATACATTAAGAAAAAAAACACCTCAGATACGAGGCTGTGATACTCTCTCCTCATTGGAATAATCTAATTTTGGAGATACTGGAGTTGTATTGTATTATACACTAGCTGATAACCTGGCATTGTCCAGGTGTTTATTTATAGGGGAAAATTTCTGGACCAAACATAATTTATAATGTTGGATTTTCCCCCTTATCAGAGGGAGCACCCTTGTGGAGTACTATGATGCCATTCCCATGGCAACTCCACTGTACAGTAGAAACCATTTAAAGCATGAATGACACAAGAAGGAACAATGGGTTCCTTTGAAATAAGGAAACCGAATTCTCAGGAAATAATCATCATCCTTCCTGCTCTCCTCCCCGCCCCATAAATAGCTACTTGTAAACATTAAGAGGAAACCTTTTCATGCATTGTTTCTCAACTTCAGCAACTTCAAGATGTGTGGATTTTGACTTCCAGAATTCCCCAATCAGCTATGAATTCTGGAAGTTGAAGTCCACATACCTTAAAGTTGTTGAGATTGAGAAACAGGGTTTTAACATTTTCCTATTTCTATTGAAAGAGAAAAGGAATTCTTTGGCTAAATTTTGCTCCTTTCTAGGAGTGCTGTTGAAGTTCTCTCCGCATGGAACTGAGCACCCGTGTCCTATTTTACAGAGGTACGTGAAGTCTGCAGTAGGGCAAAAATATTAAATATGACAGCATTCCATAAACAGCATTTCCAGGGTTTTCTGCTGCTTTAGGCAAATGACAATATCATCAGGTATCAAATAATACAATTTTCGTTATGATGACTCATAACGGACAATACAGAAGTAAAGAAAATTTTAGTAGCTTGTTATGACTGTATTGAGCAATCTGATCACAGCCGCAATTAACATTGCAGCCACCAACTTACAACTCTTCGCTCATTGGAAGTTAGGAGGGAGCACTCAAAAAGTATTTACAACCTGCTTCTGAAGTTATGCAGGCACCTCCTCCCATTGTCATATGCCTGCATTTTGGGTGCTTGGCAATCAGCCCACATTTACAGCCATTTTAGAATAGAATAAAATAACAGAGTTTGAAGGGACCTTAGAGGTATTCTAGTCCAACCCCCTGCTTAGGCAGAAAACCCTACACCACTTCAGACAAATGGATATCCAACATCATCTTAAAAATGTCCAGTGTTGTTGGAACATTCACAACTTCTGGAGCCAAGTTGTTCCACCGATTAATTGTTCTAACTGTCAGGAAATGTCTCCTCAGTTCTAGATTGCTTCTCTCCTTGATTAGTTTCCACCCATTGCTTCTTGTCCTACCCTCATGTGCTTTGGATAATAGTTTGACTTCCTCTTCTTTGTGGCAGCCCCTGTGATATCGGAACACTGCTATCACGTCACCCTACTCCTTATTCTCATTAAACTAGACATACCCACAGTCCCACAGAAATGTCCCACAGTCATGTGGCCACAATTTCCGATGTTTTTGCTGAAAACCTGCAATTACTTCTGGTTTTTAGGAAATATGGCTCATAGCTCACAGGTTTAACAACTGCTGTGTTTGCTTAATAACTGCGGCAAAAAAGATCACGGAATGGCTCTGTCATGGGTTTTTTTTGGAAAAGTTTTATTGTTTTAATTAAACAAACACACACACAAAAAAGAATCATCCTTTGTTACATCTTGTAGAAAGTGTGTCGATTGGTTACAAATACATTTTGTGCGTTTTTTCCACAATCATTACATATACTTCATTCAAATTGAATTGTACATTTTAAATCAAATTTTTAATGTATTTTACTATTACTGTACCACAATTCTCATTTAATTACAATTATTTAAATGTGCTTTTATCTGAAATCATTTGTATTTATTTATTTTTTAAATTTTATTTTATTTTATCAATTTCATATACATTCACAATTATATGATCTCATAACTGTTATTAATAATATGTATTTATAACAATTTTTCCCTACTGTTAACAATATACTTGAAGATTGCTTTTTTTAACATCCCATAGATCCATCTTATCTTACAACGGTCCTACTTCTTCTTCCCTCCCTCCCTCTTTCCGTCCCTTGTTTCTTCTCTCCTACTCCCCTTCCTTCCCTCCCTCCTTCCCCTTCCCTCCTTCTCTCCTTCCCTCCTTTCTTTTCTCCTTCTCTCCTTCCTTTCCCCCTTCCTTTCCTCCTTCCTTCCCCCCTTCCTTCTCTCCTACATTCCCTCCTTCCTTCCCTCCTTTCTTCTCTCCTTCTCTTCTTCCTTCCCTCCTTCCTTCCCTCCTTTCTTCTCTCCTTCCTTCCCTCCTTCCTTCCCTCCCTACTTCCCTCCTTCCTATCCTCCTTTCTTCTCTTTCTTCTCTCCTTCCTTCCTTCCTCCTCTCCTTTCCCTTCTCTCCTTCCCCTTCCTCCCCTTTCCCCTTCCCCTCTTCTTCCCATTCCTCCCCTCTTTCCTACTCTTACATTCCCTCCCATTCTTCCTCTGCCATTTGTATTTAAAGACACAACCACCTACTGGCATTCATTCGCAATTTCAATAAACCTCCAATAACATTACACCTTTATAACATATTCTGAAACAAAATCAGTTAATATCTAAGCATTCCCCCCCCTTTTTCCCCCCAACTCACAATTTAAAGCTTATATCCAATTTGCTTTATATATATATACACATACATGCATGCATGCATGCATGCATACATACATACATACATACATACATACACATTATCCATTAACATTTACTTGTTATTATTGTAGTTAACTAAAAAATTATTTACTATTTATATAACCTCTCCTCTCATCAAATCCAAAAGAAATTATACCTTTATAGCAAACTCTAAACAAAAATTTATTAATAAAATTTATAGGTCTTTTCCCTAAGTCCGAATTTACAATTTATATCCAAGTTATTTTTACTAATTAAGGTTATCATTTAATTATTATTATCGTAGCTAATTATATGTTAACAAATGAACATTTAATAACAATCTAAAACAATCTATAAAATACTAAGATTCCTACTTATTAATCACCAAAAATATCCATTAACATTTCCTTGTTATTATTGTGGTTAATGAAAAATTATTTACTATTTATATCACATCTACTCTCTTCAGACCCAAAGGAAATATACCTTTATAACAAGATCTAAACAAAAATTTATTAATAGAATTTATAGGTCTTTTCGCCAAGTCCCAATTTACAATTTATAACCAGGTTACTTATACTAATTGAGGTTATCATTTCATTGTTGTTGTCATAATTAATTATATGTTAATGAATAAACATTCAATGATAATCTAAAACAATCTACAAAATACTGAAATTCCTACTTATTAATCACCAAAAATTAACTAACTTTGTATCATCAACTTTCATTATCAACCTGTATCTTTCCAGTGGCAAAACAGTCTTATCTCTCTTGCCAGTTGTGTCAATTCTCTTTTCAGCTCCTTTATAAGGTTTTTATAAACTTCTCTCTGCACTTTATTCCTTAAAAGATCTCTCAAATAGTCTTGTTGCCCTTGAATTGTTATTAACATTAGCTTGTCTTTGGTTGTCAAACTTATTTCTGAAAAGGTTTCTCTTCTTAACTCCATCGTTATCACCCTTTTTTTTCCTCTTGTATCTTGAAATCTGGGATAAAGCTCCAAATTGTCAAATTCACTTTTCCATCTTCCCTTCTTTCCACTTTCACCCATATTTGCTCCATTAATAAGTCATCTATTGTCTTGTCTTTATCTTCTATATTTTCATTCTCTTCTTTAATTTTTGGGGCTCCAACCCCATCATCTTTTGCTGTGAGAAACAATAGTCTATCCAACTTCTTCTCAAATCTCCCAAATCCTTCCAAAATATTTTGAATTCCAGCCAGGATATTTCAAAATTTTAAGGTTTCCTCATCTGGATATTGATCCATTTTTCAATAAATAAATAAATAAATAAATAAATAAATAAATAAATAAATAAATAAATAAATAAATAAATAAATAAATAAAGGAGAAAAAAAGAAAAAAGGAATCTGATAGCCACTGCCACTCTAGCCTTCCAAGCCTCTTTTTGTGTGTGTGTTTGTGTGTGTGTGTGTGTGTCTGTGTGTATACATATATAAAGTACATGTATAAAGTATATAAAGTTAACTTAAGCACGAGTTCTTTTGTACTCTTCAAAGGAGAAGGGTTCTATCTTTTTCTTTCCTTTTCCTTCTCTTGCCAAAATATTTTCCAAGAGAACCTGCAAAAAACAATTCATGCTCTTGGCTCTTTATCAGATTTTGTAAGCAAGTTGCAAACCCTTCAGTTACAAAGTCAGTAAGATCAAAGAGGAATGAACAAAGGATACATTGTTTCAAAAAAGAACTCCAGACTCTGGCTTCCAAGTGGCAGATTTCACTTTTTCATACTTGTCTCAAGCTTATGGAAAACCAAAATCTTTGATTGTCTTTGGTGGAATTTAATAACAAATGGTAGGAAGAATTTGTTAAAATAAAAAAGAAGGTTTTAATTCAAGCCAAAAAATAAGGTGATAAAAAATAGAGGGAAAAAAATCAATCCGTTCACTTCAAGCGGAGAAACAGGAAACATTACGGTCACTTCAATCCACAAAATATCATTACAAGAAAAAACAAGAACTTTCCAAGGCAGTCCAATAAGAATTAAATTTGCTACTTTATTCTTTTACTTAAAGGACTAATTTATCTTTAAAAAAGGTTTCTTTGGGCAATCTTTCTCAGAATAAAAAAAAACCCTCACCCAATGGACTCACTTTCACTTCCTTCCTTCCGGAGCCGTCTTCGACTTCGTCAGCTTGGGGACTGCCTGTTTGCCTCCGGCTTGAAGTGCTTCCCTTGGGTCAATCAGGGACTTTGCGATGTCCCTGAGACCAGCAAGGCTTTGTCTTCCAGTTCACCGCCTCTACAGGATGGTTTACATCCTGCTGGACTGTCCAGTGGCAAAAGTGTCAATGGTGGTCTTGGACTATGAGACCACACATTGTGTTGTCGCGACGTTGGCTCCTCCTAATCCCGAATGACTCTGTCATATTGATGGCCTGCTTTATGACCATCGTGACTTGTGACTGTAATGGGCAGGCTCCATTACAGTCATAAATTAAGGACTACCCGTACGAATCAGGAAATATATCCCCTTAAATAAAATACCACTCATTCCCAAGTAAACAGTCATGTGCTCTTTGGAAAAGAAGGCTCAAAGGAACACTTCCTTTTAATTCAAATTCAATTCAATTTAATTTAGTTCAAGTTACACTCATCTGGAACAATGTACCTTATTGTAGAAAATGCATTCTTCCTTGCCTTATATCCTTTATAACAGGAAATGCCTTTCTCATTTGCTTTCCAGTTAGAAAGTCTTACCACCAGCCAATTAAATCGAAACTCTGTTGTTGTTGATGAAAATGCCTGTAGGTCATTAAGACAAATTACAAGTGGTCTAAACTCGGAAACTCCATTTATTGTAGTATAGTATAGTGAGACACCAATGAATTTCCAGATGCTAAAATAAATTTAATCACACCTGGGAACTTAGGATACTGACTGGAACTAATGGAAGTTAGAATTCAGCATCACTCTACAGGGTAGAGTTACAACTTGGTTTTTGGAATAGCCTTACTGGATGACTTTTTGACAAATTAAATATGGAACTCTTGGTCAGTGAGTTTTCCATTACTTGATTTGGGCTAAAATGGATTGCTTACCATTTAGATATTCCTAATTATTTCAAGGCGAGAGCCAATTTGGAGTAGTGATTCAGGCACTGGGCTACAAACAGAGAAACTGTGAGTTCGAGTCCTGTCTTAGGTTGAAAGCCAGTTGCGTGACCATGGGCCAGTCATCGTCTGTCAGCTCTAGGAAGGAGACAATGACAAACATTTTCAAAGATCTGCAGGAACTACTCCAGGAGCCTCCAAGAGTCAACACTGACCCCAAATACCAGAACCCCCAAAACAGATTATCAGTGTATATTCATGCACTGGAATAGGGCTTAGTAACAAGGTCAGCCAATGGGAGCTTCTGTCTGTGTTTGCTTGTAATCTCTACCACTTGGAAGAACTAGCTGTTGGCATTGTATACTTATTTCATGTGTTATATTATATATAAAGAGAAGTTAATGAATCCTGCTGAATCAGTTACCTGTGTGTGCTTTCTGGATGTGATTGCTGCTGCAAACTCTGACAGATTACTTTGAACAAAACTGTTGTGCAAAGATAATGGTATTTATATTATAATCATCTCTATCTAGGAAAGTTCCCAAACAGTCTTCTCTTATGTCATGCATTACAGCGTTTAGCACTACAGCTTCATAAATAAAATTGGCTTTTGGAGCATACAGTATGGGGGAGTTCATAAAAAAACCTGTTTATAGCTCCTTAAAGCAACCGTGTCTTTTCCTCAGCTTGTAGTTGCTTTAAAGAGTTGGCGCTATGGGAACTTGTTTGTACACCATGAAGATTTTTCCCCCCTGGTTACATATACTAACTGCAGCCAGAATTGTATTTGCACAACAATGGAAAAATCATGAGATTCCGTCAGATGAGAATGTAATTAAGAAAATATTAGAATGCGTAGAACAGGAATAGATTAACGCTTATTATTAAGGATAAAGAAGAAATTGAATATTTTTTGACGTGGGATATATTTTATCAATCGTTAGACAATAAAAATAGAAATTAGGATGGAGGAGATATAAAAAGAGGAAATGTTGATGTGTAGAGAATTTGATGATGAAGATGTTATGAATTATTGCAAATATTAATATATAGTTATATTATTAACATTATTGTGATGAATATAATAACAAATGGCTGGATTATGACTGTTTAAATAACTGTAGCCACACATTGTTTGATGGAAATGGAAAGTAATATAAATAAAACAAATAAAATATTAAAAAAAGATCCCCTCCCCTTTGAATCAGTGCTAAAAAGGAAAAGCTGAAGAGCCAAGACATCTCCGTGGTCATGTGGCCAGGATGACTCAATGCCAAAGGTGCACGGAATGCTGTTACCTTCCCACGAAAAGTGGTTCCTATTTTTTCCACTTGCACTTTTTACATGCTTTTGAACTGCTAGGCTGGCAGAAGCTGGGACAAGTAATGGGAGCTCACTCCATTACACGGCGCTAGGGATTCGAATCACTGAACTGCCGACCTTCTGATCGACAAGCTCAGCATCTTAGCTACTGTGCCACCACGTCCCTGTTGAATCAGTGCTACAAAGCCCTATTTTTTATCTCCACAAATACGCTTGCAAAACAATGTGAACAGAGACGAGCATATACTGTATGTCCCAGGCCATACTGTTACAGAAGGAAGTGTCTCAATCAGAGAGAACCTACTTTTTAGAAAACCATTCCCTTCTATGCGAAAGGGAGGAAAGTCTCCCACAGTTTGAACAACATTTCCCTACACCTGGGGACTCCTGAAGACTGCAGCTTCTGACTGAGGAACCTACCCAGCTTTCCTACAAAGAAGAGACTGAAGAAGAGTCCAAGAAAAAGAATCACAAGAAAAACAAAGAATAAACTATCCTATCTTCTAGTCTACTAAAAGATGGACTGAAAAGGTGCACTAAAAAAAACCCAAACTCGTTTTTGATAGGTATATAGCTGTCATTTCTCATTTATAAATTATTTTACCTTCAAATAAATGAGAATCTATAGAGAAAGGCCTGAAAAAAAAATCTAAATAAGCCAGCAGGCTCATCATTATCATTATCATAATGCAGGAACTGGGTATGTCTAATTTAAAGAAAAGAAGGACTAAGGGATGCCACAAAGAAGAGGGAGTCAAGCTATTCTCCAAAGCACCTGAGGTCAGGACAAGAAGCAATGGGTTGAAACTAATCAAAGAGAGAAGCAACTTAGAACTAAGGAGAAATTTCCTGACAGAACAATTAATCAATGGAACAATTTGCCTCCAGAAGTTGTGAATGCCCCAACACTGGAAGTTTTTAAGAAGAGATTAGATAACCATTTGTCTGAAGTATTGTAGGGTTTCCGGCCTAAACAGGGGGTTGGACTGGAAGATCTCCAACTCTGTTATTCTATTGAACCAAGGTGGCGCAGTAGTTAAATGCAGCACTGCAGGCTACTTCAGCTGACTGCAGTTCTGCAGTTCGGCTGTTCAAATCTCACCGGCTCAGGGTTGACTCAGCCTTCCATCCTTCCAAGGTGGGTAAAATGAGAACCCGGATTGTTGTTGGGGGCAATATGCTAACTCTGTAAACCGCTTAGAGAGGGCTGAAAGCCCTATGAAGCGGTATATAAGTCTAACTGCTATTGCTATTGCTATTACTATTCTATCATCATCATCACCACCACCATCATCATCAAGTAACAATATTACCTATTCAGATAATGTTGACTGAAGAGGAAAATATAGTAGTCTGGCATGCCTTGGGTTACCATGGCAAAGGCTTGACCAACCAGAGTTTTCCAACCTTACAGCCATCTCTTAAAGTCATATTTTATGACCAACTGCGGGACTTTCCAACACGAACTTTATGTTCTTGTTCATCTCTGAATCTTCCTATTTCCTCTCTTTTTATCAACCAGGACGTTTGCACAAAGTGTGGCGACAAGATAACATTGAAAATTGCTATCCACCGAGCCCTGATTTTATAATGTTCAGGGACTGATATACATAAACAAGAGAATGATAGTTATGGCTTAAGGCAGCAATAAAACAGCTGTAGGGTGAATGTTTTCAGTGGTCTGCACCTGTCCTTATTATGTCTTTATTATGTTGCTATCTAAAGATCTGGAGTTGAATTGAGAATAACATTTGCCAGTTTGGGCTTTGGGGCTAAAGTTCTGTTCTTCGATGTATTTAGCAGTTGCAACAATGGCTGGAAGTGAACACAACATGCAACATGCTGGTATTAGGTTGATGATGTTGCAATATGAAGAATTAAAGTGCAGAGAAACAATTCATAGAAAGTCCTGATTCAATTGATTTCAAAATTCTCTTGTGTGACACCATAGATGACACTTACTAAAATAAAATAGGGTTATTTCTCTGTATTGTATGTGCAACTCATATTTTAATGTGCACGTCATATGTACAGTATGGATCAGAGGTGGTATTCAGCAGGTTCTGGCCAGTTCTGGAGAATGCGTAGTGGAAATTTTGAGTAGTAGTAAATTTTGAACCAGTAAATACCACCTCTGACAAAGCCATTCACAATGGAGAGAAGGAACTAAAGAGGCTTTTGCTGCAGCCCTATGTAATGCAAAAGCTAATCTATAGACTCAACCAAGGATTGCTGGATCAAACATCAGGGTAAAGAATGTTGCTTGACAGAACACAGGATTGGAGCCAGATGGCATACAGACGGAATCTGAGATCAAGGCTAGATCTGGAGCAACAGCTTGAAACAAGCCAGGGGTCAGAAGGGAACTGTGGGGAAAGCCAACAATTAAAGTGAAAGGAGAAGATAAGCAGAGAAAAGTAACGCTACAGTAGCAATAGCATTTAAACTTACCGTATTTTTCGGAGTATCAGATGCACCTTTTTCCCTCAAAAAAGAGGGTGAAAATCTGGGTGCGTCTTATACACTGAATACAGCATTTTTGGCCTCCCAAAACCCCACCCCCTTTGCAAAAATGGATGTCCATAGCCTTTAGGAGGCTTCCAGGGTGCTCCTGGGAGCTGGGGGAGGGCAAAAATGAGCAAAAAAACAGGCTGTTTTTTTGCTCGTTTGGGGGGGGGGCAGCCCCCAGAAGCACTCCATAAGCCCCCTAAAGGCTATTCATGCCATTTTTTTGACAAAAATGGGCCATTTTGGGGAGATCTGCAGAGTGCAAAAACTTTTTTTTTATTTGCCTCTTCGAAATCTTGGTGCATCTTATACTCCGGTGCATCTTATACTCCGGTGCATCTAATACTCCGAAAAATATGGTATATACAGCTTTACAGTGCTTTTATCGCCCTCTCTAAGTGGTTTACAGAGTCAGCATGTTGCCCCCAACAATCTGGGTCTTCATTTTACCCACCTTGGAAGGAAGGTCAACCTTGAGCCTGGTGAGATGTGAACTGCCAAACTGCAGACAGCCAGCAGTCAGCAGAAGTAGCCTGCAGTACTGCACTCTAACCACTGCGCCACCGTAGCTCAGTAATACAAGATGCTACACTAGGAGGCAGAAGCCACATTGGATAGAAGAACATACTGCAGGGTTTATAAACATCTGTCAACTCAAACAAGATCATACTGAAAGTCCTTTCTTATCCAGGAGACTCTAATCCCCTCATTGAGTGGTAATGCAGTCCCAGGGTTTCTGCATAACTGCAGAGGAACTAAACTCCACAGTTCAGCAGCTTACAGATTTAACAGATTAACAGAGTTGGAAGGGACCTTGCAGGTCATCTAATCCAACCCCCTGCCCAAGCAGGAGATCCTTCATTTGCCTCTACTGAGGATCAAACTCACAACCTCCTGATTGTGAGGCGAGAGCTCCACCACAAAAGGAATCTGAGAAAAAACAGATTTTGTCTGATTAGGAGGATCCAGTAAGAAACTGGTTGGCTGAACTCATTCCAAGATCAGAAGATAATTCCCCAAGAGCTTACCTGGATTGCCTTATAGACTAGAGAGGGGACAAGTGGCATATAAATCCAACAGTTCATCGCACTTTCTACTGCACAGTGGGGGCTGATGTTACATGGCTCTTTGGAGGAAAAAGTGAGTCCTCAAGGCAACTTGAAGAAATTGTCCTATCCTCAAGAATTAAATATAAGATTAAGGGGCCGTTGGTGGTCTCTGAGCGTGGTTGTTTTCTTGCAGGTGTTTCATTACCCTAGCTAGGTAACATCATCAGCCAATGTTACACTATCTAGTTTGGGTAATAAAACATCTGCAAGAAAACAACCAAGCTCAGAGAGCACCAAGGATTTCTCATTTCAACGCTGAGCTACAAATATTCTCCTATATTGGTACTAAATATAAGATTCTCTAAGATGCAAAGTCAAATACTTTGGCCACCTAATGAGAAGGAAGGACTCACTGGAGAAGAATCCGGGGATGTGGACAAGGCCATGAGGGCTGTAAGTGCCTCCACCTGTGTACTGGACCCGTGTCCCTCATGGCTGGTTACTAACAGCAGTGAGGTGACACGAGGCTGGATCCAGGAGGTTGTTACTGCCTCTCTTCGGGAGGGGAACTTCCCCGCCGCACTGAAAGCGGCGGTGGTGAGACCCCTCCTAAAGAAGCCATCTCTGGATCCAGCTGTTCTTAATAACTATCGCCCAGTCTCCAACCTTCCCTTCCTTGGGAAGGTTGTTGAGAAGGTGGTGGCCTTCCAGCTCCAGCGGTCCTTGGAGGAAGCAAGCTATCTCGACCCCTTCCAGTCAGGCTTCAGACCCGGTTACAGCACAGAAACCGCTTTGGTCGCATTGACCGATGATCTTTGGAGAGCCAGAGATGGAGGACATTCCTCCATCCTGGTTCTCCTTGACCTCTCAGCGGCTTTTGATACCATCGACCATGGTATCCTTCTGCGTCGACTGCGGGAGGTGGGAGTGGGAGGCACCGTGTTGCGGTGGTTCTCCTCCTACCTCTCGGACAGGTCGCAGTCGGTGTTAGTGGGGGGGCAGAGATCGTCCCCTAGGCCCCTAACATATGGGGTGCCTCAGGGTTCGGTCTTATCCCCCCTACTATTCAACATCTACATGAAACCGCTGGGAGAGATCATCCGCAGGCACGGGATAAGATACCATCAATATGCGGACGATACCCAGTTGTATCTGTCCGCCCCGTGCCAACTCAATGAAGCGGCAGACGTGATGAACCGAGGCCTTGAGGCCGTTATGGACTGGATGAGGGCTAACAAGCTTGTACTCAACCCAGAAAAGACCGAGTGGCTGTTGTGCTTCCCTCCCAAAGATTCAACCAATATTCCATCACTCAGGCTGGGGGGGTCAAATTTTACACCCCTCAGAGAGGGTTCGCAACTTGGGAGTCCTCCTGGATCCACAGCTATCTTTTGACCACCACCTGACGGCTGTGACCAGGGGGGCATTCACCCAGGTTCGCCTGGTGCGCCAGTTGCGACCCTACCTGAATCGGGAGGCTCTCACAACGGTCACTCGGGCCCTTGTGACCTCTAGGCTGGAATACTGCAATGTGCTCTACATGGGGCTGCCCTTGAAGAGCATCCGGCGACTTCAGCTAGTCCAGAACGCGGCCGCGCGAGTGATTGTGGGTGCACCTCGGTTCACCCACATAACACCTATCCTCCGTGAGCTGCGCTGGCTACCTGTCGATCTCCGGATGTGCTTCAAGGTGCTACTAGTCACCCATAAAGTCCTGCATGGTAGTGGATCTGCGTACTTGAGAGACCGCCTTCTGCCAATTACCTCCCTGCGACCAATTAGATCTCATAGATTGGGCCTCCTCCGAATTCCATCGGCCAGCCAGTGCCGGCTGGCAACTACAAGGAGGAGGGCCTTCTCAGTAGTAGCCCCGACCCTTTGGAACGAGCTCCCCGTGGAGATTCGTACCCTCACCACCGTCCAGGCCTTCTGCACAGCCCTTAAGAACTGGCTAGCCCGTCAGGCCTGGGGACAAAGATAGCCGCCCCTCCCGAATGATGAATGAATGTTGCTTATTATTTTTACTATATGTGTCTACGTCATTGTTTGTATTCCCCTTCCTGATTTTATGTGAGCCGCCCTGAGTCCCCTCAGGGAAAAGGGCGGCCTACAAATGTTAATAAACATTCAAACAAACATTCAAACACATCTAATGCTGGGAAAGATTGAGGGCAAAAGACGAAGAGATGACAGAGAATGAGGTGGCTGATGACCAGTAGTGGGTTTCAAATTTTTTTTAGAACCTCTTCTGTAGGTGTGGCCTGCTTTGTGGGAGTGGCTTGCCAGCCATGTGACTGAGTGGGCATGGCAAACTTGTAAAATTTGGTGAAACTAACTTAACAACGCTCTTGCTTAGCAACCAAAATGTTGGCCCCAGAAACTCTGGCATTTGAAGCACGCAAGTCTTAAAGCTGTCAAGTTATAAGACCCTTGCACCCCTAACCCATTAGAAAAAAAAACCCAGGGGTGTTCAAACTTGACAGCTTTAAGACTTGTGGACTTCAACTCCCAAAATTCCTCCTCTCGCCCTTCGTCTTGATGATGTGCGGACTGGCGGGGGGAGGGAACTGGTTCTAAACGGCACTGTAGATTTGTGGAACCTCTTCTATAGAAGAGGCTAGAACTGGCAGGAACCCACCCCTGCTGACGACAGAGAATGGGGTGGCTGGATGGAGTCACTGAAGCAGTCAGTGTGACCTTTAATGGACTCCAGAGGATGGTAGAGGACAGGAAGGCCTGGAGGAACGTTGTCCATGGGGTCGCGATGGGTTGGACAACTAACAACAACAAGATGCAAAAGAAAGAGGACGATTCTGACTACTTGATTTTAAATTGCATTTCACTGCCTGCTGTTTGGTTTGGATTATGGAATGGCTGTTGTAAAGAAATGAAAGAATTAGAAGGTCATGGTCTATATAGCACAGTTACTTATGGTAACCAGTTAAAGTAAATGGAGACTTTAAATGATTTTAAAAAAAATCATTATACCAGGATTGACACATTACAGACCAAACCCAGGCTATGCCTAAACATTGATTTGATTGGGAGCTGCTCAGAGTTGGATATAAGACGAGTGGCTATATAAATGTTTTAAATAAATAAATGAAATATTTCTGTTGGCCTCAGCCCAAGAAGCATTTTATAGAAAAAAAATAAAGGGCAAAGAAAAATGATTGACATATAAAGACTTGCCAGTAGAGGAAAATTGAGAGCTTAAGATGAAAGCAAGAGAGTAATTGACTGCAGAGGGCTTTGGATTTCAATGATTTTCACATGCACAATTAAGAGAAAGACTTGGGATAGATAAACTGTACCAGGAACAGAACATGATAACACAGAATTTGAAAATGAAATGATGCACAAACGATACCATGATTGTCAAAACGTGTACACTTTTTCTGAGATTTGACATGGAAGAAAGCCAAGTTAAAAATGTGTGATAAAACGGGCCCTGAACTTTGACTATAATATTCAAATAGCTCAATGAGAGAGAATACAGTTAAAAGTGTGAAATTCACATTGTCCTGCAATTTGAAAGAGAACTTGTACACCACGATGCTCACTGCTGGTATACAGAAACTGTCTAAGACGTATAAAGGTATTTCTAATTATTTTGAAAATGTGAAAAACATCAAGGGACAATTTTATTGTGCCTGATGGCCTTGTGAAAAAGCAAAAAAGATATTAGACACAAATATTGTGCATAAGTATATTGATGCATAGTTTTAAAAATTAATATTCAGATGAAACGGGACCTGTTTTCATTAGGATTCATGGACAGCCAACTAGGAAAATCTCTTAGACAACTGGTTTTATATAAAGCAACTGCAGTGGGAGTATTATATGCATAGAGAAGGAAGAATACAAAAATATCTACAATGGAGGAATGGACTGTGAAGATGGATACGTTTGCATAAATTGTTGAACTGACTTAACAGAATAGAATAACAGAGTTGGAAGGGACCTTGGAGGTCTTCTTGTCCAACTCCCTACTCAACAGAAGGCCCTATACCATTCTAGACAATTGACTGTCCAGGGTTTTCTTAAAAGCCTCCAGTGATGGAGCACCCACGATTTCTGAAGGCAAGCTATTCCACTGGTTAATTGTTCTCATTGTCAAGAAGTGTCTCCTTAGTTCTAGGTTGTTTCTCTCCTTGATTAGTTTCCACGCATTGCTTCTTGTCTTTGGTGCTTTGGCAAATAGGTTGACCCCACATCTTCTTTGTGGCAGCCCTTCAAATATTGGAACACTGTTTGTTTGACTTGTTTGATAAAGGAGGGAACTACAATTACTTTTACAAAAGACTGGAAATCCTTTATGGACTGTTTGCTGAAAACTGATAAAATGAACTGGTGATTTGGGGATTTATTGATTAAAAGGATTGGTTTATGGGAAGAAGGAAACTATAGTATGCAATTTGTGAGGATGGAGATGGTAATTACTATGTAAGTAAGTGCTGCAAATAAGATTTGAAGTTGCTGCTTTCGACTACTGCAATACGCTCTACATGGGGCAGCCCTTGAAGAGTATTCAGAGACTTCAACTCGTCCAGAATGCAGCTGCGCGAGCGATTGTGGGTGCACCTCGGTACACCCACGTTACACCTATCCTCCACGAGCTGCACTGGTTACCGATCGGTCTCCGGATACGCTTCAAAGTGCTAGTCGTAACTTATAAAGCCCTTCATGGTATTGGACCTGGGTACTTGAGAGACCGCCTGCTGCCAATTACCTCCCAAAGACCCATTAGATCACACAGGGTCGGCCTCCTCCGGGTTCCGTCCACCAGCCAATGCCATCTGGCTACCACCCGGGGGAGGGCCTTCTCTGTGGCAGCTCCGGCCCTTTGGAACAAACTCCCCGCAGAGATTCGGACCCTCACCTCTCTCCAGGCCTTCCGGAAAGCCGTCAAAACCTGGCTGTGCTGGCAGGCCTGGGGTTGACGAGTTCCCCTCCCCTCTCGACCTGTGTGGCTGTGTGATTCTTGGTTATTTTAATCACTTGTATTGTGTTCTATGTTCCCTTTCCCCCCTTAAGTTGTTCGCCGCCCTGAGTCCCTCCCGGAAAAGGGCGGCATATAAATAAAATAAATCTAAATCTAAATCTTGCATATTTTGTATATTTTCTTTCTTTTCATATGTTTCTTTTATGTAAGTTTTTAAGCCTATCCTAGAAGTAAAATCGTAAAAGAAGCAAACTCTTATTTTAATAAATATTTCTTTTTTTTTAAAAAAAAGAAAGAAAATTATCCTATTCTCTGACTCCAACCTCTCATCCTAATGTTTTTACTTTTTCTTCTGGCAGCTTTGAAAAGGAGAGTTAAATCACAAGAAACAGCACATCAAAATCTAGCCGCTTTCAGCTTATGCAATTGGCTCTCTAGCTCTATTACCGCAGAAAATCTGTCATCTCTTCCTTGCCAAAAAATGTGTCACTGGCTGGGTATGCAGAGGCTTCAAATGGCACCCACTTTTGCTGTTCCTTGTTTGCATCAGGAAGCAGGGAAACAGTCATCATCCATCTTCACCTTCAACTGATGAAGCCGGCAGCGCATGGCATTGATCGATTTCATTTTGATTTTTGCCAAGATGAATAAATTAGGCTGCATAATGATTGTAACCATAGCAGTATGGATATACCGCCTCTGGGGACTGACAATGACAAATGACTAGGAGGTGTTGCTTTTGAAGGCATTTTTAAGCATCTGAAGGTTCTGGGAAGATTGGAAAAAAAAATTTGTCCAGGAAAGCAGACAACCTCCAATACATACATAATGTATTGTACATACATAATGTGCCTGTCAAAACTCTGTTGATTTAGGTGGGGGCCAGGAGAGTTAAGGAATTGCAAACAGGCCAACTCTTGGATAAAGGAAATGTTTAAGTTAATCTTCCCTCATGAATGATGGTGGATATACATGTCCAGAGGTCGTATTCAGCAGGTTTGGACCAGTTCGGGTGAACTGGTAGCCGCTGCCCCACCACCCCATTAGCCACGTTTTTGAGACCGGGCACATGTGCGGAAGGTATGTGCCCGAGCAAAGCACATGCCTAGAAAGCCGGACGCATGGGTAGAAGGTGCACACATGCGTGAAGCGAGGTTGCACGGGGCGAACCAGTGGCAAAAATAAGTGAAACCCACCGCTGTTCATGTCCTGGGATAATGCTGTAGGATCCAATCTGGGTCGGCCACCAGGACCAGAGGTTTTGTCTTCTGAACTTTGGACTCATGCTGGAGCCCATCCTCAGAGAACCTCTCTCTAGCAGAGTCCCAAAGGTTCTTTTTTCAATACTTTGGACAGAGAGGACTGCTGGTTGAAAGAGGGGTCAAAGAGGTCGTCTGTGTCAAAACTGAACAGCCCCTCTCTCAACAGAGGGGGAGGGATACCACATCATCTATCTCCAACCTTGAAGATGACTGGACCGACAGATGAGGCGACAGACTACCGGGGTAACGTGAACAGCATTTATTTTAGCAGAACACAAGCAACAAACAACTGTGTACAATTCAGCACCCTGCTCTGCTTGACAGCTATTTATACGGGAGCTGTCAAGCAGAGCAGCCAATAGTATCAGAGCAAAAAGCCCGCTTCCAGCCCGGCGCCTCTTAGCCAATACGCGCAAGCCTTTGGTTGCCGGGCTGTAAGTCGTATGTCGAGAACTTGCAGCCGATTGTAATTTGAGGACTTAGGACCAGTCGCAAGTCGAGGACATTACAAATCTACAACACAATCATCTATCTCTAATCTACAACACAGTTCCAAGAAGGCTCCACACCAATTTGCACCACTCAGATGACCCTGATGACACAGATAAACCTCCAAGTGACCTTAATGACCTGCTAAAAGGATGCAAATGACCAGCTGTCTGTAAGGAGTATAAATCCTTCCATTCCCCATCATCCAGTCAGAGCTGAAGAAGCTTCTTGGATAAGAAGTGAAAAGTCTTCAAAGAAAACCAAAAGCTCCAGTTGCCTCTTGGGGAAAAAAAAGCACCTTTGGGATGCACCTGGATGACAGAGAATCTCCATAGACATCTCTAGCAGAGTGCGTGCTTTGAACTATTCTGTGTGTGGTATTTATATGGTGCTATGTGTGTGGCTTTTTAAATCTTCCCTGATCAGAGCAAATGTGCTCAATCTTTACTCAAGACACCCCATGGCACTGTATTGGTTAGGAAACTTGTCAGCTGAAATCCAACACATTTGGAAAGAATTAACAGTAGCCTGCTGTACGGCAATATTTTACAATTAGGGCCTGTGGCAAATATATATATACTGCAATGTGGAGATTCTTGCCCATCCAGCCCTATTTCTTGCCATTCAGCATTCTTTTTCATCTCTCCCCTATAGGTCTTTCAGAAAACTTTTAAAAAGAAATGTATAGACCTCAAGATCCTTCCTGGAGGTAGTGACAGATTTTATTTTCCTGGGCTCCAAGATCACCACAGATGGGGACTACAGCCAAGAAATTAAAAGACACTTGCCCTTGGGGAGGAAAGTTATGGCAAATCTAGACAGTATATTAAAAAGCAGAGGCATCACCCTGCCAACAGAAGTGCGTCTAGTCAAGGCTATGGTTTTCCCAGTAGCAATGTATGGCTGTGAAAGTTGGATCATAAGGAAGGCTGAGTGCCAAAGAATTGAGGCCTTTGAACTATGGTGCTGGAGAAGACTCCTGCGAGTCACATGGACTGCAAGGCGATTAAACCAGTCAGTCCTAGAGGAGATCAACTCTGACTGCTCTTTAGAAGGCCAGATCCTGAAGATGAAACTCAAATACTTTGGCCACCTAATGAGAAGGATTCACTGGAGAAGAGCCTAATGCTGGGAAAGATTGAGGACAAAAGAAGAAGGGAACGGCAGAGAATGAGGTGGCTGGATGGAGTCCCAGAAGCTGTAGGCGTGAGCTTAAACGGACTCCTGAGGATGATAGAGGACAGGAAGGCCTGGAGGAATATTGTCCATGGGGTTGCGATGGGTCAGATATGACTTTGAAACTAACAATTTGCATTTGTGGTGCAATCAGAACATTGCGTGTGTTGAAGTTGTTTTAACGCAAACCAAAGATGCCTTTTAAAAAACAAGTTTACATCATATTCTTATGCATGCCAGTGCTGTGTGTGAGGTAATTTCAGGTGGTTCTGACAAGTGTTGTCGGCATCTTCATATCCGGTCACATGGGTGACAAGCCACTCCCATCAGGTCACATGGGTGGCAAGCCACTCCCACAAAGGAGGCCACACCCACAGAGTAGGTTCGAACAATTTTCGAAACCCACCACTGGTTACATGACTGCATTTCAGGTGCTTGGCAACTGGCTCATCTTTACAGCGGTCATGTGCTCATGATTTACAACATCTTTTGGTAGTTTCTAGCCTTTCTGTCCAGTTCTTAGCTAAGATTGCCCATATAAATATATTGATTCATTTAAGGATTACAGGGGTCACTTAATAACTGCTGCTTTTGCTTAACAACTGCCACAAAAAAATCATAAAATTGAGTCATGTGGGTGCCTTGATTTACGACCTACGATCATGACTTAAAATAGAAATGATGGGTTCCATTTACAGTTGTAAGTTGAGGACTACCTGTAAGCACTGAAAATAAAACAGGCCACATCTATATTAAGTCTGCAGTCAGTAGCTATGGAAAAGATGAATTAAAGATGAAAGGAAAAGGGCAGGCTCAGAAACCCAGAATAAATAGCTCTTTCTTAGAGACAAAGTCAGTCATTTTGCTGTCAGCCTCCATCAATGTCTCACCAAACTCCACTTTCCAGCGACAGCTTTCTTTTTAAAAAGAAATGTGGCAGGTCACAAAAACAATGTCTTCTGGTGTCCTTAAAGAGACTCATTCTTTGGCCTCCTCGAGGGACTTTTGACAATGTTTGAAAAATAGAAGCAAACACAGGCAGAGATCAGAAAAAAAGATAATGATACTTGCAGAAGACGATAACCACAGATTCAGTCAGAAATAGAGGGTAAAGGAATTTACTACCTGTGTTTCCCCCGAAAATAAGGCCCTGTCTGGTTCGGACCGGTTCAGCTGAATAGGTAGTAACTCTGCCTTGCCATGCTCCCGAACCAGTTCTATGGCACCGACCTCTTGGTTTTTTTCCTTCTGTGCATGCGCAGAAGCATTTTCTTAGTACTGCACATGCACAGCAAGCGTGCACAGTGCATCCCTAAGCAAAAAAGGCAGTAGCAGCAGCCGGAACCCACCCTTGGCCTTGACTCATATTTTTTTGCCACCAAAAATGCAACAGGTCTTATTTTTGGGGGGGGTTGTCATCCACTGACTCACCACACTTGCATGGTTCACCCCGACCTCCATTTTGCTGCAGAAGCCTTCAGGAACTTCGGATAGTTGCAGCCAGGCCTCGCACACCTCGGCCCATTTCTTCTGGATCTGGAGCTCTGTTATCGGCTACAGAGGCCTTCCGGAAAGCCTTGCTGGCTGCAGAAGAAATGGGCCAAGGTGTGCAAGATCTGGCTGCAACAATAGGAAGAGAAGTGGTAGGGCAGCTGCACCCCCAACACCCTAATTTTTACCAGTGCACCCTGGAATGGGCAGGGTCTTAACTAGGGCTTATTTGGGGGTAGGGCTTATATTGGGCGCACCTGTAAAAACCAAGCTAGGACTTATGTTCGAGGTAGGTTGTATTTAAAGTGGGTTTTCCACTGGTAACAACTGGGTATTTTCCCCTTGCTGACAAATTTACAAAGCAATATAAAAACAGCTACTATTATTACAAATGAATTAGTCAATGCACAATGCACAAAATGCACAATTAGCATTTGGAAAGGGAAGTTACAGGCCTGTCTATGAACCTCTTGCATTTCGTGGTCATTTTGCCTTGACAATTTACATTAAAAATATTTTTTTTTCTGGGACACAAATATAAATATATCTGCCAACTAAGAGCAACAGACAAAGGAGACTTGACTTAATGAAAGTTGATGCCACAATACATCAGCCACTGAGAGTGTTATGTGGTTTTTAGCAGCTGCCAATAACATAGCAACTACACATTCTTTGCCTGCATTAAAATTTTAAATTGCTTCCTTTCCAATCTTATGTGAGTCCCCTGGGAAACGCTACACACGTCAGCCAATAAAATAATAATCAGCAAGCTACCACAGCAGAGAAAACCTCCGTAGATATGTGCCAAAGCTGATGCACCCAAAAACGATGGTAGAAAGAAATGGAAGGGACAGTTGGAAAAATAATGATTCAGATAGACTGGTAGCTGGGAGGAATGCTTGCATTAATTATTAGGAATAGGCTGGGTGGGCCCTTTTGCATTTTGGAACTAATGTCATTTCCAACAGACATGTCCCAAAGGTGCTTTTTCACAAGGCAACTAGACTTTGTTTTTTCTTTTGAAGTGATTTTGCTTCTCATCCAAAAAGCTTCTCCAGACAGAACTGAAGGAGCTTCTTGGATAAGAAGCAAAATGTCTTCAAAAGAAAAAAAACAAAGATAGCAATAGCAATAGCAGTTAAACTTATATACCGCTTCATAGGGCTTTCAGCCCTCTCTAAGCAGTTTACAGAGTCAGCATATCGCCCCCACAGTCTGGGTCCTCATTTCACCCACCTCGGAAGGATGGAGGGCTGTGTCAACCTTGAGCCGGTGAGATTTGAACCGCTGAACTGCAGATAACAGTCAGCTGAAGTGCCCTGCAGTACTGCACCCTAACAACTGCCCCCCCCCCCTCTTGGCTCTCTAAGATAGGCCAGTTGCCTTTTGAAAAAGCACCACTGGAACAACCATGACCTGGATGATTGAGAATCACATTCCCAGGGGACATAATAGCTTGTTATCAGAGTGGGTCACAAAGAGCAAACTTACTGCAGCGTCCGAGATGGAGACTCGGTGGGACTCTATTGTTGGCCTCCTCCCTGTCCGTGGTGAAATATGCGTGGAAGGTCCTGTGGCATATGGACCAAAGTCTGGAAGGTCAGAGGAACTCAAGTAATTCCCAGTAGTCTTTTCTTGAAGGGAATACTTCCTGCCAGTCAAAATGGGCCTTTTGGGGATCTTCTTTGGTTTATGCAACTCATTAGTGTCATCCAGTTCTTCGGAGGTGCCTGAATCAACACTGACCCCATTCCTTTGGTTGTTTCCAGCTGTGCAGTGAGATAACAGAACAACACTTTCTTCTATTGCTTCCTGACTGTTTGGTTTAATTCCATTGGGACCAACACTGATGGCAGCTACTCTCTCGGCAAGCTCCATCTGACCATCTTTGCAATCCATGTCTGTGGCTTGGCCAACAATCTCAGCTGTAGAATCACCCATAGTCGAATCCTGGCTTTTTACGTTATTGGATGATAGTATAAGCCATCAGGACTGAACGGTTTCTCTGAAGAGTCCAAGGTTGGGATCTTGGCCACAAGGATTTCTGGAAAGAACTGTAATAAAAGAACAGAGGAAGCCATTACTTAAAAAGCCAGGATAGCAAGGGTAGCAAATTGGTGCCTTCCAGATATTTTGGACCAGAACTTTCATAAAGTTTATTCCAGTTATTCTGTCTAAAATTAATGGGAGAGATGAAGTCCCAAACATTTGGAGGGGCTAAGTAGTCCATTGCTGTAACAGTAGATTGCACTTCTTCATTTTCAATCCCTCATCCCCAACCATCTTGATCTACTTGTAATCTGTCTCATGAGTACATTACTACTTTCGTCTTTGTGAGATGCTAACATATAACTCTAGAACATTTTTCTGCAATCCAATAATTTTCAGATGTTGAAATCCAATATATTTTAAGCTCACCAGATGGAGAAGGCTACTTTAGAAATTAAATCACAGATTGGGAAGGGAAGGATCCTACTTCTATTACATGCTATCCACATGTAAGAATATAAGACGAGTCCCAAAGGGAAGACCACAAACCAACATGGTTCATCATTCTCTGTTTACTGGATGCTAACAGAAAACGCACAAACATGGGCTGGAGAACAAATATTCACTTCCACTTCCCTAGGTGTCTTGAGTTTATTGCATAAATTCAAATCCAGAAGCACACACATAAGTGATGCAGCAGGATTCATTAACTTCTTTATATACATAAGAATTGATGAATAAATGTACAATACCAAGAGGTGGTTCTTCCAAGGAAACACAAGGCAGGAGAGTTACTGGCAAACACAAGCAGATAGTTTCATTTCAGCAGATAAGCCCAAACAGACTGCTAGTCAGAGCATCCGACTGCTTACACTTCTGTTTCAATTCTCTGCACAGACTCAGATCTGTTTAAGCTCCCACTGGCTGACTTAGTTGCTATGCCTATTCATTGGCTGACCTTGTTCCCATGTCTCTCCCAGTCATGAATATTGTAACACTAGGACCTATATTTAAGAAATGCAGGCTAAGAGTCCATGTACTTCGTAGTTTCCACTAGTCTGTCCACTATCCATGTGTGTGGACTGGAAACTCAAGATTCCAAGCAACAAGTTGAGAACCACATCATTTGGAGAACTCCCAGAATGGGACAGAAAACTCTGCTCTTTGGGGTATCTTAAAAAGCCACAAGTGCTGTAGCTTTTTTCCTACAGGAGCTGTGTTATCCCCATAATCAACTTGGCTGCCTGCCCGCACGAATCATTAAGGCACCAGACGCTGTGCAGCCATTTTACATACTGCAGATGCTAAGATTCAGGTACAATCATCTGTTCAGTTAACGCGGTTGGTGAGGACATGTTTTGCCAGAAGGAGAAAAGATAGCTCTTAAAAGCTGTATGAAGCCATAGAAATGCTGGAAAGGAAAAAAAAAAACCACCTCTGAATAGAGCATATGCAGGTTGAGTTAGCCAGCAGCAAGTGAGTAAGGAGGCAAGTGGCTTTGAAAAAGAGATGCTTAAAATGACAATTGGTGGGAGGTGAATGAATTGGTTTATTTTAAGGGCTGAGGCTCTTCACCTGAAATGGTTTTTAGACAAAGGCTGTCAAGGGCAGAAGACTGTTTCCCCCCCCCCCCCTTTTTTTCTCTCTTTCTAAATACCAAATCATTGGCTATGCCTCAGGAGTTAGTTGCATTGTTCCCATCTTTCCTTCTTCTTCTTCTTCATAGGAACCTTGCCAGGAACTGTTCTCATCAGCAGTTGAAATGATGTGGGTGGCTTCATATTCTAATAAAGGAGGATATTTGTAGCTCAGGGTGGAAATGAGGGGTCCTTGGTGATCTCTGAGCTTGGTTGTTTTCTTGCAGCTATCTCATTACCAAACTAGCTAACATCATCAGTGCTGACCATGCAAGGAAACAATTAAGCTCAGAGAGGACCAAGGAGTCCTCGTTTCATGTAACAGGCACTGGGCACTGGTCTAAACGGTTGTAGCTTCCCAATCTTACCCACCTGAACATGTAGAAATAAGAGTTACAAGAACTGGGATGAGGCACCACCTTGTCCTGCATCCTTTGGCTGGTCTTTCATTCTGGCCAGAGAGGATGGTGGCCCCAGATGCAACAAATGTTCCAGTGCTGGTCTGCTGAAACTGCACAAGAAATAGCTACAGCTGAAGTATATGCAAGATGTTTGTGGGGTGTGTGTGTTTTGGGATGGGGGTGGAGAGGAGATGGTTCCCTACCAAGTCAACCAACAAACTCCGGTAGTTGGTTGCCTATTTATTTGGAATTGAAATGGCACCATTTAAAAATGCTTCTTTAAGCAGGATGGGATGTTATGCAGACAATCAGGGTAGCTGCTGAAAACAGAAGGCACAAACAAAAATGAAGAACAGATGAATAAGAGTGAATTTATTGGTTCACACTTTGTAGTTAAGTAGCCTAATGAGATGGAAGATTAAAACAGCATCTCTAGCAAGCTCTCTATTTCCCTAGGGAACCCCCCCCTCCCAATACAATTCTCTACACAACTGGGAATGGAAACTTTCTAATCTACTCCTATAAAGCAGGAGAGGAAGCCAGTACTGTCATAGGACAAGGCAACACAGCAGCAAATCATCACCTTCATTTGCAAAAATACTTTACTTTAAGCTGTGTCTAAAGATAGGACAGAGGTACAAGAGAGAACAGTTTGTCAACTTCTGATGCCATGTTAATGGTGATAGCAGTGATAACAGTGTTCCAATATCTAAGGCACGGGTATCAAACCCATGGTGTCAGGTTTCTGCGATGTCTTTTCCCTTCACAGAGCTGGGTTGGGCGTGGCCTGCATGTGGTGCATCTGCCCCAACAGCCTGCCAGTTTGACATTCCTGATAAGGGGCTGCCGCAAAGAAGAGAAGGTCAACCTATTCTCCAAAGCACCTGAGGGTAGGACAAGAAGCAATGGATGGAAACTAATCAAGGAGAGATCCAACCTAGAACCAAGGAGGAATTTCCTAACAGAATAGCAATAGCAATAGCAGTTAGACTTATATACCGCTTCATAGGGCTTTCAGCCCTCTCTAAGCAGTTCACAGAGTCAGCATATCGCCCCCACAGTCTGGGTCCTCATTTCACCCACCTCGGAAGGATGGAAGGCTGAGTCAACTTTGAGCTGGTGAGATTTGAACCGCTGAACTGCAGATAGCAGTCAGCTGAAGTGGCCTGCAGTACTGCACTCTAACCACTGCACGACCTCGGCTCTTAACGATTAATCAGTGGAATGACTTGCCTCCAGAAATTGTGAATGCTCCAACATTGGAAGTTTTTAAGAAGAGATTGGATAACCATTTGTCTGAAGTGGTGTAGGGTTTCCGGCCTAAACAGGGGGTTGGACTAGAAGATCTCCAACTCTGTTATTCTATTCTAACATCATCAACATCATCATCAACATCATCACTACCACCACCACCACCACCATCAAGTAACAATATTGCATATTCAGATAATGTTGACTGAAGAGGAAAATATAGTAGTCTGGCATGCCTTGGGTTACCATGGCAAAGGCTTGACCAAACAGAGATTTCCAACCTCCTAACAAACGATTAATCAGTGGAATGATTTGCCCCCAGAAGTTGTGGGTTCTCCAGCACTGGAGGTTTTTAAGAAGAGATCGGGCAACCATATGTCTGAAATGGTATAAGGCCATGAGGGCAAACCTGTGGCACATGTGCCCAAAGTGGCAAGAAGAGCCATGTTACACAGCACGGGTGGCGTCGGCCGTTTCTCTTTTGGGTTTCTGCCGTGCATGCACGTGTGATGGTCAGTGGTCTTTGTGCATGCAGCAGTGTCAGAAATTGGGAGAGCTGGTCTTCCATTTTCTGGCATGATCATGCACGCTGGCCAGCTAATTGTTGCCTGAGCCTGGCGCCAGTAACTGGCAGCATGCAAGTGCCTGCCGGAAACAGGAAGTACATTTTCTGGCGCACGCATGCCCGCTGGGCAGCTTCTCTTCCGAGTTGTGAGCCAGACAAGCACATGCACTCCCTTTTTGGCACTCGGTGCCAAAAAGGTTCGTCATCACTGGTGTAGGGTTTCCTGCTTGAGCAGGGGGTTGGACTGGATAGAAGATCTTCAAGGTCCCTTCAAACTCTGTTTTTCTGTTGTCTTGCTCACTATGGAAGTCATTTTTGGAATAGGCAATCTCTTTTTCACCAGCAATTATTTCATGGATGTATCCATGATGCCAACATTTCAAAGCTGCATATTGAGCCCCCAAAGTTGCTTACAAGTATTCCTTGATGTACAATCACTTGTTTAATGTCCATTTGATGTTACAACAATGCTGAAAAAAACCTTAAACTGTTGCACCATCCTTGCAATCATTCGATCAAAATTCAAGCACTAGGAAATGGCATGTCTGTATGATAGTTGCAGCATCCCAAGGTCGCACAAACCCCATCTGCAACCTTCCCAACTGGTTTCACAAGCACAGTCAGTAGGCAAAGCTGGATTTGCTTAATGACCATAACAAAAACATTATAAAATTAGGCGTAATTCACTTAATGATGATCTCTTTTAGCAATGGATGTTCTAGTCTCAATTGTTGGTTATATGGTGAGGAACTACTTGCATTTCTGCTGTATTCTATAACTGGAAATACCATTAAAAGGTGTTTCAGATTGATTGGAAGAACATTAATATTCTGTTGCAGACTCCACATATTGTACTTGTTTTACATCTTGGCATTACAAACCTTGATATTTTGTGCATACAGCTTGTATCAGCCACTATTTTACTGCACCAACTAAAGCAAGTTATAAATTCTAATTACTTAATTACTATAATTATATCTGCTTGCCCCCAGCAAACTAAAATGCAACAGTTCTCTCTCTCTCTCTCTCTCTCTCTCTCTCTCTCTCTCTCTCTCTCTCTCTCACACACACACACACACACACACACACACACACACACACGCAGTGGCTCAGTGGCTAAGCTTATTGATCAGAAAGTTTGGAAGTTCGGCGCTTCAAATCCCTAGCGCCGCGTAATGGAGTGAGCTCCCGTTATTTGTCTCAGCTTCCGCCAACCTAACAGTTCAAAAGCATGTAAAAATGCAAGTAGAAAAACAGGAGCCACCTTTAATGGGAAGGTAACAGCGTTCGTGAGCCAGCCACATGACCACGGAGATGTCTTTGGACAGCGCTGGCTCTTCAGCTTTGAAACGGAGATGAGCACCACACCCTAGAGTCAGGAACGACTAGCACATATCTGCGAGTGGAACTTTTATCTTTACCTATATGTATACATGCAAATAATATTCTCCCACAATTTACATGTATATCTGTATCAGCAAGATTATAAAACATAGGAGGGTGTGATTTATATGAATGTGATTTGTTTATTTACTCTTAGGATAGCCTCTCTTAATTCTCTGTCTCCTTCTCAAACAGACCACACAGGAAACATAACCAGATGAGCTATTTCTACTTTACTGTTTGGCTACATTAGCAGAATCTTGCAAGTCTCAAAGTACATATCCCCCACCTCTCCTTTACAGCTCAAAGAAGCTAAGGATTGTCCCTTCTAAGCCTCTTGCCCCATCCAATACTCAGCTGCAGGCTATGCCCTCTCTTATCCGACTGTCCCTTTGGTACCATCTCTTCCCCCTATTCCATTTCTTGAAGTCATTCCCACATACCATTACATAGAGCATAGTGATGGAGAAATTAAATTGCAAACCAATAATGATGCTTTTGAAATTTTCGTAGTGTGACCTTTGTCTCCAAGTTTGTGCCATTAAAATACCTTTCCAAAGTGAAGCCCACATCATCAGAAATCAGCAAGTACAGTAATAGAATGATCCATAAATACCACTGCTGTTCCATCAGGCAGTGCTAATCTTTCCAAAGTATGTTATTAAATGTGAAAACGGGCATCTAAGGGGAAAAAATTCCACAAAAAAGCTACGGGTTAGGTCCTTTCCCCCAATAGTGAAGTCAGGTAACGAGTACCAACACAAACAATGTCAAAATCAGGTCTCCTCTTCCTTATCTGTTGCAGTGCCTACCCTTTGGAACAGCATTCCACCCAAGAGATCTGTATGGCTTCCCTCTTGATGATTTAAAAAAAAATCTCTGAACTCCTGGCTGTTCCCCACAAACCTTATGGGAGGGTGGGTGTTGACCCTCTATAATAGTGCTTTTCAACCTTGTCAACATTAAGGTGTGTGAAATTCAACTCCCAGAATTTCCAAACCAGTACTTCCTAGCATGCTGGGGTTATTATTATCAATAGACACTGCTTATATTAGTTTATTAATGAATTCACTATAATATTGTATTGCTCATATTGTATCAATTCATTGACAAAAGAGTGACTTCTGAAAGTTGTATAGTTGTGTTTTTTTCCCCTTTTCCTTTTTAGTTTGTATTCCTTGTTTGGTTTTTAACTTTTTCTTTAAAATTAAATATAGTTTTGTTAAAAAAATCTAACAAGGGACAAGAGACAAGGAAGGAAGGAAGGAAGGAAGGAAGGAAGGAAGGAAGGAAGGAAGGAAGGAAGGAAGGAGGGAGGGAGGGAGGGAAGGAAGGAAGGAATTAATTACAGCTTGCACTCCTGTTAGATCTGAAAAACTACCTTTTTCAAATCTGTTTCCCAAATATATTGACTTCATTTCCCATAATCTTCAACGAATGACGATTGAAGAATGAGGGCAACTAAATTCCAGCACATCTGAAGGACTGCAAGTTAGCAATACTGATATAAAACAAAAACATGCAAAGACACTGATCCAGATTGGCAAAACACAGACGTTTACTTAAATTAGGATCCTAATTTTCAAGAAGAGCACCGGTAGTCCTTGACTTACAACCCTTTGTTTAGTGGCCGTTCGAAGTTACAACGGTGCTGAAAGAAGTGATTTAGGACCTTATAACTGTTGCAGCATCTCCATGGTCACATGATCAAAATTCAAATGCTTGGCAGCATGTATTTATGGCAGTTGCAATCTCCTGAGTTCATGTGATCACCTTTTGTGAACTTCTGCACAAAACAAAGTCAATGGGAAAGCCAGATTCATTTAACAACCACACGAAGAAAGGTTGTAAAATTCACATCTATGGAGATTCTCAGTCATCCAGGTCACGGTTGTCCCAAAGGCATTTTCTCAAGAGGCAACTGGACTTCCTGGTTTTTCTTTTGAAGGCATTTTGCTTCTTGTCCAAGAAGCTTCTTCAGCTCTGACTGGATTGTTGTAAAATTCACAATAACTGTCTTGTTTAGCAATGGAAATGGTAGTCGTAAGTTGAGGACTACCTGCAGTCAATAATAATGTGAAATATTGGACCTTTTCTTCTTTTTCCAAATGTGGAGATAACACATTGGCATATTTCCTACTATTTTTCAAAAGAAACTTGGAAAAATGAAGAACTATATATGACAATGTTTCAATCCAATTTAAGTCCTTTTGTGATATGCTAGGCTACTCAAGAGATGTAACAGACAACCACAAGGGTCAGTGGAACTAAAGCTAACCCTTAGGAAAACGAAAGACAACATTTCTACAAACTTGGCAAAAAATCTACTTCTCAAATTGGAATTCCCGACTCTAGGGGGCAGTGCTCATCTCTGTTTCAAAGCCGAAGAGCCAGCGCTGTCCGAAGACGTCTCCGTGGTCATGTGGCCGGCATGACTAAACGCCAAAGGCACACAAAACGCTGTTATCTTCCCACCAAAGGTGGTTTCTATTTTTCTACTTGCATTTTGACAACTGCTGGGTTGGCAGAAGCTGGGATAAGTAACGGGAGCTCACTCCGTTATGTGGAGCTATGGATTTGAACTGCTGAACTGCCAACCTTCTGATCGACAAGCTCAGCCACCGCGTCCCAATATAACAGCTAACATGCCATTAATTTCAGATGGATTCTCTTTAGTTTAAATACTATCAATGAAGCTTTGAGTTGCTTGGTAAAGAGATGAGCAGCATACAAATTTAATAAATAGATGATAGCTAGCTAGATAGGCAAGCAGGCAGGTAGGTAGGTAGGCAGGCAGGCATAATCAGCCTCACCATCTGCATTTCCACCCACTGTATTAAATCAGTTGCAGCCAATTGCTTTCCTGGAGATATTATTGGCTGTTAATGGAAGACTTTTACACTTTTATGTAACACAAGAAAAGGACAAAGAAAGAAGAGGTTCTGAAAGCAATCTCATAACAGCTTATTAAATATCAGGTGGTCAATTAAAGCTGATGGAGAAATCTTTGCTTTCTTGCTGTCAGATTAATTGGTGAGAAAGCGGCCAGTGATATGTTTCCGAGAAAGAAGATCACAGTAGCTTCCTCCCTGTGATGCAATCAAGGGGAATAGTTTATTTTAATAACAAGTCAGTGACTGTAAGAAGTTTAGTATCCTCTATTTGGTCTATCGGTCGATTTTCACCCAGAACTCACAGTCTGAATATATCTATACATGAAATAAGTTTGCCAAGCACTGATTATTTGGGATTTGATTTCACACTGGTATTTTAAATTCGATTTCATGCAGTTGAATGCAGTAGCTGAGATGGGAGGGGGCTAAAAACCAGGAGATGGTGATTTATGGTCCTCCCTTAAGACATGAAGCCAGTTAGGTGACTTTAAATGACTCTCAATCGACCTGTAGTGCCCTGTGAGAATAGCCTTGGGAGACCAGAGGAGGAAGAGAGCTGCAAAGCCTACAGAAAGAAAAGGGGTGTGGGGAGCATCTCAGAAGGGATCCTCCCCAGTGTTCTGGAAAGTAAAAATAAGAGAGGGGAGAGGGGGAGGCACAATTTGATCAAGACCTAAAAGCAGAATCTTTCTATTCCAGCACGACGACCATTCCTTTTGTGGCATTACATCTGTGTTCTCTGTTAATTACAAAATGACTAAAATATGCAGTTGGTCTAGTCAAATATAAATTATTCAAATGGCAAACTTTGCATTAAAAGATCTGCTTCAAAGTCGTTAAGGGTCCTGAATGAGCTCTCTTACTTAAAGGCCAACAGCAGAAATAACCAACTATTTTATGCTCTTATGCAGCTGGCTTAGGAAGTAAAACGAGAAATAAAGAGACAAAATGGCAGTGCATTATTCTTTATCATTCTGTGTTCTAATTACACAATGATACTGCTTTGCATAATCAGATGTAATTATTCTAATTGCATGTATAAGCAGTAATCAACCAAGAATTACTCAGGGAAAGCAGGGGATGGAGATAAAACTAGATGCAAATCAAAACCAAATGCCATTCCAGCAAAGTTAAAATGATGGTGTGTTTCACTAGTGGACAAAAATAGACCATCATATACTAACAATACCAGTTCTCTGCTACAATAAGGAAAAGAATTAAGATGGTGATAGTCCTCATTGATAAGAACTAAACTAAAGCACTGAGCAGAAGTGAGCAGGCAAGACAATGGTAAGCAAACTACCATATTTTTCGGAGTATAAGACGCACCTTAGTTTTTGGTAGGGGATAAAAAACAGCTTCTAAAGCACAGCTGATTGTTGGAGGGGGAAGCAATGAGAAAAGCAGGCAAAGAACGGAAGATCGCTTCATCCGTTAGCACCTCACTAGGGCTGAAAAACAGCTTCGAAAAAACTACATTCAGAGTATAAGACATACCCAAATTTTCAGTCTCTTTTAGGGGGGGGGGAAGTGTGTCATACTCCAAAAAATATGGTATGTAGATATCAAAATTATAGGAGGCAAATAATGAAAAAACAGGAGGTCTGAGCCACATGATTGAGGGGGAATAAGATTTTGAAATTAAGAACATTTTAGATTTTCGTAAACACTGAGGAAAGCTCCACTATTTAGCAGTGTGGACTTTCCTCCCGTTGAAACTGAATGGGTGGATTGTAAGCATGGTAAAGTGTCCAAACTCCTCAAATGCTTCGATAACCAATATCCCGATAAACCAAAATAACTCCTTATCCTATCGCATATCTATCTTGTTTCTCTCGCTCTTTGTTGTGTCTTTCCGTTTGTTTTGCAGGACTCACCTCCTTATCGGGGGGGAGGGGCAGCATGTCAGATCCACCACCACCGGCTTGGCGCCTTGCTGGCATTCTGCCATCAATCAGGGACAACAGGGGGCAACAAATGGGCAATAAAGCTATATACCTTTATGATGGAAAATTGGGAAGTGGGGGTTGACAGTTGAGGAAGGACAGAGTGTTTTGGAATACGATTCATGCTGGCAAACTGGTATCTTCAAGGCCATTTTTCCTGAGAGTGGAATTTCACCAGTCCAAATACCTCAGAGTTTCTCAAAACATCTTGGTGGTGCTGGATTGGCTACACAGGGGTGTACCCTGGAGGGAAGGCTAGGGAAACCAGGGAGTTAGTTCTGTATTGGTCCGCGGGAACTTTAAATTCTGCTTTACTGCATTCAGCATCCCTTAGCAAAATACCTTTTCACTTCAACTCAGTGGAGTCAAGAGTTTACTTTCCTGGGAGATCAAACTGGGGCAGGTCTGACACAATCATTGGATCAGGACACAACTGAGAATAAAAAAATAGGATTTAACTAGCACAGCCCTAAAATTCTTAAGAACCAAAACTGACCTCGTGGTTTAATCATCTCCCAAACTTTGTTCCAGCTCAGCAGACAAATGTAAGAGTCTCTTTATTTCTGCCATTACAAAAAAGCTACAAAAGAGCAAATTTGGTGGATCAACTGAGTTTGCCAATAGATCTTCAATATTTTTTTTAAGTTTACTTCAATAATTTTTTTAAAGTTTGAAGTTTACTTTAAAAGTTAAGGACATGCTGCCCTTGTAGTAGTAAAAACTACTACAAAATCAGAGAAATGTCAAAAAAGAAAGGAAAGAGAAAAAGACAAAACAATATATATGAAAAATAATTCTCCCTTTTCTCCAGACAAATATAAAAATCTTGAGTCTTTTCTAGTACTTCAGTAAAAAAGAAAAATCTCTTCTTCTTATATCTTTTCTTTATCAATAATCAAATTAGAAAGACTCATCATTCAGTCCTAGCCAGCAAAGGATGATCAAGAGCTATCAAAAATATTAACACATATTATAATCTTAATTAAAAAATTCTTTTGTAATCCAGACTTATAACTTTCTCTATGAACTAAAGCAAAATAAACCATTCACTATTCATAAATGGATCTTTAAAGCCTTGTTATTCAGTTCTGATCAAAAAGAAATCTCATTAACTGCTACCTCAAGCCACAATATATATAGTTTGACCCTGTTGAAACAGATTCTCTTTATAAACTTTTTGTTTACTTTTAAAAAGCTTAATTTTTGATCTTTGTCTCACAAGTTGGCTTCTCATCATTGTCTCTTTGTCTCCTTTCAGGATCAGTTTCATCAAGTCTCAAAACAGATTCCTTGTTTTCACGTATTTCTTTTGTGTATCTGAGATATGAAAGCTTTGCAAGTCATTCTTCTATCGTTTGAATATCCTCTCAAATTATTTAGACATCAGATGTTTCATATGTCAATTTTTTTCCTTATCATTCTTATATTTTCACATTTTAAAATCCATTTTCAGATCCACACCATCTTTTTCCATATCACTTTTGTAGTTCAGATTTTTTCCCCTCCAAATCCACATTCAAATCAATCTCAGTCTCTGTTTTATCCAATGCAATATGTTGCTCTTCTAAATCCTCTGCTATAGTATCAAACATTCTTGTGAGTAGCTTCTGCGTACCTTGGTCCCAAACAGCCTTAATTTCTTCTATAGTCAAATAGTATTGAAGGTATCATTTTCTGCTTGTTTGTTTGTCTGGTGTTAATTCCTGCTTATCTAGGTGCTTTCTGTTGAAGATGTTTTTTTGTTTCTTTCTTGGTTTTTTATTATCTCTTTTCAACTTCCCTAATCAAGGAACTATTAAAGAGGAAACAATAGAGCGGACAATCAAGTAGAACATAATACTCCAATCAATAATCTCCCAAGGAGAAAAGCCACACTCCTATCAATACTGGCGGAGCAAGCTACTATATATAAACAGCAAACCCCATCCTCAGTAGCACTGAAGATGCTACCTACGATAGTGGAGTAATGAAATGTCTGTAAGCAAACAACCAAGTTCCGAAAGCACCAAGCACTGCACATCAAATCCTACAGCTATCTCAGTTCTTTCTGCAGGTATGATGGGATAGGATAGCTCTATTCCGCAATGGCAAGTCTTATCCCACCTCTATTGCTTCTCTTCACAGTCACTACCATCACCTGACCTACTTCCAAAGTAAAGGGTAATAGGCAAGGGTGGACTGCTGAGGGTTCACTGGGGTTTGGGAGAACTTCTAGCTAAGATTATGTGCAGTTCGGAGAACCCACAAATCCCACTCCTGGCTGGCCCTGCCCACCCTGCCCCTCCCCTCCCAGGAGTCCCCGCGGTCCATTTTGGATGCAGGTAAGTGCAGGACATGTGTGTAGGCTCAGGGACAGCAAACAATGGGCCTACCAGAAGTTTGGGAAGGGCCTCTGGAGCTCGGGGAGGCCATTTTCGCCCTCCCGGAGGCTCAAGAAAAACCTCCAGAGCCTGGGAAGGGCAACCCTCCCCTGCTGTGGTGCAGGAGGCCGACTAGGTCATACCCACCATGGCCATGTCCACCCAGCAACTGGATAGAGAGCCCCTTGCTAAAATTTCTGAAGCTCATGCCTTGTAATAGGGATTTTGCACACATTGAGGCAGGGTCCCAGTAAGGGTGGAAATGCTATTGAACACCTATAGAGTTAAGGGCAATTGAAGCTGAGAGTATCTCATTCACAGGCTGGAGACAGCATCACAGAAACAAACATCAGCATCTGAAGCAAACTGTAATGATGCTAAGATGACTGCATACTTGATGACATAGTGAGACAAATTTGCCAGAATTCTGTATTTATGCCAGCATGTCTAATGCAAGGGACACACAAGCAATTTACATGATTATGTCACCATGCATTTCTCACTCACCTTGCCTTTGGCTGGCTTGCAAATGTTTGCAAAAGCAAAAGCAAAAAAAAGTGAATGTTTATTTCATAGTTGCACTTGGGGAAACACCCTTTGATGAAAAGCATCTGCAAACATTTTACAGAGCTGTTGCATTACTGAAGATATTCATTCCATGGCGGACTATCAAGCATGCATTGTTGTTTGCTGATGGCAGATGATCTTCAATAATAGAAGCAAGTAGGCCATGTTTTTAATGGTTAGTTTGAACCTTAATAGCTAAATAACTTAATAGCAAAGATTAGGGCACAGTATTGGATCCATAGCTGTTCTTGATTACAAGGAAAATGCTCTGCATTTAAGAGGGAATAGCTAATTCCAATCTTCAAATATCAGGACTCAATGCACAAGCCTTTTGACCAAACAGAGGCAAATCTAAACAAACAAACAAAAAAAAAACCTAATACCTTTTTAAAAAAGAGCTGAATTTCCTTGAATTAATTGAACTACTACAAGTGTATAACTTTTCATATTGCACCAAGATAGAAACTGTGGCTTAGAAAGTGCAATGTTTGGATTCACATGTTGTGCTATGCCAAGCTTGCTTGCAAGTATATTATGGCTTAGCACAATGTGTGAAACAACTCACTGCCTTTCTCACAAGTCAAAGAAAAGATAAAAATGGAGCAGAATAAGTGAAACTAGGTCATAACTGTCCACACTAGTGACATGGAGAGGGCAGGGAGGAGGGCGTCCGGGATAGGTTGTCAAAATCTGTGAGGTGGCCAGTACGATATCATAATCAGAGCCCTAAGTTTTTTGTATGTGCAGCGCACAAACACATAAAGAAGTAGGCTTTGTGCCATCATCTTGAAAAATTTGACACTCATCCTCCAATATTTATAGCTCAAAATATACATTGGTAGCTATATTTGTTTGGGCACACAGCACCAGATGTAACTATTATCCATTCCTTAGTCTGTTGTTTGAACCTCTAGTCAAGATCTTGGCATGGAAGCTGGATTTTGAAGGCCAAGGGCTCTAGCAATTGAAAACAAAGCAGGAATAGGATGAAATATAAGCAGTGAAATAAAGGGAAAGTTTCCCCTCGCGCATACGTGCTAGTCATTCCCAACGCTAGGAGGTGGTGCTCATCTCCGTTTCTAAGCTGAAGAGCCAGCGCTGTCTGATGACAATTCTGTCATCATGTGGCTGGCATGACTAAATGCCAATGGCGCATGGAACTCTGTTACTTTCCCATCAAAGGTGGTCCCTATTTTTCTACTTGCATTTTTTACGTCCTTTCAAACTGCTAGGTTGGCAGAAGCTGGAGCAAGTAACAGGAGCTCACTCCGTTATACGGCGCTAGGGATTTGACCCGCCGAACCACCGGCCTTTCTGATCAACAAGCTCAGCATCTTAGCCACTGAGCCACCATGTCTCCTTAGCAGTGAAATAGCTGGTATCAAAAGCAACCATTTTTCAGGGTCTCAGAGCCTCTGAGCAACCCCTGTTCTGACCCCAGATTCTCCCCAGAGTCAAGTAAATGACTCCGTGAACCATTATTTTAATTTCCCAAAAATCCCCCCCCCCCAAAAAAAACTTCATTCCAAGGCATTATGGGAAATTGAATGCCCTATTGTTGCAGCCTTACAGGGCAACGTTACCGATGAGTTGTTTTAGGTGGGCACAGGTTCTTCAAAAGGAGCTAAATGGGCTGAGCTGCGACCATACGGCATTTAATTTTTTTCTTGAAGCCTGAGGAAAAGATAATAAGATTTTTCACCTCATTTCATTAATGGTTCTAAAAACCCACTGAGGAGTAGGAAGTAGGAAGGAATAGAAGAGCTGACAGTGAGGAGAGCAATAATGTGGGGAAACTGACAATGGTTGCTACTGACAGAAGCCAAGCATTTGAAGTATGTATGTGCTTCTGGGTAATGCTATAGTTGCCATTGCTATGGCAACAGATTGCTTACATTCATTCTTGGGAAGGATAAAAAAATAAAAATAAAAAGAATGTGGTGCAGAGAATGGGAGATATGTGGTTGGGAGAAAAATATACCGGCTTTGTGCCAGAGGTCATTTCCCATAAAAGTCAGAAAAGGGGACACCAGTAAAGGCGTATATCATCCATCTCAAGCCGATTTAATTGGCTGGGTTTTTGTTAGGCCTCTTAGCCAACATAGAAAGTAGCAGACGATAGTTCCAAAACTTAAAACTGTAAACTGACAGACAATAAGCCTAGAAAATTCCCATCATATCTGAAAAGTAAGCTACCGTATTTTTCAGAGTATAAGACACACTCCCCCGCCCAAAAAGAAAGTGAAAATAAATTTGGGTGCGTCTTATACACCGGGTGTAGCCAAAAAGGCGAGGCACGGAGGATGCGATGGTCTGTGGCAATCCCTCCAGCCTGGAACAGCTGATTGGGGGTATTCCGGGAGGCCGATCCAGCCACCAATCAGCTGCTCATGCTGAATTGGGCTGCAATAATGTGCTGAAGCTGATCTGGCTGTTCGCTATTTGATGCAAGGACGTGTCAGAGTTTGCAGCAGCAATCACATTCAGAAAGCACACACAAGTAACTGATTCAGCAGGTTTCAATAACTTATTTTTATATATAATATAAGGTGACCAGATTTTCAGATTGGAAAAGAGGGACACCCTTGACCGGGGGGGGGGGGGGGGGGGCTTGATTAAAAAAAAATTTTTTGTCAAAAGGTCACCCCAGGACACTGAAACCAGCATAAATACGAATCTGTTGCCAAACAAAATTTTGATCACGTGACCATGAGGATGCTGCAACGGTCGCTAAGTGTGAAAAATGGTCGCAACGGTCGCTAAGTGTGAAAAATGGTCTCAACGGTCGCAAAGTGTGAAAAATGGTCATCAGACACTTTTTTCAATGCCATTGTAACTTTGGTCACTAAATGTTTTCCCCCTCCTCGAGACTCCTCACTTCTTCCTTCATTCCTCTTGCTTATCTACCTTCACCTTATCTGTCTTCTGCTCTTTCCCTCTCTTCCTTCCTTCCTCCCTCCTTCCATCCTCTTCTTTCCTCACTCACTCCCTTCCTCCTTTTTTCTCTTCCTTCCTCCTTCCATTCTTTATACGATATAAAATTCAATGAGGGTGAAACACACCAAATCTGGCAAAGCTGCCTTGCACCAACCTGGCCTGCCCATAGAATAGCAGCCACTTTGAGACACATAAACCTGGTCTGAACATATTGCATCACAAAGATTTGCAAAGATCACATTTGCAAAAAGGAACATTTCTTGTAGTAAATACATTTTATAAACAATTTAAAAGTAAAAATCCCCCCCAAAATAATAAAAAGGTATTCTATAAATAAAAGAAATCCTTAAAAACCATTGTTAAGTATTACACCAGCAATAATTTATACTGTCACCATTTCAAACTATCATCAGAAATACGAATCCGTTGCCAAACATCAACATTTTGATCGCGTAACCATGAGGATGCCACAACGGTCGCTAAGTGTGAAAATGGTCGCTAAGTGTGAAAAATGGTCATCAGTCACTTTTTTCAATGCCATTGTATCTTCCTGATTATTAAAAGTGCAAATTCACTCAGTGTCAATCATGACTCCTCAGTCCATTTCAAAGTATTGTGCATAGAAATTTTAAAAATGGCTTGTTTCAATTTATTTTGGATAGAATCTTTTTTTAAATAGTCTAAGACAATTTAAAAAAAGAATCAACACAGAATACCACTATTTTAAAAAATCATATGCACAATAAATAAAATATTATTTTAAAATACATTGAGCCTATACTCCTTACAGTAAATGACTCATCTGGAAACAAGCCAATAGCATTTTTTGTGCTTTCAAATTTACAGATGTTCCAAAATCAGCTTAAAGTCCAAATATTTAAAGACCACCCCCCTCAAAGCTATCTTACCAGAGCTTTAAATATCTTCTGGGGAGGCCCTGTAATCCCATTCATGACAAAGGTAGGGCTTTCTCAGGAGGAAGGTTTCAGCTGATGCCCATCCTTTGGAAACCTCCTCCAGAGCAGGGAGCCCTAACCTGCTGTCCATTCAGGAAGGCTGTACAAATTATTCTGTCTTCTAGAGCCATTGGGATTTAATATGGTTTTATCACTGGATTTTCTTTTTATTGTTTTTGTGGAATTGTTACAATGATTTTATAATAATATAATTTTATTTGGCATTTTTGTTGCTGTAAACTGCTGAAAGCCCCTGATAGAATACAAATTATTTAATAATAAATTTAAAAAGCTGGATGCAAAATATGAAAACATTGCAAACTATTGTTCAAGATAATTTGAGAAAAGGGAATCATTCACCAAGAGTGCTAATAACTACTGCTAAGTTATATAGCAAATCAGATACTAAGGCCTAATGCCACAGAGGGGAGAGAAATTCATAAGTTTTCAAGATTTCCTGCACTGCTTCAAACATATACACTTAATACCAATGAATCCACAGCTATTATTTGATACAAGAAGATGGGTATGGAGAACGGAAAGAAATTTAAATTAATAAAAAAGATGCCACTGAAATCATCTGTTTTAAATTATAATCCCTCTTCCTGACAGTGGATCAATAAAAAAAGATTATGCCCAATTCAAACTGGAAAAATACATTTAGCTCAAAAAAATAAGATCGTCATGGTGATGAAAGAACATGGCAAGTATCCCTAGGAATTATTTGTCTCTCCAGGCAAATAAGGAAATACCTGTTGCTCTGGTCTTTAATGCAATTCTTGCTTAAGGCAGAGCCCTCCCCCGAAAAAATGCTTCTGCCGGGCTGCGAGAGCCACGTGGAAGTTGTCTGCACAGCTGAAAAAAGGACTGTTTGCTGGGCTGGGAGGAGGAGACAGCCCCCTGCCTTCTCCCCCTTTGGCTTTGCGGAGTTCACAGCCAGCACGGGCGGCAAGTCTGGATGGAACCACGTGGAAGTTCTCTGCGTGACCGGCAGCCGCTTTTTACTCCCGAGTAAAATTTTTACTCGGGAGTAAGTAAAATTTACTCCCGAGTAAAATTTTTTACAAAACATGATTTATTTTACTCACCACCAGTAAGCGCAGCTGCAACCCCAACAAGAAAGACAAAATAAAATGGAGACTCAGCTAAGGAGTCCAGCCAATCAGTGAGCTGGTTGGCCAGCTCACTGATTGGCTGGAGTCCAGCCAATCAAATCAGTGAGCGGCAGGCTGGGCTGGCTTAAATTTGTAGGTAGCATAGAACAGAACGATGAGCCAGCCCAGCAGCTGATGGGCGGGAGCTGCGAGCGCCAAAAAAAGCGTGCCTTTTAAAAAAGCGGGCGGGACGCGGGAAAATGCATCAAAAAGCGGGGGTGTCCCGCCAAAAGCGTTATGTCTGGTCACCTTAATATAATATAACACATTAAGTAAATATATAATACCAAAAGCAGGTTTTCCAACGTGGTAGTTCAGCAGAGAAATCTCACTTTCAGTTTTAGTTTCAGATATCAGCACAGCATGCAGCTTTAGTACAAAACAAGCCATGCCCTGACTCCTTGCTGTCTCCTTCCTTGTTGCTCACATAGCAAATGCTGTTTGTTTCCAAACAGCCCTCAACTCTCTCACACACTGACAGGACGCTAGCCAGATTAATACCGCCCTGAGTCCCCCTCGGGGGAAAAGGGCGGCATACAAATGAAATAAACATAACAATACCATGCATGCTGGTAGGCAGAGGCATAATTTCTTTTCCTTATTTTCCTCCCCAAAAATTAAGGTGCGTCTTATACGCCGGAGCATCTTATACTCTGAAAAATACGGTAATTCAGAATCTTAGGAATTGTTTTCCAAAATATTGGGATCGTGTCAGGTTGCAGAAAGCTGCTTTAAATCTTTATTTCTGGCCATTAAGAAATTAAGGAAGCAGGCACCAGAAACAAAGCTGTTTCGGTAATATCCTATATATCAGAGTCCAGGTTGTCCTTGAGTTACGACAACATTAGAGCCCCAAATTTCCAGTGCTAAGCAAAGCAGTTGTTAAAGTGAGTTTTGCCCCATTTTACAAGCTTTTTTGCCACAGTTGTTAAGTGAATCATTGCAGTTGTTGATTGAATCTGTCTAAAAGAGAAAAATGGCGAACACTTAAGAAATTAATGGAAAGAGAAACAGAAAGACAACCTCACCCCAACTCTGTTTAATTGTGTTACATACATTGGGAAAAAATTTGTACTTTTCAAGTTTGGCAACTTGGATTTCAACTCCCAACTAAGGAATTCTGGGAATTGAAGTCCACATTTCTTCAAATTGCCAAGTTTAAAAAACAGTGGTTTAAATGAAGGATTCTGTCAGCCTCTGTTTTGCTTGCTATGCTTGCTTGCTATTGGCTGCCATAGGAACGGGGGTGGTGGTGCATAGTATTAGGGAAGGGAATTATATTGTACTGGAGGAGTCTTGTTCTCACCATCTTCTGCACATGCTGATGACGGGTGTTTGGGCTTGGTCAAGGCCAACCGTTCCGCATACCAACTTGATGAGACTCTTGAAGATGCACCCTACATGACACCTTAGGGCAGTGTTTCTCAACCTTGGCAACTTGAAGATGTCCGGACTTCAACTCACAGAATTCCCCAGCCAGCGAATGCTGGCTGGGGAATTCTGGGAGTTGAAGTCCAGACATCTTCAAGTTGCCAAGGTTGAGAAACACTGCCTTAGGGAGTTGCAAGATTGGACAATGGGTTGGGGAACTGGGGGGAGGGTGCTGGGTAAACGTTTGATATGTATATGTTCCCGCCTTTCTGGCTCAGATCTTGCTTTCCTTTAGCTGTTTTCACTTCATATCTAGTAAAAGTACTTTATCTTCATTGAAATGGAGTTGAGGTTTTCCTTTCTTGGATATTGAAGGAGGTATGCTTGACAGATTCAAAAATTATTAGGCTATCTGCAGGGTCATTTGAGCCTTCTGCTCAACGGTGGGCTGCACATTTCATTACCACCGGTTTTCCGCAGGTGAGCGGGTGCCTTCCGCACATGTGCATGCACTTTGCTCATGCATACGCCTTTCACGCATGCGCCTGGCCTCAAAAACGTGCCTAAATAGGATGGCATAGAGCCGGGGCAGATGGCCAGGCTCACCTGCAATTTCCACTACCAGTTCGGGCGAACTGGTCCAAACTGACTGAATACCACCTCTGCTTCTGCTGCCCTACTGATAAAGAACAAAATGTTTATTTCCCATCATATTAATTTACACAACACAAGCGAGCAATCCCGCATGCCCCATTCTCTCTTCCTATCTATGACCATGAATTAATTTAAAAATTAAGATGGGTATGTGGGATAGTGGCGGAAAAGAAATAAAATATAATTACCTAAAAACTTATCTAGTCAGAGACTGTTTTATCCTCTCCTCTGTGCTCTTTCTTTATGCCACTAGTTACCATCAGTGCTTTTAGTATACAAAGGATAAAATGTAAACAAAAATATATGGACAAATAGCCATTTTAAAGCAGGTGTACAAAAATAATCATTTTCTCTAAATCTCTTTCTGATGGCTTGAAAAATATCTTGCTACAGAAGCTTCCAAATTCAACCCCTGCTATTTGTTCCAGATTTAATCAGCAATATTTTCAGCAATGTTTGTCAACCTCAGTAACTAGGACTTCAACTCCCAGAATTCCCCAGTCAGGAAGGCTGGCTGAGGAATTCTGGGAGCTGAAGATTACACATCTTAAAGCACGGGTGTCAAACTCGTCACGTCACATTGCCGTCACGTGACATTTTGCAACGTTTTTCCCCCTTTATGGAGCTGGGGTGGGCGTGGCCTGCGCGTGATGCATCTGGTTGATAAATACTGCTTTACAAAGTAATTCCCAGTTTGGTTCCCTTGACGTGTTTAACTATTGTACTTCCATAGTCTTTAAAGATTTACCTCATTCTAGTTTAAAATACTATCCATCTCAGTTAAAGCTTGGGTCATAAATGAGATTGACCTTTAGCAAACTGATAGGGCCACCTCATTTACCTATAGCTCCTTTATGGAGCAGATTTCCTGCAACAATGATGTCATCATTGTGGTAGATCTTACATGTGAGGTATTGATCTGTTTGTGTGCCTCAAAATACTCCAGAGTGTCAAAATGGCTTGCTTCTTCTTGGCGGCCATCGTTGCTCAATAAATCTCGATGCATAAAATATAAGGATCAATGTGATGATATTGAAAGAGAATTTGATAACTTGACAGATTATTTGGGTATTAAAGTTTCTTTACCGTGTGGAATGGGAAAAAGGAATGATTACCTTTAAGATTAGTTGTTCTATTTGCTTCACCTAACTAAAACAAATGAAACAGGATATTGGTACCAATACCCCCTGTGGGGAGGTAAATGGGTAATGAATGTCATGTCTCTGTTTTGGGAGATTGTGTCTGAGGTCTACGTGACACAGGAAGGCCAGGTACTTTGGGATGATCGATATATTGGCTAAAAGTATAAAAGACTGTAAACAACTGCCCTTTGGGGTTCAGATTTTGCTTGATCAATCGCTACTGAACCTTTGCGCAAATAAACCTCTCCCTTTGACAAAGAGCTGGTCTTGTCTCATTTTCTGCTACAATATTATCTGGTCAGCTGATTAACTGAGAAGGAAAAGGCCAAATATGGTGCTTACAGTCCCATCTCACCCTCCACTGACCCATCACAGATGGTTCATTAACAAGAGCCTGTGGTTTAATATACCATTTAAGCCTAAAGTAGCCACTACTGTCGGTTTGGATAAATCAGAATTTGAAACAAGTTATGATCTTTATGTTTTTGGTTTCCAGAAATCAGATGCAACTTTTTCAGGTTTCGATCGCACAACTCTATTAGTTAAACAATCAGGCACAAATGGAGACTACTGCAATGCGCTCTACATGGGGCAGCCCTTGAAGAGTATTCGGAGACTTCAACTCGTCCAGAACGCAGCCGCGCGAGCGATTGTGGGTGCACCTCGGTACACCCACGTTACACCTATCCTCCGCGAGCTGCACTGGTTACCGATCAGTCTCCGGATACGCTTCAAGGTTCTAGTCGTAACTTATAAAGCCCTTCATGGTATTGGATCTGGATACTTGAGAGACCGCCTGCTGCCAATTACCTCCCACAGACCCATTAGATCTCACAGGGTTGGCCTCCTCCGGGTGCCATCTACCAGCCAATGCCACCTAGCTATTACCCGGGGGAGGGCCTTCTCTGTGGCAGCTCCGGCCCTCTGGAATGAACTCCCCGCAGGGATTCGGACCCTCACCTCTCTCCAGGACTTCCGAAAAGCCATCAAAACCTGGCTTTGCCGGCAGGCCTGGGGGTGATGAGTTCCCTCCCCTCTTGACATGTATGGTTGTGCGACTGTTGTCTACTTTTATTATTTGTATTTTGTCTTTTATGTTCCCCCCCTTTTTTCCCCCTTGAATTGTTCGCCGCCCTGAGTGCTCCCGGAGAAGGGCGGCATACAAATAATAAAATACAAATACAAATAAAATACAAATACAAGACAGCAAATCTGTAAGCATCAGGCAGAAGCCATTACAATGTCATGTGCATTTTTATCTTATGACGTTGTTTGCACAATTATCTCATGGTGCGTGCGACATCACTTGCCCTTAAGTCCTCATCCCTGCAGAAATTCATAGAGAAAACACGTCTGTTTCCTAATCCTTTCCCCTGATTTAGCATGGCATAATAATACACGGGCAAACAATTGATACAACAAATTGAAGGTAAATCGCTTCTAACTTGATTGCAGAAAATGCGACTTGAGCAACAGAGTAGTCAACGCCTGGAATGCTCTACCCAACTCCATCGTTACATCCTCAAACCCTCACAGCTTCAACCTTAAACTGTCTACCGTGGACCTCACCACATTCTTAAGAGATCAGTAAGGAGGGCCTGCATAAGTGCACCAGCATGCCTACCATTCCTGTCCTACTGTCCCCATTTATCTGTATTTACTTCCTTTATTCATGTTTATGTTCACACCTATACTTGTTATCTTGTACATGTTTGACAAACAAACAAATAAAATAAAATAATAAAGCCTCCATGTGTATTTGGGAAAAAATAGTTCTAGATAGACTTAGTTCTAGGTAAGTCAGTGATGGGTTTCAAATTTTTTTAGAACCTCTTCTGTAGGTGTGGCCTGCTTTATGGGAGTGGCTTGCTGGCCATGTGACTGGGTGGGCATGGCCAACTTGTAAAATGTGGTGAAACTCACTTAACAATGTTCTTGCTTAGCAACCAAAGTGTTGGCTCAGAAACTCTGGCATTTGAAGCATGCAAGTCTTAAGGCTGTCAAGTTACAAGACCCTTGCACCCCTAACCCTTTAGAAAAAAAACCCAGGGGTGTTCAAACTTGACAGCTTTAAGACTTGTGGAGTTCAACTCCCAGAATTCCTCCTCTCGCTCTTCATCTTGATGATGTGCGGACAGGAGGGGGGAGGGAGCTGGAACCCGTTCTAAATGGCACTGTAGATTTGTGGAACCTCTTCTATAGAAGAGGTTAGAACTGGCAGGAACCCACCCCTATATCAAGTATTAGAAACGTAAAATATGCTTTTTTTGCTTCTGCTTTATTTGCTATGGGGGAGTAAGGGAGAAGGGAGGCGCTATGATACAGTACATTTCTGCTCAGATATTCAACTATTTTTACTGGCTTTTAGCTGTACAGAAGACGTGATAATATACGGTATATCTATCTCCCTGCTTTGAATGTTAAGAACCATTGGTGACCATAAATGGATGGTTTCAAGCATGATCAAAACCTCATTTTTCCCATGGATTCAGTTGGTGACTTTGGGACAATCACACCAATTCAATTTGGAACAACTCTACAAGGCTGGTTTTCACGCAGATAAAGGAATGCTTCCCTAAGCTCTTTGGAGAGAAAAAGACAAAAACAAAATGAAGTTTAATGAAAGGTTGCAGCTATGGAAACTAAGGTATGTATAGAGAGATAAATGCCAGTGACTATCTCCCCTTCTCATCCTTCTGATTAAAGTCACTGCACCACATTGTTGTGACCAAAAGCCTGGTTCACTGATGCTGCCAGATCACTTTGAAGATACAACATTAATGTATTAGTATACATGCTACAGAGTCAATAACAGCAAATATTTGTAGCTCAGGGTTGAAATGAGGGATCTTTGGTGCTCTCTGAACTTGCTTGTTTTTTTTTCATTACCCAAACTAGGTAACAACACTAGCACTGATGATGTTACCTAGTTTGGGTAGTGAAACGCCTGCAAGAAAACAAGCAAGCTCGGAGACCACCTAGGACCCTTCATACAATAAAATGTGCATCGGGCTCCTACTAAAGCCTGTCAGTTTGCTGGGCAGCTCTGAGCAAAAGCAAAGCCACAGCTTACAGTACATACCTTTGGCCAGCTATATTGCAAAGGCGAAACAAAGGAAAAGGCAGGCAGAGTGTAAATTATAGTTATGATGTTGAAATGTTTCTGGTAAGCCCACCTGGGTGACCTTCTTTTTATTTCTCCCTTAATGCTAGATAGGCAGGTCATCTGCACTCTTCTCCCTGAGTTATGTCCAGGGAATATAAAAAATTTAGGCCAGAGCTTCCAGACTGATTCAGTCAGGGCCAATTCATCTTGCTGGGAATGTATTCTTAAAGGAGCACTTTAAGCTCTTCACATGTGTGGAGAGGAGCAGCTCTTGGTAATGAATGCAACTCACGAGTATAAGCAGAGTACCTTTACCACCACACTTAATAAATATTGGTCTTGTGTGGGAGAAAAAAATAGGCTAAAATAGGCTGTTTTCCTGAGGGCAATTTTTTATTTGTTTGTTGCATTGATTCCTTTGCAATCTGGCAATTTAAGCCTCCTTCCTTCCTTCCTTCCCTCTTTCCTAACATTTATCATATTTTCTATGGACTATAAGACACACCAGAGTATAAGACGCACCATGATTTTGAAGAGGTAAATTTTTTTTAAAAAGTTTTTGCATTCTGCAGGCCTCCCAAACCCTCTGCACACCTCATTTTTGAAAAGAAAAGGGGGGGGGGCATGCAGAGCTTTGAGAGGCTTGTAGAGTGCTCCTGGGGACTGGGTGGGGGCGGCAAAAACGAGCAAAAAATGACCAGTTTTTTGCAAAAACGTCCTGTTTTTTGCAAAAAAGGGGAGCATGCAGAGCTTTGGGAAGCTTGTAGAGTGCTCCTAAGGGCAGGGGGGGGGGTCAAAAATGAACGAAACCAGCTCCAGCCCCCAGGAGCACTTTGCAAGCTTCCCAAACCCTCTGCATGTCCATTTTTGCAAAGGGGGCGATATTTCAGGAAGCCAAAAATGCTGTATTCAGTGTATAAGACACACCCAGATTTCCACCCTCTTTTTGGGGAGAAAAGGGTGTGTCTTATACTCTGAAAAATACGGTAAATGCATTTATGTTTATATCTTACAATTAACTCTGGGTGGCTTCCAATAAAAAAAAAATACTATAATGTTTGATTTGGTTGCTACCTTTTGTCGTGCAGTTGTGGCCTAATGTACACATGCTAATAACATGACACCTGAAGGTTAAACTTTAAAAATCCAGAGCACCTGGGGGAGAAATTGTTTACTCAGCCTGTTCTCTTTGTGTTCTACCCATAGGGTAGAAAACAGGAAGCTAAGTTGATCATTTAAGAAATTCAGCTTTGCTTTCTAGAATTTCTCTCGTCTGTCACATTCAATATTACAGTTAGGCAATCATGTTATTAGGGAGAAGTGACTGAGCATGTAGTTCTGCATTAAGCATTGATGCTGGGATTTGGGTGAGCCACCAAGGCAGAATTGATGTTGATGTTTATTGGTCTTGTATTACTGTAACACGCTCTACATGGGGCTGCCCTTGAAGAGTGTTCGAAGACTTCAGCTGGTCCAGAACGCAGCCGCGCGAGTGATTGTGGGTGCACCCAGGTACCCATGTCACACCTATCCTCCGCGAGCTGCACTGGCTACCCATTAGTCTCCGAACCCGCTTCAAGGTGCTGGTCGTTACCTATAAAGCCCTACATGGCATCGGACCTGGGTACCTGAGAGACCGCCTCCTGCCGATCACCTCCCATAGACCGATTAGATCTCACAGGTTAGGCCTTCTCCGGATTCCATCTGCCAGCCGATGTCGGCTGGCGACTCCCCGGGGGAGAGCCTTCTCTGTCACAGCTCCAGCCCTTTGGAACGACCTCCCCGTGGAGATCTGGACCCTTACTACCCTCCCAGCCTTCCGCAAAGCCGTTAAGTCCTGGCTGCTCCAGCAGGCCGGGGGGCTCTCGAAACATCCAGCCCCACGGAAACTGTGACTGTTGTGTATTTTAAAGTGTTGTTTTGTGTATTTATCCCCTTCCCTTGTTTATTGTAAGCCGCCTGGAGTCCTTCAGGAGTGGGCGGCATACAAGACCAATAAACATCAACATCAAACATCAACTGATTCAGGTAACAGTAACCAGGGTATTAATTGGGTCTCCCAATTACGGATTGCATTTCTTAAAAACTCTCACTGAGTTCCATTTCAGACTCAGTGTAGATCCTCTTCTCAACCACAAAGTTCAGTAGGTGGCCCCATCTTGCTCAGCCATACCTACTGCACAGGATTGGTGAAATACTAAATGCCCATCTACCTTGAAAAGCAACTTGCAAAGTTCAACCAGTGCAGAATGAGGTTGCACCACCAAGCCACTAAAACAGTCATTTTGTTACTTGTTTCCAATCTGGCCTGTTCTGGAGACAATCACATGGGAGGTATACATAGACTTCAGGTTTCCCACTCTTGCCTAAGAGACTAGATCAGTGATGGCTAACCTTTTTCTAAAGGCGTGCCAAAATTGTGCTTGTGTATCAGTGGTGGGTTTCAATTTTTTTTAGAATCTCTTCTGTAAGTGTGGCCTGCTTTGTGGGAGTGGCTTGCCAGCCATGTGACTGGATGGGAGTGGCTTGCCAGCCATGTGACTGGGTTGGCGTGGCCAACTTGTAAAATGTGGTGAAACTCACGTAACAACGCTGTTGTTTAGCAACCAAAATGTTGGCTCAGAAACTCTGGCACTGAAGTGTGCAAGTCTTAAAGCTGTCCAGTTACAAGACCCTTGCACCACTAACCCTTTAGAAAAAAAAACCCAGGGGTGTTCAAACTTGACAGCTTTAAGACTTGTGGACTTCAACTGCCAGAATTCCTCCTCTCGCTCGTCATTTTGATGATGTGTGGACGGGCAGAAGGAGGGAGCTGGAACCGGTTCTAAATGGCACTGTAGGTTTGTAGAACCTCTTCTATAGAAGAGGTTAGAACTGGCAGGAACCCACCCCTGGTGTGCATACTAATGTGTGCGTACCCCACCCACGTGTGCATATGCACACACACACACACACACCTCATACATGCGCACACAAACACCTCACACAGACCTTCCCCAGGCTCCGGAGGTGGACTAGTGGTGAAGACACCAGGCTAAAAAGCAGGAGACTGTGAGTTCTATTCCCACCTTAGTCATGAAAGTTAAGTGGATGACTTTGGGCCAGTCACTCTCTCTTAGCCCAACCCACCTCACAGGGTCATTGTGGTGGGGAAATGAGGAGGAGGAAGATGTGTTGGATACGTTTACTGGCTTGAGTTATTTGTAAAAATAATGAAGGCAGGAAAGGAAGGAAGGAAAAGTAAGTTAGGCTAATAGATTGGAACTATCCTTTTCCTTCTGTATATAATCTTCTAGTTGCAGACTTTCCTCTAATTATAAACTTTTAATTACATTTCTTAACCCATTTCTGCTGCATTTAAATATGTGTGTTCTGGCAGATCCTCAGCATATTCAGCTTTCATTGCCAAGGGAAGTCCTACTCCCCATCTGCTTGTCCACCCTTTGTTTTTATAATTTCCCCACTTAGTTTAATTTCACCAGCACTCGCCAGAGCTTTTATTCCTCAGACAATATAAACATTTAATGTTTCTTTGGGAAGATTTATTGTTTTTCAAGCATTAGGAAATAGCTTTCTTGAAACTAATTCACTTTCTCCCTGAGACTTTGGAACAGGAGGAGAATGGAAGACAAAAATATCTCAATTTTGGAAAGAAAACCACTCAAGTGCTACATTTACCTCCCACACTGGATTTATTAAGTTCTAAAAAGCCAGATTTTAAAAAAATTAAGTTCCCTGAAATCTATCACTATCAAACACTGCAGAAATATCTTTTGGATTAATGCAGTGCTTCACAAACTTTTTCATTCATTACCCAAAAGCACTTTTCAGAAAGTTCTTACGGTATTTAAATGTCCCTGTTGTGATTGGAAAATGGATTCGGGTGTCATCATCCAAAGAAAAACAATTTTATTCAATTTTGAGTAATGTACTCAGGTTTGGGAGTACTGGCTTAATGTAAATAAATAAACTGGAATTTATTTATGCAAACCAGTGGTGGGTTCCAGATCCCGTTGCAACAGGTATGGTGCAAAGGGGCCGGGGGGCCACCACATGCATGCATGTAGGCATGCACGCAGCATGCGCCTGCGGACTTACCGCCTGTGGCGCTCCAGCTGCTCGGTGGAGCATCGCGCAGGCGCTGTACGCTCCATGCACATGCGCAGAAGCCCTAATCAGCTCAAATACAGGTAAGGACGGCGGGCGGACAGGTGAGTCCTCCGGAGCACCGTACCGGAATGGTACCTAGTGCTCCCAGCAGGCACTGGTATGCCCGTACCGGGGCGTACCGGTCGTATCCCACCACTGGTGCAAACTAACAATCAAATCACACCTACCATAACAAGACTAGACTAATATAACTAAGTCTGGGTTAAAAATGATCAAAGAGCTATAGAGGGAATACGAAGGCTATTTTAACCCAAACTTTTCTCTGTGTCAGAAATTCTAAGTCAGAGTTCCTCCAACCAATACCTGCCCACCACTTCTTAAAGTCCACCCATTCCCCCAAAAACTAACTCTGCCATTGAACTTCTGTTGAGTTTTGTTTTCAAGCATTTCTCTTAAAACTTCAACTAAATCTTTCCTGATATTTGATTCAACATGGCATCAAGCATGCAGAGAATGCAATGAAAACGGCTTGTTAAAATCAAAATGCTTTCCAAGATTAATATACCAGTAATAGTGACAATCCATTTGTGGTTCACACATTCCATCAGTGGTACAAGTATACATGCTTTCAGCTAGTTTATATATGAAACAAATTATATTGTTTCCAGACAGGTGGTCTAAATTACATTTAAAAGTAAAGGTTCTCCTCTCATATATGTGCTAGTCATTCCCAACTCTAGGAGGCAGTGTTCATCTCTGTTTCAAAGCCAAAGAGCCAGCGCTGTCCAAAGACGTCTCCATGGTCATGTGGCCCGCATGACTAAATGCCAAAAGCACATGGAACGCTCTTACCTTCCCACCAAAGGTGGCCCCTAGTTTTTTAGTTGCATTTCTATATGCTTTTGAACTGCTAGGTTGGCAGAAGCTGGGACAAATAACAGGAGTTCACTCTGTTACACGACGCTAGGGATTTGAACTGCTGAACTGCCGACCTTCTAATCAACAAGCTCAATGTCTTAGACACTGAATCACCACATGCCTTGAAATTGCATTTATATGACTTAATATCTTGAAAGCAAGAATACAAATACATCTCCACCCCAGCACGGCTCTCCAAAATGTTTAAAAATCTGGCCCCAAATTGTTGGAAGTGTAAAAAAACACCAGGCACTTTTTATCATATATGGTGGACGTGCAATGAGGCAAAAAAAAATATTGGAAAATGATTCAATCATGGTTAGAACAAATGGTGGGAGACCAAATCTTGTTTAAACCAGAAATTTTTCTCCTAGGTATAACACAGGAGGGGTTTAAGAAAGATACACTTTATCTAATTATACATGTACTAACTGTGGCACACATAACTTATGCACAATATTGGAAAAAAGAAAATACACCATCAGAGCTAGATATAATCAGAAAAGTGTTGGTCTGTGCAGAAGCAGATAGGCTCACTCTTGAACTTGGATATTTAGAATATTTTGAAGTCTGGAACAGATTTTATGATTAGTATAAGACAAGGTGACAAGACTGGAACAAACTGTATATATTGTGATTGGACAGAAGGATAGACAATGTATTAAGTAGGCTAATTGTTAATGCTGAGACTAGCTGTATATAATGTGAATGTATGGTCACTTCGACTTTGCGGTACTGCATTGTTTTAAATGTAAAATTAATAAAAATATTTTTTTTTTAAAAGGATACAAATCTAGATAAAGCCAAAGTATAGTTGGTTTTTACTAGCTCAGGCTTTTTTTAATGCAGAAATGTGAAATGTTTTATTCACGCTCCTTTAGGAATTTAGGGAGACACAGAAGAAATTTAAGATGTATCTAATCTTAATGCCACTTCCAAAGAGGATCCCTCCTAGGTGCTAGCCACCTGTAGATCAAATTGTATCAACTGAAGACAAATGACACAAATGATTTAGATTTAAAGTTTAAGTTAAAAAATATATTCTTAAAATACTGAGTATAATTTGGAACAGGGACATGCAGTCAGGGGAGGCAGGGAGACAGGGCCTCACTACTGTCATCATGAAAAGAAAAACAAATATAAAAGGAAAAAGGCTAAGGTAGTTGCTGACAGAGTCACAGTGGATGACTCTGCTTAGTGCTTAACTGCAGGGGGAGGCGAGAGAACTACGGGCCTCCTTTACTCTAGCGTTATGATCACTTGAGCAGGGTTAAGCAAGGGTTAAAAGGCGAAAAATTCTTTATGCAAAGGAGGCACGTGGTTCTCTGCCTCCTGTAGAGGGCATTTTTAGAAGTTTTTTAGAGTTCTCTGGAAGCAACTAGCTCAGTCTGACTCTTGCCTTTCTCCTTTCACATTTTTTTTCTTTTCACAAGGACAGGCAAAAACAGAGTTGAAATCCTCTCTGAAACAGCTGGAAAAGGTGCGTGTGTGTGGGGAGGGGGGAGGAATTCAAAAAGTTTGATTGCATGCAGAGCCACGTTGCCTTTTCAAACACACACACACACACACACACACACACACACACACACACACAGAGCTGGATAAAAGTATATAAGCCCAGCTTCACTGATTACAAGTTTGAAAAGGCAACATCCAACTGCAATCAAAGGCTCGGATCGGAAGGCAGCAGGGGAAGGGGGGGTATGGCAGAGGAGCTGCTTTCAAGCCATTGGAAAATATATCCAATCCAACTTCTGTGTTTGTGTTTGTTTGAGAGAGAGTGAGAGAGGGATCCAAGTTCTCTGTGTGCATGTGTCTGTTTGAGAGAGGAGGGAGGGAGGGAGGGAGGAGGGGGAGGGAGAAGAAAAAGAATGGGAAAATCTATTTTGCAAGGGGGGAAAATGCTGTGTCTTTAAATCGGAACTGAGAATGCCTGGCTGTGGAATTCTGGGAGTTGAAGTCCACAAGTCTAAAAAAATTGCTGCCCCACCTGCCATAAAGCTCACCGCAGGTCACTGATTTGGAAATACCCACAAATTTCCTTCAAGGTTTTCCAGAACTCCTAAGGAAATGCAGATGAGTTTTGGGATGGATATGGAAACCCAATACAGGTAGTCCTTAACTTATAACAGTTCATTTAGTGATCAAAGCATTGCAAAAAGTGACTTATGACCATTTTCACTTATGACCATAGTAGCTTTCCCAGGAACATGTGATCAAAATTCAGACACTTGGCACTTGATTCATATTTATGACAGTTGCAGTGTCCCTGGTCACATGATCACCTTTTTTAACCTTCTGAAAGCAAAGTCAATGGTGAAGCCAGATTTACTTAACAGTTGCTAAGTTAGCAACTGCAGCGATTCACATAATAACGGTGGCAAGAAAGGTAGCAAAATGGGGCAAAACTCACTTAACAACTCTCTCACTTACCAACAAAAATGTTGAGCTCAAATTGTGGTCGTAAGTCGAGGGGCACCTGTATTGTTTGATGAGTTTCTGCCTTTAGAATGTTAGAACATTGGACGCTACTTAACAAAATGAAATTCAATGGTGAAAAAAATAAGGTTCTACATATAGGCAAGAAAAACAAAATGCACAGGTATGGTATGCCTGGTACCTCGCTCAATAGTAGCAACTGTGAGAGGGAATTTGGAGTCCTAGTGGACAACCATTTCAATATAAGCCAGCAGTGTGCAGCAGCTGCCAAAAAAGCCAACACAGTTCTAGGCTGTATAAACAGAGGGATAGAATCAAGATCACGTGAAGTGTTAATACCACTTTATAAGGCCTTGGTAAGGGCACACTTGGAATACTGCATCCAGTTTTGGTCGCCACAATGTAAAAAAGATTTTGAGACTCTAGAAAGAGTGTAGAGAAGAGCAACAAAGATGGTTAGGGGACTGAAAGCTAAAACATATGAAGAACAGTTGCTGGAATTGGGTATGTCTAGTTTGGTGAAAAGAAAGACTAGGGGAGACATGATAGCAGTGTTCCAATATCTCAGGGGTTGCCACAAAGAAGAGGGGGTCAAGATATTCTCCAAAGCACCTGAGGGCAGGACAAGAAGCAATGGGTGGAAACTAATCAAGGAGAGAAGCAACTTAGAACTAAGGAGAAATTTCCTGACAGTTAGAACAATGAATCAGTGGAACAACTTGCCTCCAGAAGTTGTAAATGCTCCAACACTGAAAGATTTAAAGAAGAGATTGGATAACCATTTGTCTGAAATAGGTTTTCCTGCCTAAGCAGGAGGTTGGGCTAGAAGATCTTCAAGGTCCATTCCAACTCCTATTCTATTCTATTCTATTCTATTCTATTCCACTCCACCCAACCCCACCCCACCCCATCCAGAGGTGGGTTGTTCCTGGTTTTACTACTGGTTCGCTTCGTGCGCATGCCAGATGTGCGCTGAATGCGAGCATTCAGTTCAATGTAAACTGTTCTTCACTCATGCACAGAACAATTTACAGTAAACTGCGCATGTGTGTGCACTACAAAACAACATGCCGGCAATGGCAGCAAGGACCAGGGAACCGGTTTGGGGGCATGGTCAGCTTGGGTTGCTGCCAGTTCTGCATCCAAGTCCAAAAAAAACACTACTGGGCCGAACTGGAGCAACCCACCTCTGATCCCATCCTATTCTGTTCTTTTTTTAAGTTGGTTTCTCTAATGCCAATGCTTTACATTAAGAAGGAGAGAGAGAGAAATGCACACTCTGAGTATGCGCGTACATGTGTTTTGCCAGTAGCGGTTACATCAAAAGCAGCAAAGCTCCTTTCATCTTGCAGGACCCAGGTGGCCAGCCAAGATTAGCTGTTGCCGCATTTAGTTCGGTAAAGAGTTTATCTTAGTCCTGTTCATCAGTGCTGTGTCTGGGGGCTCCGTTGGGCAGAACGCCCAGACCAGCCGCTTGGGGAGTCACCTTGCCAGCACAGAGAGAGCTATCAAAATGCTAATTCACCTTGCCTAAGCTTGCTCTAGCCTGAAACCTGTGCCAGATGCAGTTCAACTAAAGATCAACCTGCCAGACAGAGGTATGGTAGATGGAAAGGCAGACATCCATACACATTTACACACACACACACACACACACACACACTTACACACACACACACACACCATTTTTCTACAAACCACTAAGAATATCTCAGAGCAATCGCATTAAAATAATAGAATCCATGCATTAAAGAAGCAACACCAAGCAAATTCATGCAATAGCATCTGATCAACAAACAGACAAATAGCCAAGACAATATGCCATGCATCTTAAACGAAACAATGCACAATTAGACTTTCTAGAGAGTAACAGATATTTTCTTGCCAAAATTTGATGGTGAATTATGTAGCATAAGTACCAAGATTTCCTGCCAAATGGCAGAAAAACAAAGGCATAAGGTCTGCTAATTGTACTGAGAGATTTTCTTTGTTTATCGCCTAGATTTATATACCACCCAATCACAATGTGTAGATAATGGCATATTTCAAAGTCAAGTCATTCAATCATGCTCCTATCTGCACACTCACCAAAAGTATCCAGCCACTTCTAATACTACGTCACCTTATTATCACTCCTGCAGCCCTGGCCAGAGGAGATTTATTGTTGTTAGGTTAAGACATTTATGCAATGGGATTTTCTCTTTCAAATGCATTAGCACTCGCTACTCAAGGAGGGAGGGTGTGTTTGTGTGTAAGTGAAAGGGCATAGGTGTCAATTAGCCCATAAGCATAAATATATCTCCAGAACACACATACTGTTTACAAATTAGTAATAGGAAAAAGGTTATTCATAGCCAGGTTTTTTCTGTAACATTCTGTACTTGCATCACAAGGGGAAAACAATTCAACTAAGTGCAATGTTTTTCCTCTCTGAAGTTGTAATGAGAGATATATATCTTTTTATTATTGTAATGCTGTCACACAGATGCTATTTTTTTTAAAATGTCTGTTTTATTCTCAGGGTTTCCAGGATTCTATCTAGGGCATGCACCTGTTCCTTTAAAATAGGGGTACAGCCTGGAGATTGAGATTGCATTTGGCCTTCTTATAGCCAATTTCTTATCCCCAGGATTCCTTTTTCATCTTTCCCTCCCTCCCTTTGTGCCAATTTGGGAATTAATTAGTTGATTTGAACTTGGCAGTTGTTTTAAGGCTCTTAACCTTTCATATGGTAGATCCCATGAATGACCATTTAAGACCCTATGTCCCATCAATTTAGAAATAATAGGTTTCTATTTTAGTTCACAGAGGGATAGGTAGATGTTTTCAGAATTTGTTATTATTAAGTATACAGGGTTATACAAAGCTTTAAGAAATTTAAAAAAGGCAATAATACTGTTGATAATTTTTGTTGCTCTAATCGCCAATCTTAAAAGAAATGTCCTCCCGAAGAAAATTAGAAATATTTCTGGTTTTAAACCAAGATGTTGTTTTGTCATTTTTTCCAACCACGTATGCATTTTTATCCAATATTTTTTTGCTTTTGAAACCAGTTTTGAGTTTTGTGTGCCCAGGCAAACTGGCTTACTGATTGAAGTAATAACAATTGGCTATGAGGCACAAATCAGCATTATTTCCTAAATACTTTATACTGCTTTTACTTTAAACCACTGCCAGATTTCAGTGTTAATCAGTGAACAAATCAAAGACAAGACACGTCAGTAGGACAACTGATTGACTCATTTGTGATTTGACAATAATTGGAAATTGGAATTGGTTAATTTCTAACTGTGCAGTCATAACCATTAAAAAAAGGCAATTAAGAAACAAATTCTAGTCTTTCTTCCCCAAATAAAGTGCACGGTTCCTTTTTCATTTTGAGAGCATCTATTTTTTTGAATGAGCATATATCCAATTAGCTTGAAATTGTTCCAAAGTGGGGTTCTGCTTTGTTAGTGTGCATTTCCTGTGCAGTTACTTCACATTTCCTCTTAAGAACAGTTCTCAGGCGATTACTGCTTCCGATTAAGTTGGAAGTCAGATTTTGAAAGTGAAAATGCCTCAACTGGTCTTCAGCAAAAGCTAAGACCAGTCACTGAAACACAAGGAATGTGACATCTTTCCATATGTCTAGAGTCTAGACTCTCACAATTTTTACAAATTACTACAGAGAATCTGGCTGAGCCAGAAATAATAATAATAATAATAATAATAACAATAATAATAATAACAACAATAACTTTGTAGACTTTGCAAAGAAGCTGATGAAACTGTTGATCACATACTCAGCTGCTGTAAAAAAATCGCACAGACTGATTATAAATTGCGGCACAATTCAGTAGCACAAATGATCCATTGGAATTTGTGCAAAAATTATAATATTAAAACAGCAACAAACTGGTGGGAACATCAGCCTGAAAAAGTCACCGAAAATCAGATGGTCAAGATCTTGTGGGATTTCCGTATACAAACCGACAAAATACTGGCGCATAATACACCAGACATCACACTGGTTGAGAAAAATAAGGTCACAATCATAGACATCGCAATACCAGGTGATAGCAGGGTCGCCGAGAAGGAACATGAAAAAATCACAAGATACCAGGACTTAAAAATCGAAATTCAACGACTATGGCACAAACCAGCAGTGGTAATTCCAGTGGTAATTGGCACACTGGGTGCTATCCCAAAAGCACTGGAATTACATTTAAAACAGTTAAAAATTGACAAAATCACCATCAGTCAAATGCAAAAAGCCGCACTGCTTGGATCTGCACGCATATTACGAAAACACGTTACGACGTCCTAGGCCCCTGGGTGGGGCCCGACTAGTAACCAATGCCAAATCCGGCGAAACAACTGGCCGCTGTGATACAATTGTACAACAACAATAACAATAATAATAATAATAAATTATTAATTATTAATAATGGGTGGGGCCCGACTAGTAACCAATGCCAAATCCGGCGAAACAACTGGCCGCTGTGATACAATTGTATAATAATAATAATATTTTTGCATAATTTAGGATCTGGGAACTCTTTTTCAATAGAAAGTTTGACGTTGAATGTGACATCCTATCAGAAGACAGTGGAGCTACGATTTTCAGTTTGTTTTTGCTTTGAAAAAATCTATTATTTAAAAAAGGTGAAATGTGTGTTCAGCCCTGCAGAGACTCTACATATCTATTTCACATTGGTCTTGATATTTTTTTTAAAGGCCAACATATTTTGCATTTTGCCAGTATTAAAAAAAAGGTAAAGGTTTCCATTGTCCAGTCATATCCAATTGTCGGGAGTGGTGCTCATCTCCACTTCAAAGCAGAAGAGCCAGCACTGCCCGAAGACGTTTCCGTGGTCATGTGGCCGGCATGACTAAATGCCGAAAGTGCACGGAATGCTGTTGCCTTCCCACCTAAGTGGTACCTATTTATCTACTCGTATTTCCATGCTTTTGAATTGCTGGTTGGGCAGGAACTGGGGTAAGTAATAAAAGCTCACCCCATAGTGTGGCGTTCAGGTCTTGAACTTGAGATGCCAACTGACAAGCTCAGCATCTTTAACCACTGAGCCATCACGCCCCATTTTTCATTATAATTTACAGCAAAATCCACAAAAGTTGTAAAATTGGGCTAGGGCTAGGGAGGAAAATACAGGTTACTCTGAAATTACACACCTCTGACTTAAAGGTTAAAGTTCATCCAATGACCTTTTGTCATCTTTCCTGAATCTCAGTGCCTAAATCACTGACAATAACCACCAACTAAATGTGCTTGACATGCTGGTGTATCGGTATTGAGTTATTTATAACAATAAATATATGTGTGGGCCACAATTCCAGTTCAGAACTATGAGAGTAGTAAAAAAATGAATCCTTCAAGTTAGTGACTAATAAATTAGAATTTGTGACAATAAATTCTCCTGAGGTATCTTGTAGATTTCAGGGTGAACTTCTAGAATTTGAATTATGCCAAAAGGCATGAAGTTAGGGTTGGAATCAGAGCCTTTCCAATTACAACTCCCTCTCCCTAAGTTTATATATAATTAGTAGTTGGATACCTGTGCTTTGTGACAAACTATGTGATTGGGCTGTGCAGGAGAAATTCGGTTCACAATCCGTTGGCTCAGTAGTGGTTGGTGATTGAAACACATAAGGGAATATTGTTCCCACTGCCTTGAATCTGGAAGCAGTTCCATAGGTGGAAGGCATAGACATTTTGGTGAGATACTGATGTTTAGTAAGGAGCCCTGAACTTCTCCTGAGTGAAGGAGTGGAATGTCTGCCAATTTGTACTGAGGTAATGGAATATGAGGCAACTGGCAGTTGGAACAGAGTTCTTTTCAGGTGGGGAGGGGGAGTAGAATGTCTAACTCCTTAGCATCAGAGCACGTTAGTATAAGTCAATGGCAGTTGGAATAGAGTTCTTATCAAGTGGGGAGGGGGAGTAGAACTCCTTAGCATCAGAGCGTGTTAATTACTGTATAAGAATACTAATGATCTGATAGTCATTTTGAAAAATCCTTTCTCAGCGAGCACCTAGAAGCTAAGAGGAACATATGTGCCAAATTTCAAGTTTGTAGGCTTTACGGTTCTGGAGATTTCATGATGAGTGAGTGGTATTTGGCTTTTATATGTATATAGATGAAGGCAAATCAGTTCCTGTACCAACTAATCTTTCTGGTACCTTCCTATTCAATTAAGTCAGTTATGCAGTAGCAAACAGGCTGCAAGTATTAACATGATTCTTCCTAAATAAGTTCACTAGAACATGTCAAGTGGGCTGATCTGCTGAAATATAACTGTAGCCTACTGAACAGAAAGGGTGACAAAATTCAACAACATTGCTCTGTAGAAAGGGAGAAAAAAATGTTGTTTGAGGAAGTTGATGAGTTCAGATATGGAAGTATTGTGTGCAATGTTTACTGTGTTTACAGAAGTTCAAGCTTTGAAACCTGAATCTGTGATTCAATATTTGCTTATGGTATAAATAACATTCCAGTCAGCCATTGGTTTTAAGAGGATTGCTATTTAATATCCAGAATGTTTGATTGACAGTTCATTGAAAGTGTGGAGATGCACTTTTGTTACTGGAGAATTTCCCTTCAGGGTTCAATTCAGGTCTATGAATAATGAAACAAGAAGAGCAACTGAATCCAAGCACTAAGCAATTTTTAATCTGAATGTAAATAAAATATGTTGGATGTGAATGATATATCTTTAGGAACATGGGTGGGCTTCAAAAATGGGTTCTCTGCCTGGTTGCTGGGTGGGCGTAGCCATGGTGGGCATGGCTTAGTCGGCCTCCTGCACCATGGCGGGAGACCATTTTCACCCTCCCTGGGCTCCAGAAGCTCTCTAGAACCAGAAACGGGCCCATTTCAGAGCTTCCAGAGCTTCTAGGAGGGCTGTTTTTCATCCTCCCCAAGCCTCCGTGTGGGCCCTGCACTTACCTGGCATCCAAAACGGGCTACATGGAGACTCATGGGATGGGAGGGGCAGGGTGGGCGGGGCCAGCCAGGAATGGGATTTGGGGGTCGCTGAACCACGCAGAATCTTCTCTAGAGGATTGCCTGAACCCAGAGCAGCTCAACCCTGTTTAGGAATCAGGTGGTATCAGATATATTACGGTATGGTGGTACTGCTCCTAAAACATTTAATAACTTGGGACAAGTAGTAAGTGTGTATCAGCATCATTCCTAACCTTTATTTGATCCTATACAGTTAGTCCTTGACTTATAACAGTTCATTTAGTGATTGTTCAAAGTTGCAACAGCACTGAAAAAAGTGACTTATGACTGTTGTACACACTTATGGCTGTTGCAGCATCCCCATGGTCACACGATCAACATTCAGACACTTGGCAACTGACTCCTATTTATGACGGTTGTAGTGTCCCAGGGTCCTGTGATCCCCTTTTACGATCTGATGACAAGCCAAGTCAATGGGGAAGCCAGATTCACTTAACAACCATGTTACTAGCATAACAACCACGGTGATTCATTCATTTAACAATTGTGTCGAGAAAGGTCATAACATGGGGCAAAATTCACTTAACAAATGTTAAGACAAATGTAGCAACAGAAATTTGGGGCTCAATTATGGTCGTAAGTCGAGGACTACCTGTATTGCATTCTCCCTTGTCTGGAAGGGATTGGAGCACATGGCTTTAATGTAGATTCAACTCCCCTCAACATGCATGCCAATTTCATCTCTCTATACCAGATTGTCAAAATGGAAAAAGAGTAGATGCAGCATAGCCAAATGTAGTAGGTTGGTGTTTTGTTAACTCATGGATTTGACAGCAACACTGAAATTAAAGCAGGAGATCGGGGGGTTGGTAGTAGGTATTATTTTATATACACCAGCAGCAGATTTTCTAAATGTGCAAACATGAGTTCTCTTCCCAGAAGCTGGTTTTTCAAAACAATCTAACAAACCAATCTTGCCAAAGAACCACTTGGTGTGATTAAACTGGGGAGAGGCCCTTTCTCAACTTCTTACAGTGACCCCATAAAGCAAAAAGCAGTCAAAGCTTTATAATTGGACTTCTTGTTATAAAGGCCTTGCCTCGAGATAATGGTTCTACACTATCTCCAGAAATATAGCAATAGCACTTAGACTTATATACCGCTTCACAGTGCTTTTCTGCCCTCTCTAAGCAGTTTACAGAGTCAATCTATTGCCCCCAACCTCGGAAGGATGGAAGGCTGAGTCAACCTTGAGACGATGAGAATTGAACTGCTGGCAGTAGGCAGAGTTAGCCTGCAGTACTGCATTCTAACCAGGGCTCCACTATGGCTGGATATGGAGACATATGAACTGGAGCTGACATGGAAAGGAAAAATCATGTAGTAAAGCAGTTCCAAACGGATATATGCTAAATTTGGCTAGAATTTGTGTGGGGATTTTCCAGTAGTGGCCCGATGGCACAGCGGTTAAACATGCCGAGCTTGTCAGCTGGAAAGGTGACAGCGAGGGTTCGAGACCCAAGCACCACACAATAGGGCGAGCTCCCATTCCTTGCCCAAACTCCTGCCCACTTAGCAGTTTGAAAGCATGCAAATGGGAGTAGATAAATAGATACCACTTTGGTGGAAATGTAGCTGGCATTCCATGTGCCTGTGAGGTATAGCCATGCTGGCCACATGACCAGAGAAAATTTGTTCCGACGATGCTGGCCCCCTTGGCTAAGATATGAAGATGAACACTGCACCCAAGAATCAAACACGACTGGACAGGGAAACCTTTACCTATTTATTATTTATTCATCTAAACCATTCATATAGGTTTTGAAGCATGCCCTTTAGAAAGACATCTTTTCTCCTCTAAAGAAGAGGCAGTCCTTGTCTTATGACCACAGTTGACCCCCCCAAATTTCCAATGCTAAGGAAGACAGTTGTTAAATGAGTTTTGCCCTATTCTTGCTGCAATTGTTAAGTGAATCATTGCGGTTCTTAAGTTAGTAACATGGTTGTTAAGTGAAACTGGCTTCCCCACTGACTTTACTTATCAGAAGAGTGAAAAGGGTGATCCCTTGACCCAGGACATCTTAATTGTCATAAATACAAGCTAATTGCCAAGCATCTGTGTCAGGGTAATGACGATTTAATAGTTGACCAGCTGCTGTAAGGCTGTAAACCGAGATGATGACATGAGGATAAGTCAGCAGGGTTACTGCCACTTTAAGTACACATACATACATACATACATACATACATACATACATACATACATATATGGAAGGCCATGTGAGGGTTTCTCTCTTTGTATATCTCTCCTCGTGTTCTATCTCCATTGTAGTTCTCCATGTAGAGTTGAAGATTGATTGATTGCTTGGTATTTGCCTAACAGGTGTGTGTGTGTATGTATGTATGTATGTATGTATGTATGTATGTATGTATGTATGTATGTATGTATGTATATATAAGTCTTGTATATAAACGACTGTTTGAAAGACAAAACCTCTGTGTACTGTATATTGCTCCTGGGTTGTCTCAAAATAGTAGTCACACTCTGAGTTTTGATCACATGAACATGGGGATGCTGCCACGGTTGTAAGTGTGAAAAATGGTCATAAATCATAAGTTGGTTGATGATTATGAAAGAATTGTTGTAAGTTGTACCCTGTTTTTCCCACCTGCTATATTTTTTGCACATATTTAACAATTTTGAGGACTCTTGATGTAAGCCTTGGGTAAACCAAGCCGAGGTGGCGCAGTGGTTAGGGTGCAGTACTGCAGGCCACTTTAGCTGACTGTGATCTGCAGTTCAGCGGTTCAAATCTCACCGGCTCAAGGTCGACTCAGCCTTCCATCCTTCCGAGGTGGGTGAAATGAGGACCCGGACTGTGGGGGCAAGTTGCTGACTCAATTTGCTAAAAAATTTGTAAACCGCTTAGAGAGGGCTAAAAGCCCTTTGAAGCGGTATATAAGTCTAATAAATAAATAAATAAAATAAATAAACAGCTCCAACCTAGCGCTCTCTCTCTCTCTCTCTCTCTTAACCCTTATTACATTGTAACAGCTAAGGCGAAGCGCCCATCAACGTGAGTGATGTTGAGTTGGCCATGCCCACCCAGTCATATGACCACTAAGCCACGCCTACCCAGCTGGTCATTAGGGCAGAGAACAGGTTGTTAAATTATTTGAATCCCACCACTGCAAGTAGCCCTAGCCTCACAACCCTAACTGGGACCGGAATTTCTGTCGCTAAGCAAAGCTTTCCATAAGGCAAAACATCACGTAACTTCATGGCTTGGCAGTTCTGGTAGTCCTCAGTTATGATGGTTAGGCAAGGACCACACTGTTTTACAGCGAAGACATGATGCTTCTCCTGTCCTGCCACACTCATCTCTGCTTTAATTCCTCCCACCCACTATCTCTCCGCATCTCTGGGGTCTCTCTTTTTTTTTTTTACTGTTTGAGAACACATTTATCATGGAGCTTTATTATTCTTTAACAAGATTATTTTCTACTATCAACTAAAATGATTTTTTAAATATTTTATGTATACATTTTTCTTAAGTAAATATATAAACTCAATATCTACGTGAACAGCGTGTTGTTTGAGTAGTTAGTTTTGAAAAATAATAATAGTAATAATAACAATAATATACATATCATTAATAATAATCACATAATAGTAACATTAGCTTATCCATACTAATAAACCTTCATTATATAGTTAATCATTCTCTTACACTTTTAAGTTTCTAACTTCTGTTTCTGTTAACTAACCATTGGTAAAACAAGTCCCATGTTAAAAAGTGTTCTGTTTCTTCCTTCTTCTTTATTTTAAGTGTTAATCTATCCATCTCTGCGCATTCTAATTTTCTTTTAATTACACTTTCATCTGTAGAGATCTCTTCATTTTTCCATTGTAGTGCAAAAACAATTCTCACTGCTCTTAACACATGTAAGATTAAATATGTATTCCCTTTACTGTACTGTTCTGTTGAAATGCCCAAGAAAAGTATTTCTGGTTCTAAATCAATATGTTATTGTTTTTGACATCCCTTCTGTTGCCCCCAACCAGCTTTCAGCAGACTTTCGCCATCTCCTTCCTGCAACTGCTAATAATACCCACTTGACCAAAACAGTTCCTGGCTCTTTGTGAGACTTTTTCTGGCAAAGAAACACAAAAGGGCAGTGATGGAGGGAGAGATGGGCAGATGAAGGGAAGCTGAAGTGCACCCTGTGGTTATAAATGTAGGTAGTCTGCCAATCATCCAGATTTTGATGACATGAAGATGCTGCAATGGCCATAGCTTCAAAGCCTGGTCATAATTATACTTTGTTCCCTGCCGCTGTAGCTTTGAACTATCGCTGAATGAATGGTTGTTACACAAGGATTACCTACCATATTTTTCGGAGCATAAGACGCATTTTTCCCCCTCAAAAAAGAGGGTGAAAATTTGGGTGCATCTTATACACTGAATACAGCATTTTTGGCCTCCCAAAACCCTGCCCCCTTTGCAAAAATGGCCGTGCATAGCCTTTAGGAGGCTTATGGAATGCTCCTGGGGACTGGGGAGGGCACAAATGAGCAAAAAATGGGCCATTTTTTGCTCATTTTTACCCTCCCCCAACCCCCAGGAACATTCTATAAGCCTCCTAAAGGCTATGCATGGCTTTTTTTGACAACACACAGGCCCATTTTCGCGAAAACAGGCTGTTTTTTGCTCATTTTTGCCCCCCAGCCCCCAGGAGCACTCTATAAGCCTCCTAAAGGCTATGAATGTCCTTTTTTTTTTTTGACAAAAAAAGGGCCCATTTTCGCAATAAACGGGCCGTTTTGGGGAGGTCTACAGAGTGCAAACCTTTTTTTTTTAATTTGCCTCTTCAAAATCTTGATGCGTCTTATACTCCAGTGTGTCTTATACTTCGAAAAATACGGTATTCAGTAGCCCTCTACTTACAACAGTTCATTTAGTCCCCTTTCAGAGTTACAACATCACTGAAAAAGTGACTTCTGGCTGTTTTTCACACCTTACAACCACTGCAGCACCCCATGGTCATGGGATCAAAATTCAGATGCTTGGCAACTGGTTCATACTTGTGACCATTGCTGTTTCCCAAGGTCATATGATCAGATTCACTTAACAACCGTGTTACTAACTTAACAATGCAGTAATTTGCTTAACAACAGTGGCAAGAAAGGGCGTAAAATGGAGCAAAACTCACTTAACAAATGTCTCACTTAGGAACAGAAATTTGGACTATCTGCATAGTTTCCCTTCCTTCTAGGTCACTCCTTTCTGACTACAGGTGATAAGCCTTAGTAAAACATTTGAAAAATTGCCCTTTGCAGCAAATAAAAAGTTCCACATATGAGTTAAAACTCTCCTTCCTTACCAGAAAGGACGGGATGAGAAATTGTATTTATATATTTGTTTATTTATATGACATCTTTATTACTTTAATAAATAACTCAAGGTGATGAATATACAAAAAGCTCCTTCCACCTCCTATTTTCCCCACAACAGCAATCCTGTGAGGTGGATTGAGGTGACAAGTTCAAAGTCCTAATGTCCAAAGCAGGACTACAATTCAGTTTCCTGGTTTCCAGCCATAATCCCTAGACCCGTGATGACGAAACCTATGGCACGTGTGCCACAGGTGGCATTCAAAGCCCTCTCTGCAGGCATGTAAGCTGTTGACCCAGCTCAGTTTCATCGTGCATGTGCATGTGCCTCCTTTTGGCCAGTTGGTTTTGGGGTCTCTGCCGTGCATGTGCGGGGGGGGGGGGAAGATGCATACACGGGGTTGCGGCAGGATGGGTGGGTCATGCACACATTGCATCAGAGGTGGGTTCCTACTGATTCGACCGAGTAGGTAGTAACTCGGCCTGCCACATCCCCAAACTGGTTCTATCAGCAGTGCCATAGGTGCCACCATCTTGTTTTTTGCTTCTGTGCATACACAGAACACAGAGGGTTTCAAAAGTTTTTAGAACCTCTTCTGTAGGTGTGGCCTGCTTTGTGGGAGTGGCTTGCTAGCCATGTGACCGGGTGGGAGTGGCTTGGTAGTCATGTGACTTGGTGGGCATGGCCAACTTGTAAAATGTGGTGAAACTCACTTAACAACGCTCTTGCTTAGCAACCAAAACGTTGGTTCAGAAACTCTGGCATTTGAAACACACAAGTCTTAAAGCTGTCAAGTTACAAGACCCTTGCACCCCTAACCCTTTAGACAGACGGGCAGCGGGAGGGAGCTGGAACCGGTTCTAAATGGCACTGTAGATTTGTGGAATCTCTTCTATAGAAGAGGTTAGAACTGGCAGGAACCCACCCCCGACATAGAAGCATTTTTTTCAGTACTGCACGTGTGTGCAGCATGTCCCTGAGCGAACTGGCAGTGGCAGCAGCCGGAACCCACTGGGCTCGCTTTTGGCACTCGGTGACGAAAAGATTTACCATCACTGCCCTAGACCAAAATGGCTCTTCATTCATTATTTGATTAATTTATTTAAAACATTTATATAGCTGTCCATCTCATATCAAATTCTGGCTAGCCCCCAATCAACAATTAAAACATCAATTAAAAAGAGCACAATACCTCTACCTGTTAAAATTGCAATATTTATTTATTTATTGAAAACATTTTTATAGCTGCCCATCAGATTCTGAAACAAACTCTGTGATGATTCGATCCTTGAAGACTGCTTGGTGACGGCTGAAGAGAGACGAGCAGGCTCAACTCTGACTTAGTGATGATCGACAGAGGGTATGATTGAAGTTAACATACCAGAAGTGTAGCCCAGTACATATATATATGTACTATATATTTGTTCCCTCTGATCAGTGGTGGGTTTCTAACCGGTTTACTACCAGTTTGCTGAGAGGGCATTTTGCTCGTGCGCTGCTTGCTTTGCTTGCATGCATGCGCTGTACATTGCTGCACATGCACAGTTGACTGAAAACTGTTCTGCGCATGTACAGAAACATGCCAGTGACAGCAGAAGAGACCGGGGAACTGGTTCGGGGGCATGGTAGGTCTGGGTTGCTTCCTGTTACAGTGACCCAGGCTGCCATACCACTACCGGTTCAGCCAAACTGGTCTGAACCAGTAGGAACCCACCACTGCCTCTGATGAAACTCTTGATTGAAAATCATCATTTTGATCTCTCCTTACGCACAAAAACCAAGGACATATTTTGCCAAGTATTTTGTCAAATAACATGGTTGTTCATGTCAATTTTTTTGAAGTAGGTCAGGTAAAAAAAAACAAGCTTCACAAGAAATACTGAAATTCTACATGATTGTTATAAGTTACTAAATCAGAATCTTAAAAAGACAGACTGTGTTTCCCCTCTCCTCCCTCTTACAACAATGAGTAGGGTAATCTTGCCCTTTCAACTTCTTTTCCCCCAGAATGCAAGACCAAAGGACTAACTGTCTGTTTTCCAGATAAACCCAATGCTGAAATACAGTATCCATCTCCTTGTGTTTAACGATGTTTTGAGATACTTGTTTTTTCCCCAGCTCTGAAGATCTTTCTCTAACAAGACTGACCTGCTTACATTTGGAATTTACAATATTGATAAATGCAAATAAGCAGCCTTTTTTATTCCGTTTGGACTCCATTCTTTTTTCTTGAGTATCAATCACTGTCACCAACAATTCCATATGATCCCTGCCCATAGATACTGCCGTTTTGTACTGAGAAATTCAGATGTACAAGAACTTTTTAAAACTTATTTTTCTTTCATTCTTTTTCGTTGTCTCTAATGAATTGCAGCATGTCACCATTCACTGGATAATATAAGATGGATTAGCAGACAGGCAGAAAATAAACAGTATAGATAAATATGAACAAATGCCAGAGAGTATTTTCTCAGCTTTGCACCTCCAAAATGTATATTTTTCAGATGGGGGGAAAAAGACCCATGGCTTTGTGACAAAAACACTTTGGAGATGATGCATTCATGATGCTAACCAATAGGAAGGGTTTAATACCACTTTATAATGCCTTGGTAAGACCACACTTGGAATACTTCGTTCAGTTTTGGTCGCCACGATGTAAAGAAGATGTGGAGACTCTAGAAAGGGTGCAGAGAAGAGCAACCAAGATGATTAGGAGGCTGGAGGCTAAAACATATGAAGAACAGTTGCTGGAAATGGGTATGTCTAGTCAGCTGAAAAGAAAGACGGAGACATGATAGCAGTGTTCCAATATCTCAGGGGTTGCCACAAAGAAGAGGGAGTCAAGCTATTCTCCAAAGCACCTGAGGGTAGAACAAGAAGTAATGGGTGGAAACTAATCAAGGAGAGAAGCAACTTAGAACTAAGGAGAAATTTCCTGAGAGTTAGAACAATTAATCAATGGAACAACTTGCCTCCAGAAGTTGCGAATGCTCCAACACTGGAAGTTTTTAAGAAGATGCTGGATGCTACCATTTGTCTGAAGTGGTGTAGGGTTTCCTGTCTAGGCAGGGGGTTGGACTAGAAGACCTCCAAGGTCTCTTCCAACTCTGTTATTCTATTCTAATTTTTTAGGTCAATTCTGCTGAAATCAAGAGACTGCTAATAAGTTCCTGAACTAGTCCAAGCGGCCAGACTTGCCTCATTATATATATATACCTGCCTGGTTAGCCCAGTCATCAGGCTGATTATGAAACCTTCTCAGTGTTATAATGCCATCTGTCATTCTGTATGCCAAGCATGCTTGACCAGGTGCCTTTGACTGCTGTACAAGGCAAGCACCATCCCGGGCTTATAAATGAAGATCATGCTGGGAACTGTGCTTTTTTAAATTCCAATATATGAAAAAGAGAGAGGGAGAAGTGAAAATATACTTAATGCAAAATTTTAAGCAATGCAATTTTGAAGAGAGTTTGAGCTGCAAAACCAGCTTTCTTTGCAAGAGGGATGAAGTCCAATTAGCTAATGTCAGGGGCAATAACATTAAGAATAAAAAGACTGCAGTATATATGTTGGCATAGCATGCAAAAAAAAAATTTGGACCTGATATTGAGCAGATAACTAAACAGAACTTATTCAGAGTCTTTCTCAGCATTTCCCCCTGTCTATTGTATCAACCTCAGAATCCTGAAAATGATTATTAATCCTTGACACAGAAAAATAATTAAATGCATCTAACTCTGAATTCATTTGCAGAGGATTCTGTTTGTTTTATCAAGGAAGAGGAAGGAAAATTGAGTCGAAGAGTTCTATTGATCTGCAAGGAAACTACACAAGTTAATATTAAATATAATATCATGAAATATCACTAAGTGTGTGCACACCTTTAATTTGTAGATGTAGAAATGCACTCACAAAACAGAATCTCTTGCTGGCAGTCTGAATATGGGATCTAAGATTAAGCAAGAAATATTTTTCTCATTAAGAGGGCGCGTCAGTCCCCTCACTTTCTGTTTGGCATCTTGGGAAGGTTTGGGGTGAAAGACAAAACAGCATTTCCCCAAGAGAGTTCATTTCTTTTCCTTTTTCTTGAGACTAACTGGTTCAGGAATGGTTCTTAGGTTCTATTACGCAAACTGAGCTAGAATGGATTGAAGGTATCTTGCTTCTTCCCAGATCATCTGCTTTCTGTATAAAAGCACTACGAAAGCATTTCTTCAGCATTTGCCTCCAATATGCTTTTAATGATGCACTAAAAAAAGCTGTTTTCATTCAAATCCCATGATATGTCTATTGGAAGAAATGTCCATCTGAGTTTAGATCCAGGTGGGGGAAAAGACACTGGATTCATGGAAGTTGCTTGGAAATAAGGTTTTAATAGTGGACAGGACCACATGCCTTGAAGATGTTGGGTGAAGAAGAAAAAGGGAAGAGATGCTGAGAGTGCCTGAGTTTTACACCCTCCCTGGGCTTTTGAATTTGAGCTTGTATTCTGATTGGTTGTCAGATTCCCATGGGGCCATGGAGAGGCAACTGTGTAGGCTGTCCTGAGTCCCAAGCTTGGTTGAGCCTTGCTGGGTGATCTTCCCAGGTGCCATGTGGTGAGATGGGTAGAGGGCTAATCCTACCTTTGTTGGATCTTGGGTGAGGGCATTTTCCTATGAATAGACCTAGCTATCTCTTGATTTCTTAAACGTGGACATCTGCTGTGGGCTATTGAGGACGGTGGGGGCAATTAAGAATGAGCCTGTTTCCTGCCCCAAACATGTTTCTTCAATTCTCATCCAGGGAAATATAATATTCTGCCTTTTTAATATTTCCTAGACTATTTCATTTTTCTAGAACAGTGTTTTTCAACCTTTTTTGTGCAAAGGCACACTTTTTTCATGAAAAAAATCACGAGGCACACCACCATTAGAAAATGTTAATTTTTTTTAACTCTGTGCCTATATTGACTATATATAAGGTGTTTTTCCCACGGCACACCTTACACTATGTCACGGCACACTAGTGTGCCACGGCACAGTGGTTGAAAAACACTGTTCTAGAAGACGGGTGGGAGTTAACTTTCTACATGTCTTTACCTACAAAGATCAAAGTTGTGCAAGCCATCATATGTAATGTGACCTTCTATGGAAGTGAAAGCTGGACTTTGAAGATGCAAGCTAGGGAGAGTATTGATGCTTTTGAACTTTGGTGTTGGAGAAGACTTCCCAAGAACACAGCGAACAACCAAGTGAAAACAAACAAAAATTTTACTGCAGAGGTGGGTTGCCAATTTCTTTACTATTGGTTTGGGCACGCTCCCACACAAGCACGCATGCACGCAACACTTTTGCGCATGTGCAGAAGTGTCTGGGCGGGTGGGTGGAGCCTCCCACTGCTACTACCGGTTCGGCCGATCCGGGCCGAACCGGCAGCAAACCACCTCTGATTTACTGAACAAATTGACCCAGAATTTTCATTCAAAGTACAAACAACCAAGCTCAAATTATTATGACACCCCCTAGGTATAATAACAAAGAAGGACTAGGGGTGGCATGATAGCAGTGTTCCAATATTTGAGGGATGGCCACAAAGAGGAGGGGATCAACCTATTTTCCAAAGCACCAGAAAGCAAGACAAAAAACAATAGATGGAAACCGATCAAGGAGAGAAGCAACCTAAAACTAAGGAGAAATTTCCTAACAGTGAGAACAATTAACCAGTGGAACAGCTTTGTGGGCGCTCCATCACGGGAGGCTTTTAAGAAGAGACTGGACAGCCACTTGTCTAGAATGGTAGAGGGTTTCCTGCCTGAGCAGGGGGCTGGACTAGAAGACTTCCAAGGTCCCTTCCAATTCTGTTATTCTGTTATTTTGCTTTGGACCCAATATGTGAAGATTTAGATTTCTGGAGAAGGCGTTAATGCTAGGAAAGGTAAAAGGAAACAAAAGGCCACAATCAGCAACAAGATAAATAGGTTCAGTTTACAGTGGCAATGAGTTCACTGATAGGAGACCTGAAGGCCCAGTTTGAGGGACAGAATACCATGGAGAAAAATTTATCTGTGTGGTTGTTAAGAGTTGACAGACAAATGCCTGAAGTCCATAACTGAGGATGGTATGTCATCAATCAATTCAATTGTATCTTCTAGCTGTCAACGCTTCAAGAAAAGATGACCATTTTTCTATATTATGATCACATATAAGGTAACGGTAAAGGTTTCCCTCACACATATGTGCTACTTGTTCTGACTCTAGGGGGGGCGCTGCTCATCTCCGTTACAAAGCCGAAGAGCCAGTGCTGTCCGAAGACGTCTCCGTAGTCATGCGGGTAGCATGACTAAATGGCAAAGGTGCATGGAGCGCTATTAGCTTCCCACCAAAGGTGGTCCCTATTTTTCTACTTGCATTTTTACAAGCTTTTGAACTGCTAGGGCAGAACCTGGGACAAGTAACGGGAGCATTCTCTCTCTCTCTCTCTCTCTCTCTCTCTCTCTCTCTCTCTTTCTCTCCCTCTCTCTCTCTCTCTCCCTCCCTCCCTCCCTCCCTCTCTCTCTCTCTCTCACACACACGTCTTTTCCTGTGTAAGATAGAGATTGTCTTGGCAACGTTTCGGCGAGGTCTCACTTGCCATCTTCAGGCTTTTGTTTTTGGCTTAAAGTGTGGTTGGAGCGGCTGTCTTTCTATAAATCTTGGTGGGGGTGTGGAGTGCTGGCTTTGTTTTAGTAAGTGGATTGATTGGCTGTGTGGTTGTATCATGATTGGTAGATTGGTGCTGACTGTGTGTCCGTTGTTGTTTTGTGTTGTAATGGCCTGGGTGGTGGGTGGGGCTCGTTTGTTGACTAGGGCTGGTTTTCAGATGTCTGGTAGGAGGGAGGTATTGTCACATTTATTCATGTTGTGGGGGTGTTTCTCTATGTCGATAGCTTCCATAATTATTCTCTTGTCGAAGTGTTCAGTTTTGGAGATTAATTTGGTTTCTTCAAAATTAATTTCATGTCCTGTAGCTTTAAGGTGCTGGAAAAGGGAGGAAGTTTTTTTCTTTTTTTCTTACTGCCGTTCTTGTGTTCTGCAATGCGTGCATTTATTCTCCTGTTCGTTCTATGTATGTTGCAGGGCAGATTTTGCATGGTATTTCGTAGACTCCTTGGTTTTCCAGCTGGATTTTGTCTTTGGGGTTTCTTAAGATGTTGGTTATTTTTGGGTCAGTGTTGAAGGCAGTCTTGATATTATGTTTGTGGAGAATTTTGCTGATTTTATCTGTGGTGCCTTTGATGTAAGGGAGGAGGGTGATGCCATTGTCCTGTTCTGTGCCTCGGTTCTTGGGGGCAATCTCCCTTTGGATTAGGTTAGTAATTGTTTTTCTTTGGAATCCATTGGAGATTAATATGTTTGTGAGAGTGTGTAATTCAGTTTTCAGGTGGTGTTTGTTGGCTAGGTGTTTGGTTCTGGAGATGAGGGTCTTGGCTACAGAGTCGATCTGTGCAGGGTGGTGATGGGATTGTGCGTTTAAGTAGCAGTTGGTGTGTGGTTTTTTTTCCGGTAGATGGTGTGTCCTAGGGACCCATTGGGCTTTTTTGTAGATTAGGACATCCAGAAAGGGAAGTTGGTTATTTGCTTCTATTTCCATAGTGAATTGTATTTTGGGGTGTAGGCTGTTGAGATGTGTGAGGAAGTTGTACAGTTTTTCTTTCCCACGTGGCCAAATCACGAAAGTGTCATCAACATATCTAAGCCAGAATTTGGGTTTGTGTTCAGATTTATCTAAGACGTTAGTTTCAAAATGTTCCACTCAGACCCATAGTTAGCTCCGTAGACTCACCTCTACAGAATCTTGCCAAATTCCTCGTCAAACAACTCCAACCCTATACAGAATCCATCACCTCACACGTACAAAACTCACTCCACTTCATAGAAACAATAAAGAAACAAAACCTACAATCCAGCGACCTACTCATGAGCTTCGATGTCATATCCCTCTTCACCCAAGTGCCTATAAAAGAAGCCTTAACAGCTATCCAGAACAAACACAACCTCCCTAAACACATCCTGGACCTGATCAGAAACTGCCTAACCAACACATACTTCATAAGCCTACAATTTTGAAATTTGGCACGTATGTACCTCTTGGCTTCTTTTTTTAAAATAATTTTTATTTGTTTTTTAAACAAGGACAAACAAACATAAAAATAAAAGAACCCATCTTCCATTACAAATTGTAGAAAGTGTGTCAGTTGGTTACAGTATTTCCATGCATCTCTTTCATATTCAAAACCTGCTTTTCATATCAAATCTCATATTTTAAATTCACCTATATTCATGTATATCACATTTATTATATCTCAACCTTAATTTGACTATAATTGTTTTTACATCCTTTTATATATAATATTCAAAATCTAAAATAGGATTATATGATAACATTCCATTAAATCATCCTAAAATCATCCAATCACAATTCATCTTTATAACATATTCTAGATAAAGCTTTTAAACCTCCTATCATAATCTCCATATATTGTTTATCTAAAATTTCACATTATCAAACTAATATATCTATATGTATTGTTATCATTATTAATCATTATTTAACTATAGCTATTGTCGCTTCATTTTATACCTACTACTAGTAAACTAAATTTAGCTTAATTTTTATTATACATTTTCATTGCATCAAACTGTATCCCCCCAGCAATAGTACGGTCTTATATCTCTTGCCATTTGTAGCATTAATGTTGTAGTTACTTTCTTAATAAATCTTGTATAAACCTCCCTTGGCAACATGCTGTTTCTTTTGTATCTCACAAAAGCTTGAAACCCAACATCTGCTCTTTCCATCAGCTTATCTTTGGTTATCACCAATGCTTCTATCAAGATTTCTCTCCTTATCTCCGTCAATTTGTCTCTCTTTTCTTCTTCTGTGCTTTGAAGTCTGGGGTAGAGTTCCAATCCATCTATCTCCCCTTTCCATATTCCGCTCTTGTCATTACCAACCACGCTCACTTTGCTGTCAGTATCCACAGTTTTCTTATCTCTTTGCTCATTTTTTTCTTCCATCTTTTGAATTCTGTCCTCCACTTTCTTCATTTGGTAAACATCCTCAGTTTCTCCATCAGATTTTTCTGTTTTGGATTCCATGTTCTCCAATCTCTTTTCAATTCTCTCTGTCACAACTAATAGATTTTGAATTTCAAACATAATCATTTGCAATGTTACAGTTTCTTTTTCCTGCTGGGCCATTCTTTCAATTTTGCAGACACTGCCACTATAGGGTTCAAGGCAACTTTAATAAACTTCAAACAGGTTTATTTATTATCTTTCAAGTCAAAATGCTGTCTTCTCTCCAATAGCTAATGATAGAATTTCCAAAACGCACCTGTATACTTGTGCACTTCCTACTATCACTGTCAGTAGACAAACTGAAAGAACCTTGAATCTCAAGTGATCAAAGAGAAAGAAGAAAAAACAATGTATCCAGCCTCCAGCCTCTAAGTGGCAGTGTAACTGCTTTTCCTCCTGTTGTTACAACCCTCTTTATAATCCTTCTTATTATCTTCTTTATATTCCAAGCTTAAGAAAGAAAGAAAAACCTTTAAATGGAGATCAAAAACAAAAAAGAAGAAGAAAGAATTAATCAGTTCAGTTTAAAAAATAGGGAGCCCCTGCAAAAGTTCCATCCATGAAAAAAAAAGAAATTAGAAACTGGATAACACACTAAGTTCAATGCAGATCAATCTCACCGCCTACAGTCCTTTGTCTTCAATCTTAACTTAAAAATTTTTCTTGGGTAATCTCTTCCTTTAATAATAAAATTTCCTCACCAATTCGACACACTTTCTCTTTCCGCTTTCTTCCCGTTCCGGAGCTGTCCCAACTTCAGCAGCTTCATTAGCTGTGTTTCTGTCGCTGGAAAAAAAGGCTATTCCTGGATCTTTCAGGGACTTTGCAGTGTCCATGAGATCAGCAGGAAGTGTCCTTCTCAATCATCGTCTCTGCGAGACGGTTTAGGTCCAAATGGACCGTCCAGTGGCACAAATTCGACTGCGATTTCGGAGCACCAAGATCACATGTTGTGCTGTCGCGACGTCAGCTGTCTTCTCGTTCCTCTTGGCTTCTAAGTGCTTACTAAGAATGGATTTTTCGAAATGACCATCTGATCATTAGTATACAGTATTATATTAACATGCTTTGATGCTTAGGAGTTAGACATTCTACTCCCCCTCCCCATCTGAAAAGAACTCTGTTCCAACTGCTAGTTGCCTTATATTAACACGGTCTGATGCTAAGGAGTTATACATTCTACATTAAATTTCAAGCTTTGAGTATCAAGCACGATCATATAGTTTTCTAGCAAAGCAATGGTATCCAGCTAGTAAAGGTATATAATTGAGGCTCCTTCTAACTTCTCATAGCCTTGGCATGGCTATTAAAATTCTTCCAGTATAGGAAATTATTCAATATCTTGGAAATGATTATATTAATATTTAATTTGAACATTCATGCAATTTACATTTCAATGAAATGCTGTAAAATCACACATTCTTATTCTAGCTTTGGAAATGTGACCAAATCTTAACCCTGAAAAAGTCGCATGCTCCTACTAGTAACTATTATAGTACCTATTATAGAGATTTACCTCTTGCATGAATCATCACTGTGGGCTTGAATCAGCACAGTTTAAGGACCCACCCATCACACTGATTCATACCAAAAAGGAAGATCTGAGACACAAGGAAAAAAATTACTGGAAATAAAATAGCCTCTCCCATTTATTGGGCTGAGAGCCATAACTGTAGGAACTTGTGTCAACACAATTGGATGACAAATCACAACATAAAACATCAATTAGCAAAACCAAAAAGAAGTGGATAGAAATTTGGGTGTTTTTTTTTTTTTTACAATCCATAAATAAATGATTTTACTCCCAAGAACATCACCAGAGGGAAAAGAAGTTAATTGTGGATTAACCAGTTTTCTGAGCAATAGGGGAAGAAGTGTCAACTCATTACTAGATCTGCCAGATGATTACTTTTAAAGATGTACACACACACACACACACACACACACAATTTTAAGACGTGTGGATTGCAACTTTAAGTTGCCATGATTGAAAAACACTACACTAGGGTGATATGAAACTGCAGTGTTCAAAAGTGAAAGGGACAAATTTTGATTTTCTGGACAATGGCAAGTCAGAAATAAATATGTTGTAAACTATCAAGAACATTTAGCATTGTTCCAATATCTCAGGGGTTGCCACAAAGAAGAGGGAGTCAAATTATTCTCCAAAGCACCTGAGGGTAGAACAAGAAGCAATGGGTGGAAACTAATCAAGGAGAGAAGAAACTTAGAACTAAGGAGAATTTTCCTGACAGAACAATTAATCAGTAGAACAACTTGCCTCCAGAAGTTATGGATACTCCAACCCTGGAAGTTTTTAAGAAGATGTTGGATAGCCATTTGTCTGAAATGGTAATCGGGCTTCCTGCCTCATCAGGGGATTGGATTAAAAGACCTCCAAGGTCCTTTCCAACTCTGTTATTCTATTCGGTTCTATTTTTAAAATGAGCATTCTGCTTCTACATACATGCTTACAATTTTAGCAAATGGAAATGTTATTGCAGTATTATTATCAAATTTATGCGCCCCCTATCTCATGGTTCAAGGTGACTCTGAGCAGCTTAAATGAAAGTCTACTGTAGATGGAAGGAAAAAGCTAATGACACTGAGGATAAGGTAGGACAACTATCTTATTTGGGAAAGCAGGAATTGTCCTAGGCTCAACATGTAATGTGTTAGGGATAGATTGCCATGGAGAATATCTATGTAGTTGCTAGGATTTGAAAGCAACTTGATGGCACATAATTACTCAAACAAACAAACAAATCAACACAGTCGGTTCACCATGCAAAATGTGATTTAATGTTTGCAATGATCAGATAAATGAATTGAATTAATTAATAACTTATATAAAGGTAAAGTTTCCCCTCGCACATACGTGCTAGTCATTCCCGACTCTAGGTGGCAGTGCTCATCTCCATTTCAAAGCCAAAGAGCCAGCGCTGTCCGAAGATGTCTCCTTGGTCATGTGGCCGGCATGACTAAACACCGAAGGTGCATGGAACGCTGTTCCCTTCCCACCAAAGGTGGTTCCTATTTTTTCTACTTGCATTTTCGCATGCTTTAGAACTGCTAGGTTGGCAGAAGCTGGGACAAGTAATGGGAGCTCATTCCATTACACGGCGCTAGGGATTCAAACCGCCGACCTTTCTGATCGACAAGCTCGGCGTCTTAGCCACCATCTTAGCACTGAGCTACCGCGTTCCTTAACTCGTATATTCATATATTCAAGAGTTATTTCAGTATTTGGGGTTTTAACCTATTTTCTGGGCTACTGTGAACAAGAACCAGTGGGGAAAAAAATGGAGCTACAACAAAAAAATGTAAGGCTGTGGCAAGCTTAAATGAACTGTTTATGCTCCAATCTTCTAAGTCTTTAGAAGGGATTGAATTTTATGGAAATCATTTTGTCTAAAACCTGGGAAGAAGAATTGTGATCTTAAAAATGAATGGATTTGGACTTCTATCTTACACAAGAGTCTCTCCTGGATCAGGCAGAGTAAGACTGATTATATTATATTAGGATTTGATTATAAGCTTTTGTGAATTTGAGTTGACGCTGTTATTTCTATGAGTTGTTGTTAGCCTCAGTCAGACTGGATGAGTAAAGGAAAAAGAATTATGAACAGTTTAACTAGTTTGTTATCCTGTCCTCATTTTTCTCCTTATAAAAGCAATTTGAAGTATGCTTAGCTAAAAGATTATGACTGGATTGAACCGTCATAAGAAGCCATAACATGGATTTGGTCAGTCTGTTGTGTCAAAACATTGATACAATATATAGCCATGCTTTATAGTCAGCAAGCTGGGCAAATTCAGTCAATTATGAGTTGTTTAATAAATCATTGTTATAGTATTGTTGTTGTTGTTAGTTACGAAGTTGTGTCCAACCCATTGCAACCTCATGGACAATTTCCTCCAGACTTTCCTGTCCTCTACCATTCTCTGGAGTTCATTTAAGCTCATGCCTACTACTTCAGTGACTCCATCCAGTCACCTCATTCTCTGTCGTCCCCTTCTTCTTTTGCCCTCAATCTTTCCCAGCATTAGGCTCTTCTCCAGTGAGGCCTTCCTTCTCATTAGGTGGCCAAAGTATTTGAGTTTCATCTTCAGGATCTGGCCCTCTAAAGAGCAGTCAGGATTGATCTCCTCTCGGACTGACCAATTTGATCGTCTTGCAGTCCAAGGGACTTGCAAAAGTCTTCTCCAGCACCCTAATTCAAAGGCCTCAATTCTTTGGCGCTTTCATAACCATACATTGCAACTGGGAAAACCATAGCCTTGACTATATGCACTTTTGTTGGCAGGGTGATGTCTCTGCTTTTTAGTATGCTGTCTAGATTCATTGTTATATAGACTATGCTATAAAGTATGAGCCAGATAAAGTACATCACTCAGGACATTGACTGCACAAGAACGTTACACAGGCATTAACTAACAAATGTGATTCTTGGGATGATTCATCCAAGGCTGCTATTCTTTGTCCCATTGTAATGTTTAAATAGCATAGTAATGTTTTCTTTTAAAAAATAGAAATCTCAGCTCCTACAGGTGATTGACAGTCTTTTTGCATTTTAACCTTTTATAGATGGTCTCACATTTCCTTTGGGCTTCGTGTTTGCATTTCTGCTTACAGCACTTAAATATTTTATGCCACCTTTTAAAACATCAGAACAATTTTGAAGGCATAAATATATGTGACCATTAAAGGCCATCTAATATCATTGTGCAGTTAAAAGCAGGAAAGATTATCCAGCTCTTTAAAATCCAGATGGTAATAAGTCAGAAAGGAAGGAAGGCATATTTCCAGCAGAAGAGCATTCAATAGAGATGCAACGACCATAGAAAAGGCCACATCCCTTGTAACTGAGTGATAAACTAGAAGGTCTCCATGGAACACCTTAAGGCCTGCACTGGTTTGTACAGTGACAAGCAATGCTTAAAATAAATTGGCTGCAAGTCACTTTGGCTTTTAGAGGCTGGTCAGCAGACTTTTAAACTGAACCTCTAGATGTTCAGGCTACTAGCTGATGCTGGCCTATTGCCAATCTTTAGCCAGCAACCAGATGGACTGCATTCTTCATTGGCTGAAGCATCTGCACCATCTTAAAAGGCAGCATTGGATGGAATACACAAAAAGTAATTTAATCTGACCATAACGAAGGGTGGGGGGGTCAAGTAGTGCAGATTTCTCCAGAAGGGAATGCCAGTGGCAAAGGATTCCCGTTTTTCTAGCTGCCCTTCTACAGATAACAGCATCTCCATGAATAGGAGAATCTCAAAATACACCTCTGGTCTTTTAAGGGTGCACCGTCTTCAGATTCAGTCCCAAATCTCTACCCAGACTTGCTACCCACCACATCTGGATGGACACAGAGGTCCCTGTTTCTTTATTTTCATCTATTTCTCTCTTTGGGTTCTGCTACATGACTGTTAATTGGAGTAAAGCTTCATGCAACTGATGCAGTGCAAAACAGCGGATGCTTTATTAAGACTTTAAGTCCAGCCATAAAAGTATTTTAGCATATTAGTTATTCTAGTCAGTGTTCAGATGGGAAAGAAAATGAATTATCTCTCTCTCTCTCTGGATAGAACATGCTGGTGAGAGGGCAAGAATCAAAGGGTCTGAAAGGATCATGTTTAATTAAAGATTAAACATTGGTGGAAGGCAGCTCATCAGTAAACCATGAAAGTTATCTGCCCAGAAAGGTCAGAGTATCATGGTAATCTTCTCCCTCCCTCTGTCTCAAAAAGGAAAGGAAAAAAAAAGAAGTTGAACAACCCTTTTAAGGGAGCATCTTGGTGCAGAATATGAAAAATAATGGGATAAGTTATGAGAAGGTTTAAAGCCCAATTTGGACTTCAGTTACTATTGCTTTATATGCCTTTTTCATTCCCAAAGGCTTCAAGGAAGCTTACAAGAACCCTGCAAGGCAGGCTAGATAAAAAAAGTGGAGAGCCCTGTGACAAAAATGCACCCAATTGCACTGCACGTGAAATGTAATTTAAAAGTACAACTGGGACCCTACGGGGCCCCTGGAGCCTGAGGATATTTCAAGGGGGCCACAGATAAAAAATTAGCAGGTGGGCCCAGAGCACATCCGAGGAGGTCACAGAAAAACAAATTGTCCCTGCGAGATGTCCGAAAATGCACCACTTACTGTCCCGTGTCTGCATTTGGCAGGGGGGGCAGAGGGGGGCAAAAAAAAAAAACAAGGTCGGAAAGGAGGGAAAAAAAGGGGGAGAAACCCTGATTTCAAAGGAGCAGGTGTGAACTGGCATTTGCCCCTTATAGAATCATCTGCTCCAGTGAAGGAAGGCTGGTTTTTACAATGTATTTTATTTATTTATTTTATTGGTATTTTACTCAATACACTAAGCGGGATATTGGGAGAGATGGGCTTCAAAACAGGTCCTAATATGAAGTGGACGCGTCAAGATGCAATGGCACAAATGAACTTGGTGTACAGCCGCCCAGGATACACATTTTGCACGTGGGCTGGGGAGCCGAGACCGAGCTACTCCCGACTTTTCCCGCATTGGGAATGAAACTCCGGCTGCGGAAAACCCTCTCCGCCTCGCCCCTTCACACACACACACACAGATCCCTTGTTCCAAAATCGCCCCCTGGTTAAGAAAGGCTGAGCTGGACGGTTGGGCGCTCTGCACTCGCTCAGAGGCAACTTTTTCCTTCCCGCATTCCCGTCTCTCCGTCTTCTGGTTTCGGGGTTTTTCTCAAGCGCTTTCCTCTTCGCGACCACCCCTCAGCAGAAAGAAGGACGCCGCGTCCGGCAAGAACCCCGGGATTCCGCACCCCTTTTCCCAACCTCGGAAGGGAAGGAAGGGAGGCAAAGACCGAGTTCTCTCCGGATCCAGAACGGTCGGCGCTGGATCTGGAGTCCGGCGCTGTGGGTTAAAGCCAGCAAAACAAAGGACCTACCTTTTCACAGCAGACGGTCCCCTCCGCAAAGCCGGTTTCCAGAGGAGCGATCGCCGCGACTCACCTCGGTGGTTGCCGCAGCTCACCTGCCAGCCTCCCGGGCTGAAGCGAGAGGCGGCGCCGGCACCTACCCAGGACCCGCCGCCCCTCCCAGGCTGAAGCCAAGCCGCCTTCGCCCCGCCGCTTTCCCAACGTGCTCCTGCCTGCAACAGACACGGGCGGGCAGGGCGCTCCCACCAGCCTCCAATCCGCAGCCCAGGGCGACTGAGCCGGGCTCCCTCTCGCGCGCGCTTCCTCCTCCTCCTCCTCCTCCGCCACCTCTTCCAGGGACAGCTCCTGTGACAGGCCGCCCGATTGGCAGATGGTACAGCGGCTCCTCGGATTCTCATTGGACTGGACAATTGCCCGCCCGGGCTCGGATCGCCATTGGACGGGCTTTGGAAACGCTGCCTCTGCCGCCGCCGCTGAATCGCCGCGCTCCTGCCTGACTGCCTGCCTGCCAAGCAGAGAAAAGTTGCCGTGGGACTATCTCGCGTGCCCGGGCTTGACGGCCGGGAGAAGCTGATGAGCGGACGCTTTGTTTTTGTAAGATGAGGGGGAACCCTCCCCCCCTCATATCACGACTTTTTCCCTTTGGGGCTGAGCTCACCTTGGTTACAGTTAACCTGGGTTAGATTTCTACGGGCGTGCACGTGGGTGATTTTCACGTTGTGGGAAAGGACCCGTTTGATTAACCCTGAGTGTATTTCTTGATTTGATTTTGTCAGATCATCATTCTCATTCATTCTCATTCTCTCTCTTTCTCTCCCCCCTCTCTACCTACCTACCTACCTACCTACATCTATCTATCTATCTATCTATCTATCTATCTATCTATCTATCTATCTATCTATCTATCTATCTATCTATCTATCTACCTACCTACCTACCTACCTACCTACCTACCTACCTATCTATCATCATCATCATATTTATCATCTATCTATCATCATATCTATCAATCTATCTATCTATCATATATATATATCATCCATCCATCCATCCATCCATCCATCCATCCATCCATCCATCCATCCATCCATCCATCCATCTATCTATCTATCTATCTATCTATCTATCTGTCTGTCTATATCATCTCTTATCAGTGGTGGATTAAGGCTCACTGGTGCCCTAAGCACTGACAAATCTTGGTGCCCCTCCTTTGTACATACTGTACAAATCTTCATTGTTTTTCTTTGTTTCTCAACTTTGTGGTGCCCCCTTTGGGCCTTGTGCCCTAAGTACGTGCTTAGCCTGCTTAATGGTCAATACACCACTGATCATCTATCTATCTATCTATCTATCTATCTATCTATCTATCTATCTATCTATCTATCTATCTATCTATCTATCTATCTATCTATCTATCTATCTATCTATCTATCTATGAAGGCCAGATCCTGAAGATGAAACTCAAATACTTTGGCCACCTAATGAAAAGGAAGGACTCACTGGAGAAGAGCCTAATGCTGGGAAAGATTGAGGGCAAAAGACGAAGGGACGACAGAGAATGAGGTGGCTGGATGGAGTCATTGAAGCAGTCGGTGTGAGCTTAAATGGACTCCAGAGGATGGTAGAGAACAGGAAGGCCTGGAGGAACGTTGTCCATGGGGTCGCAATGGGTCGGACACGACTTCGCAACTAACAACAACAATATCTATCAATTTACATTCCACCTTTATCATTACTTTTAAATAAATTCAAGCCTGGCAGTAACCTTGACAGGTTCATAAAACAAAGCAGAATGGGAATAATCAAGTGATCAGGTCAAGCTTCTAGAGGAATGGTGGTGTACTGCCTTCTTTTTTCTGCTGCACACTGGCTGTGTTTTCATTGCATGCTAAGACACAATGTAGTTTTCTTGTTTGTGACTTAGCAGGTTGTGTCAAGCCTACAAACTAAATATAGCAAAACTCACCCCCCTTGCTTAACATACTACCTCGCTGCACTGAATACATTTTGCCCCAGCCCACGCGATTGTTTAAATTAGGTTAATTTGATAAACCATGGTAACTATGAATAAATATGCATGTTGTGTAAACACAGTCTTAGATTTTCTATAAAGAATCATAGTGTGAAGAGAGCTGTTTTTATGTTTATTTTTATGCATTTTTATTCTGGGCCATGTCCTTTCCACACAACTAGTTAGGATGTTCTCTAGCCATTCTTGAATTATCAGAATGCTACCATCATCATGGAATTTACCTCAATTTCAGTCACTGCAGACATTATCTCATGAATTTATTATTGCAGGATTAAACCTGATGGATTTTGCATCTGTGACAACTGTGCGACCTGTGGGATAGAATTGATGTAAGAGAGAAGATATTACAGGTAGTCCTCGACTTATGACCACAATTGAGCCCAAAATTTCTATTCCTAAGTGAGGCAATGTGAAGTGAGTTTTGCCCCGTTAAGACCTTACTTACTTTATTTGTTAAGCAAATCACTGCAGTTGTTAAAGTAGTAACACGGTTGTTAAATGAATCTGGCTTCCCCATTGACTTTGCTGGTCATAAGGTCAGGAAAGAGGAACACATGATCCCAGAACACTCTAAGTCATAAATATGAGTCAATAGCTGAGCATCTAAATTCTGCCTATCTATCTATCATCTATCTATCTATCTATCTATCTATCTATCTATCTATCTATCTATCTATATCTATCTATCTATCTATCTATCTATCTATCTATCTATCTATCTATCTATCTATCTATCTATCGTTTACTCCAGTGGTGGGTTGCAGGTGGGTACCATTCCAGTACGTTGCTCCAGAGGGCCAACCCACCCACCTGAGCTCCTTACCTGTCTTTTAAAGTCTTCGGTGCTTTTGTGCATGCGCATGGCGCATACAGTGCCTGTGCGATCCTCCGCCAAGCAGCTGGAGCATCGTGGAGGCTTGCAGAAGCATCACTGGCAGCTACAACGAATGCGTGTGTGTGTGTGCACGTGCATACTGTGTGCGCTCATGTGGACAACGCCGAGCCCGTTCCAACCATACCGGTTGGAACAGGATCCGGAACCCACCACTGGTTTACTCGCATTTATTTAAAAACACAAATATGTACGGTTTCATAGTCTAAATTTTCTGATTACCGTATTTTTCAGAGTAGAAGATACCTTCCCCCCTAAAAGAGGGTGAAAATTTGGGTGCATCTTATACACTGACTGTAGCCCCACCCACCCACCGTCCCCCACCCTTTTGCCTTTGCCTCCCAGCAATCTATCTCCTTGCAGCAAATGGGGGAAATGGGGCTTGCAGAGGCTGCAATAGGCTATAGCAATCCCTGCAGCAATCCCTGAAACAGCTGATGATCGGGAGGCGTGCCAGGAGGCAAATTGCTGGGAGGCAGAAGCAGATTTTTTTTTCTTGTGCTAATCAGGCTGTTTTCTGTTTGCTGCAAGAAGGTAAGTCAATAACTATAAATGCCTATAGAATACACTTCTTTTTTAAAGACTGCTTTATTATTGTTCTAGACAGCTTAACAAAATGAAGAAGCTTTTTAAAATAAATGCTTGATCTGAAGAGAGCCAGTGCTTTTGTCTCTTCTTTTAAATAGCAGAGAATAATATACTTCCAGAAAGCACATCAATTTCAGCAGCATCTGTACAAGTATAATCTGAAATGTAACATTACAAACAGTGTATATTGTCTGTACTGTTTGCTGTTTGTTGCAAGGAGGCAAATTGCTGGGAGGCAGAAGCAGATTTTTTCCCCTTGTTTTTCTCTCCAAAAGCTAGGTGCGTCTTATACTTCGGAGCATCTTACACTCTGAAAAATACGGTATATTATTATATGAATCCTATATAGCCGTTCTGTAGGCCTCCTCCGAATTCCATCAGCCGGCCAGTGTCGACTGGCGACTACCCGGAGGAGAGCCTTCTCTGTGGCTGCTCCGACCCTCTGGAACGAACTCCCCGTGGAGATTCGTACCCTCACCACCCTCCAGGCCTTCCGCGTAGCCCTTAAATCCTGGCTGTTCCGACAGGCCTGGGGCTAAAGACTTGCTGCCCCACTTCGAATGGTATGATTGTTGTGTTTTTAACTATGTATGGCTTTTATGTTTTTTGTAATTCTGTTTGTTTTTCCCCTCCCTTTGAGTTGTGAGCCGCCCTGAGTCCCTTTAGGGAAAAGGGCGGCATACAAATAAATTAAAACTGAAACTGAAACTGAAACTGTATCATAACTGAATTCTAGTATGTGTTACAAACATGTTTTTCCTGCACGCTGGAGAGGGTTAAACGTGAGGTTCTTTTAGATGGGTTAATTGATGATGTAATAGAATGTGTGAATGACCTTGGGAAAGGAGGAGAAGAAATGTTTAAGGAGATTCTCAACCATCCAGGTCATGATTGTCCCAAAGGTACTTTTTAAAATGCAACTAGACTTTCTTGGTTTTTTCCCCCCTTGAAAACGTTTCACTTCTCATCCAAGAAGCTTCTTCAGTTCTGACTGAGTGGTGGAGAATGGAAGGGTTTACCGTATTTTTGGAGTATAAGACACACTTTTTCCTCCCTAAGAGAGGTTGAAAATTTGGGTGCATCTTATACTCCGAATGTAGCTTTTTCGAAGCTTTTTTTCAGCCCTAATGAGGCGCTCAGCTTCCATGCTTTGCCTGCTTTTCTCATTGCTTCTCTCTGAGGATCAGCTGTCCTTTAGAAGCTGTTTTTATCTCCAACTAGGGGATAAAAAGCATGTGCGCGCTCAAAACCAGCAAACTTTTGTGCTGAAGCTGACCAGACGAAGGACACTAGCCAGATGAATATCTGGTAGGCAGAATCCCCCCACCCCCTATTTTCCTTCCCCAAAACTAAGGTGTGTCTTATACTCTGAAAAATATGATATGTTAATTGCAGTCATCTGATGTGATTGAGGAGGTTTATCTGTAACTTCAGGGTCACCTGAATCAGAGTGCAAATGGGTGTGGAACCTTCTTGAGACTGCTGAAAGGACTGTGTTGTAGACAGGAGATAGGTGGTGTTTTATTCCTCCCCCTCTGTTGCGGGGGAGGAATAAAGGACCATACACTACATAACATTTAATGTAGATGGCCTCTTTGATCCCTCTTTCAGACCAGTGGTCTTCTCTGTCCCGAATGTGAACTTTGCTGTTTTAAAAATGGTGAGCTTTGTTTTTCAGATGCAGATAGACTGCTGAGTCTTGTCCTCATGGGTTTGTTCTCCTGTGTTGTGCCATGCATTTGTGAAGTGGTTGTTTTGTTTCCTCAAATCTAATTCTGTTTCGTTAAAGCAGAAGTTGCCAAGCTTGAGAAACACTGATCAAAATGATTTCAAAATGTAAGCAAACAAGCAAATAATGTTCCAAAACAGCATCAGGCTAGTGAAAGCTGTTTTACACATTGAACTTTTATATTACATTCCAGCATTATCTGTCTATTTATATATCTAAAAGCCAAATACCACTCACTCATCGTGAAATCTCCAGAATCGTGAAGCCTACAAACTTGAAATTTGGCACATATGTTCCTTTGGCTTCTAGGTGCTGGCTAAGAAAGGATTTTTCGAAATGACCATCAGATCATTAGTATTTCTTATACAGTAATTAACACGCCCTAATGCTAAGGAGTTCTACTCCCCCTCCCCACTTGAAAAGAACTCTGTTCCAACTGCCAGTTGCCTCACATTCCGTTACTTCAATTCAAATTGGTAGACATTCCACTCCTTCACTCAGCAGTGGTTTGGGGCTCCTTACAGTACTAAACATCGGTACCTCACCAAAATGTTTACGCCTTCCACCTATGGAACTACTTCCAGACTCAAGTCGGCAGGAGCAATATTCCCTTATGTGTTGCAATCAGACTACCACTGAGCCAACAGTGTGAACCGGATTTCTCCTGCATTGCCTGATCACATAGTTTCATCGCGAAGCACGGGTATCCAGCTAGTTAAGGACCAGTTCCTCCAGCTGGTATTCTCCCACAGTGTTGTAATGTAACACCCCCCACACACACACACAATGGTCATGCTGGCTGGGGATGATGGGAGCTTTAATCCATCAGTGTGTTTAATACAGTGTGCTACATTAAGGAAAGATGGTCTGAAAAATTAATTACATTCCTTCCAATCCTTAGAGGGTGGAGGCAAGAGGAACAAATGTTGTATATCCTCCCACATCTTACAGCAAGAAGCGCTGGCATGTTCATAATTTTTCCCCCTTAAGTCCAGGCTATGCATTTTTCTTTTTCCACATACTATTTGCTGAATTTGTCAATTGCAATTATTTTTCTGGCAACTGTTCTAAAATGACGTGTGGTGGTGAATTGCCCATAAAGGCTTCCTTGATCTGTGTTCTCTTATCTTCTCACACCTTGTCATTTATCAGACTTAAATGCACATCATCCACAATGATACAGAGAAAGAATCTTATTAAGAAGGAATTTCCTGCCAGCCTTGTGATTCCAAGCTAGCTAAACCAGCAGAAAAAGCACCAGCAGGGGCTTGTCTTCCACAGCAACTTGTGTGCTGCCACACAATAGATTGCAACATACCCACAGCAGCTCATCTAGATGTTTATACAGAAAAGCAGAATTAAACATGTTAGTTTTTGTTTTGTTTTGTTTTTAGAAAATAAGCCTCTCAGAAATTGGGAGGGATTGCCAAATCTTGCCTCTTCTAGTATTTTAGGAGATTGCAAGAGATTTCAGCAAGGACCCCAAGAATAGGTGGAATCTGAGATAAGATTGCAAAATCTTGCAAGAGTAGAGCCCATGTTGGGTTTTTACATATATATTTTTTGACAAGGCCCTAGTGCAGTGATGGCAAACCTTCTCAGCCTCGAGTGGCCAAACCGGAACGTGCTTGCATGCATGTCCATGTGTGTGTGTGCGTGTGCCGGAAATCCAAAGACCAGCATGCCTGTTTTTTGGCCGTTTTCGAGACTGTTTTTGACTCAAAAATTGCCTCCAATCAAAAAGGAGGAATCCCCCACAGAGTTATGCATTTTTATATCCTTTTTACAAGAAATAAATGTAGTGCTATATTGATTACATGTTAAAGGGCTGGCGCACTTGATTAGTGCCATCCTACTATGCCGGGTTGGGGGTGTGTGGGGGGATTTGCCAGAGACTTGGCAACTGACTCTTATTTATGTCTGTTTCAGGGACGTGTGATCCCCATTTGTGACCTTCTGACAAGTAAAGTCAATGGGGAAGCCAGATTCACTTAACAACTGTGCCACTAACTTAACAACTGCTGCGATTCACTTAACAAGCAGGTTAAGTGAATCGCTGCAGCAAGAAAGATCTTAAACTTAGCATCAGAAATGTTGGGGCTCAATTATGGTCATAAGTCAAGGACTACCTGTATTGGATATTCTGAGACTAACACCTGCCATTGCTCTCAGGCCCAGGGGGAATTGCATCTCCTCGGGCTATGACCTCATTTGCTAAGACCACAACCTCTTGAAACTACAGCCAGAATTGTTGTTACAAAGTTTTTCTCCTCCTTCAGAAGGATCATCTACCTCCCATGGTTTCTATCTGGCTGACACAGCCTGGCAGGATTGCTGTGGTCTGGATCTCTTTGATTAAACATGGTCATCTATCTTGACCCAGGGAGCAGGACCCAGTTTCTTTTTGTAGCTCCTGCCCTCTGGAATGAGATTCCTTCTGAAATTCATTCACCTGCTGGTGTTTTATACTTCTCCCAGGCTTTGTGTTGATAGCTGGACCACCAGGGTGGATGTGGTTTATGTCTATCTTTTTAAACAGATAACAGATTAACAGAGTTGGAAGATGATCTAGCCTAACCGCCCCCCCCCCACCGCCCAAGCAGGAGACCCTACACCATTTCTGACAGATGGCAGTCCAATCTGTTCTTGAAAGCTTCCAGTGATGAAGCTCTCACAACTTCCGAAGGCAACTTCTGTTCCATTGATTGATTACGCTCAGTGTCAGGAAATGTATCCTTATTGAATCTCTCCTTGGTCACTTTCCATCCATTATTCCTTGTGTGGCTTTTAGGTGCTTCTGAAAACAGCTTGACCCCATCCTCTCTGTGGCAGCCCCTCAAATATTGGAAGACTGCTATCCTGTCTCCCCTGGTCCTTCTTTTCACTAGACTAGCCAGCCCCAGTTCCTGCAACTGTTCATCATATGTTTTAGCCTCCAGTCCTCTAAGCATCATGGTTGCTCTTCTCTGCATTCTTTCTAGAGCAGTGTTTCTCAACCTTGACAACTTGCAAATGCTGGCTGGGGAATTCTGGGAGTTGAAGTCTGGACATCTTCAAGTTGTCAAGGTTGAGAAACACTGTTCTAGAGTCTCAACATCTTTCTTATAGTGTGGTGACCAAAACTGAATGCAGTACTCTAGGTGTGGTCTTTTTTTGTATCAAGTGTCTGGATTCTTATCTTGTTATGTTCTGTATCATACTTGTATTGCAGGGGTGGGTTTCTTGCCCCGTTCCAACCGGTTCAGTTGGAATGGGGCCGGCGGCGTCCTCGCGCACGCGTGCACGCGCGCGGTGCACGCGTGCGTACTAGCATCTGTGCGATGCCCCAGCTGCTCCTGGAGGATCGCGCAGGCGCTGTATGCGTCCTGCGCATGCGTGGAAGGGCAGAAATCGTCAAAACCGGGTAAGGAGCGCGGGCGCGCGGGTGGGCCCTTCGCCGTTCCCAGAAGTTACTTACTTCCGGGTTCTCCGACCAACCGGTTCGCAGGGACCGCCGCGAACCGGTTGAAACCCACCCCTGTTGTATTGTTTATTGTATTATCAGCTGCCTGGAGTAACTTTGGAATTCAGACAGCAGCTAAATTGAATGAAATAAATAAATTGCAAATCACTAAGAGAGCCAAAGGTGACACCCACCCTGGATTTAGTGTTACAGTAATCTCATAGTACCTGTAAAAAATTTTTTAAAAAAGCAATGAAACACCCAAGAACCTCCTGCTGGAGGAAACTGGCATTTGTAATTAGGTTCATCATGGCCCAATTAAGGCATCACTACCAACAAGAAGGAGGGAGCTGTTAAAACCACACTATCTGGTTTAATGTAGCTGTGATTGGTAGCTTCGTTCAGAAGATCCCTGGGGATTTGGGGGGGGGGGGGTGTTTCCTAGCAAAAGCAAAAATGAGCCACAAAGACTCCTTTTGGTGTTTTTTGTTGCCTTGCATTTTTTAAACACTTCATTTCTCCGTCTTTTTGTTTAAAGTACGGTAAGTCGGGTCATGCGTGGAATTGTAGGAGTCATCTTCCAATTCATTTCTAAAGCTTTCATTTCGTGTTGCACCTTTCAGAAACCAAACACTGCATATCATCAACCAACCTAGGCAACTAATATCCATAACAGTTTTCTTTTTTTCTCTGATTTTGTTTCTCACTTCTCTTTTGAAACCGCCTTCCTTGCAGTGGTGAGATTCAAATAATTTAACAACCAGTTCTCTGCCCTAATGACCAGGTAGGTGTGGTCATGTGATTGGGTGGGTGTGGCCAACTCAACATCACTCATGTCGATGGGCGCTTCGCCTTAGCTGTTACAATGTAATAAGGAGTAACCAGAGAGGCAGTTTCTGTAAGCAGGGCAATAAAGATTAGTCTAGAAACAACACCAGATTGTTTCCTTCCTGCCTTCTTTACAGGATTAGTCCTGTAAAGTGGAAAAAACAAAATGAGATTTCTTCCAGCAAACGTTCTCCGAAATGCTTAGAAAGTTAACAACCGGTTCTCCCAAATAGGTATGAACTGGCTGAATCCCACCACTGCTTCCTTGTTTCCCTCAGTTTTGGGGCCACTTGGTAGCCAAATAAACTTAATTCAAGATACTTTAAAGGCTTTCTCTCTCCCTTAGAACATTCCCAAGTAAACAAAAAGAAGCAACCGCATTAATAGATTAATGCTGAAAATGAAAAATAGATTAATTGTGTGATCTATTGTTGAACAATATTAGAAACAGAAATTGTCCTCATATCTTGTTTCACATGGCGAACTCCCTGTAGATGTTTAATGAGCTCCTGCAGAAACAAGATGTAATCTAATTGATCATACATCATGCTAACCTATGGGTAGTTTAATCAGATTTTATGGAATAAAACACAGTTAACTGGGCTCATACGATATACTGAGCAATGAATCAGCTTCCTCCAATCTGATGCCATCCAGATTTAAACTGTGGCAGCCCCAACAATGGAATCTAGAAATGGCATCTATTCTCCAAAGCACCCGAGGGTAGGACAAGAAGCAATGGGTGGAAACTAATCAAGGAGAGAAGCAACTTAGAACTAAGGAGAAATTTCCTGACAGTTAGAACAATTAATCAGTGGAACAACTTGCCTCCAGAGGTTGTGAATGCCCCAACACTGGAAGTTTTTAAGAAGATGTTGGATAATCATTTGTCTGAAGTGATGTAGGGTTTCCTGCCTAAGCAAGGGGTTAGACTAGAAGACCTCCAAGGCAGAGGTGGTATTCAGCCAGTTCTGAAAGGTTCTGGAGAACCAGTAGCAGAAATTTTGAGTAGTTTGGTGAACTGGCAAATAGGCTGAACCCGCCCCTGCTGCTTCCCAGCTGATCTTTTGTTGCCCTGAACAGGAGAACGGAGGTGGCAAGCAGGTTAGTGGGGTGGGGAGGGAATGGGGATTTTGCAGTATCCTTTTGCCCACAAAGCCACGTCCACAAAGCCACACCATGCCCACAAAGCCATTCTCACAAAACTGGTAGTAAAAAATGTTGAATCCCACCACTGCTCCAAGGTCCCTTCCAACTCTGTTATTCTAGTATTAGAAAGTGCCAAATAGGCCAAGGCTACCATAAACCAAGAGGTCCAACCTACGTGGCTGAATTCACCTAATATGCCAAACACAAAAACGGAACAAATTCTGTTACCCCTTATCAGAATATATGAACCACATTAGTCTTTATATGTGCTCTGCAGGTGTTACCATTCCCAGAACATGTGCTTAATCAGATTAGTTACAAACAGAAGGGCTGTATTTGCTCAACAAACATTTAATGGCTCAGTGTGTTTTTTGAGCCAGTGAATTGTGCAGTTCCAAAATTGTCAAGCACAGAAAATAGGGAGTCAAGGCAGTTCAAATGAATATAGGTTTATTACATGTTAACACTCTACAAGAGAATGAACTACTAATGGACAAAATAAATTGGCAGTAGATAAGAGTTAACAGAATTCAAGACTTAGACTTAGAATAACTTTATTGTCACTTGAATGTACACTAATAATAATAATAATAATAATAACAGTAGACTTATATACCGCTTCATAGGGCTTTCAGCCCTCTCTAAGCGGTTTACAGAGTCAGCATATTGCCCCCAACAACAATCCGGGTCCTCATTTTACCCACCTCGGAAGGATGGAAGGCTGAGTCAACCCTGAGCCGGTGAGATTTGAACCGCTGAACTGCTGATCTAGCAGTCAGCCTGCAGTGCTGCATTTAACCACCGCGCCACCTTGGCTCAGCATACATTACAATGAAATTTCATTACATACAGCTCTCCAAGGATCTCCACCTCCAATATGTACTACATCAACATGACTAAATAAATACATACAAAATTATGCATGTAGCCACATATATTATATGACACAGAGAAACAACATAGTCCAGTTTGGATATAGCAATTATAAGCAGCACCCTGAATAAAAAGGAAGCAAACTTCCTATAATCTTCTCTGCTGTCCTTACCACTCTCTGTATGGACTTTCTATCTGAGGCACTGCTGCCACCAAACCAAACAATGATGCAGTTTGTTAAAACGCTTTCAATCATGCCTGTATAAAAAGTGGCCAGGACAGAAGGAGAAAGATGAGTTCTCCTCAGCCAATGCAGGAAATGCAGATGCATACTTCACTAAGGATGATGGGTGAAGAGACCAATTCAGATTGTTAGCTATCTGCACTAGAGGTGGTATTCAGCCAGTTCTAACAGGTTCTGAAGAACCAGTAGCGGAAATTTTGAGTAGTTTGGAGAACCGGCAAATAGGCTGGCCCTGCCCCCCCCCCACTGCCTCCCAGCTGATCTTTTTTGTTGCCCGGACAGGAGAAAGGAGCTGGAAAACACGTTAGTGGAGTGGGGAAGGAATTTTGCAGTAACCTTCCCCCCCCCCCAGGAGTGGGGAGGGAATGGAGATTTTGCAGTATCCTTCCCCTATCATGCCCACCAAACCATGCCCACCCACCCACCCATACCACACCCACCAAGCCACACCCACAGAACTGGTAGTAAAAAAATTGAATCTCACCACTGATCTGCACCCCCAGAGGACGTGAGACTGATGATGTGCTTGACCCCTCCCTTGGGCTCAGCCTGGTCATCTACACAGTATTGAGTTTATTCAGTATGAGAATTGCGTTGCATGAGCATTTCAGGAAAAAGTATGGGCTTCGATTCACATAATGAGCCAAGGTGGCGCAGTGGTTATGCAGCACTGCAGGCTACTGCTAGATCAGCAGGTCAGCGGTTCAAATCTCACCGGCTCAGGGTTGACTCAGCCTTCCATCCTTCCGAGGTGGGTAAAATGAGGACCCAGATTGTTGGGGGCAATATGCTGACTCTCTGTAAACCGCTTAGAGAGGCCTGAAAGGCCTATGAAGCGGTATATAAGTCTACTGCTATTGCTATTGCTATAATGGATGAATAGCTGCAAAAGTTGATGGAGTTAGCAGAAATGGCTAAATTGATTGTTTTGATCAAAGAGGAAAACACTTTTGCTTTTGTTTCTACTTGGAAACCCCCTGTGGACTTTGTGCTTGAAGTGGAGAGAAAATGAAACTTTGATGTTTCCAATTAGATAATCTGTTGTTATTGAAATGGCTAGCTTTATGCTATTACGTGAAAGTAAAAAGTTGAGGTTTGATGTTACTATCTTATTCCACTGCTCCGAAGGGAATCAGAAGTCAGCCCCTTTTCTTTCTTTTTCCCGTCTTTACTACACTTTCCCTCTTCCTTTTTCCTTCCCCTATTTTTTTCCTATTATTTGCTTTTGTAGGGTTGCATTTTATATTATGAACGAATAGCAATAGCACTTAGACTAATAAAAAGGAAAAAAGTCAAAAAGGAAGTGGTCAGTTAATTAGGAATGAAGAAGGTTTAGGGGGAGAGATGATCAAGGGCTAAGCCTTTAATTTCTTGGGTGTTGGATCACATGCTACCAGTAATTGGAGTTAATGATAAAAGTGGATGGGCCTGGTTTACCCTCTTTCTTCATCCTCTTCTGAGGTCCTTCCTAGCAGCACCAGTTCTGTACTGCAAAACAAAAAAAAAAATCAAACTCTTTGCTGTCATCTAGTAATCATCTGGATTTTTCCATTCCAGATCTAGTAACCCAAGGCCTGCCTGAAGTGTGAATTGAGTATTTTTAGAGGGATTTAAAGTGGTTAGACTTCAAATTTAGAAAGCCTTTAGGTAGTCCTTGACTTGTGATAAACATTTGAGACTAGAATTTCTGTTGCTAAGCAAGATGGTTGTTAAGCAAGTCGCACCCAATTTTACATCTTTTTTGTCACAGTTAAGGAAATAACTGCAGTTGATAAGTGAATTACATGGTTGATAAGGGACTGGACTGGACTGGACAGGACAGGACTGGGCTGGAACAGAACAGAACAGAAAGAGAACAGAACAGAACAGAACAGAATTCTTTATTGGTCATATGTGATTGGACACACAAGGAATTTGTCTCCGGTTCATAAGCTCTCAGTGTACTTCTCCCATGGACCTTGTTTGTTGGAGGCTGATTGGGAAGATTGTAAATGGCAATCATGTGACCCAAGAAAGCTGCAACCATTATAAATACATGCTAGTTGCCAAGTGCCTGAATTCCGATCACGTGACTATGAGGATGCTGATCAGTGGTGGGTTTCAAGGTGGTGCAGTGGTTAAATGCAGCACTGCAGGCTACTGCTAGATCAGCAGGTCAGCGGTTCAAATCTCACCGGCTCAGGGTTGACTCAGCCTTCCATCCTTCCGAGGTGGGTAAAATGAGGACCCAGATTGTTGGGGGCAATATGCTGACTCTCTGTAAACCGCTTAGAGAGGCCTGAAAGGCCTATGAAGCGGTATATAAGTCTACTGCTATTATTGCTATTTTTAGAACCTCTTCTGTAGGTCTGGCCTGCTTTGTGGGAGTGGCTTGCGGCCATGTGACCAGGTAGGAGTGGCTTGCCAGCCATGTGACTGGGTGGGCATAGCCAACTTGTAAAATGTGGTGAAACTCAGTTAAGAACGCTCTTGCTTAGCAACCAAAATGTTGGTTCAGAAACTCTGGCATTTGAAGGACAAAAGTCTTAAAGCTGTCAAGTTACAAGACTCTTGCACCCCTAACCCTTTAGAAAAAAAACCCAGAGTTGTTCAAACTTGACAGCTTTAAGACTTGTGGACTTCAACTCCCAGAATTCTTCCTCTCGCTCTTCATCTTGATGAAGGGAGCTGGAACCGGTTCTAAACAGCACTGTAGATTTGTGGAACCTCTTCTACAGAAGAGGTTAGAACTGGCAGGAACCCACCCCTGATGCTGATGCAGTTGTAAGAGCAAGGACTGGTCATCCGTCACTTTTTTCAGTGCTGTTATTTCTTTGAGTGGTCACTAAATGAATAGTTGTAAGTCAAGGACTACCAGTAATGAGGTGTTTGGACCTCAGACCTACATGCAAGGGGAAAAGGTGCAAAGATAGAGAAAATGTCTCCCTCATATACTGTGTGGGTATCTTCAACCAAAGTCTACTCACTGCATGGGTCTCAGCTACTAAATGGTTAGGCTGACTTTCTTGCTCTTTATGTAATCACATAACTATGGAAAATTTTGAGGATAGCTAACAAACCACCTCATCCTATTTTTTTACATTCTTGTAAGCCGCCTTGAGTCGCCATTGTTCTGATCGAGGCTTCCCCAAAAAGCAGGAGGCAGAGTCCTGGTCCCAACAAATCCCCTTTTATTAAACGAATGTGAATTCCTCTCATTCACATTCAGCAAGGCCTGGCAAACAGTCTTTCAAAGGAGTAATTATGACTACAGACCTTATCTGTCTTGGAAAGCTGCCATGTAAATATTTTCCAAATGAGGTGCTGTGCAAGGAAAGACTGGGCACAGAGTCTCTGAGATTCACGGACAGATCTTCACACTCCTGAAATGAATCTAACGAACGAATGAACGAATTGTTTCCTGCAAAAGCCCACCCCCCTTTCGCTCCTCTTTTATTTCCTATGGGAGGGGCCAATCACCATCCACCTGTGGATTTACTCCCAAGTCTACCCTGATTTCTGAGTTGTTCTTTTCTTCTGGCAGCTCTGCACATGCACACACTGGGAACAGGCTCTAGTTGTTCCTCTGTCTCACTGTTCTCTAGTTCTGTAGGCACCTGATCACTGCCTCTGATGCAGAGCCCTCACCCGAGCCTTCTTCAGCATCCAGGACTGGCCCATGCTCTTCCCCAACCTCCTCACTGTCCGACTCTGCTGGCTGCTGGCAGGCCACAACAGCCATGTGTGAATTGGCAGCAATATAAATTTCCAAACAAGCAAACAAAACAAACACAATCCAGCATCTAGCTGAGAAATGTATACAGGTAGTCCTTGACTTAACAACCGTTCATATAGTGACTATTCAAAGTTACAATAGCACTGAAAAACCTGTGACTGTTTTTCACATTTGCAACTGTTGCCGTGTCCCCTTGGTCATATGATCAAAATTTGAATGCTTGGCAGCCGGTTCATATTTAAGAGGGTTGCGGTGCCCCAGGGTCAGGTGGCTTTCTGCTAAGCAAAGTCAAGGGGGAAGCCAATCATGTTGCCAACTTACCAACTGCAATGATTCCCTCTATGACTATGACAAGAAAGGTCTTAAAATGGACACTCACTTAACGAATGTCTCAGCATAAATTGTGGGCTCAGTTGTGGTCCTAAGCCTGTACGTTTCTCAGCTAGAAGTCCCAGGCCACTTAAAAGAGTTTTCCCCTGTTGTTTCACCACTAGCAATTGAGATTCAGAGACATGGAGACCTGGCTCCAGGCTTCTATACATGGAGAATTGGTCTCATAATTGTGGGGAACTAGTGGATTCACCCTCCCTATTCATTTTCTGACTCTCCCCCCACTTTTTTAAAATTTATTTTGCAAAACCACCTAAACTAGTGGGCCCGGCGTCCTATCGTATTATAAGCATTTCTCCATCCACTGTAACCTTCTCAGCTTTCCCCTGCATCTAATCAAGGTTGTTTTTAGTAAATAGGGCATGATTAAGCATTTGCAAGATGTCTCCCCAAAAATCTCAGCTTTATTTGTAACTCCCCCTGCTCAATTTTTCCCCGGGCATAAATGGAACACAGCCCAGCTGCTGTTGTCTTTCTCACACATGCTTCATTCATTTTTTCCATATCCCTCCCAGCTTGTCTCTTCAGCCTGTGACTCACCGTGAGCTCCCTTTCATTTCATTTCTGGTTGACGGCATATCTGGAAAGTGACAAGATTCCATCTGGATGGAGAATGTGAATCAGGGAGAGCCTCTAAAGCTCTTTAAAAGAGGAAACTATGCAAAGTAGGAAAGCAGATAAAATAGGAGTACGAGATACAGAGTACTCTTAGGCTTGTCATCTGAGAGCAAAGACCTGGCCTTTGATCAAACAGGGAGCATCCACAGCAAGGACAATTGCACATTTTATTTATTTATTTTATTTATTAAACATGTGTGCCTCCCATCTCTCTGTCAAGCGACTCCGGGTGGCTTAGAATGTTATAAAACATAAAACGTGCAGAGCATTAAAAACATTAAGCACTAAATTATAATAGTAACATTAAGAAGGCACTGCATAAAAGTGAACAGGGTAGAGATGGGATCTTCTCGGTGATGGGATTCAGCCAGTTTGCATCACTCCGGGAGAACTGGTTGTTAAGTTTCTGAGCAGTTTGTGAACTGGTTGTTGGAAGAAATCATTAGGGCAGAGAACCAGTTATTAAATTATTTGAATCCCACCACTGGACCTTCTCCTAATCTACTGATTACCTCCAGAGTGGGAGGCCCTCATTGGGGCCCCAAGCCAGTTGCCAAAGCCAGATTTTCAGGTCCCTTTGGAAGGCCAAAAGGATAGGGGAAACAATAAAGGAGAATATGTGTAGCTCAGGGTTGAAATGAGGGGTCCTTGGTGATCTCTGATCATGGTTGTTTTCTTGCAGACATTTCATTGCCCGAATTAGGTATCATAATCAGTGCTAGTAATAGGGTAGTGGTGGATCTCATCTCGATGGGACCGATGTACCAATGGGCAGGAGCCATGGCAGAAAAATCTCTTCTACTGGTCCCCACCAGCTGGAATGCCTTAGCCAACGGGCTCCACACCATGCCCCTTCTACTGGAATGAAGTAGTAAAAGATAGCATGAAGACAAGTGTTGGAATTCAGCCAGTTTGCACTGGTTCAAGCAAACTGGTTGTTAAATTACCCCCCTGCTATCAAAGTAGATCCTGGGCACTGTGCTGAACTGCAATGGAGAAACGGGCAACAGAGCGGCTGGCACAAAGGAAGGAGAAGACCGCTTTCCCGCTTTCTTCTCCCTCCTCCTCCTTCTCTTTCCCTTGTGCCGGCCGCTCCGTTGTCCGTTTCTCAGGGGTGAAATCAACTTACCTTCGCAACTAGTTCACAAATGTGAGTACGCACAGGACCTTCCGTGCATGCGCAGAGCGTCAAAAATGGGACGTGATGATGTCTGGGCAGGTGGGCGGAGCCTCTTGCCGCCACCACTACCGGTTCTCCCAAACTGGATAGAACTGGCTGAATTGCACCACTGCCGTTTCTCCATTGCAGCGCAGCGCCCAGGATCCACTTTCACAGCAGGGTGGGTGGGCAATTTAACAACTGGTTCGCCCAGGGTTATGTTGGGCCATGCCTCCCACGACAACCAAACCAGTTATTAAATTATTTGAATCCCACTACTGATGAAGACATTGAGGCTTGGAGTACAGAAGCAGAAAATGGGGAATATATTTTATCAAATCAGAGCCACATTAATATATAAAACCAGTGTATTTATCAATCACCGCTTTTTGGTAAGCCAACAGTGTTGGGACCAGCTACATAGGGACGTTTCTCCAGGTAGTGACAGACAATAAACCCACACTTTCTATGGAACATGACTCAGGGGAGAATGATCATTGCTTTCTCTCTCCCTCATGTACCACTGAAAAAATCCTCAAAGGATATTTCAGACATGGAAAAATCCCACCCTTTTGTTTCTGTTACTTCATTTATGAAAAAAATTGCACAAAGGCAGATCTGCTGTAGTATCTGCATTAACACAACTTCTATTTCTAACTGTACTTTAACATAAAAAGTAAATCATTATGAGTGAACCGTATTTACATATGACCTTGCTTCAAATGTCAGGCAAATATATTCTGCTAAGACAATAGGCCCTTTAACTTGTTAATATGCTTTAGATTTTTAAAAAATCTTTGTGGATAATAGTGAATCCTTTTAAAAATGTGTTGTTTTTGAGATTTTAGGTTGTAGGGAGTTATCACCCAGCCCTCTCCCAGAAAAATGAAATATCCTAGGAAATATTGAAAAGTCAGAATATTTCTCTAGATGTGAAAAGAAAGAAACATGTTTTAAAAGACAGAATAGCTGCCTGTAGCTTCCTGCCCATCCCCACTTTGTTAATGGGCCATTAAGAATAAGGTGACCAGATTTTAACATTGGTAAAGAGGGACACCATTGACCGGGGAGGGGGGGGGGTTCTTGGTTAATTTTGTTTTAAAAAATCGGGACTTTTTAAAAACGCCGCGGGATGCGGGACAAATTGTTCAAAAGCGGGACGTCTGGTCACCTTAATTTAGATGCCCCTCAAAGGCAAAACTCAGGGGGCTGAATTCTACAGGGGGAGGAGTAAAGGGGGGGATTTGAGGGGCAGCCCAAAGCTATTTTTGGCAACTCTTTATGGACTTTGTGGTGACAGTAACACTGAAAAGATTATGTTTTATGGATTTGTTTGTAGATAAGAGCTTGAATATGGGGTGTATATTTTTAACCTTAGAGGAGTGTGAAGAATCACTAAATTTGTTTATAATTCTTGCAATGAAAGTTAGAAATTACATCTTTATTTCTTTTCTCTTTCATTATTACAGTCTTTTTATTTTTAGTGCATTTTTTACTTTTTAATCTTTTCTTTCTTTACATTTAAATTGTATTATAATGAAAATTCTTAATAAAAATTATATATACGCACACACACACACACACATACATACACAAGTAATTCTTGACATACAACCATTCATTTGGTGATATTTCAAAGGAATACTTTGAAAACAGGACTGAAAAAAATGACATATGATTATTTTTCATATGGCCACTGCAGCATCCTCATAATCACATGATCAGAATTCAGGCGCTTTGCAAGTGGCATGTATTTGAAACAGTTGCACTGTATTGGGCTCATGTGGTCACCATTTCTAACCCTTTCCAGCCAGCTTCCGACAAGCAAAGTCAATGGGGAAGCCAGACTCACTTAATGACCTCATGATTCACTTAAGAACTACAATTATTTGTTTAACAATGATGGCTAAAAGATTGTAAATTGGGGCAAAATTCACTTAGCCAAAGAAATATTGGGCTCAATTGTGGTGTTAAGTTGAGAACCTTATGTTTGTCTGTGTGTGCCTGTTTTGCAGGAACGATGGGAAATTATTCCTTGAGGATATGCTTTGCAGTCACCAATTTGTAAAAATAGATTAAACTTTGAGTATTGCCTCTTACTTTGCAAAGGAAAAAATGAATTCAATACTGAAAAACATACTGTATGCATGTTGAAATAGTCTACTAACAAACCATGATTGTCTGAACTCAGCTAATTGCAGTTTATTGAAGAAACCATAATTAAGCAAACTAATGGAATACTGTGTGAACACAGCTATTATTTTTCACAAAGGAGTACTACGAAGATAAAATGAAAGAGTAGGAAGAGGTAATTGGCAGCTTTTGGAGAAAAGAAAGGAAATAAATATAAGAAAGAAATACATTTTTAGGCAGCAAATTCTCCTGAAAGCAAATAACTTCCACTGCAGCTAAAATTCATGTTGAACAGCTGTGACACATAAAATTACATATCAACCTAGTCCAGCCTAATGGGTCATGTGAACACTGGCTATGGGATTAGTTTCTGTTCATTCTACTGTACATATTCAGAAATTTAGGTTATCTAAGTGAAAAATGTAAACATCTGAATTTTGTATAGCTTGTTTACATATAACACCTCATAATTTGGCAATGGCTCTTCTAAAAACAAGAACAGGTTGCCAATAGGTTGCCAAACCTGAACACGGCCTGTTGATTAAGATCAAGAATGGGTGGAGTTTCTATAATATAGATGACCTTGACATTGTTTGAAAACAATGTGGAACAAGGATCTCTTTCATTTAGTGAGAGATGTCATTTCACTGGTACAAGAGAAGCATCAGACAAAACGTTTGAACTTTTGCTTTAACAACCCTGATTACCTTTACACACCGGGAACTAGAATTTCCCTCCAAAACCGATCCCAAGCACCTGTAGCATTAAATGGTAAACACAGGAACACATGAATCTGGAGCGTGCAACATACACACAGGCAACATGCGCAGGTCTCTACCCAGACAATTATTATGGGCCTCTGAAGAGAGTCGACCCTAAATATTTAGAAAGCCTCCCTCCACCCACCGGCAGGAAAAAGAAAAGAAAGAAAGCCCCCATGGGGGGGAAAAAAAGACCGCACAGTCCCTTTAGGATGGTCAAACTCTGAGGGCGGAGCCCCTAAGGCACACGGTCTTTGCTCCGCGCCATTCCCTCCTGGCCAGTTTGGGAGTTGCCAGCAATGCACCAGCTGATCGCAGCCCCTCCTATCAGGCAGGACCTGGGGAAAGGAGCGTGAAGCCAGCCCTGCCCATATCGGCGGGGCGAACGAGTCATGTCAGAGTTCCAGATTTCGGTGGAAGAGCTCAACGACCTGCTGGCCAATGGCAGTGGCTGTTACAGCTTCCCCAGCGCACAGAGCAACAAAGTTATGATTATACCCACAATCGTGCTTCTCCCCCAGCGTCAATTAGACCAGTCAGAATTAGATTGCAAAAATCCAGACCGCCACTAAATGGAAACAGTATTATAAAAAAAATCGGGACTTTTTAAAAAAGCTGCGGGACGCGGGACAAATTGTTCAAAAGCAGGACTGTCCCGCCAAAAGCGGGACATCTGGTCGCCTTAATTAAGAAGGCCAAGCTAGTCCACTTTACATAATAAAGACTTCTCCACTTCAGCTACAGGAAAACATGATAATATTGGCCCCAACTGACCACATGGCATCTGAGAACTCAACCAAATGGATTCAAAACACAGCCTAGAGAGTTGCCCCTGCATGGCCCCATGGGAGTCTGATAACCAATCAGAATACATTTCTTACACAGGAACAGGAAACAGAGAGGTGAGACTAAACAGGTTATAAAAAGCCTAGCAAGCCCCTTCCTCAGTCCTCTTCTTCTCCACCAACACTGAAGCATGTGATCACCTTTTCTGTTCAGGGCTCAAGCCATAAACCATCTTTCCAAGCAGCCTCCATGTCTCCAGTGTCTTTTTCCCCACTTGGAGCGAACACAGAAGGACATTTCTTTCATCAAGGTTTAGCTGTCCTTGTATTTCCTCTTAAGGTTTTTTTTTGTGCAGTTGATTTTTTTATTGATACAATTTTAGTTCACAAGCAATTCCGTACATTCTATGTTTCTTTGGTTCTGTGTTGTACACGCACACATTGAAGTTAGTTTAGACTCCTGGCAACTGCCTAGACAAGTTCCTAAGTTTTCTTGGCAAAGTTTCAGAAGTGATTTGCCATTGTCTCCTTCCTAGAACTGATCAAAAGTGACTGGCCCAAGGTCACCAAGCTGGCTTTGTGTTTAAGGCAGAAACTAGAATTCACAATCTTTAGTTTATTTTTAACCTGATTCCATAACCAATAGAATAGAATAGAATAGGAGAGGAGGGGAATAGAATAGAATAGAATGGAATAACAGAGTTGAAAAGGACCTTGGATGTCTTCTAGTCCAACCCCCTGCTTAGGCAGGAAACTCTACACCACTTCAGACAAATGGTTATCCAATCTCTTCTTAAAAACTTGCAGTTTATTTCTTTGTTTATTTCTAATTAAACTGGTTCTTAACCAATAGCTTATTTCTAGCCTGGTGCTTTAACCTCTATTCCAAATTGACTCTCAAGCGTGTATTTACATATCAATAAATAAGGAAAACACCGTCTGCTAAATCGAAGGTCTGAACTCTATCTAGCTTCCCAGTATGGCAGGGTGAATTACAAGCCAATCTAAGTTTTGCAATGTTAGCTTGCGAAGTGGTCTCAGTTAAGTCTTAGAAATTTTAATTACCAACAAGGTCATTTGAAATTCACATTAGGAGGGAAGTTGTGTGCCCAGATTTCACCTAGAGAAGGAATCAAAGTTTTTGTACCAACCTTTCTTCTTTCTTAGCCTTTGAATCCCACAGTTTGCAGCTGATTTTTACTGCGTATTCTCTGTATCCAATGGAAAAATGAAATTAATGTGATGGGAGTTCTATAATTTAAAGGAAAATGAAAATTTTAATCTGCAATTTGGAATTCAATTTAAATGAATTTGGAATTCAATACAAAACTTCAACCCTGCTTTATTTATTTATTTATTTTAAAATATGGCTTCTGATGAATATATGAGACACCCATGTGTGATGCATGGAAACATTTGTTGGGGGGAGGGGGGAGAGGACATCTAGGATATTTTAGCTGAAATCTGCAAACTTAGATTCCCAAAGAGGGGAGGCTGTGCATTCCACTGATTTTTGTCTGAGTTTATATATATATATTTTCTACTTACTTATTCTTTGGGGAGAAGTGTCATTTTTCATTGAGGTGATATGAACCTTCAATGGCTGCAAGAGAGCCTTTATGCATCCTGCAGATATTTGCAGTTTTCATCCACTTTGTTCTTTATTGTGTCTGATATTTGCTCTGTGTTTCTAAACTCCATTTTAGCAATAGCTGTCTTAGACATTTTCTTGTGGATACAAAGAGAAACCTACAGGGACATCAAATAGCTTCATCTCGGCGAATCTGAGAAAATAAGCAAAATCGACCTTTGTTCGTTGGGAACCACATGAGCATTCCAGTGAGGTAGGTAGACTGGAAAAAAAAGACCAAAGCAGTGGCAAACCACTTCCAAAGGTGCTTTTTTCAGGAGGCAACTGGACTTTCTTGTTTTTTCTTTGAAGACGTCTCATTTCTCATCCAAGAAGCTTCTTCAGCGCTGATAGGATAGTGGGAAATGGAAGGATTTATATTCCTTGCAGAGAGCTGGTCATTCACATCCTTTTATAGAGTGGTTGAAGCACTTGGAGGTTTATCTATGTCCTCACTCGGGGTCATCTGAGTAGTGTTCCTGGTTCCTGTAGTCCACAATTTTTTTCTCCTGGAAAAACTGATTGTTGGAACTGACTACAGGAACCAGGAGTACTACTGGGTGGGTGTCAGCCAACATTTAGCATTTTATGACCACTAAATACATTTGGTCCTCATTGATTTATTGATTTTGGACAGGGATCTTCCTTCCAATCCCACAAAAAATCAGTTTACCTTGGAATGGAACCTGTGCTTGCTGATTGCTCCCTTGTGTGCACTGATACCTCATATTTCGCCATCAGAAAGACATGGAATGCTCACAAGATGCACAGCATATTATTGTGATGCCAAAGTCTTTCAGAAATCTTTTTTAAAAAACCTTTTTCTAAATGAAACCGCGGCGGTTCATATAAAAAACAGTTTTATGAACCTTCAGCAGGCTTCAGCAAGTGCTCTTCTTCCCCCTGCTGGCCATGTCTAATTCTGTGCTAATTATTCTCCACAGGCTTAATGATGGGATTATCAAATTGCTTAGAAACTGAAGTGATGAAACTGGAGACTCCTGGTAAAATAAACCCAAAAAATCCATCTAGGTCAGTGGTTCCCAAACTTGGCAACTTTAAGACTTGTGGACTTCAACTCCCAGAATTCTCCAGCCAGCTCTGCTAGGAGTTGAAGTCCACAAGTCTTAAAGTTGCCAAGTTTGGGACCCACTGATCTAGGTCACTGGTCACAGAGTCTCAGGAAAGAAATATTGCTTGGATGTCTCTTGCATTCTTTCTTCAGAACAACCCTGCAAGAGATATTATCCTATGATTTGACAGCTGAAGGTCATCCAGCAAAGCTTCGTGGCTGACTGAGGGAACTGAAATTGGAGTCTCGCATTCCTAGTCTGGAACAGTCATTCAGCTTGCCTATGCTGCTTGATCTCATGAAAAGGAATTTTCTCATGCTGGAAAAGGTGGAAAGAAAGAGAAGAAGAGGATGACCGGCAGCAAGGTGAAGGGATTCATTTATGGTGTTGATGAGTGCACCTTTAGGATACTTGAAAAAAACACCTTTAAAGATATGTTGTTAAATGGAGAAAATCTAAATATGTGGTCCAGTGGTAGGTTTCAAAAATTGTTCGAACCGGCTTCTGGGGGAGGAGCCTGTCGCCAACGGGAGCTCAACGGAGCTCCTCTCAGAGTTCTGGTCTGTATATCTTATAAGATCTATAGATATCTCCCCTTTCTGGCAGAAAGGGGCAGGGAGAAGGTCAGTCGTTAGGATCTCTTTGTAATTCACAGCCTTTTTTTTTCGCTGTGAATGGAGAAGAGGTTCAACATTAGCTGAGCTTTTACTCCAGCCAGTTCTTCGCAGCTGCTTTTTTGCAGCCCTAGGCAGGTTGCCCCCCCCCCAGGACAAAGCTAAGCTATTTAAAAATTAATCCGGGCGGGGACCATTCCTGAGGAATTTCTTCTATTATTATCCAAAATACCAGCTTCAATTTTGTAAAAGGCTCCCTTTTCTAGCTGCGTCACAAGATGGCGATCTTATAGCTTTTGTGTTTGATGTGACGTACTTAGTCAGCCCTACTCTCCTGAAGGCTTCTCCGTATTAACTGTTAAAAGATTAACTGAGGGGAGCAGAGACTTTGATTGTTGGCTTGCTTGATTGCTTGTTTTTATTTTTTATTTCTTTGGAATGGCTCCCAAATCTAAGCAGAAGCGCTTCCTTAATAACACATCTCAAAAAATTGCTATGAAGTCGCTGCCCTTGCCTCCTACGCCCTCCACTGGAGATTTGTTAACACAAGAATTTCTTCTCAAAACGCTTAATAATTTCAGACAGGAAATTAATCAACTGATATCGGATTTATATGATCAATTTGATGCTAAAATTGCTCAAGCAAAGGAGGATATGATCGGAGTAATGACAGTTATGACAGATTATATTGCTGAAATGGAGGATAAATTGGAACTTTTGGAAGAAACCAACTCTAATTTGACATCCAAAATCCAAACGTTACAACAGGAAATTGAAAATGCTCAAAAACAACTTGTCATGATAAATTATAATAAGACTGCGTTTGCAATAAGAGTTAGAGGACTGCGTGAAAAGGAACAGGAGAATTTGAAACAGATCTTCTTTGAGGCTCTTAGCCGCTCGGTGGGAAGTCCGGGACTTAACTTTGATTGGCAGATCCAAAAAATTTACCGCCAGAATTCGTGGGTAGCAAAACAGCGACAGCTTCCGAGGGACATAATTATATATTTCACCACAAGGGAATCTAGAAATGTGATAATACAGAGGCTTTACAACAAGAGGCTGAGAATTGATGGACAGGACTTGATTGTTTTTAAAGAAATACCATCTCAAATATTAAGAGCAAGGAGAGACTACATTTTCTTAACTGAAGAACTCAGAAATTCTCAGATTCCATACAAATGGGAAGTCCCGGCTGGCATTACAGTTACATTTGAGAATCAAAAACATCGCTTTAACTCTGTCTGTGAAGCCCGAGAATTTTATTACAAGACTTTGAAGGCGGGACTTCCTGATTCATCCGGACCTGGAGAGAGACAAGGAGAAGGAGAAGACAAGCAGCGGGACACGTGGCCACAAGGCGGAGGGTGTTGCTTTCCTCTTCCGGAAGGGCAGAAGAGTAAAGAATAAAGACTTAGCGATGCTTTTAAAACTTCATGATTTCTGCCTGGTATAAAATGGAAAAGTTGTACATCGATGATGAGATATGGAGGCTGAAAGAAGCGCTGCTGATTGTGGACATATATTGTATATAAGATTTGTTTGAACTCTAACTCAAATTGCGCATGAATTATTTTCCTAGGCGAGGAGAGCGGAGATCGCAATCTTCTTGAGTTGTGGTTTGGGACGAACGGAGTTGGGAGCTGCGTGGGAGATGGAAGGGTAGCGAAAGCTTAACTAGACTACTTGGGGCTAGAATGCAAGCTGATGTTTGTATGAATTGCTATTTCAATATAAGGTTAAGAAAGATTAGTCAGAGAGTCTCCAGGAAGGTGGAGTAAATATGTGAGGAGCAATGGACGCGGATAAAATATATATGTGGACATGGGTAAAGGCAGGGTGGAAGGTAAAAAATTTACACGTGGATGTGGGTAAGGACAGAATGGGAGGTGTTGGAAATGAAAAATGAAAGAAGTACTTGAGTTTAATGGTTTTATAGAAAGGTTTGGATATTTGGATAAAAAAGAGATAAATTAAAGGTCCGAATAGATAGATAAAGCAATGAGACCTTTAGTTGGAGAACCCCAATTGATTAACTTACCTGGCTCTAATAGAGTTTGAAACCCTGCAAGTAATAAAATAACCGAAATTTGGAATGAGGCACATTGTTTAAGATTTACAGAGGATGGGAAGCTGTGTTAATGTAGCGGGTTTATTGATCTTTCTTGTTTTTCTTTTTTTTTTGTGTGTCTTTTTCTTTCTATTTTTTTCTTTTAACTTTAAAGTTAGTTGGTCTTATTACACTCCAGTGCTTGTTAAAGAACTATGCCGGGTATGGGACCTGGGAAGCCGTAAGGGGGTTAGGGAGGGGGGATTATAGGGGGGAGGGGGGAGGGTGGAAATACAGTTTCAATTCTTAGAACAATAAGAATGCACTTGTATACTGTTGCTCGCTTTTCTTTTCTTTTTCTTTCATTTTCTAAAAAATAAACTGAATAGATTAATTGTAGGGATACACCAAAGTGAGGAGTAGAGGGAAAGAAGAGGGAGAAGTAAAGAGGGAGTGAGAGGGGAATGTAAGGAGGGTGAGATGGAGGGAGGGGGAGATGTCTGAGGGGGAAGGGAAGTAGAAGAGGGGAATGTTGGAGGGGAGAAATGAAAGTTGGAGGGGGAGAAGAAAGGGTGTATGGGGGATTGAAGTGTTATGTTGGTTTTTTTATGGTGGATTTTTCTTCCTTTTTTTTTGTTTTTTTGTTACGCACAGTATATAAGTGATTGTATAAAATGAAAATGAAAATGAAATAAAAAATATGGTAAAAAAAAAAATTGTTCGAACCTACTCTGTGGGTGTGGCCTCCTTTGTGGGAGTGGCTTGCCACCCATGTGACCGGATGGGAGTGGCTTGCCGCCCATGTGACCAGATATGAAGATGCCGACAACACTTGTCAGAACCACCTTAAATTACCTCACACACAGCACTGGCATGCATAAGAATGTGATGTAAACTTGTTTTTTAAAAGGCATCTTTGGTTTGCGTTAAAACAACTTCAACACACGCAATGTCCTGATTGCACCATAAACACAGTAGTCATCCTTACCTTTCACAGAGGCACTGAGTTTTATAAATATGAGCATGATAGTGTAGAATAATCATATCCAAGGACCAGTGGTTGGTTTCAAAAATTTTTGGAACGTCTTCTGTAGGTGTAGCCTGCTTTCCACTGGTGGAACCTCTTCTAACCAGTTCGGTAGATTTGACGAACCGGTTCTACCGAATAGGTGCGAACTGGTAGGAACCCACCTCTGATGTGGTCCCTAGAAGTTTATAATTATTTGATGGCACAGAACCAATCAAGGCTGCCTGAGGATGATGGAAATTGCAATCAATACATCTGGATAGTGCCAAATTTCGTGTCTGTTTGATAATAACAAAATGGTTCAGCTGTTAAGTCATGTCCTGCACTTCATGATCCTATGGACCAGGGTTTAAACACTCAAAGAGCCACAAAGGTCCTAACCAGAAGACCCCCCCGCCATTCAATTCTGGAGCCGACCGGAAGTCTGGTTTCTTCACCATAGAGTCTCCTCCTAGCACAGTGTCCTTTTTCATCTACCTGTCCTAACTGAAAGCCCTATCAGTTGTGGAGCTGACCGGAAAACCCGCCCCTTGCCATAGAGTTTCCTCCTGGTGCACCTTGCTCCCACCCCAAACTGAAAGCTCCTCTGAAAATTGTGGTGCCGACTGGTGACAGGGAGCCACAGCAGAGGGATGAAAGAGCCACATGTGGCTCCAGAGCTGCGGGTTGTGGACCACTGCCATGGACCATAACATCCCAGGCCCCTTCTCGATTGTCTTCTGGAGTTTGCCCAAACTCATGCCCACTATGTTGATGATATTCTCTAACCATCTCATCTTCTGCCATCCCATTCTCCTTTTGCCTTCAACCTTACCCAACATCAGGGTCTTTTCCAATGAGTCCCCCTTTCTCATTTGATGGCCAAAATACCTGAACTTCAGCTTCAGTATCTGCCCTTCCAAAGAACAGTCAGGGTTAATTTCCTTTAGGATTGACTGATTTGATCACCTTGCAGTCCAAGGCACCTGCAAAAATCTTCCCTAACACTATAATTTGAAAGCACAACTTATTTGGTGCTTGGCCTTCCTTATGGCCCAACTCTCACAGCTATACATGACTGCTGAGAAATCCATACTGTAGCTTTGATTATATAGACCTTTGTTGGCAAGGTGGTGATGTCTCTGCTTTTTAATATGCTACAGCTTTCCTCCCAAGAAGCAAGCATCTTTTAATTTAATGATAGCCTCTAACTACCATGAAATTATACACCCCACACATCTTATACAAGTATACAACTTGTATAATTGTATACAACTTGTATACAGGGGTGGGATTCAGCTGGTTCGGACCGGTTCAGGTGAACCGGTAGTTCCAATGAGCAGTAGGCCCGTCCATCCACCCCTACTCTTCCCTATCCTATATTTGCCTGTTTTTTTTAGCTCAGCTGATTTGTGCAGCACAGCGGATTGCCGTGGGCCAGCTGTTTTACTCACCGGCGCTGACATAGAAGGTAGGTTTTTAAGCTTAAAATGGGCTTTTTTTTAACACAGCGCGTGCACACCAAACCAGTTGTTAAACTGGTTGCATCCCACCATTGCTTGTATACAATTATACAAGTCCCATACATCTTTGGGACTGTATGGGAAGAATTGTTATAAATGCATGTGTGTGATTGAGTTAGCCCTTAGTGGGTTTTGATATTTTATATCTACTGAGAGATTTGGGAGCAGGAGGCTTGGAGGCATGGGAATTAGTATCTGGTGTCTTCAGAGCTCTGTTGTGTTTCCATAGCTTTTCAATATTTCCATGAAACTTCTAGAAAACTTTATGAGAAGATTTGGAGTTGTGTTCTATCAGTATGATGACACTCACATCTGAAACTTTTCCAGGTTGAAACGTTGTTCCCTCGAGTGTCTTCCTTCTGTTGGGAACGGGCTAGATCAGGTTTAATAAAATATAGCTTAGTTTTGAAAAGATGGAAATCCTTATATGATGATTTATGGGTTTGAAGATTTTAAAAGGTGAACTAAGTATGGGCCTGAAGAAAATGTTGTTCTTGGCCAGATTATTTTTCCGAACACAATATCCCCAGGACATCGTGTTCAGCTTAGCCCCAGGCCTTGAGACGACTGGTTTAGATTGTCCTTAGCTGTACGGCTATTGAAATATTTCCTCCAGTTTTTCTGACTTATCCAAGGGAGCCTGAAGCTGCATCCAACCAACGTTGCTTTGGACGCAAGCCAAGTGGCTGGTGGCAACTTGAAAGAAAGCAGGATAAAGATTGGCAATGGAAACAAAACTTTTCTTATAGTTTTCTGTCAACCAACACCCCCCCCCCCCAAAAAAAAAAAGCCTAAGTATTTTTTATCAGCTTTGGCTGCTATTTTAACTTTTTACCTTACTAGAAGAAAATGGCCTTAAAATTATTTCTGGTTGGAAGTCAAAGTTCTGGTAAAGCTCCACATAGCTGGAGAGCATGTGGTCTTTCCTACTGGATCATCCTACTTACTGATTAAGTTCTCCTACAATTTCCTTGGACTTGTTTTTTGAGGACATTCCCCAATGTCATTCCAGGCACCTTATGAAACCTGGCTTTTAATATTTTATTTTAATTATTTGAAATGCACCAGGTGTTTTGACTTTACATACTATTGCAAACTGTTGAAAGTGATCTTGATTGACATACTAATGTGTAAGAATGAGAAACACGTAAATAATATGTTGTAACTGTTTTGATTCAGCAGCATAGAGAGCCAACTACATTGGGTCTTTACCTAACCTGTTGCTGTTTATGTCAAAGCTTTGTATCGCTCTGAACATTGGTTGAAATAAGAAGGAAATCTTCACATTGCCATATTGCAGGTTTTTTGAGATCTAGATACAAATCTATCTATATTTTTATTTTTGTCCACATTATTCCCAGATAGCTTGCAGGCAGGAAGGGAGGGAGGGAGAGGGAGAGGGAGAGGGAGAGAGAGAGCTTGCAGAAGTTTGAGACAATATGTACACAATCATAAAGGGAATCACAGAGCATAACAAGTCAAGGTAGTATCAAAACTAGTTTTATTGCTCTCTTTCTGTCATTTCCTCTATTTTCAACAAAATACAACATTTCTTTCAAAATAAATCTCTGCAGCTCTATTTTCCCAATTCATGGAATATGAACAGGAGTTGATGCCACTGATTGCAAAGAATGGAGGGAGGGGAGGTTGTGTGTGGAGAAACAGAGTGTATACATGTGTGTGTGCATAATACAGGCCTTCAGTGGTGCCATTAAGCTCACAAGCTATCTTTTAAAATTTAGAATAACAGAGTTGGCAGGGACCTTGGAGGTCTTCTAGTCCAACCCCCTGCTTAGACAGGAAACCCTATACCGTTCCAGACAAATGGCTATCCAACATCCTCTTAAAGACTTCCAGTGTTGGGGCATTCACAACTTCTGGAGGCAAGCTGTTCCACTGATTAATTGTTCTAACTGTCAGGAAATTTCTCCTCAGTTGTAAGTTGCTTCTCTCCTTGATTAGTTTCATTAAACTAGACATACCCAGTTTCTGAAACCGTTCTTCATATGTTTTAATCTCCAGTCCCCTAATCTTCTTTGTTGCTCTTCTCTGCACTCTTCCTAGAGTCTCCACATTTTTTCTACATCATGGCGACCAAAACTGAATGCAGTATTTCAAGTGTGGCCTTACCAAGGCATTATAAAATGGTATTAACACTTCACGTGATCTTGATTCTATCCCTCTGTTTATGCAGCCTAGAACTGTGTTGGCTTTTTTGGCAGCTGCTGCACACGGCTGGCTCATATTTAAATGGTTGTCCACTAGGACTCCAAGATCCCTCTCACAGTTACTACTATTGAGAGAGGTACCACCTGTGCTGTGTATTTTGTTTTTCTTGCCTAAATGTAGAGCCTTACTTTTTTCACCATTGAACTTCATTTTGCCCAACGTTGAAGTCTGTCAAGATCCTTCTGTATCTTGAGCCTATCTTCTGGAGTGTTGGCTATTCCTGCCAGCTTGGTGTCATCTGCAAATTTGATGAGTTCCCCATCTATCCCCTTGTACTTCAACATCTTCATCTTAGTACTGCGTCTTAGTACTGGGTCTAAGACAGAGCCTTGGGGTACCCCACTGCATACTTCCCTCCATGTAGATGCAGTTGCATTGAGGACTACACGTTGAGTGTGGTTGGTCAGTCAGTTATGAATCCATCTGGTGGTGATGCTGTCTAACCCACATTTTTCTACTTCATCTAGTAGTTTGATCCTGTCAGCCAAAGTATGTAGAAATGGCCATGTGGCAAGATTCTTCTATTGTAGCTCTCTGGGAAATTCTGGGAATTGTAGTCCCAGTGAATGTGAAGGGAAATTAGCATTTTCATCTGAGAAAACTCCACACAGCCCTTCTAAATGGCTGCCTAGTTTCAAGTAACCACACAGCCTAGTAGCCTCTGGCAGGTGTGAGGCAGCTCACAGATACCTGATAAAAACCTGGCTTTCCTGGTTCCAATTAACATCCCTAACAAAAGAAGACTTCGAGGTTTGCTTCCAGGCCTGACACTGGCATTATAATTTGTTTTGATCTACAAGATAACAAACCATTATATACAGCTTCTGTTTCCTGCACCCTTGGAATCCTACAAAGTGACACATATGCAACACCTTCCACCTTGTGGTAAAAACATAACTGAAGTGTAAAGTGTTCCAGACGGAGTGACTTTAAATCCACATTCCTTGTGTGGGTCCAGTGTTTCTGTGCTGAAAGCATTGAACGATTCTTAAAAACAGGATCTCAGGAAGTAAGTCCAGGGTGTAAGGGAACAAGGTTGATCAAATCCCACCTTTGGCACAAATCAGAAAGAAAGAAAGATGACACAAAGTTGGAACTCTTGACAATCAGACAATATAATTTTCAAGTTTAAAAAAAAACCACCATGTAAAAGCGTGCTATTTGGATAAAATTGTATGGGGGAATCAATGGGAACATCTTGGCTTTTACTAGGCATGGATAAAGGCAGGGCATGGAATTTGATGGCAATGATGTTCAATCTTTTATTAGATTCTGCTTTCTGTATCTCGGAGAAACTATATCCGTGATGACAAACCTATGGGGTGCATGCTGGAGGTAGCATGCAGGCAGAGCCACCTGGTCTTCGTGCGCACATGCATGCCAGAAACTGGAAGAGCAGCCGCCGGGTGCACATGCTGTAAACTGGAAGAGCAGCTACCCAGCACATGCATGTGTGCTGGGCAGTTGCTCTTTGAGTTTCTGGCACATGCACACGCACACTCCCGTTTCAACACTTGGTGCCGAAAACGTTTACCAACACTAAGCTACATCTTTCCTGAGATTTGGAAGCAAGAGGGAAGATACATTTAATTATGCAAACAGCATGATGGGGATTAGATTATTTCTCCTATGAACATTATTTTCCATTTTCACTTACAATTTCATAGAGAACTCTTTTCCTTCCTTTGTGAGTTGCTCATGTCGATGTCTTCTTTATCCTAAGAATATTATTGTACAAGATTATAAGATATAAATGTTATTCAATAAAACGAGAGGCATATTTCTTTATCTAACATTACATGATTGATGCAAAAGGCTAAAATGTTTTTGGGGTTTAGATCTGAATGAAAGGTGCATAATACAGGAATTTTGTCATCTGGATGCAAAGATTCCATCCCACGGAATATCCTTTTATCCAAATATCCCAATTTGTTGGAAGCTAAGCCGATCTGGATCTGATTGATGTCTAGATGGGACACTACCTTGTATTCTGCATGGGTAAATCTTATAGCTCGACATTGAATCTGAGGCAGGCATGACTTCAATAAAGATTCTTGTTCTAATTAGCCCTTACATTAGCATCATAGTCTTCCTCCACTCTGCTGACTTCTCTATGCTTTGATTGGTCTTTTATTTTGCCTTCTGGTATACAGGTAGTCCTCAACTTACTATCATTCATTTAGTGACCGTTCAAAGTTACAACAGCACTGAAAATGATGACCATTTTTCACACTTACGACCATTGCGGCATCTCCATGGTCATGTGATCAAAATCAAGACCCTTGCAACTGACTCATATTAATGACGATTGCAGTGTTCGGAAGTCATATGATTCCCTTTTGCAATCTTCTGACAAGCAAAGTCAAAGGGGAAGCCAGATTCACTTAACAACTGGGTTACGTACGTAATTGCAGTGATTCACTTAGCAACTGTGGCAAGAAAAGTTGTAAAATGGGGCAAAACTCACTGAACTGTCTTGCTTAGCAGCCAAAGGTTTGGGCTCCATTATGGTCATATGTTGAGGCATATCTATACTTGATTATTCCAGGATAAATGTCTACCTTGCCATGGACAAAACCTTTTGGGCAGAATTGTTGAAATTGTATGTCTGGAGAGATAAATGGTGTTTACTATTGAGTTTTCTAGAAGGAGTCAAAGGCCCAGGATTTGTGTATTGATAGGGAATCAAATCTAAATATTCAAACCAGAAAGGCAGGGCAGAAGAAGAATGTATGGAAATATACCAGAATCATAAAAATTACTGGCACTCAGTAAACATGTTATCCCACAAAAGACAGTTTCTACAACAGTTCCTTCCCCTGAGGATTCAATGGTCAATCTGATTAGGCAGAAGAAATCCAGAACATGAGAAAGGATGTCACTGGACAGGAGAATTTTCTGAATTCTGATTTCCATTTTAAAATGTGCTTAGCATCCTTTTCAAAAAGAAAAGGACAATATTTCAGTGCATAGCTGAATAAGATGGATCTCTACTCACAGAATTGATAGAATGCCGCTCCACATACTTGAATTTCTTCTGCTTATAGTAGTCCCGATTAGATAGGAAATTTAACAGAAGCAGATCACAAAGTACAGAGGCCTACCAGAAACAAAAGATATTGGAAACCTGCAAACCAATATAGTTAACATATTGAAATAGCCTAAAAGATATGGTGAGGTAGAACTGGACAACCACACCAACATTTTCATAGAGATCTCTAATGGTTGGTTGGCTGACAGGTATCATCCTTGCATTTAATACAATTGAGTATTGTATCATGGATCATGCATACCATGGATCATGGGCATCCATAATCATTTACAGAAGGAATAATCTTGTAAACTACTGCCCTGACTTTACTCATTTTTTCTCTCTCTCTCTTGGAAATGTTATGTGACTACATTTTTATTTATCACATTTTGACTTCGATACCATTGGATCTAAATTGTAGAAACACCGACTCTTGGTCCCTTTAGACCACTGACCACTAGGAAATTAGGAACACAAAAAACAATGAAGAGTTGCCTGCTTTTTCCCTTTTTAATCTGTTCCCCTCAATTACAAACATGATATTCTTAAAGTCTACTTCTCAATTTTAACAGATTTAACAGATTAACAGAGTTGGAAGGAACCTTGTAGATCATCTAGTCCAACTCCTCAAACCACCACCACCCCACCCAAGCAGAAGACCCTATCTACACCATTTCTGACAAATGGCAGTCCAATCTCTTTTTGAAAGTCTCAAGTGATGAAGCCCCCACAACTTCCGAAGGCAACTTCTGTTCCATCCGTTGATTGTTCTCATTGTCAGAAAATTCCTCCTTATTTCTAGGTTGAATCTCTCCTTGATCACTTTCCATCCATTATTCCTTGTCTAGCTTTCAGGTGCCTTGGAAAATAGCTTGACCCCTTCCTCTCTGTGACAGCCCCTCAAATATTGGAAAACTGCCATCATGTCTCCCCTGGTCCTTCCCTTCACTAGACTAGGCATGCCCAGTTCCTGTAACTGTTCTTCATATGTTTTAGTCCCCTAATCATTCTGGTTGCTCTTCTCTGCACTCTTTATAGAATCTCAACATTTTTTTATAGCGTGGTGAGCAAACCTGGATGCAGTATTCTAGGTGTGGTCTTATTAAGGCTGTATAGAGTGATATTAGTACATCAACTTGATCTTGATTATATCCCTCTGTCAATGCAATTTAGGATTGCCTTGGCTTTTTTGGCTGCCTAACCTGATCCCTTTCTTTCTCTTTCTTCCACCATAAAGACAAAAAGCTCACAAATACATGATTTCTATTGGAGAATATAACTTCCCTAATAAACGCTGCTTGTCCTCACTTGCACGTCCACAATCAGTCGGTATCTAGGCAGCAGACTGAATACTGTAGTTAAAATCCTTTCAGCCAGTTTTCTCCATGATGCTTCCTCCTTTTTAAATTACAGTAATGTTTCTTAAATTTGTATTTCAATATTTCAGTTAATCAAGCACATTTCATGCTGTGTCTCCTTCTGCCAATGTAATGCATTATTTTGGCAATGTGTAGGTGACCACTGTGCGTGTTTGTACAAAAAAAATCAGTGTGGGTTTCTCTCCTATTTCTCCTTTTGTGTTTTTAGAATTTGACGTTTTTAGAATGTTGTGCCAACTCTAAAGCACCAAATACAACTGTGCTACAAGCTCTCTGATATTAAAAGCCCCTGAAAACCATGTCTACAGGGATGTGGTGGCCCAGTGGCTAAGACGCTGAGCTTGTTGATCAGAAAGATCGGCATTTGGCGGTTCAAATCCCTAGCGCCGCGTAACAGAGTGAGCTCCTGTTACTTGTCCCAACTTCTGCCAACTTAGTAATTTGAAAGCATGTAAAAATGCAAGTAGAAAAATAGGGACCACCTTTGGTGGGAAGGTAACAGCATTCTGTGCTCCTTTGGCATTAAGTCTTGCCGGCCACATGACCATGGATACGTCTTCGGACAATGCTGGCTCTTCAGCTTTGAAACGGAGATGAGCATTGCTCCCTAGAGTCAGGAATGACTAACACATATGTGCGAAAGGAACCTTTACCTTTTTAACCATGTCAATATTTGAAGGATAAAGATAGTGAAGGGGGAGTGATGGTGAAATGATCATGTGATTTTACAGAAATATCCCAAAGGTGTTTTTTCAGGAGGCAACTGGACTTTCTTGGTTTTTTTTTTTCTTTTGAAGATGACTTCTCCTCCAAGAAGCTTCTTCAGCTCTGACAGGATAGTGGAGAAATGGAAGGATTTGTACTCCTTGCAGACAGCTGGTCATTTGTATCCTATTAGAGGGTTGATGAATCCCTTGGAGGTTTATTTGTGTCCTCAGGGTCACCTGAGTAGTGCTCCTGGTTCCTGTACTCTGCAATTTTTCCTCTGGAAATCCATTCCTACTCCAACACCATTCAAAGGGTGTTCATCCCAAATTGTATAACTAAAAAGACTGCAGAGATTCTCAGTCATCCAGGTCATGGTTGTCCCAAAGGTGCTTTTCCAGGAGGCAACTGGACTTTCTTCTTCTTTTTTCTTCGAAGGTGTTTCTTGGATGAGAAATGAAATGTCTTCAAAGAAAAAACAAGGAAGTCCAGTTGCCTCCTAAAAAAGCACCTTTGGGACAACCATGACCTGGATGACTGAGAATTTCTACAGACTTACAGAAACAGATCTTAGGATCCACCAGTAGAAGCCGGAACAGAATTCATGTTAGACAGGAGCAGCCAAAGTACAGGTAGTTCTCGACTTACAAACTTTCATTTAGGGACACTCTGAAGTTACAACGGCGCTGAAAAAAGTGGCTTGTGACTTGTTGCAGATTCAATATTTTCCAAGGCACCTGAAGGCCAGACAAGGAATAATGGATAGAAAGTGATCAAGGAGAGATTCAATCTAGAAATAGGGAGGAATTTTCTGACAATGAGAACAATCAACCGATGGAACAGAAGTTGCCTTCACAAGTTGTGGGGGCTTTATCACTTGAGACTTTCAAGAAGAGATTGGACTGCCATCTGTCAGAAATGGTGTAGATAGGGTCTCCTGCTTGGGCGGGGTGGTGGCATTTTACCAAATGGGCAGATTCTACTCAGAGCAGGCCATCTTGGAGATACCTAGGTTTTAAAGCTGTGCTTGTCTCTTTAAAACTCCATAGGGTTAATTAGCAGGCAATGCAGTTTCCATAGTAGCAATGTTACATGGGCAACCTTAGGCATGATAAGAATATCAAGAATCCTGCATGCTAAAGTTTCAAACAGGACTTCTATGAGATTTGCAAAGGTTTTAGGGATCTTATAAGTAAAATCTTAAGATCTCAGAAAAATATAGAAACAGAAAAAAAAAAAACTAGGCACTTACCACTCCAAAGATACCAATCCCAGAACCTATAGTAGTCATTGTTGGAATAATATCAAATTTTCCTGCCTGGATAAAGAGAGGAAAAAGAAAGTTCAAAGATGCTGGGAAAAGATGTGAATACAGTAGCTATTATTGGGGCTGTCACCAATTAAAGACCTCAATTGAGCTTTCCTTGACTAATTAAGCACAGTCAGTAGCAATTAGTCTAGCTATTCCTCTAGTAATAAAGTAAACAGTGACTGAGAATCAATCATTGTGTTGTCTTAGTTATCTTAGCTTGTGGTCATGTTAAAACAGGGCAGAGAGAGAGACTATTTATGCCACCTTGAACTTTGAGGAAAGGTAGCCTACTTAACGTGATAGATTGGATGAAGACCTGTCACAGTTCATGGCATATAAAGTAATCTGAGATTACAAGACAACATAATGCCTGTTTCAGAGGTGGTATTCAGCCAGTTCTGGTGAACCGGTACCAGAAATTTTGAGTAGTTCAGAGAACCAGCAAATACCACCTCTCGCTGACTCCACCCAATCTATTCACTGCTTCCCGAGTCCCAGCTGATCAGCTGAGACTTCTTCTGTTGCCCTGCACAGGAGAACGGAGCTGGAAAGCAGGTGAGTGGGGTAGGGAGGGAATGGGGATTTTACAGTATCCTTGCCCTGGAGTGGGGTGGAAATGTAGATTATACAGTATCCTTCCCTTGCCATGCCCACCAAGCCAGGGCATGCCCACAGAACCGGTAGTAAAAAAAAAATTGAATCTTACCACTGGCCTGTTTGTGAGAAGGACAGTTCTATCAGACATACACCTGGAGACTAAGACAATGGAAGGAATAATATTTACAAAAACAAGCACTACCTTCCCGTTCACCAAAATATCAAATCGGATGCCAAACACCTTGTACAGAATCCTCATGTCTCTCCCATTTTCTCTGTAATATCTGCCATACCTTCCAAAAACAAAGGAGAGAAAACAAGAGATGGGCTGGAAGAAAGGATTATTATCAATGAGGTACTGATTAATTTAAAATATTTGTAAGCTATATTTCTAGACAGCATTTACTCAAAGCAGGTACTAAAAGGTTCGATAAACGCTTTTAAAAAAAAGCTAGACCTGTCTTACAGTCCTTGGGTGAGTGTTCTATGCAAATAAAGTCTCTACAAAAAAGTAAATGCTTGTATTGCTAAGCTATAAAGATCAGCTAAGGATCAGAAAAGGATCCTAAGGATCAGAAAAGGGTTAGAAAAGGTGGCTCAATGGCTAAGACGCTGAGCTTGTCAATCAGAACGGTCGGCATTTGGCGGTTCAAATCCCTAGCGCCGCGTAACGGAGTGAGCTCCTGTTACTTGTCCCAACTTCTGCCAACTTAGCAATTTGAAAGCATGTAAAAATGCAAGTAGAAAAATAGGGACCACCTTTGGTGGGAAGGTAACAGCATTCTGTGCTCCTTTGGCATTAAGTCTTGCCGGCCACATGACCATGGATACGTCTTCAGACAACGCTGGCTCTTCGGCTTTTAAATGGAGATGAGCACCGTCCCCTAGAGTTGGGAATGACTAGCACATATGTGCGAGGAGAACCTTTACCTTTACTTTAAGGATCAGGCTGTGCTGCTGATCTTCAAAAGAATGGCCAGGCTCATTTGGCCATTCTTATAAACTGGTCCTAAACACCTTAGGCCAGGGGTCTCCAACCTTGCCAACTTTAAGCCTGGAGGACTTCAACTCCCAGAATTCCCCAGCCAGCAAAGCTTAAATACTGTCACCTGGCCTTGAATTATTGGGCCATGTATGCAACAGATGATTACACTTAGCAATAGAGCTTTATAGACTATATATCACAAGGGTAAGTATGAAGACATGGAACCAAATAATAAAATCACAGAATCACAGACAAAAAAAACCCAGATAGTTTTGGAATCCTTTGATTCTCGCATTAAGAGCTACCTGAATATTAGAGTTAGGGTTATGGTCCCTTCTTTCAGCCACTGGAGATTAGATAGACCGATAGCAATAGCACTTAGAATTATATACCGTTTCATAGTGCTTTTACAGCCCTCTCTAGGCAGTTTACAGAGTCAGCATATTGCCCCCAACAATCTGGGTCCTCATTTTACCCACCTCAGAAGGATGGAAGGCTGAGTCAACCTTGAGCCTGGTGAGATCTGAACTGCCAAACTGCAGCTAGCAGTCAGCTGATGTAGCCTGCAGTACTGCACTCTAACCACTGCACCACTTTGGCTCATGTCTGATCCATAGATTGATCTTGCCGTAACCTTCTGGAGGCTGGATAGACCAGTCCCACCATTGGCTGGCAGAGAGTGGTCAACCATAGTCAAGCAGATAGGAAGTTGGAAATTATTCTGCTCCCACTGCTTTTTTTGCCCTTGACCATTCTGACTCTTTATTTAGGTAAATAAACCATCATCCAACCAATCATGGGTTGTCTAGTTGTCAATATTATTGTGGCGGGAGGTTTGCCTTTTAACCAGCCCATTTATATTTTGGGGTGAGGGGAGATGGAAACTAGAGCAATCTTTTTATAATCAAAATCAAAATTTTGACAACAACAAAGCGAAAAGATATACTATCTTAGTGATTCTCAAACATTTCAGTCTCAGAACTTCTTTACATTTTTAAAAATGATTAGGAACAGGGGTGAAATTCAGCAGCTTCTGACAAGTTCTGGAGAACCAGCAGCAAAAATGTTGAGTAGTTTGGAGAACTGGCAAATACCACCTCTGGCTGGCCCCAGAAGGGGGAGTTTGCAATATCCTTTCCCTAAAATTGGGAAGGGGATGGAGAGTTTGCAGTATCCTTCCCCTGCCATGCCCACCAAGCCACACCCACAGAACAGGTAGTAAAAAAAATTGAATTTCACCACTGATTAGGGACCTTAAAAAGCTGTGGTTATCTGGGTTTTTCCATTCATATTTATTATATTACTAAGTAAAACTGAGTAATTTTGAAACTATTTAATTCTGCAAGGTCCTGAAAAGGTCTTAAGGATCCCCAACACATTGAGAATCACTGGATTTTTTGACATGTGTAGCAAATGCAATGTAACCAAATGTGCATGCAGTGTTCTGAGCAAGCCACAGGATGGTGCAGGTCTACTGTAATTGAGCTGGAGCAGAATTTCCACTTCCAAACCTAACTAGCAAGTATCATTCTAAAGTATGGAGAATATAGGCTGACATATATTACAATTACTTATTTTTTAAAGCAAATGTCCAGAAACTGCAAATAGAGATTATGTTGAGGGAGGCCTTATGCAAATAATCCATTCCTTTGTGTGCTGTTTTCTTCATGCTAACTAGTTTGGGTTTTCTAGACAATGGCATATCCTTATGCTCTCCAAAAGTCACTCAATTCACCTAGGATGAAATAGCAAAGCATCCAGGTTAAATCCTAAATTTCCATTGGACTTCCTGGCTTCTGGCTTTTGAGTTTAATTCCCTGATATTTATTTCCTCGTTCATTTTTCCCTGATATCTCTTTCCTTGTTCATTTCATACTAGCTGAAATGTGGTATGCTAAATGAAACAACCACAAAAATCAATACATACCTGAAATTATAGCCTGGCGAGACGTTACTGTCTTCATCATAAAGCCTATGGAACTTGTAAACAGGTACACAGTATTTCAGAGACCAGTCAAGGTCACAGTCCCAATTTATGGTGATTCCAACAACGCCACCCTGTCCAAACAGAAGCAGCACTTTTTGTAAGGACCACAATAGCTTTTGTTCATGAGTTGCTTAGAATATTTGAGGCTACTTAGAGAAAAAGGCATCTAATAGAAGGTGAAGTTGAAATTTCATTTAGGGTGAACTCATCTCCTTAACGCCTAAATTCCTGGTGATTTTCTGGATTTGTCCATGAAGTTTTCTTGGCAATTTTCAGAACATTTCTTTCAACTTCTCAATCCAACTTTAAGGCCTGTTATTTTCTGGCAGTCTATTCCAAATACTAATCAAGTATAATCCCACTGAGATTTAAACTGTGATTTGTTTGTGTACTCCATCTGAGCACAAAATGGGAAAGAGGTTCATTCATTTATGGCATATCATACATAGACTAGCAACATATAATCGACATTTCACCTAGATTAATAAACCACAACAAAATATAAATGCTAAAAATATCTATGTTCAAATACCAATGTCTAGGCCATTTTCTAGACCTTTTTGGGTCCAAATGACAAGAGAGATTGGGAATATTATTTGAATCTGCCAAATCAATGTCAAGGATTTCAACACACTCAAGAGCCAATCCCAAAGGTGCTTTTTCAGGAGGCAACTGGACTTTCTTGTTTTTTTCTTTGAAGACGTTTCACTTCTCATCCAAGAAGCTTCTTTAGCTCTGGCAGGATGGTGGGGAATGGAAGGATTTATATTCCTTGCAGACAGCTGGTCATTTGCATCCTTTTAGAGGATAAACTTTAGATAAACTTGGAGGTTTAGCTGTGTCCTCAGGGTCACCTGAGTAGTGCTTCTGGTTCCTGTAGTCTGCAATTGTATAGATTTTTAGCTGTACAATTTGGGGTGAACAACCTTTGAATGGTGTGGGAGTAGGAATGGATTTCCAGAGGGGAAAAATTGCAGAGTACAGGAGCTAAGAGCACTACTCAGGGGACCCTGAGGACACAGATAAATCTCCAAGTGCTTCAATGACTCCCTAAAAAGATGCAAATGACCAACTGCCTGCAAGGAATATAAATCCTTCTATTCCCCACTATCCTTCAAGAAATGTATATAGAAAACAAAGAACACCAACACAGAAGAAGCAAGATTCATGGCTATGACCTGTTGGGAGCCACCTACCACTGCAGCTAAGGTGTGGCTATGTTAAAAAGAATATAAAAGGAAAATGTATGCAAGAATCATACACTAAAATGGACATCATTTAAGTCTACAAATAAATTCTGTACAGTGAAGCATGATACTGCAAAAGTGCACAGCTGTTTTCTCCTCTCATAATATGAGGTCATACAATAAAAGCTAGATAGTGGGAAATTCAGCCAGCAGCAGAGTGGTGGTGAGATATTCTCACTTGACACTGTGTTAACCTGTGGAATTTATCAGTATATGATATAGAGATGGCCTCTGACTTTCTGGAATGAGGTGCTGAGAAAATACTGTTTGACACCTCAGCTGGGTGCTTCAAACATGTAGGAAGATTTATAGGGATAGGAGGAGAGCTTAGAGCTATTCCCCAGATCTGAATTAAAGTGTTGTTTGCACTTTACTCTGGCGTAAAATTTGATGACCCTTCTGGTGATCCCTGACTTGCCATGGGGCATGATACTAACAAGTAGCATTTGTCTTATTTTCATTACACAGAGAACATTAAGACAGAGATTAGTGGATTCCTCAGATTTGTTGGCCCATGAAGCAACTAATCAGTGTAAAAATATCCAATCATTCTCCAGGAATGGGCTATAGCAATGATGGCTAACCTTTTCTGGACTGACTGCCCAAAGCGCGTGCACATGTGAGCAAATGCGTTTGCACCTGAACCCCAGTGGTGAGTTTCAAAATTTTTTGGAACCTCTTCTGTAGGTGTTGCCTGCTTTCCGGGTCCACTGGTGGAACCTCTTCTAACCGGTTCGGTAGATTTGACGAACCGGTTCTACCGAATAGGTGCAAAATGATAGGAACCCACCTCTGCCGAACCCCCTAAATGCAATGTGTGTGCAGTCCCGCACATTCAAACCATGTCCCACGCATGCATAGCAGAGATCTGAAGACCGGCTGGCTGGTAGGAGGCCAGCGCACATGCGCAGCAGAGCTAAACTGGGGTGACGGCTCGTGTGCCATCAGAGAGGGTGCTGTGCAGTGGTGGGATTCAGCCAGTTCGCACCTATTTGGGAGAATCGGTTGTTAATCGTTAATCGTTTAAGCAGTTCGGAGAACCGGTTGTTGGAAAAAAATTTCCTTTTGTTTCTTTCCACTTTACAGGGCTAAACCTGTAAGAAAGGCAGGAACGAAACATTCTGATGTTGTTTCTAGCCTAATCTTTATTGCCCTGCTTACAGAAACTGCCTCTCCTGTTAACCCTTATTACATTGTAACTGCTAAGGTGAAGCGCCCATTGACGTGAGTGATGTTGAATTGGCCACGCCGACCCAGTCACATGAACCACTGAGCCACGCCCACCATTAGGGCAGAGAACTGGTTGTTAAATCATTTGAATCCCACCACTGGTGCTGCAAACCACCTCTGGCACATGCGCCATCGGTTCGCCATCACGGCACTAAGGCCTTCTGCTTTTGTTTTAAGTAAACACAGAACCTCAATTACACTCTTTTGTTCCTGAAATTCATCTTCATTTATGGGTGACAATTGTCTCATGAATCATATAATGGAGAAAAGTTATGCAGCAGGATTCAATTTGAGTCGGTCACCAGGACCAAATGTTTAGTCTTCCAAGCTTTCAGATTTATGCTGGCGCCCATCCTCAGGGAAGTTCTCTCTCACCAGAATGTGAGAGGCAGATACATTCTGGTGAGAGAGAAGGTCCCTCAGGATGGGCTCCAGCACGAGCCCAAAAGCTCTGGTCCCAGTGACCGACCCAGATGGGATCCTACAACATTATCCTGGGACATGTATATTTGCCTTCATTTGTGAAAGTTATGCAAATCAGATGGCCTCCGCAGCAGGAGGTTGCAAAGAAAAAGGTGACGTCATTATGTACATTATGTCATTGTGTTGTAGGAAGTTATCACCCAGCCCTCTCCCAGAAAAAGGAAATATCCTAGGAAATATTGAAAAGGCAGAATATTTCTCTGGATGTGAAAAGAAAGAAACGTGTTTTAAAAGACAGAATAGCTGCCTGTAGCTTCCTGCCCAACCCCACTTTGTCAATGGGCCATTAAGAAGGGCAAGCTAGTCTCTTTACATAATAAAGACTTCTCCACTTCAGCTCTGGGGGGGGGGATGGGATTAAAGCATGATAATATTGGCCTTTTACCCAACTCACCACATGGCATCTGAGAACTCAACCAAACCTGGATTCAAAACACAGCCTAGAGAGTTGCCCCTGCATAGTCCATGGGAGTCTGCCAACCAATCAGAATACAAGCTCAAGATCAAAGACCAGAGAGGGCATAAAACCAGGGACTCAGCATCTCAGGCTTTCCTTCTCTTTTCTCCACCAACATTGAAGCATGTGATCACCTTTTCTGTTCAGGGCTCAAGCCATGTGGTCCTGTCCAATAATAAACCATCTTTCCAAGCAGCCTCCATGTCTCCAGTGTCTTTTTCCCACTTGGAGCTGAACCCAGAAGGACATTTTTTTCATCAGTGTAAATAACATAATCTATGCCATTTGCTCTCTGATGTGTGTGGTATTGTTGTGGCTTCTGTTGGATGCCTGTGGCTCGGCTTATGGACTGTCAACTTTTTGTGCCTCTGATCATTCTTAATATTCTCACCTTAAAAGCAATTTGAGAAAAATTCTGTCCAGAGTCTTCCACCATATGTCCAAGTTTAAACACAGGGCACAGAGGGTCCTTATCTTTGTGATAAACACATTTTTTCAGGTAGCGTTCACTAACTCGCTCAACAAGATTGCGTCTGTGTTAGAAGAAAGCAAAGCATCATCTCAGTTGGTTTCATTGTTCTTAGATCACAGAATAACTGCTTTCAAATTATGTTAAATTCTCTTAAGCATCGCAATACGAACCATACAGGAAAAAAAATATAAAGATCTGAATATTGATTGTAATAATACCGGTAGGTATATTAAAATATGATAAGCAGGGAGGTAAGCCATCTCAACTCTTCAGGAAGACAAATTTTTAAAGATATACGACACTCTAAAAGTCTGTTTAACCAACCTTGGAGGTGAATGGTGGGTTGACAATACTCTGCCTTTTTAACTTTCTCGTTTGTTCTTTTTAAATTTTGTTTTAATTCCATTTTTTACTTCTTTTTATCTATGGCTTTTATATGATTTTATGGTTCTATTTGTAAACCATCCAGAGTCATGCAGGTGTGATGAACAGTATAGAAATTTAATCTATCTATATATAAATGGTTGTGTGTATGTGTATGTATGTTCCAGCATAACTCTGGAAATTGTTGTGGTAAGACACCCCTAAAACCCCTCGGGGTGTGTGTTCGGTTAAGATACAGCCTGTTGAGCCTTAAAATGGCTTCTACTGTACTGCCGTAAAATTACTTCTACTGTACAGCGCAATGGAGTTGCCATGTAACAGTTTCATAGTACTCCACAAGTGGGCTCCCTCTGGTAAGGGGGAAAATTTAAAATTACGTTTGGCCCGGACATTCCCCCCCCTATAAATAAATACCCAGGCAACGCCAGGTTATTAGCTAGTAAATAAATAAAGGACACCTGCAAATGTCTTGGATGGATGAATGGATGGATGGATGGATTACCAAATATTATAAAATCCACCCCCACAAAACGGCTATAATTTATAGTCACAAGAATCTTTGGCTTACCTGGAAACTCCAAACCTGGGGAAAGTAATGCTGTTTTTTATAAACAAGGTAAATTTTGCAGCGTCCAGAAGCAATGGTGGACTGTAAGACATAAATATTGATGCGTAGGTGTGAAAATACATGGAAATACTGGTATCTATAGAAGGCTGATTATTCTTTCCTGAGATTTACCATCATTATGAACAGATACCCTCTCCCCACCCACATTTCTTACTTGGGAATGTTGTCATCAATTTCAACCGGGCACCAGCCAAATATCTCACAGGTCTTCTGTGTACGGCTAAAATTCACGCACTTCCCAGTCATGATTCCTATGGAAAGTATAGTCAAAAAGTGAATGAAGATCACATTAGACACCAGTGTGAACCAAGCAGAGCCTATGTTACTCCTCTCTGTGTGTTATTGCTTCTCAAATTCAGGATGCAATCAAATGGATAAGCCAAAGCTAACAATTGTGTAGTTTGTGGTTCAGGGTGTAATTGTTCTTTTCTACTTTGCCCTGACACTGTTTGGGATGAAGTGTCCAGTTCTCAAGACCGTGTTCAAAAATAAAATTACAGCAAGAAACTGGAGTGGGTTCAGAGGATGGCTGAAAATCCAAATCCCATAAGGAATAGATAAAGGATTTAGCTATACTTAATTTCAGATTACTGAGGGAAGATAAACAGCAATCTCTTCAAATATCTAAAGGGCTATCATGGAGAAGAGGGAAGCAGAGGGCCAGATCAGAAGCAATTCAAACTACAAGGAAAGAAGTTCAAGCTGGAGATGACAGGAAGAACTTCATAACCATATTACTGAAAATCTTCAGAGGCTGGATGAAAATTTGGTGAAAAGACGCTGCAGTAGAACCTCCACTAAGCAGGACACTCAATAGCTAACATCCAAAGTCCCATCAAACTCCCTGATTCTGTGTTATGGAAATATTTTTTTTTCTTTTTTTTGGTTTGGTTACTGCATTTTATGGGAACACATAACGGTTTAGAGTTTAGGGTTTAGAATGTTGTATGAGCCTAGTTGATTTGCAGTTGATGATTAATACCAGATTATAAACAGTTTCTAATTTATGTCATTTTGGCCTTTTTACATTTTTTTTTAAAGTCACATTTAATAAAACTTTTTCCCAGGGAGATTAGTATTCTTATTTTCATTTTTGGCAATACGTTTGTGCCCTAATCAGTTTAAAAATGAAAACTTAATTCTTTTGGAATGTTAACATTATTGTTTGTCCTCATGCAGAATTTGGGAACTTATTAATTTAATTTATCATCATCCAATGCTTTCTCTATGTGTCCTCATAATTATATTCTTATACAGGTAGTCCTCAAGTTACAACCCTAGCTGAGCTCCGCAATTATGATCATAAATTGTGGTGGTTGTAAGTGAGTTATGATGTAAAATGGGACTCAGTTTTATGACCATTTTTTGGGGAGTGGTAAAGGAAATGCCAGAATCGTTTAGAAAAAGCCATGGTTATTGCGAACTCATGATTTGCTCTCTGGTGGTTTTGTTGCAAACAGGAAGTAAATACCAGTTTCTAGCAGAAATGTTGTAAATTGTGGTCATGTGACCAGGGGCATTGCAAATAGCTATAAGTGCAGACTGGTTGCCGAGCAACCAAAATCCACTCATGTGACTTTAGTGCAGTTGAGAGGCTGTAGGAAGTTAGCACCCACCATCTCCTAGAAAAATGAAATATTTTAGGAAATATTCAAAGGACAGAATATTTCCCCTAAAAGGGAGACAGAAACGCAGCCCCCCCCCACTTTTCTCAATGGGCCGTTAAGGCCTGTGTAAAGGATAGAAGGATAGAAGAGGCCTGAGGCAGCTGAGGTGAGTTGAACAACAATTTATTGTAAACGCAACGAATAACTATGTACAGACAGGATTCAGCACCTCGCCCTGCTTGACAGCTATTTATACAGGAGCTGTCAAGCAGGGCAGCCAATGGGACTGCTCCTGGCAGCCCACGCTCAGCCAGCCGCGCCTTAGCCAATCAGGCTCGGCTAGGCTGTTACTGGCTGCCAGTCGTAAGTCAAGGACTTGTAGCCGGTCGTAAGTTGAGGACTTGAGGACCGGTCGCAAGTTGAGGACTTAGCAGCCTGGGCCAGTCTGTTCTACATAACAAAGATCTACCTCCTTCAGGCAGAGCCACAGTAGGAATCCCAAAGCCTTTTATTACATCATCACCCAGCAAGGCTCAACCAAGCTTGGGACTCAAGACAGCCTATAGAGTTGCCCCTGCATGGCCCCATGGAAGTCTGACAACCAATCAGAATACAAGCTCAAATTCAAAAGCCAGAGAGGATATAAATCTCAGGCACTCTCAGCATCTCTTCCCTTTTTTTTCTCTTCGCCCAACGTCTTCAAGGCATGTGGTCCTGTCCACCATTAAAACCTTCTTTCCAAGCAACTTCCATGAATCCAGTGTCTTTTCCCCCACTTGGAACTGAACCCAGACGGACATTTCTTCCAACAGGCCGATGTTTGAACTTTAAATTTATACCACAAGTCTCTTTTTTGGAGACTTAAGTGACTGGTTATAAACCTGTATTGCTAACTTTTCTTACCCCTCTATGTCAGTTTTTTTTTCAAATTTTTCAATCTTAAACTGTGTGGACATGCTGGCTGGGGAATTCTGGGAGTTGAAGTCCACACACCTTAAAATGGCCAAGATTGAGAAACACTGCTCTATTGCATTTATATCAACTGTAACAAGCAATGCCTATGGAGAGTCTTAGTCCTCCAGGTCATGGTTGTCCCAAAGGTGTTTTTCAAGAGGCAACTGGACATTGTTGTTTTTCTTTGAAGATGTTTTGCTTCTTGGATGAGAAGCGAAAGATCTTTGAAGAAAAACAAGACTTTTGGGAGTAACACACTATGAAACAATAATGGAGGAAAATCCTCAAAATGCTGCAATATAAATACTTCTATTCAAAACCTTAGCCCCTATTTCCTTCCTCTCCCCAACTCCTGGAAAACAATTAGTCAACATCTCAAAGCCATTGATTATTATCTGTCCTCATTTCCCCCTCTCTTAGTCTCTCTTTTTGTACACCTCTTAAATGTCAAATGCTCTGTAATTTAGGATTTTTGAATCAATATAAAAATGGAAATCTTAGTATATTCAAAATTCACTGGCAATGCAGTGTGTCAACATTTTAAAAAATGGAATTAGGGAATATGTATGTATGTATGTATGTATGTATGTATGTATGTATGTATGTATGTAAGCATATCCTCATGAAAAATATGTTGCATTAAAGAAATTGCAAAACTTTGTCTATAAAACTAATCTTAAAGCTTTCTTCACAAAATGAAACAGGGAAAGAGCCAAAACAGGCATGTTTTCAGAAATGAGAACTGAAAGAAAAAAAGCTCATGGCATTTCATCCTCAATTTATAGTTGCGTGTGGGCTTCCCATTAAATCTAGTCGGTCATTATGGAAAACAGGATATTGGACTATAAACATTCTGGGAAAATTCTTTTAAACATTTTTTTAAAGCATGTGTAATAAATCACATGACAAGTAATATAAACAAGGCAGTAACTTTCTTTATCGAACATATACAGTGTAATAGCATTGTTTGTGTTCACAATAATACATTGATTTATAAACTAGTACTATCATATGAGTTCATTTGACACATTAAGTCAGGGGTCACCAAACTTTCAGACCTCAGGGACCACTAAACTCGTAATTTTAAATCCCGCAGACCATTAATATGAATTTCTAAAAAAGATACATGGTATTTAGTGCAAGAGAAAAAATGCAAATAATTTTTTTGTTGAACCATCAAAATTATCTCAGCGACCACCAGTGGTCCATAGACCATTGGTTGATGACCACTGCATTGTCATAAAAACAATCAAACCAAGGTTAACACTAACCAGGCTTTTATCATGTGATGCAAAAGATAGCCCTCAACTTATAACCACAATGGAGCCCAAAATTTCGGTTGCTAAATGAGACATTTGTTAAATGGGTTTTGCCCCATTTTACAACCTTTCTTGCCACAATTGTTAAGTGTATTACTGTAGATGTTAAGTTAGTAACACGGTTGTTAAGTGAATTTGGCTTCCCTATTGACTCTGCTTGTCAGAAGATTGCAAAAGATGATCACATGACCCCGGGACACTGCAGTAAATATGAGGCAGTTGCCAAGTGTCTTACTTTTCATCATGATGTGACCATGGGGATGCTGCAATCATCATAAGTATGAAAAACAGTCATACGTCACTTTTTTTAGTGCTGTTGTAATTGAATGGTCACTAAATAGACTGTTGTAAATCAAGAACTACCTGTACTCAGATAGGAGACCATGGGAAAATCGTTGGGCTGTATTAGACCTGATTAAGCTTGCTGTGTACCAAGCTATTTCTCACCTTGACCTCGGCGAAGAAACTCTCCTTTATTACAAGTACTGTCATTGTTACACTTCTCAGACTCTGGATGCTGGGAAGAGGAGAAAAATTGAAGTAATTCAATAAGCAGTGCAGAGATATATTGCAAGTCTCCTGACCCTCTTGCTGGACATCATGGCCCAGTAACATGACACTATTTTAAAATGTTCTATTTTAAAAATATGTGACTATAGGAATTCAGTTGTGCAAATGGTAGAAAGCTGAACTTTTAAAATATGGCTGTTTGGGAGACGGTTGCCCATTCACAAAATGGCTGTCACGCAGAGGAGATATTCAGCAGGTTCTGACCAGTAGAGGAAATTTTGAGTAGTTTGGAGAACTGGTAAATACCACCTCTGACTGGCCCCACCCCCATCTATTCTCTGCCTCCTGAGTCCCAGCTGATGGGGAAGGAATGGGGATTTTGCAGTATCCTTCCCCTGGAATGGGGAGGGAATGGAGATTTTGCAGTATCCTTCACCTGGAGTTGGGAGGGAATGACAATTTCGCAGTATCCTTCACCTGGAGTGGGGAAGGAATGAAGATTTTACAGTATCCTTCACCTGGAGTGGGGAAGGAATGAAGATTTTACAGTATCCTTCCCCTGGAGTGAGGAGGGAATGAAGATTTTACGGTATCCATCCCCTTGTTAAACGGAAAAGGGTTTTCCTCCGCAGGTCCGGATTTTCCAGCTGGGAGAACGTCCCCGGTTGAGTGAATGAATTTAGGATCGAAGCAAGCAAGCTGCGTTTGAAAGCAAGTTGTCTTTATTATTTCAGTAAAGCCAGACCTACAGTGGGGTAGATCAGCGTTCCTGGGTGAGCTGACCCTGACATACAGTAAGTGTACATTTTTTATACCATTTTCCTCTTTGAAGTCCTTTTGTTTTCTTTGTACTATTGTTTTACCACTTTTGTGTGTGTCTTTGCTAATGGTTCTAATCCTGTCTTGCGTTTTGTTATTCCTCTGCCCTAAAGTACTTCCCATGGAGCTGGGATGAGCCCAAGTGTCTTCTACTGTATTTCCTATTTTTACATTTTTGCCTCTGCAGCTATTCCTAATTGTCCTGATATCCTGGTAATTATTCTCAGGAGGTTTCTTTTAGAATGTATGCTGGCTTTGTTATTCTAGCGACTTCCAGTTTGGTTATGGGCTGTACTGGTCTACCTAATACAACACTGTCTTGGTGAAGTTCCCTTCCCACACCCTGGAGTGGGGAGGGAATGAAGATTTTACAGTATCCTTCCCCTGAAGTGGGAAGGGAATGAAGATTTTGCAGTATCCTTCCCCTGGATTGGGGTGGGAATGAAGATTTTACAATATCCTTCCCCTGGAGTGGGGAGGGAATGAAGATTTTACAGTATCCTTCCCCTGGAGTGGGGAGGGAATGAAGATTTTATAATATCCTTCCCCTGGATTGGGGTGGGAATGAAGATTTTACAATATCCTTCCCCTGGAGTGGGGAGGGAATGAAGATTTTACAATATCCTTCCCCTGGAGTGGGGAGGGAATGAAGATTTTACAGTATCCTTCCCCTGGAGTGGGGAGGGAATGAAGATTTTATAATATCCTTCCCCTGGATTGGGGTGGGAATGAAGATTTTACAATATCCTTCCCCTGGAGTGGGGAGGGAATGAAGATTTTACAGTATCCTTCCCCTGGAGTGGGGAGGGAATGAAGATTTTACAATATCCTTCCCCTGGAGTGGGGAGGGAATGAAGATTTTACAGTATCCTTCCCCTGGAGTGGGGAGGGAATGGGGATTTTGCAGGATGATATGGCATTCCGCTATTGGTGGCTTTGCGGGGTAAGCCAGATAAGATTAATAAGCAGTTGAATGAATGCTACTTTATTGTAAAGCTACATTGATAGAACCTTGCAAGTCTGAAAGTACAATTCTCCCTCCACTTTTATAGTCTGATAAACTAGGGAAGGTCTCTTCTGAGCTTCTTGCCTTGCCCACTATCCAGCTACAGGCTACGGTTCTCTTGGCAATGTCTCTGCCCTGTCTCCCACATACCATTACATTCATCCTTGTTCTTTTTCTGGATAGGTCTTTGAAACAAACGACTGGACAGTAGCTGTCATTGTTATTACTAAGCAAGTTTATGGAACTCATTGGGAGTTGGTGGGGGTGAAGGTCAGATGCATTTAGATACGATTTTGGAAATACAATTATATTGAAGGGAATATGTTTTGCTGCCTTCTGTTTTCAGAAAAAGAGTGAGATGATGGTGAATGAGGGATATCAAGAGGTTTCTATGAGCACATTGGCATTTTTCTTCCAGATGTCATGGTAGAGCCTTCAAGTTAAGGGTCTTTCTTTAGAAAAGTGAAAGGAATTCCCACAATATGATTACTTCGGCCATTCAGGGCAGCTAATATTTAACTAGATATCAACCAGAAATGTCAAAACATAGTAATATGTGAGAGACTATCCAAATAGATATAGAAAAAAGTAGGACTGTTAGAACATGTGAAACTCTTCCATTCAATATTCATATCAACCAATCCTGTTTTTCAACAAATTACATTTTTCCTTCTATCCTTTTTCTTCTTCTTCTTCTTCTTTCCAAGTATTTTGGGTGCACAAAACATGTGCAGTTCTCATTAAGCTTTGGGGGATATTATCCCAGTGGTGGGATTCAACATTTTATACTATCGGTTCTGTTGGCATGGCTTGGTGGGCTTGGGTTGCTGGCTGTGGCAGGGGAAGGATACTGTAAAATCCCCATTTCCTCCCCACTCCTGGGGAAGGTTACTGCAAAATCCCCATTTCCTCCCCACTCCAGGGGAAGGTTACTGCAAAATCCCCATTTCCTCCCAATCAGCTGGGACTCAGGAGGCAGAGAATAGATGGGGCGGGGCCAGTCAGAGATGATTTTTACAAGTTCTCCAAACTACTCCAAATTTACTCTACCGTTCTCCAGAACTGATCAGAACCTGCTCAATACCACCTGTGTATTATCCCCCACCTCCTATTTAAGTAAGTGTGTGTGTGTGTGTGTGTGTGTGTGTGTGTGTGTGTGTGTACGTATGGTATGAACAACAGACACACAGAGAGAGACTCCTCAAAATCTTGGAGACTCTACAATTTGTATGAGAATAAATCTGAGGTTCTTGTCACTTCCATACTAGGATGGCGTTGGTTTAATTGCTGAAGGACTGTTCATCAGACAATTTCAATTGTTTATCAGCTTTCCCCATCCTGGTATCTCCTCAGATATTGTGCATCTGCAATTCTCAGATGTGTTTTTGGAGTGTTGCTACCATTTCCCCAGGGAGAACGTGCAGTAGAAAACTGCAGAGATGACCTTGGAGAAATAATGTGAATATCATTGGCAAGTTATGAATTAAATCTGGGGAGACCGGATAGTGCAAGAACAAACTTAATGTGCTTGACTTTCATCGATGCAAGGGAGGGAGAAGGAGAAATGTCAAGATTGATGTCAACTCTTTGAGGTAGATGAGAAAACAGACTCTGCAAGGCATACTGAAACTCTACCATAAAGATATAGGCTACAGTAATAGAATCTTAAAAGCCTGATAACGTTTCCTTTCCATCTTTTTTATACTAACAAGAGTCAAGGCAGGGCAACCTTCAGTTTCTTCCTCACATTGTCTTCTCTGGCTTCATACATATTTGGCTAACTTTACATTCTTTTTCTGAGGTTATCTCTGTGGTATTCTACAGAAGACAAATAAACTAAACGATATACAGTGACAATACCAAGCTACATACCCCTGGACATGTTTCCTGTTTCTGCCCACGGGTGATAATAAAGTTAGTCATCACCACAAAGGAACTGTCTCCCTGCAGAAGAAAACAAGATGAATATGAAACTACACACATTTAATAGTTTAGCAGATTATCCTCTTTATTCCTGGCTAAGCAGAAAAAGTTAAAAAAAAAATCACATCAGGACTTGTACCTTTGGCTGTAGTGATTGCAGTTAGGTAAATCCAAGATCTGGAGTTCATACTTTTATATCCCCTCTCTTGCGCTAGAACCCAGCTGACATTGACTTATCTTGAAAAACATAAGCAACGCCTGACTTGGTTAATATTTGCATGGAAAACCATCAGAAAAATATCTGGGGTGTAGGCAAAAATGGAAAGATTTTTTTAAAAAATCGAAGAGGAAAGCAATAGATGATGCATCTCAATGTTCTTCTGTTCATAAGCTAAGGAATTAAGAAAAAGCTGGGGCTGCTATTATTATTAATATTATTATTATTGTTGTTGTTGTTGTTGTTGTTATTATTATTATTATTATTATTATTATTATTATTATTGTACAATTGTATCACAGCGGCCAGTTGTTTCGCCGGATTTGGCATTGGTTACTAGTCGGGCCCCACCCAGGGGCCTAGGACGTCGTAACGTATTTTCGTAATATGCGTGCAGATCCAAGCAGTGCGGCTTTTTGCATTTGACTGATGGTGATTTTGTCAATTTTTAACTGTTTTAAATGTAATTCCAGTGCTTTTGGAATAGCACCCAGTGTGCCAATTACCACTGGAATTACCACTGCTGGTTTGTGCCATAGTCGTTGAATTTCGATTTTTAAGTCCTGGTATCTTGCGATTTTTTCATGTTCCTTCTCGGCGACCCTGCTATCACCTGGTATTGCGATGTCTATGATTGTGACCTTATTTTTCTCAACCAGTGTGATGTCTGGTGTATTATGCGCCAGTATTTTGTCGGTTTGTATACGGAAATCCCACAAGATCTTGACCATCTGATTTTCGGTGACTTTTTCAGGCTGATGTTCCCACCAGTTTGTTGCTGTTTTAATATTATAATTTTTGCACAAATTCCAATGGATCATTTGTGCTACTGAATTGTGCCGCAATTTATAATCAGTCTGCGTGATTTTTTTACAGCAGCTGAGTATGTGATCAACAGTTTCATCAGCTTCTTTGCAAAGTCTGCATTTGGCATCATCAGAGGATTTTTCGATTTTGGCCTTAATGGCATTTGTGCGGATAGCTTGTTCTTGCGCAGCCAGGATTAGTGACTCTGTTTCTTTCTTTAATGTACCTGTTTTTAACCATAACCAAGTTTGTTCACTGTCCACTTTATCTTTTATTTTTTCCAGAAATTGACCATGCAGTGCTTTGTTCTGCCAACTCTCCATTCTTGATTTTATCACATCTTTTCTGTATTCTTGTTTTGTCTGTTGGGCCTTCAGTAGATTTTTGTTCTTTACTTCGATTAATAGATGTTCTTGAGTGTCTTTTAAATAATCAGCCAGTGCATGTTTTTCTTCTTCAACTGTTTGCTTCACTTGTAATAATCCTCTGCCACCTGATTTTCGGGGCAGATATAGTCTATCAGTATCACCACGTGGATGTAAACTGTAGTGTATTGTCATTAGTTTCCTGGTTTTTCGGTCCAAAAGGTCCAAATCAGCTTGTGTCCAGTTAACTATGCCAGCTGTGTATCTTATAACTGGTATTGCCCAGGTATTTATGGCCTTGATTGTATTTCCACCATTCAATTTAGATTTTAAAATTTTCCTAACTCTGTTGGTGTACTCTCGCCTGACAATAGTTTTTACTTCTCCATGCTTGATGTTATCCAACTGCAGAATGCCTAAGTATTTGTAGGCTTCATTTTCTTTGCATTTAATTAGTTGGCCATTGGGCATTTCAATTCCCTCAGATGCAGTGATTTTGCCCCTTTTTATGGATACAGTGGCGCATTTTTCCATGCCAAACTGCATTGAAATATCGGTGCTGAATACTCGGACTGTATTTGTCAATGATTGGATTTCTATTTCTGACTTTCCATAGAGTTTCAAATCATCCATATATAGTAAATGCGAAATTTTTTCAGCTTTTTTGGCTGTTTGGTAGCCTAATTTCATTTTTTTTAAGATTACTGATAGTGGGATCATTGCGATGATGAAGAGAAGAGGTGAAAGTGAATCACCCTGGAAAATTCCTCGCTTGATATTAACCATTCCGTAGCTCTCATTCCCTACTGCCAACTCAGTTCTCCATTGTTTCATTGCCTTTTCAGTAAAGGATGTAATATTTTTGCTAATGCCAGTTGTTTCTAAGCATTTTATGATCCAACTATGTGGCAGTGAGTCAAATGCCTTTTTGTAATCAATCCAGACCATATTCAAGTTCGTTTTTCTGTTCTTACAATTTTCTAATATCATTTTATCAATTAGAAGCTGATCTTTTGTGCCCCTGCTCCTTCTTTTGTTGCCTTTTTGCTCTACTGGCAAGATGTTGTTTGTTTCCAAATAATCCATCATGTTATCTGCAATAATGCCTGTGAGTAATTTGAAGGTTGTTGGTAAGCATGTTATTGGTCTATAGTTTTCAGGTGTTGTTCCTTTAGTTGGATCTTTCTGAATCAAGTATGTTTTTCCAGTTGTCAACCATTCATCAATTTGGCCCTTTTGTAAAATTTCATTCAGTTGCCTGGCCAATATTGCATGTAAACTGGTCAGATATTTGAGCCAGAAACCATGTAATTGGTCCTTTCCAGGTGATGTCCAATTCTTTACCTTTTTAACTCGATTTTTGATCATCTCAGTTGTTATTTCTAATACTTGCATTTGTTTGTTGCCAATGCTTTTCTCAAAGTCATGTATCCACTTTGCTTCCTTGTTGTAGTCCTTTGCATTTTCCCACAATTCTTTCCAGAATTCAACTGTGGCCTGCTTTTCTGGTTTTTCACTTTTGGTGTCACCATTCACATTAAGACTTTGATAAAAACGCCGTTGGTCTGATCGAAATTGCTGATTTTGTTTATATTGGATGATTCGTGCCTCATATCTTTCAATTTTTCTAGCTGTTGCTGTTATCTGCTGTTTTACAATCTCTACAGCTTCATTGATGTTTCTTGTATCCAATCTATATCTTCTGATTAGCCGATCTATGATTTTGTTGTTTTTAAGCCGTTGCTCATGCATGTTCTTTAAGTTACTAGCATCTGCCCTTAATTTTTTGATTTTTTGTTCTAGACGGATTTTCCACTTTGGCTTTGATGCTTTTTCTGTTGAAAATAATAATAATAATAATAATAATTATTATTATTATTATACAATTTTATCACAGCGGCCAGTTGTTTCGCCGGATTTGGCATTGGTTACTAGTCGGGCCCCACTCAGGGGCCTAGGACGTTGTAACGTATTTTCGTAATATGCATGCAGATCCAAGCAGTGCGGCTTTTTGCATTTGACTGATGGTGATTTTGTCAATTTTTAACTGTTTTAAATGTAATTCCAGTGCTTTTGAAATAGCACCCAGTGTGCCAATTACCACTGGAATTACCACTGCTGGTTTGTGCCATAATCGTTGAATTTTGATTTTTAAGTCCTAGTATTTCACGATTTTTTCACATTCCTTCTCATCGACCCTGCTATCCCCTGGTATTGCAATGTCTATGATTGTAACCTCGTTTTTCTCAACCAGTGTGATGTCTGGTGTATTATGCGCCAGTGTTTTGTCTGTTTGTATGCGAAAATCCCACAAGAGCTTGACCATCTGATTTTCGGTGACTTTTTCAGGCTGATGTTCCCACCAGTTTGTTGCTATTTTAATATTATAATTTTTGCACAAATTCCAATGGATCAATTGTGCTACTGAATTGTGCCGCAATTTATAATCAGTCTGCGCAATTTTTTACAGCAACTGAGTATGTGATCAACAGTTTCATCAGCTTCTTTGCAAAGTCTCATTTGGCATCATCAGAGGATTTTTTGATTTTGGCCTTAATGGCATTTGTGCGGATAGCTTGTTCTTGCGCAGGCAGGATTAGTGACTCTGTTTCTTTCTTTAATGTACCTGCTGTTAACCATAACCAAGCTTTTTCACTGTCGTCGTCGTCGTCATCATCATCATCATCATCATCATCATCATCATCATCATTATGATGTTAATCTTTGGTGAGATTCACAGCCTTTGGGGCTAGTTGGTAGCTCAACAGCTCGAGTCCTAACCAAGGACCTAGGAACTGTTAAGATAACATCGGAGAATATAAGCTGCTCCAAGTAGGGTGGTTTTTGTAGAATCAGAATGTTCAAGTCTGATAAATTTAAAATTTCCAAATAGTGAGGTAGCTCTTTAGGTATTGCTCCAAGGGCCCCAATTACAATTGGGACAACATACGATTTCTTTTTCCACAGTTGCTCAACTTCAATTTGCAAGTCCCGGTACTTTGTGTTTTTTTCTAGCTGTTTATGGTCAATTCCTGCATCTCCAGGTATTGCAATGTCAATGAACTATACTTTTTCTTTTCAATTATTGTTATGTCAGGTGTGTTGTGGGCCAAGTGCCTATGAGTCTGAATTCTGAAGTCCCAGTGGTTTTTGCTGTACTCAAATCCAAACTTTTGGCACAATTTCCAGTGAATGATCTTAGCAACGCGGTCATGGTGTTGTAGGTAGTCAGTTTGTGAAATTTTGCTGCACCCACTGATCAAGTGGTTGACTGTCTCATCTTTCTCATTACAGAGGCAATATTTGCTGTTGGTGATAGCATGTTGAATTTTTGCCTTCATGCATTTGTGGCTAAGGCTTGTTCTTGATAAAACCTTCTGTTTCTTTTTTCAGTGCTCCTGATCTTAACCAGTTCCAAGTCAGCTTTTGGTCAGCTTTGCCTTCAATACTTTTCAAGTATTGGCTATGCACAGCTTTGTTTTTCCAATTTTCACCTTGCTTCTCAATTACTTCTTTCTTGTATTCAGCTTTCAACTTAATTGTCTTCAAAAGGCCTCCTTTATTTACTTCCTTAATCATTCGTTTTTCACTTTTCTGAATGTAGTCATTCAAGCTGTGCCTTTCTTCTTCCACAGTCTGCTTTATTTGTAGGAGTCCTCGACCACCGTCTGCTTTTGGTAGACATAATCCATCAACATCACTTTTAGAGTGCAAGGCATGATTCATTGTCATAAGCTTCCTTGTTTTTCTGTCCAAATTGTCCAACTCCATCTGGGTCCAGTCAATTATTCCTGCAGACTGTCAAATCATAGATATAGCCCAGATATTTATTGCTTTTATGATGTTTCCTCCACTCAATTTGGACTTTAATATCTTGTGAATTCGTCGAATGTACTTGGCTGAAGTTGATTCCTTGACTTTATTATGCATTAAGTCAGAGGCCTCTAAAATCCCCAAGTACTTATAACCTTCTTCTAGTTTTACTGCCTTTATCATTTCTTCATTCATTCTCTATTCCATCATCTTCTATGACCTTGCCTGCTTTGATTGCCATTGTTGCACATTTGTCAATTCCAAACTGCATGCCAGTATCTTAGCAGTGTATCGTGGTGTTACAGTAGCCAAGAGACCACAATGCTAGTGCAGAGTAGTAGTTTGGCTGCCAAAGTACCACCTCTGTTATAGTACACACTTGTGCACTTCCTAAGGTGTGTCACAGGAGGGTAAGCTGGTTCGCACCAGATAGAAAAACAAGCAGCTCTTCCTACAGCATCACCCAAGGGCTCCTCCTTTCCCAGAGCTGCCTTGAAAACAGGGAGGTTCAGAGCCATCAGGAATCTGACTGCCTGCACAGAGCACCAGCTGTCTCCACACTAAAGTGATACCTATCTGTCTATTTGCATAAAGCATGCTTTCAAACTGTTGATGAATAGAAACTGAGGCGAGTGACAGGCACTCATCTTGCCACGCAGTGCTAAGGTTCGAACCGCCAGAGCAGAGAACCATCCCCAGCATCACTCAGCCACTGAGTGCCTCTTAGAGTGCTGAATGACCAAGAGGCCTAAAGACAGAATGAGGACAAACCTCTCTTGCTATTCACAGCAGGGGCAGGAATAGGTGAGAAAAAAATGTAGACAATCTATTTGGAGCCTCCCAGGAGCTTCAAAATTAGAACTGAGCAGTTTCTAGTTCAACTGGGAAGATATTAAAATATTGATGTGATATTTAAAGTAACGTTAATCTGATTGATAAATATTCCTGCAAAATAGGAGAAAGTTGATCGCTTCCTTTGAATGTCATGTTTCTTTCAGCAAAATCCTGGAGTTCCATAATGTGTGTGTGCCCCCCCACCGTCCTCCTGCGCATGTGCGCTCGATACCCCCCTGCACTCCCCCCGCATGTATGCATAACCCCTGCACTCTCCCCTGCCCTCCGTGCATACGCATGCAACCCCCCTACATATACCCTTTCCCCTGCATATGTGCGACAGAGACCCAAAAACCAGCTGACTGGTGGGAGGCGTGCATGCATGCACGGTGGAGCTGAGCTGGGGCAACAGCTCGCATGCCTGCAGAGGGGACTCTGTGTGCCACCTGTGGCATGCATGCCATACATTCACCATCATAGTTCTATGTTTATTCCCTGGAAATAATTCTTCTGTCATCCCTAAAGTCTTACCTGAGGAGGAAAAACATAGTCTGCCACATCCCATAAGTATGGACCCATGCCACTAATATTTGTAACTGCGATGCCTTTGAGCTTCACCGAGACAGAGTTTATGATGCCATCCTTAGACTGGTAGCCTTTCTCGTAGAGGAATACCCACCTAAGAAAGACATTTTAAAAAAAAGATAAGTAACATGCTTAGAAAGTAATAAGCAAGAAGGAAAATAATCTGACGAAGAAATCAATAGCATTTAGAACAACAAATATTTTTGCGAGATCGAATTTGGGCTGGTCACTGGGACCAGAGATTTTCCTCCTCTGAGCTTTCAGACTCATACATACTGGAGCCCATCTTCAGGGAATTTCTCTCTACTGAAATAATACATGCTTTGGCCTGTTCTGTGAGCTGTGTTTATGCAGTGCCTTCCTGACGCTGACCGATTGTGTGTTGATGGCTGGCAATTGGCTATTGTTTCCTTGTGCTGCCAAGCCCAGAATTAAATTGGTGGTAATTCTGGGAATCCATATATTTGCCTTCATTCGGGACCCATATTTTTGATTGAAGTGATATCAGTCTGAATATTTTACATTTTTACTGCTTATAACCTAAGTTATAAGAAAGAAGCAATGGATAGAAAGTAGTCAAGGACAGAAGCAACCTAGTAGTAAGAAGAAATTTTCTGACAGCGAGAAAATTCTCTTGGGCTTAGGCTTTCTTAGGCTTTTTCCTCCAACTTTTTTCAAATCAAAGGCTATTTGGCCATTCTCACAATAGCTGGATGATATAATAGTTTTCTTGAGTCTGGGAACCACTGGTTCTTGGCTTGGCAGGTTTATTCTAACACTTCTCTGTTTTTGTTTTCCCCTCCTCTGATTATGTGGTTGTAAGTAGCTGAAGAATATGGTTACCCATTTTCTGTTTCCATTTATTTCTCATCTGAAACCACAAAAGTCTCTTCATTGTAATACCTTAGACTTTCCTTAACTGGAACCAACAGGAAGTAGCATGAATTATGATGATTAGGGGACTGGACTGGAGGCTAAAACATGTAAAGAACGGTTGCAGGAATTTGGTATGTCTGGTGTAATGAAAAGAAGGGCTAGGCATGATAGCAGTCTTCCAATATCTCAGGGGATGCCACAAAGAAGAGGGGGTCAAACTATTCTCCAAAGCACCTGAGGGCAGGACAAGAAGCAATGGGTGGAAACTAATCAAGGAGGGAAGCAACCTAGAACTAAGGAGAAAATTCCTGAAAGTTAGAACAATTAATCAGTGGAGCAACTTGCCTCCAGAAGTTGTGAATGCTCCAACACTGGACGTTTTTAAGAAGCTGTTGGATAACAATTTGTCTGAAATAGTGTAGGGTTTCCTGCCTAAACAGGGGGTTGGACTAGAAAACCTCCAAGGTCCCTTCCAACTCTGTTATTCTATTCTATTCTATTTAGCTCAAGCTGTTGAGATTTTCTTATTTTCACACCTTTCTACTCCTCTCAACACCTGAAAGCATAAAATAGCACCAAACATTTCATTCCCCCCCCCCCCCCCATTTCTTGTGAGAAGCTCTCCTTATTTCAGAAATTTCTCTTTTACATTGTATGGTGCAGATTTTGGCTTTCTCTTTTTTTAAAAAATATTTTTTTATTATACATTTTCCTTTGTTACACATCATGTTTCCATTTTGGCAATGACAGTGTACTATCTGTATCAAATCTCTTTTGAATATACATAATATTATACATCAAAATTATAGCCATTATTCTCACAATATATATAATATAATCTTCACTTCTAGTCGCTCTATACAATTTAATCTGTAATCAAATATAGTCCAATGATAATATTGCTTATAATGTTATGCATACACACACACACGCACGCACGCACGCACATACATACATACATACATATCAGTGGTATGTTTCTGCTGGTTCGCACCGGTTCAGGCGAACCGATTCGTGAAATCCAGCGAGCCGGTGAGAGGAGGTTCGACCAGTGGACCCTGAAGTAACTTCCCTAGCGAAAGCCGTGGGCTGGCGTACGCCACACGACCGAAAGCGGGTGGGCCGCGGCGACAGCCTAGCTTTCGCCAAAGCTGCGGGCTGGCGGCGGTGGTGGTGGCGGCCTAGCTTTCGTAAGTGAAAGCCACGGGCTGGCATATGCCATGTGGCAGAAAGCGGGTGGGCGGTGATGGCGGCGGCCTAGCTTTCGCCAAAGCCACAGGCTGGCAGCTGCAGTGGCGGCGATGGCGGCGGCCTAGCTTTTACAAGGGAAGGCCTTCAGGCCTTCCCTAATGAAAGCCGCGGGCTGGCGTACGCCTTCCCTAGTGAAAGCCATGGGCTGGCATACGCTACGTGGGTGAAAGCTGGTGGGCAGCGGCGGCCTAAATTTCGCCAAAGCTGTGAGCTTTGTGCAGCCCATTCATTGGAGTCAGTGATACTGAAGACTGGCAAGAACAGTCATCTTCCTTCTGTAAGTAGCTGTTTTATTACTTTTGTACTTATTTTAATCTTATTGTAGTTCATCCATTGGGCAAAGAATTCAGTGACATCATCTTGACCACTCCCACCCGGTCACATGGGCGGCAAGCCACTCCCACAAAGGAGGCTACATCCACAGAGTAGGTTCCAAAATTTTTTGAAACCCACCACTGACATATATATAGATAGATAGATAGATAGATAGATAGATAGATAGATAGATAGATATAGATAGATACACACACACACACACACACACATATACACATACATACACACACACACAAACACACACAGACATACAGCAAACGTAATTTCTAATTTTGGATTTTACCCCTTATCAGAGGGAGCCCCCTTGTGGAGTACTGTGAAGCTATTACCATGGCAACTCCACTGTGCTATACAGTAGAGGCCATTTAAAGGCACAACAGGCTGTATTTTAACAAAACACCCCGCCCCTAGGGGTGTTAGGGATGTCTTACCCCCACAGCATTTGTTTCCAGAGAGTAAGTCATATGTGAAATGCTTGTGAGAAGATTGCAGAATGACTCCAGGACATAGCAACCCTCCTAAATACATGCGTGATACCAAATGTGATCATTCGACCATGTGGATGCTGCAATCATCATTAAGTGTGAAAAATGGTAATAAGTAACTTTTTAAAGTACTGTTGTAATTTTGAATGGTCACTAAACAAACTGTTATAAGTCAAGGACTATGCGTAAAGAGGAATTTAAACATTTTTAAAATTTTATTTAAAGAAATCTACCATTGATTTTCAAGTTTTCCACATTTCAGAAATATAACTAAGACTGAGTGGTTGATTATATACTGTATTTTTCGGAGTATAAGATGCTCTGAAGTATAAGACACACCTAACTTTTGGGGAAGAAAACAAGGGAAAAAAACCTGCCTCCCAGCAATTTGCCTCCTTGCAGCAAATAGCAAACAGCCTGTTTCAGTTTCAGTACAGCCTGGTTAGCCTTTCAACGATCAACTGTTTCAGGCTGCAGGGATTGCCATAGCCTATTGCTGCCCTTCCACATCCTATTTTTGGCTTCTGAGTGCCCCATTTTCCACCTGTTCTGGACGGTAGGGATCATAATGGGCAGAAAATGGGGCATGTGGAGGCTGAAAATAGGTGCGCGGAAGCCAAAAATAGGATGCGGGGGTCAAAAATGGGACACGCGGAGGCAACAATAGGCAATGGCAAACCCTGCAGTCTGAAACAGCTGATGGTTGGGAGGCTGATTCAACCGACAATCAGCTACTTGTGTAAATCAGGCTGTGCTGAAGCTGAAACAGGCTGTTCACTGTTTGCTGCAAGGAGGCAAATTGCTGGGAGGCAGAGACCGAAGGGTAGGGGCTGGCAGGGGGGGATACATTTGATGTATAAGACGCACCCAAATTTTCACCTCTTTTAGGAGGGAAAAAGTGTGTCTTATACTCTGAAATTTATTATATAACAACCTTGATTATACAGTTAAACAATAATGTCAGAAACATTTGCCAATTTACTGTGTTTATGCAAAGATCTATCAGTAGATCTCAATCTATCTTCTGGCTGACCCTCATAAAATAATGCAAACTAAGGGAATGCCTCTTGTTTGGAGAATATGGAAGAATAAAAACATAATCCTTAAGAACATTTTCTCAGAATACATCCCGCTGTATTCAGAAGTGGCTACTTCCTGATGCGTGTACATAAAATTGACTTTAGATGATGAGTCAGCCACTACTCAGCTGGCCAAATATTTGTTTTAGAACAATATTTATTTATGGACATGCTTGCTAATTTTGCTGAACCGTGATCCGTGTCCTTAGCCATTACATCACCAATTCATTTTCTCATTTGCGTCTTTTATCTGAAGAGTAATAATACTTTGCAGGAATATTGTATGAGTTACTGCACAATGTTTGTAGAATACCATATTATAATTTAACGATGAATATTTCTCTGTCTGGGCATGTTGTGAGACTGGCTGATGGTCGGATTCTGAAAGATCTTCTGTATGGAGAATTAGTGCAGTGGAAGTTCCCCAGAGGGAGACCACAGCTGCAATATAAGGATATCTGCAAGGGAAGAGAGCTGACATCGCGACGGCACGACGTACAGTCTTGGTGCTCCGATATCGCAGTCAATTTTCTGCTGCTGGACGGTCCATTTGGACCTAAACCGTCCCGTAGAGACTATTATTGAGAAGGGCACCTCCTGCTGATCTCAGGGATACTGCAAAGTCCCTGAAAGATCCAGGAATAGCCTTTTTTTCCAGCGACAGAAACGCAGCTAATGAAGCTATTGAAGTTGGGACAGCTCCCGAATGGGAAGAAAGCGGAAAGAGAACGTGTGTCAAATTGGTGAGGAAATTTTATTATTAGAGGAAGAGACTACCCAAGAAAAAAAAATTAAATTAAGTTAAGATTGAAGACAGAAGACTTTAGGTGGAGAGATTGATCTGCATTGAACTTAGTGTGTTACTCAGTTTCTAATATATTTTTTCACGGATGGAACTTTTGCAGGGGGTCCCTATTTTTTAAATTGAATGGATTAATTCTTTCTTCTTCTTTTTTTCACTTTTGCTTATACCTATGGATTAAAATTCTCCTTTTTTATAATGCTTGATTTGATTGATTGGATTGTTTTTTTATCTCCATTTAAGGGTTTTCTTTCTTTCTTAAGCTTGGAATATAAAGAAGATAATAAGAAGGATTATAAAGAGGGTTGTAACAACAGGAGGAAAAGCAGTTACACTGCCACTTAGAGGCTGGAGGCTGGACACATTATTTTTTTCTCCTTTCTCTTTGATCACTTGAAATTCAAGGTTCTTTCAGTTTGTTTACTGATAGTGATAGTAGGAAGAGCACAGGTTGTTTACACAGGTGCTTTTTGGAAGTTCTACCACTAGCTATTGGAGAGAAGTCAACATTTTGACTTGAAAGATAATAAATGAACTTGTTTGAAGTTTATTAAAATACCCTTGAACCCTATAGTGGCAGTGTCTGTAAAATTGAAAGAATGGCTCAGCAGGAAAAAGAAACTGTAACATTGCAAATGATTATGTTTGAAATTCAAAATCTATTAGTTGTGACAGAGAGAATTGAAAAGAGATTGGAGAATATGGAATACAAAAGAGAAAAATCTGATGGAGAAACTGAGGATGTTTACCAAATGAAGAAAGTGGAGTTCAAAAGATGGAAGAAAAAAATGAGCAAAGAGATAAGAAAACTGTGGATACTGAGAACAAAGTGAGCGTGGTTGGTAATGACAAGAGCGGAATATGGAAAGGGGAGATAGATGGATTGGAACTCTACCCCAGAATTCAAAGCACAGAAGAAGAAAAGAGAGAGAAATTGACGGAGATAAGGAGAGAAATCTTGACAGAAGCACTAGCGATAACCAAATATAAGCTGATGGAAAGAACAGGTGTTGGGTTTCAAGCTTTTATGAGATACACAAGGAACAACATGTTGCCAAGGGAAATTTATACAAGATTTATTAAGAAAGTAATTAGAACATTAATGCTACAAATGGCAAGAGATATAAGATCGTACTATTACTGGAAAGATACAGGTTGATGCAATGAAAATGTATAATAAAAATTAAGCTAAAATTGGTTTACTAGTAGTATGTATAAAACGAAGCAACAATAGCTATAGTTAATTAATGATTAATAATGATAACAATACATATAGATATATTCATTTGATAATATGAAATTTTATATAAACAACACATGAAATTATGAGAGGAGGTTTAAAAGCTTTATCTAGAATATGTTATAATGTTGTATTGTGATTGGATGATCTTAGGATGATTTAATGGAATGTTATGATATAATCCGATTTTAGATTTTGAATATTATATATAAAAGGATGTAAAAACAATTATAGTCAAACTAAGGTTAAGATATAATAATCGTGATATACATGAATATAGGTGAATTTAAAATATGAGATTTGATATGAAAAGCAGGTGGTGACTATGGAAGAGATGCATGGAAATACTGTAACCAACTGACATACTTTCTACAATTTGTAATGGAAGATGGGGTTTTTATTTTTATGTTTGTTTGTCCTTGTTTAAAAAACAAATAAATTGTTTTTTTTTTAAAGGATATCTGCAAGAGGGATCTAAAGGCCTTGGGACTGGATATTAACGGCTGGGGAAACTTGACCTCTGATTGTTCAGCTTGTGGGCTAAAGACACAATTCGAAGAGACACTTGTTCAGCAGCCTGAGGGAAAGAGGCAGTCCCGGAACCAGCGAAATCTGGGGGTTGAGCAGGGGAAAGAATGTATCTGTCCCCAGTGTGGAAGAGATTTCCACTCCCGAATTGGCCTTTTTAGCTACACCAGATGCTGCTTTAGGACCTCTTTCCAGCGCATGATACCATCGTCTTTTGAGACTGAAGGATGCCAATGATTTCTCTGTTGACAGAGTAATCTCTATTAGGCCTCTGTAGGCCTTATATCATAAAGCAGCATTCTTCAACCTGTGTTCTACATATTATAGTCTTCAACTTATGACCACAAGTGAGCCCAAAATTTCTGTTACTAACAAGACATTTGTTCAGTGAGTTTTGCCACATTTTACAACACTTCTTGCCACAGTTGTTAAGTGAGTCACTGCAGTTGATTTAGTGACACTGTTGTAAAGTGAATCTGGCTTCCCCACGGAAGGCATGCACATCACACACACACACAGACACATCGCGCTTGCTGCAATGCAAGGCACATGTGTAAGGGGGACTGGATCAGCTGGGAGGCTGGCAAAAACGAAGCCTCTGTTTCTCCGCTGCTGCGGCTTACAAAGGAAGGAGGCAGGGATGATGGCTGGCGCTCGCCCCCTTGCTGCTTTTCTGGCCAGCCACCCAGCTAAGCAGGGCAAGAAGGGCTGCAGCTGGCGGGCTGCAGGGATGGGGTGGCGAGTGGTAAGTGAAGAGAGCACCGGCCAGCATCGCTGCCTCCTTCCTCCACAAGCGTGGCCAGGGAGAAATCAGGGGGAGAGAGGGAGGAGAAAGCTGATCTCTCCTCCCTCTCTTCCCCTGATTTCTCCCCGGCCGCACTCACAAACCAGTATGCACGTATCGGTGCATACCAGCTGAAGCCCATCCCTGCAATGGTCATAAGTCACTTATTCCGGTGCTGTTGTAACTTTGAACAGTCACTAAACAAACTGTTGTAAGTTGAGGGCTAACTGTATTAGATTACAGTTCCTATTATTCTCAGACAAGGTATTCCAAGCATCAGGCTGGAATTCTTTACCTGTTTGTCAGCTATTCTCAAAAATTAAATCTGGAATGGCAGAAGTGTATTGCTTCAAATCACAGATCAGGTCTTGCATTAAATACATATGGCTGTGCTCAACCCAACATATGTTCCAGCTGTTTCCTTTCTTAAAAATTGTAGCAGCAGTTTTTTTGTTCCCCGGTTAAATCGGTGCCACCATTTTCCTCCTATTTTTGCATCTTCATGTAAAGTTTCAAGTTTTAATTTTTCAAACTATAGCTCATCTCTTCCCTAGAGAACTTCAGATCATCCACCCAGTACAAATGGCTGGGGAATCTTATTTACTATTTATGGTGTCTTACTGTATAACTCTTCCAAAAAAGGCAATATTCATATCCCAAAAAAATAATCAGTGCTAATTTGTGTTTATTGATGCAAATGTAGAAATAATTATAAAAGTACAATCTGAAGAGTAATATTCATTTAATCCTAGTAGGAGAGGCATTGGATACCTGTGTCTACTATCCAGGTGTTGATAGGCAAGTTCAAAGTAGCCCTACATTCCCTTTGTACGATGTTTAATTCTTAAACTAGATTCAGTTCTTACCTGCGTTCCCATTAACCATGGCATGAAGATGCCTGACTGGGTACAAGTAGAATGGTGGTCTTATTTACAGATACAGTCAAGGTTTGCACAGGATAGGAAGAAGGAAGGTATTGCCAAAGACTACACAACATTAGATAAACTTTTGATACAGACAGAAAACAGGCTGATTAAAATGTTGTATAGATTTTTGTTGGAATACAAGTTAGAGGAGGAGCATGTCAAAGAAACTATGGTCGCCTGGGCAAAAAAATTCGGTTACAATGTGGAATTGGCTAAGTGAGAAAAACTTTGGATATTTAATCAGAAACTAACAATGGCTACGGCGTATAAAGAAAACCTCTATAAGATGTTCTACAGATGGCATCTCCCTCCAGCATGGCTCTCCAAAATGTTTAAAAATCTGGCCCCAAATTGTTGGAAGTGTAAAAAAACACCAGGCACTTTTTATCATATGTGGTGGATGTGCAATGAGACAAAAAATTATTGGAAAATGATTCAATCATGGTTAGAACAAATGGTGGGAGACCAAATCTTATTTAAACTGGAAAATTTTCTCCTAGGTATAATACCAGAGGGGTTTAAGAAAGATACACTTTATTTAATTATTCATGTACTAACTGTGGCACGCATAACTTAAGCACAATATTGGAAAAAAGAAAATACACCATCAGAGCTAGATATAATCAGAAAAGCGTTGGCCTGTGCGGAAGCAGATAGGCTCACTCTTGAACTTAAAAATAAAGGGGAATCAGAATATTTTGAAGTCTGGAATAGATTTTATGACTGGTATAAGACAAGATGACAATACTGGAACAAACTGTATATATTGTGATTGGACAGAAGGATTGATAATGTATTAAGTAGGATAATTGTCAATAGTTGTGACTAGCTGTATATAATGTGAATGTATAGTCACTTCGACTTCGCAGTACTGCATTGTTTTAAATGTAAAAATAATAAAAATATATTGAAAAAAAAGATGCCTGACTGTAGAGGAATGCAGAGGTAATCTTGACAATCACTATTGGCATTAGAAAAAAGCTAAGACTGGTTCGGTCCTCATTCACCAGGGTATAAGACAGAGGGAAGGAAAAACACAGGTTTTCAAGATATTGTTAACTCTAGTCCAGTGATGGTATACGAAGTGCTGAAAAGGGAGTGTGTGTGCTGGTCTGGGATGCAACCCAGAAGAGGAGCTGCCTAGAGGGCATGCATGCACTGGAAAATGTACGTCCGGTTTCCAGTGCTCACATGTGCGCCACCTAGCTAGTCTTCCGGATACTGGCATACATGTGTGTGCGATGATCAGCTGGGCAGTGTGCATGCTCACTCTGGAAAATGGAAGACCAGAAAATGGCCACATGCATGAAGGCTGGCTGATTGTCACATGTGCTTGCGTGCCAGAAACCTGGAAGAGGAACGAGCGACACTGAGCAGGCCAGGCGACATGGCTCTGCGTGGCACGTTAGCCATGCGTGCCATAGGTTTGACATCACCACTCTAGCCTATCTTAATAAAATATAGTTCCAATCACTCTTGCAGAATCAACGGAGAAGATATGAGAAAGAAAGTCAAAATAGCCCTATCTTGGCAAACTTTCAAGATTCAAAAGCCATAGTGGTGCAATGTTTAGAATGCAGTATTTCAGGCTGATTCTGCTGACTGCCAGCAGTTCGATCCTCATTGGATCAAGGGAGACTCAGCCTTCCATCCTTCCAAAGTCGGTAAAATGTGGGCCCCAGATTGTTGGGAGGAATATGGTGGCTCTGTAAACTGCTTAGAGAGGGCTGTAAAGGACCATGAAGTGGTATATAAATCTAAGTGCTATTGCTATTCAGTCAGGTGCTAATACATTAAATAGCATTCCTGTATTCCTTTGCATGGTTTCCTGACTTGGTCTACTTCAAAGGGCTGACAATTACTTCTGTTCTTTTTTTTATTTTTATTTTATTTTCAAAACAAACACAACACATAAAATCTTCCTTTTTTACATACTGTAGAAAGTGTATCAGTTGGTTACAAAAGGCTTTTGTGCATCTCTTCCACAGTCATCAAGCATAATTCAAATTAAGTATTTTAACTCAGATATTTATACATGTTACCATCATCATATCTCCATTTTTATTTGACTATAATTTTTTAAATGTCCTTCATCATAAAATATACCAAGATTTAACTACTTCTGTTCTTAAAGAAGACATCCGCATAACATAGGATTTGTTTCATCCCTAATCTATTGCAGAAGCAGCCTGAATTCCTCTTATCTATCCCAGCTTTACAGTAATGTTTTTCCATCTTCTCCCAGCACAAATCCTGGCATGCAAATAATCTACCATTCATAATAATTACGATTGATGTCTACTGTGCTCCTCTTAGATCTAAGAACTTTAATTCCCAGAATTCTGGGAGATGAAGTTCACTGATTGTGAAAGAGCCATAGTTTCCCAGCCCTGCCCCAGAAGAAAGATGGAACTTTCATGTTGCAGATAAGGACAGATTACATAACAGATTCCATGTCTTGGGGGGTGCCACTAAGGCAGGCCATAGCATGAAACCCTTTGTTCTTTTCTTGGTGTCTAAGAGTGCAACTAGGAGTTAGTAGTGTTGTCATCTGTGTTTCTCATTTTCTGAAAGGCCTTTTCATCCCAGCCTGGCAATGTGCTTTTTAACAAGGTTTTCCAGAAGAAACATAAGTCTTTAAGACGTCAAAACCTACTTTAGATACAGGACTAAAATGAATCCGTCCTTATCGCTCAGCATGCCAAATTCTTATTCCCAGGCTTTCAAGAGAAGGGTAAAGGCCAGGTCAGCTACAAGCAAGAAATGTCTGGAAAGTTTTCTGTCTGCTGAAAATGCCCATATTATGAGACATTTGACTTATTCTGGCAGCCGAAACCCAAACAAAAATGTTTAAAGGCCAAGATTTCCATAGATAAGATATCAATCAAAACTTGAGCTATGCACAACAGACGGAATTGTATTATATATGTTACCCAAAATGTATGAAAAGCTGGCATTGTATAGAATGCTTAGGAAATTTAAAGAGTGTGTGACATTTTTAGGCAACGTATGAATTTCTGTGTTATTTTAATTTGTTATCTAGGCACTATATACAATACCTGGGCATTATGCAGAATAACAATAACTATTATGAAAAGAGTTAGGGTTAGGATTGGGGCAAAGGTGGGTTGCTGCCGGCATTGTTGCTGGTTTGGTGCACTTCGCTTGCGCTTACCCCAGATGCACACTGCGCACATGCACGTTTGCACATAAATAGGTCTGTGCATGCGCAAAATATTAAAAATGGGGGGGGAAATCCTTCAATGAAAATTGTTTTGTACATGCACAGAACCAAAAATCAAGATGGCGGCACCATAGGAAAACCGGTTGGAGTGTGTGGCAAGCCTACGTCGTTACCAGTTCCAGCGACCCAGGCCACCAAACCACTACCGGTTTGGCCAAACTGGTAGGAACCCACCACTGAGTTGGGGTTAACTCTAACTTTAACCCTAACCCTTTATTGAAAAGACATATATGAAAATGAAAGAAAAAATGCTAAGTAAAGTACAGGACTTTCTTACTGAAAAAACCCAATATTATACCTACTTGTTGCAACAAGGAAGGCTAAAATGGCATTTTAGTGGGAGTGTTTTATACCTTGCTGGTTTGCCTTTTCGCACAGCATAGAATGCTTGTGATATATGTGAAATATTAAGCATTTCATACTTTGACGTCCCATTTCTGGCATTCTATAGATTTCCTAGGCATTCTGTAAAATGCCTAATTTCACACATTGACAGTAACATATAACAGCTTTGGAGTTCAAATCCTAAGATTGAAAATCTTCAATCAACCATCCAGCCAGTCAACCTCTTAGCCAGTAAAACAATCAGGTTACTGATAGGCCCACATACAGACTGATTTATTTTTCAATTAAGGCAAGCCATTAGCTAATGCTCGCGAATCCAATATTCCCACTTCTTTGGGACATATGTCATAAGGATACCACATATAAACAAGCAATAGAACTTGGATCATATAGCTGCCATCCTGACATTTTTGACCACCCTGTATGCTCCTCCTGGATCCTCTCCAATTAGCATAGGGAATGCTAAACTACATGGACAGATGTCTCATGTGATTTTAGATTCAGATGCCTTTTTAGTGCTGAAACAAATTGCTTTGGGAGACAATCAGTGTGCAAAGCAGAATTCAAGAAATAGTCAATAAAATGGTAGCTGCAACAATTTTTAGGTTTCCTTTCTTTAATGGGGGGAAGGAATGATTGCTCAATGGTGAAACAGAAATTCTGCTTCAGTCAGACCTGGCTGGTGGTGTTGGAAAAAAATCCCACCCAGCATCCTAAAGATTCTCAGCTTCCCACAAAAATGACTTTTAACAGTATTTCTCAACCTTGGCAACTTTAAGACTTCAACTCCCAGAATTCCTGACTTAGAACACTGACTTAGAACAATGGGGTGTCAATTCCCAAAGCAACAATACGCATAGTATCATAGCAAGCTGTGTCCAACAGCATTCTTTTTGTATCAAGTTGAATTCAGTGTACAGTGTACCCATAGAGTTGGCCATTTTTTTCTCTCTTCTTCTGGGATATTTTCTCACCTTTCCAGTCTAGTCTCCATCTAGTCTCCCATCCAATTATTACTAACATCTGATTGGCATATAACAGTGATGGCTAACCTTTTACGGATCGAGTGCCCCAAGCACACATGCATGTGAATGTGTGTGTGTGTGCCCGAACCCCCAAAATGTAATGTGTGTGCAGTCCCCGCACATGTGCCCTGCCCCTGTGCATGCACGCAGCCCCGCAGCATGTGCCCCATGCATGTACATGCTGTCCCCTGCATGTGTCCCCCTGCACATGCTCTGCCCCCCCAAGCATGCGCACTCAGGCACCTGCATACGCTCCCTTTCCCCCACGCATGCACGGCAGAGACCCAAAGACCAGCTGGTGGGTGGGAGGCTCATGCGCATCCGTGGTGGAACTGCACTGGGGCTATGGCTCCCGTGCCCACAGAGAGAGCACTGCATGCCACCTCTGGCATGCGCGTCATAGGTTCATCATCACGGGCATATAAGATCTGTGCCAATCTACTTCAGTGACTTCAGTATTCTTAACTTTGGATTGCCCACCCACCTCACAAAAATTGGAAAAAAAATGTTGTCTTTCTAGTGAAAGTTTGCGGCTCCTGCTTTGTATAAGACAGGAGTATTTGAGTCTCTAAGGCCAGGATAGTATAGGTAGTCCTTGAATTGGGACTAGTGGTTTTACAACCATTTGAAGTTATGATGGGTGTTTTTCATGCATAGAGCAGAATTGAGTCCTTCGACAGGCATCTCTTTCAACCAGTCCCTAGAGATGAGAGTGTATTTAAAGCAGGATCAAAAGTAAAGCAAAGGTACTTTTTCAAGAGGCAACTGAACTTTCTTGGTTTTTCCTTAAAGATGTTTCACTTGTCATCCAAGAAGCTTCTTCAGTTCTTTTGAAATAGCACCTTTGGGACACTCATGACCTGGATGACTGAGAATCTCCATAGACATCAGGAGTAAAGGTTTGTGATGCAATTCCTGCCCCATAATCTTGACTTTGCCAAGATGAGTGACAACTGGGCAGGTTTTGAAAGAAGGCTTAAAGTGAAAGGGAGTAGAAACCTTAGCACAGCTGGAAGTCTTGCTAAGCAACAACTCCTTCTTGGGAAGAGCTGATTCCTATTCCAGATGTGGGTAGAAGTCCCACATTTCAAATATATCTGCTTCACATGGAAAGATTCGGCGAAGTGGGGGATACATATGGAGACAATCAGGAGAAGGCTGCCATGTGCAACTCGATAACTTTAAATGGGTTTTCATAGCCTATATAGGACTTTTTCCCCCAATTGCATTTTCAAGTCCTTCAGACCATCAAAAACTAAAAATGCTCATTGTTTCCTTACCTAACCCAGAAGTGGATGACCTTGATCAACCAAATGTCTGCTGGTTAATCAATAGCATTAATAGCAATAGCACTTAGACTTATATACGGCCCCATAATGCTTTACAACACTCTCTGGATGGTTACAACATCAGCGTATTGCTCCCAATAATCTGGGTCCTCATTTTACCAACCTCACAAGGATGGAAGAATGGAAAGCTGAGTCAATTATTAAACAGATGGGATTCATGGGTTGGGCAACCAATCACAGTAGAAACAAACAAGAGAATTGAATGGCTCCCTTGCCTGATTCTAAACTGTGTAAAGACTGCAAAAACAGAGGGATAGAATCAAGATCCCGTGAAGTGTTAATACCACTTTATAATGCCTCGCTAAGGCCACACTTGGAATACTGCATTCAGTTTTGGTCGCCACGATGTAAAAAAGATTTTGAGACTCTAGAAAGAGTGCAGAGAGGAGCAACAAAGATGATTAGGGGACTAGAGGCTAAAATACATGAAGAATGGTTGCTGGAACTGCGTATGTCTAGTCTGATGAAAAGAAGGACTAGGGGAGATAGCAGTGTTCCAATATCTCAGGGGCTACCACAGAGAAGAGGGAGTCAAGCTATTCTCCAAAGCACCTGAGTGCAGGACAAGAAGCAATGGGTGGAAACTAATCAAGGAGAGAAGCAACCTAGAACTAAGGAGAAAATTCATGACAGTTAGAACAATTGAAGTGGAACAAACTTGCCTCCAGAAGTTGTGAATGCTCCAACACTGGAAGTTTTTAAGAAGAGATTGGATATCCATTTGTCTGAAGTGGTATAGGTTTTCCTGCCTAAGCAGAGGGTTGGACTAGAAGACCTCCAAGGTTCCTTCCCACTCTGTTATTCTATTCTAAACACTTACCCAATGACATAGGAAAGGACCACCAGCTGGATCAGTCGGAAGGTTAAGCCCACCTTCTTGTTGTGCACCAAAACCATCCTTGGGGTGTCATATTCAAATAGAAATGAGGAGATTTTTTCTGTGAATTTATGGCCCATAAGGAATAGCGATGTGGTTTCTTTTGATAGTTGCAGCAGGCCAGAGTCTTCTGCTGACCGATTCTCCCAAAGTTTATCTTTCTCACTTCTGCTAATTTTCTTTGACTTTTCAGCAGGCTCCGTCTTCTCACCCTGTAAGCAGCAGCAAAAAGGTTTTCCCCCTCTTACTGGGTGTAGTAGTTTACTTTACATCTCCTTAGATGGTCTGTGGGGTGGGACAGGGTGTGTTTACTGAGTGGAGGCAGTCGCAAACAACCACCCGAGTACAGCTGAACAGGAAAGATTCATTTTTGCATCCTGCTCTGGCCAATTATAGAATGGAGTGATGACTCCAAAGGTTAGAATGATTTTTTAAAAAATAATTGACAACCTCAGTGTGTTTCACAAATTAAAATAGGAAAAGCTTCCGTTATCCCAAGTCTATTACACCAAACTTTAGTTTGCAGGATTAAAAGGTCAGAAGGAGTTTGGGGTTTGAGGTTAAAATGCAGTTCAAATCTCTAGGCTTGCCAGAAAAACATGGCCTAAAAATCCAGATCCACAAAGCTTTAGATAATAATCATCGGATGGCAAGCGAAGTCTACCTTCCAAGTGGCTGTGTTGATTAAATGCAAAAAGGAATCAGGAAGGTTACCTCAAGCTCTTTTCAGGAAAGACCAAGTAAAAATGAAAAAAAGTAAACATAAATATTATAAAATGTTTATTTTATTATGGAACAAGATCTGGACTCTGTCTTCACAGGACAAAATGTAGTTTAACACTAAAATACTGTCTATGTGTTTTATATTTCTTTGCCATATATGATATGCAATACTCTAAACTGTCTATGTGGAATTTAATTCCATATAGAATTTAATTCTCTCCATCAGATTTAATTCCCAGCAAGTACAGATAGAATTTAATGACAATCAAGGCAGATAAAATGGACCAGAGGAAGTACATAACATTTCAAACTTTCAAACTTTAATGGAATTTGTATGCCGGCCACTCCCTAGGGACTCTGGGCAGCTCACAACAAGTAAAAGCATTTAAAACATTTAAAATTACAGAATTAAAATCAACACAACATCCATTTCATCAAATGGGGCTGGAATAATCAACAGCCCCAGGCCTGCCGGAACAGCCAGGTCTTGGTCGCTTTACGGAAGGCCGGGAGAGTGGTGAGAGTCCAGATCTCAGCAGGTAGCTCATTCCACAAGGCTGGTACAGCTACAGAGAAGGCCCTCCCTCGGGGAGCCGCCAATCGGCATTGTCCAGTCGACGGCACCCAGAAGAGGCCCAACCTGTGTGGTCTTATTGGTCATTGGGAGGTAAATGGCAGGAGGCGGTCTCTCAGGTAGCCAGGTCCAATACCATGTAGGGCTTTAAAAGTAACGACTAGCACCTTGAAGCGGGTCCGGAGACCAATAGGAAGCCAGTGCAGCTCGCGGAGGATAGGTGTAACATGGGTGTACCTCAGTACACCCATTATCGCTCACGCGGCTGCATTCTGGACCAGCTGTAGTCTTCGGACACTCTTCAGGGGCAGCCCCATGTAGAGCGCATTACAGTAATCCAGTCTTGAGGTGACGAGGGCGTGAGTGACCATTCGAAGTGCCTCCCGGTCCAGATAGGGCTGCAACTGGTGCACCAGGTGAACCTGGGCAAAGGTCCCCCTGGACACAGCCGACAAATGGTGTTCTAACGTCAGCTCTGGGTCCAGGAAGACACCCAGATTGCAAGCCCTCTCCGAGGGGTGGATAATTTCACCCCCCAGGCTAAGAGGTGGAATGTCAGGACCATCCTTGGGAAGCAGCATCAATAGCCACTCGGTCTTGTCTGTATTGAGTGCAAGCTTGTTCGCTCCCATCCAGACCCTGACAGCCTCCAGGCACTGGCACATCACTTCAACTGCTTCACTGAGTTGGCACGGGGTGGACAGATACAATTGTGTATCGTCCGGATATTGATGACATTTAATCCCGTGCCGGCATATGATCTCACCCAGCGGCTTCATGTAGATATTGAACAGGAGGGGGGATAGGACCGAACCCTGTGGCACCCCATATTTGAGGGGCCTAGGGGTCGATCTCTGTCCCCCAACCAACACCGACTGCGACCTGTCTGAGAGGTAGGAGAACCACTGTAGGATGGTGCCTCCCACTCCCACCTCCCGTAACTGTCGCAGAAGGATACCATGGTCGATGGTATCGAAGGCCACTGAGAGGTCAAGAAGCATTAGGATAGAGGAATGACCTCTATCCCTGGCCCACCAGAGATCAGCGGTCAGCACGACCAAAGCAGTTTCGGTGCCGTAACCAGGCCTGAAACCTGACTGAAAGGGATCCAGATAATCTGTTTCATCCAAGGTCCGTCGGAGTTGAAAGGCCACCACCTTCTCAACAACCTTCCCCACGAATGGGAGGTTGGAGACTGGACAATAGTTGTTCAAAATGACTGGATCCAGGGAGGGGTCTCACCGCATCCTTTAGGGGGTGCGGGAAGGATCCCTCCTGAAGAGAGGTGTTAATAATCCCCTGGAGCCAACCATGCGTCACCTCCCTGCTGGACGAGACCAGCCAGGATGGACACGGGTCCAGTAAACAGGTGGAGGCACTCACTGCTCCCATGGCCTTGTCCACTTTCTCAGGAGCAACAAGTTGAAACTCGCTCCATAAAATCTGATCAGGACCTTCCCCGGCACCTCGGCTGGTACCGTCCAAGTGGAGTCCAGGTCCGTCCGAATCTGAGCGATTTTATCCGACAGAAACTGGGCAAATTCTTCAGCTCTACCCTGTAGAGGTTCGTCCGCATCCCTCCCTTTCAAGAGGGATGGGCTATCCTAAACAGGGCAGCTGGGCGCGGTTCTGCGGATGTGATAAGAGCTGGAAAATGGGCACATTTTGCCGCCCGTATTGCCACTAGATAAGTCCTAACAAAGGCTCTTAATTGTGTTCGGTCGGATTCAGAGTTACTAGCCCTCCATCGTCGCTCTAGACGTCTCTTTTGGCGCTTCATCTCCCAGAGTTCCTCGGTGAACCAAGGAGCCCTCCTGGATCCACTCCTGCGGAGAGTCCGTAAAGGCGCAATCCGGTTTAGAGCCGCCGCCGCCGCCGTTATATTCCAAGCAGCGACCAAGGACTCCGCCAGACTGCGGGCCAGAGATTCAGGTATTTCCCCAAGTGCTGTCTGAAATCCCATAGGGTCCATCAGGCGCCTGGGACGGAACCACCTAATCGGTTCCACCTCCCTACAGTGGGGGATTGGTTTCCAGAAGTCGAGCCTCACCAGGAAGTGATCTGACCATGACAAGGGCAAGATCTTAATGCCCCTCAACCCAAGATCACATTTCCACTGCCCCGAAAGAAACATGAGGTTGAGCGTGTGACCCCCTATATGAGTCGGATCCTGAATTACTTGGGTCAAGTCCATGGCTGTCATGGAAGCCATGAACTCCTGTGCTCCATCAGAGCGTTCGCCGAGCAACGGCAGGTTGAAATTCCCCAGCACTATAAGCCTGGGGAACTCAACCGCCAGCTCGGCTACTGATGAGAAGCACAGGTAGGGCTGTTGTAACGCAGTTGGGAGGTAAGTACATTAGTAACAACCACACTTGACACCCAAGGTCCAACTTCACCAGAAGGGACTCACACTCGAGAATCTCCAGAGCAGGGATCCTACGAGGAACTAATGACTCTCGGATGATGACTGCCACTCCCCCACCCCTTCCTTGATGTCACGACTGGTGGAGCACCCGAAAACCTTCTGGGCACATTTCAGTGAGGGGGACTCCTCCCTCATGGCCCCAGGTTTCAGTAATACATGCCAGGTCTTCCCCCTTGTCTAATATTAGGTCCCAGACGAGGGGAGCTTTATGAATCACAGACCTGGCATTTAGCAACAGCAGCTTGAGACCAGGGCCCTGAGAACTCTCACCATCTGGTCCTGGAGTGGAGCTGGTAGGGCCGGAAGTGGGGATTGCTGTAACATAGCGAACCCTCCTTCCCCGGTAATGGCTAGCCCTATAGCTCCCGTCGAACCTGCCTCTCCCAACAATGACCGGGATGCACCGGCCTAACCCCGCACCCGTTGGCCCCACTCCCCCCCCCCCCCGTAGCCTCCATTCTCGCCAGCTGGCCATGTAAACCACACATTCTGGGACGAGAGGCAAGTCCAGGCCCCCATCCACTTCTGCTTCTGCACTCAGTGGAGGGGGCAACAGGTCGCACTCTCAATCCCCTCATACACACCAGCCAACCATTCTCCACATGCATACCCCACTGAAAGTAAAATGCTAAAATATACAATAAAAACAGATAAAAATTTAAAACCTAAGTCTAAAACACGTGGGAACATTCTCTCAGCCATCCATATCAACATGCACTCCTACACTCAACCCAACAAAGATGGGCGCCGTTCTTGAGCCGACAGGCAGTTGGCGCAGCTTGGAGATAAATAAGTCAGTAATAAGACAAGAGAGAAATAATAAGAAATAATTTCTTATTTAAAGCAACCACTTATTCAAAAACATAAGGACTAGAGACTTGCTTTCAAAATAAACTGAGCGCACATTTGTCTGTAAGTGTCTAGCTTTAGACCATGATGCTGCCAGATTAAAGAAGAAGAAGAATATTAGTTGACAGCAGTGGTGAAATTCATTTTTTTTTACTATGGGTTCTATGGGCGTGGCTTGGTGGACATGGTGTGGCTTGGTGGGAGTGGCTTATTAGGCGTGGCAGGGGAAGGATACTGCAAAATCTCTATTCCCACCCCACTCTGGGGCTAGCCAGAGGTGGCATTTGCTGCTTCTTCAAACTACTCAAACTTTCTGCTACTGGTTCTCCGAACTACTCAAAATTTCCATTACCAGGTCTCCAGAACCTGTCAAAACCTGCTGGATTTCACCCCTTGTTGACAGGTGATTGGCAGAGTCTCTATTGATACAGGGCAGGTCTTTTGAATTCTTTTGTTATCTTGCAGTGTATGTTTGTGGGAAAAGATTTAACTGAAAGGCCACATTGTAGAATATTCTTCACACACACACACACACACACACACACACACACAGAGGGAGGGAGGGAGAGAGAGAGGGAGGGAGGGAGGGAGGGAGAGAGAGAGAGAGAGAGAGAGAGAGAGAGAGAGAGAGAGAGAGAGAGAGAGAGAGAGGGAGAGAAGATAAGTTTTACATTTTGGCAAATTTAAGACATATGTACTTCAACTCCCAGATTTCTCCAACCAGCATGGTCCACCTGTCTAAAGATTTCCAAGGTTGATAAACAGTGCCCTAGAGTAACAGCAAGTCTGGCATTGGTGGAGAATTGAATTTTCATTCATAGTAGTACCAAAAATCTGCAAAGACACACAAAACAGAAATAAATTGAAAAGAAAGCAATCTGTGTCACTGTTAACTGTGGGCAACAAAGGAACTGTTTTCATTTGTGTTACATACTGACAATCAGTATGGTAGTTTCCACCAAGGTCCTCTGTTCCGGCGGGAAAAATATTCAAATCTGATTGGTCGAATGGTCTGACAGCTCCCTATAAAAGGGCTGCTGCCAGATAGAGTCTTTGCTAGATTGTACACAGTTGTCACTTAATAAAGAGCTGTGGTTGCTGAAGCCTGAGTCTGCCTCATCCGTTCACCCTATCTAACACTGGCGATGAGGGTGGGATTGGAAGGCAACTAGGCACCAAAAGAGCAAATACAATCCAGCGAGTCAATCCATCCCGGAGCGAAGCGCAGCATCGAGCAGCCACCTCAAAGTGGCAAATTCAAGTCCACTTGCCAAGATGACTACGCATGCCCCACCAGCTCCGTACGATCCAGCCACCGAGCACTGGGACTCATATGTGAGGAGGTTCGAATGCTTCCTCAAAGCCAATGACCTTTTAGGCCTGTCCGAAGGCCGGAAGAAAGCAATGTTCCTGAGGTACTGTGGACCATACGTATTCAAAACTGCTAAAGACTTGTCTGAGCCAATGCTGATCCATTCAGTCACTTGGTCAGTCCTACAACAGATGCTGCGGACACATTACACTCCCAGACCATCTAAATATGTGCGGAGGCACGAATTCAACCTCCGCAAACAGAAGGAAGACGAAACGATCTGAAACAGCATGGGGTCCATCATTGAACCCCTAAATACTTAATCAGGCTACTTGTCTTTGTCTAATTCTAAAACCTAAAAATCAAAAACTCTGCTTATGCACTTTCACCTAACGAACAAGAACAAGGAACATATTATTTTGCTTGAAACGCAGGAAGCGTGCTTTTCGCAAGTAGGAGAAGACTTAACCACAATATCTTAGTCATAGGCACAGCTCATGCCAAGGCAAAGTTCATCTTGTAAACAAGCTATAGGTTAACCATATTTTTAGCAATATATCTGGGTGGCATTCTGACATTTTCCTTTTTCTGCATGAGTAACCAAGATTCACTTCTCTTTTAGCTTTACTTTACTTCCCTATTGTGGTTTGGAAATCATGTATTGTAATTTTCCTTAAATATTTGTAATTTTACCCGAAATAACTTTGTGCTGAGGTGAGAAGTTATGACCTGTATTAGAGCACGCCTATATGACGTTTATATGATTTGTAATAACCATTTCAAAGGTATAAAACCTCTGTCAAAATGTACCTAAATTAGATCAGTTTAGGTGCAAATCTACTGGTCTCTTGAATGCATTCAATAATAAATAATAAATAATAAATAATAAAACACCTTTCTGTTTCTGGAGAACAAGGGTATCGTCTCATACTTTTACGTAAGTAGAAAGGCAGACCCTGTTTTTGCCATTACATTTCTTGGCGAGCCAGCCAGGAGACGATAGGGTCTTTGGGGACCCTCTGGGACCCCTAACCCGGGGGGCTGGGGGCTCATCGGGTCAGGAACCTCTCTGGCGCCAAACGGACCTTTTGTTCCGAGGGAATTTCCCGGCAGCGAGGAGAGCTCAGCCTCGGCGGTTAGCAGGTCTCAAGAGCCTTGGAAAACCAGAGGAGAAAGGAGAACAAAAGTCTGGCCAGCACCGGAGGAGGAAAGCCACAGAAAACAGGCAAGTAATTGTGGGCTTTCTATTTAAGACCCGGTTTTTCTTTTTAAACCGGAGAGTGAGGTCTGATCCACCTTGCTAGGTATAAAGGTTTTGGGAATTGGACTGTCCAGAATATATGTATGTGTTTAAAAGGTTAAAGTGTTAAGAATTGTGTTATTCAGTATTTGGGAAAAATATGGGTGGAGGTAGTAGTAGTCAGACTCCTCTGGATTCTATGTTAAAGCATTTTAAAGAAGGATTTATGAGTCAGGATTATGGAATTGTGTGGAGTAAACATGAGCTTAGGAGGTTTTGTGAATTAGAATGGCCCAGATATGACATTGGGTGGCCTGAAATAGGTACCTTTGATCCTCACTTAGTTTTAAAAGTCCATAGGTTGGTGTTTGATCCTAAGATAGGGAGCTTAGCTCAGGCTCCATATATAGATGTTTGGAAGAAATTGGTTAATCAACCCCCAGCTTGGTTAAAGAAATGTAAACAACAATGTATTCTTATGGCTGTCAGAGTTACAGACCCCAAAAGTCCTAAGCAGAGACCACCAGTCTTGGCTAGTGCACCAGAAGAATTGCCACAACCCCCTCCATATGTTGCACCTAGAGGGGTCGGTTTGCCAGTCACACCGCAATCCTTGTCCCTGACTTATACCAGAAGAACTACACCCAGCACGGGGGGGGTCCACAAGCCAGTTACCTATTGAAGGAATTGAGCAGGGATTAGATGCTGTACTTACTAGCATGGAACAGATAAGATATAAAGGAGAGAAAGAAGAAAAAGCTCCTATAAGTTCCCCCGACACCATGGGACCAGAGTTTTGGGAAAAGAAGGAGGAAGAGATGGACCAATTGTTGGGAGCTGTGGGTGGAGAAGTGGAACCAGTGTCAGCCAGAACCAGAGCAAAGACAGAGACTGTTTTTACAGCACCTCTCAGACGAGTTGACCAATTCTTAGTAAACCCAGATGACCCCTCCCAAGTTTCAACAGGGTCGTTGTTTCAGCATGTTCCTTTTACCACCTCTGATTTGCTTAATTGGAAAATGCACTATGGGCCTTATAGTGCTAAACCAAATGAAGTGGCAGAATTGGTAAAAACTATTGTGGATACTCATCATCCAACTTGGCTAGATTTACAACAACTTATGGCAACACTTTTCAATGCTGAAGAAAGGGAGAAAATCAGGAATGCAGTGTCTAATATTTTAAAACCAGATGTCCCTGCACGTACAACCTTAGCAGACTTTATTGAACAGCGTTTCCCCTCAAAAGATCCTAACTGGAGTCCTTATGATTCGCATCAATTAAACTTGTTGCTTAATTATCAACAGTTAATCATAAAAGCTGTGCGCATAGCAGGAAAGCCTGCAACAAACATGTCAAAGCCAAGTTTAATTACCCAAGAAGCTACTGAAAGTCCGGAAGCTTTTTATTCTCGATTGGTTGAGGCATATCAGATGTACACCCCTATAGACCCCACTCTGCCTGAAAATGCTCGCATGCTAGCAATGGCTTTTATTTCACAATCAGCCCCAGACATAAGGCATAAGCTTCAAAAGTTGGAAGGAGCGTTGGGAAAACCCCTTAGTGAACTCATGGAAGTTGCCAGGAAGACATTTGTCAACAGGGATTTGTTGGAGGAGAGGAAAAAAGATAAGCAGATGAAGAAAAAAGCAGAATTGCTAGCCACCGCTTTAATGACTGTGCCAGGGGGAAATAGAGGAAGTAGGGAGAGGATTGTGATCCCCTCCTTAGGTCAAAATCAATGTGCTATATGTCACAGGTATGGGCACTGGAAAAGAGATTGTCCCAGAAGAGAAGGAATTGAGAGAAGGGAGATTGAACAGCCAAGGGTAACTAGAAATCCTACCCCTTTGCCAAGAAATTTCTCTCTTAGTCGACCCAACACCTTCAGGGGACGTGGAACACTCAGGAAGCCCATTAACAGCCTGCGAAAAAGGGAAGCCAAGGGATTTTCCCCCGACACTCCTTTGATTGGATTGGCAGAAGCTGAGGAGTGGGATTGACGGGGCAGTGTAGGTTCAATTAGCCTCCCCGAACCTATGGTCTGTCTGAATGTGGGGGGCAAAGAAGTTTCTTTCCTTGTAGATACAGGAGCAACCCGTTCAGTATTAACTCAACCTTTGGGACATATTTCTTCTCAATCTATCAACATTCAAGGGGCAACAGGAAAACCACAAACCCAGCCACTTTTAGAGCCTCTATTATGCACGGCGGGAGGAAAAATGTTGACTCACCAGTTCGTATATTTGCCCAGCTGCCCGCTTCCACTCATGGGTAGAGATTTGCTTTGCAAACTTCGAGCACAGATATTTTTTGATGACAAGGGATCCGTAGGAGTAAGATATGGAAATGTGAATTTAGAAATTCCTCGGGAAGAGGCTTGGAGAATCATGGTGGTGCAGGAAGTCTCAGGAGACAAATGGAGGGAGTTCCGGGTTCCTGAGCTGTGGGCGGAAGATAACCCCCCTGGTTTTGCTGCTCACCACACCCCTGTCATTGTTGAGGAACTACCAATGAGTCGTCCTGTATGCATCCGCCAGAGGGGGTACCCAAGAGAAATTGTGCAGGCTATTCAGGAAGTCATACAACTGTATCTGACTTATAAGATTCTGGTGCCCACTGACTCACCATGGAATTCCCCGATTCTACCTATACCAAAAGGGGGAGGTTATTGTTGTGTTACAATATGTGGATGATCTTTTGGTGACAGGACGAACAGAAGAGGTTTGTCATGCCAATACTGCATCCCTTCTACTTCTGTTACAAGAAAAAGGCTATAAAGCTTCTAGGGCCAAAGCACAATTGGTCCAGTTGAATGTTAGGTATTTGGGATATGATATCCAGCAAGGGCAAAGAACTTTGGGACATGAAAGAAAGGAAGCCATTTGTCAATTACCAGCCCCAAGAAATAGGAAGGAATTAAGAGGCTTTTTAGGGGCAGCGGGATTTTGCCGCATTTGGATTCCTAACTTCGCCTTGTTAGCAAAGCCACTTTATGAAGCTACAAAAGGAAATGAAAAGGAACCTTTGCGATGGGAAAAAGAGGAACAGAAAAGTTTTTTAAACTTGAAACATGCTTTGACTCAAGCCCCGAGTCTGGGACTGCCTAATTTAGATAAACCTTTTCATTTATTTGTGGACACTAAACAGAATATGGCTGTGGGGGTGTTAACTCAGAAGATGGGAACGTGGTATCGACCAGTTGCATATTTGTCAAAACAATTGGATCAGGTAGCAAAAGGGTGGCCCTCTTGTCTTAAGGCTATAGCAGGCACAGCTTTACTTACTCAGGAAGCAAATAAACTTACTTTTGGACAGCAATTGAATATCTACACCCCCCATGCTCTTCGGGCTGTTCTGGATCAGAAAGGCCATTTATGGCTTACCAATCCACGTATGTTGAAGTATCAGGGGCTTATTACCCATAACCCCCTCATAAAACTTGTTCAGTCATATGCTTTGAATCCTGCCACTCTATTACCTGAACCAGACTCTGAGATCTCTCATGATTGTCTGCAAACTATTGAGGAAACCTATGCAAGTCGTCCAGATTTGAAGGATGAACCCTTTTCCGACCCAGATGCAACTCTTTTTACTGATGGAACCAGTTTTATCCATGAAGGTGTAAGAAAAGCAGCTTATGCAATAGTTACTCTTGAGGATGTATGGGAAGCTAAGCCCTTACCTGCAGGAACTAGTGCTCAGTTGGCAGAATTGCATGCACTCACTAGGGCATTGGAATTAGCAAAAGGCCTACGTGTCAACATTTACACAGATTCAAAGTATGCCTTTCTTACAGTTCAAGTGCATGGAGCTTTGTACAAAGAAAGAGGTCTTATCACAGCAGGAGGAAAAGACATTAAATATGGACCCCAAATTTTGCGTCTATTGGACAGTGTGTGGTTCCCCAAACAAGTTGCCATTATGCATGTACGAGGTCATCAGAAGGGGATTTCAACAGCTGAAAGAGGAAACCACAAGGCTGACCAGGTGGCAAGAGCAGCAGCTTTGGATCCATTCTCCCTGCAAGCTAACTGTCTTACTTTGTGGATCCCGAACCAGAAAGATGAACCCCCCTCATATAGCCACTCAGAAGTCCAGCAAGCTGAAGCTATAGGGGCAAAACTAGTGAATGGGTGGTGGACTCTGCCGGACAACAGGGTGTTTGTACCTCAGCAGTTAGCATGGGAGGTTGTTTCTTCCTTGCATAGGCATTTACATCTAGGGAAGACAGTTTTGAGAAAGGCTTTGACAAGGGAAGTCTATATTAACAATTTGTCTAGTCTAGCAGCTGCTGTTTGTTCTCGATGTCAGGTGTGTGCTGCTAATAACCCACGTCAGGGCCCGAGTCTTCCCCCTGGGCACCAACCTAGGGGGGCTTATCCTTTTGATTATTTAATGATTGACTTTACAGACATGCCGAAAGTGGGATCGTATACGGCTATGTTAGTTGTTGTTTGCACATACACAGGGTGGCCTGAATGTGTTCCCACTAGAACGAAAAAAGCTTTGGAGGTAACCCGAACTCTATTAAATGTAGTTATTCCACGATATGGGTTGCCCTCACGTATCTCTTCAGATAATGGGCCTGAGTTCATTCATGCAGCCACTCAGAAGGTTGCCCAGGTATTAGGGATTACCTGGAAGTTACACTGTTCTTTCCACGCTCAATCGGCGGGCGTCGTTGAAAGGGCCAATAGAACTATAAAGAATAAATTGGCTAAAATTTGTCAAGAAACTCATCTCAAATGGCCAGATGCCCTCAGCATGGCATTGCTAGCCGTGAGGTGCGCACCCACAGGGGAGTTGGGTGTCTCACCATATGAGTTAATGTATGGAAGGGTTCCTAATTTGGTTAGTCCACAGGTATTGCCTACTACTCAAGTGGCAGACACAGTGAAAATCAGACAGTTGCAAGCTTTGAATACTGTTGTCCATCAATTACAAAAATATGTGCTGTCATGTCGTCCTCATGTGATTGTAACTCCAGTACATAATTTCCGCCCAGGACAGGAGGTCTGGGTAAAGGACTGGAAAAAGGTGCCTTTGGAACCCAGATGGTGTGGACCATATACTGTTGTTATTTGTTCTCCCCTTGCTGTTAAGGTAGCTGAAATTAAGCCTTGGATCCATTGGACACGCCTGAAATTGGCTGCATCCTCGTGTGAGACTGTTTCCAAGGACTCTGTCCAGCCTCTACACCCTGCCAAAAGGAGAAGAAGAAAGGAGGACGCCACCTCGCCTGCTGATTCACAGGAAGCAATCGCTCTACGGCCAGGTGGTGAAGACCCCTCTGCAGGTGTCGCTCCAGGTGCCGCCGACACCCATCGCACAGGCAACGCATCGCGTCTCCCGTGGAACCTTCGTCCCCGTCCAACGCGGAGAACCAACCATGGAAACCAACCGCCGTCTACGCCAGACTGCATGCATTAGGAATGGTCTGATCCCAGCGATCCTAGTCGTGATTTTTCTCTTAGCTATTTCTGTTCTTCTTAACTTTCTCTATTTCTATGCTGCCATGAAAAATGCTGCCATGAAAAATAAGATTGCTCCAGGGGCTCCACCAGTGCAGATATGGGAGGTTTCCCCTGATTATGTAGACCCATCTCCTACAGGGGGGAATGAGATTAGTGGGAGTACCTCGCAGCCACCATATGTGAGGGAGGAGAGCACCCAACAAACACCAGGTGTCAGGGCCCTCACGGTGAAAAATGACTCCCCTGTAAAGGTAACTTCTGAACCACTGCTAGAGAAAATGGGACCAGGACCTTTTCCTCCTTGTAAGCATTGTTTCTATAAAGTCCCGAGTACACAGGGACTGGGTTTTGCCTATGTAAAACGCTGGATAGTGGATTGTTATCCAGAGGAAGGGTTATCCCCCTGTTCCGAGGGATCCGGGAACTATTGGCAATGTAGGTTGGATCCTAATGTTACTTGGGCACCAAGTGAATACTATAATTCAACCATAATGTGCCATACTTTGAGGCCTATTCAGAGACCATACCCAGAGCCCTATCCAGAAAGGACAAGGACTCGGGGTAAGCGGACATCCCTTGATTTTGGTTTGGACATGAAATATGACATAACGAATGATCAGCTTCCGATCATGGTGAGGATATATTGTAAAATCATAGGGAATGTGAGACATGTGTGGTTGTTGCAATGGTGGTCAGGTGAAGAGAATTTGTCAAGTATGAAACCTCAGGTACTGAGCAAGACTCGGCACATGGGCGTAATACGTAACTATGATGAGAAATCTAGTTACTTGAAGGTCTGGATTACTCATTCTAATTACTCAGAATCATACCAGTGCCGAGCTGTAACAATTGGTGAGATTATAAGCAGAACGGCAAGAGTCTCATTGACTGCAGAAGGAAAAGGGATGGTGGTTCTGGAGCCACTCTTGCAACCAGGTAGGAACCTCCATCCTACACCTGTTCTTCCAGAAGGTGGGAAGGATGGATTAGATGGGAAGGGACCTGTAACCCCTGCCCCATTGGAATGCACTGCATGCCTAGTAGGAACAAGAGGAAATACTTTAAAGTTCAAAATGGGAAAACCTAAATCCTGTCAGAACTTCAATCTTCCCAATTGCACTTTTGGAAGGAAGCAACCCCGTCTTTATATGAATCAATTGATCCCATTCGTCAGAAAAGAGAGGTAAACACAGCTTTCTCTAACTTTCCTTGCAAGGAACTTACTGAATATGAGAAATCAGATACATGGAGTTCAGAGAGAATTGTATGCACATATGGAAGAGCCACATGGGCTGAAGATGGGTCTTGGGGATACCGCACCCCGATTTACATGATAAACAGGATCATGAGGTTACAGGCAGTGTTGGACCTGGCTGGGGAGAGAATTGACAAATCCTTGAATATTCTCTCCACTGCCACGGACAAACTTCGTACTGCAGTATACCAAAATCGATTGGCTCTCGATTACCTCCTCGCAAGAGAAGGGGGAGTATGTGGGAAGTTCAACTTATCAAATTGTTGTCTTCAAATTGATGAAACTGGGAGTGTTATTAAACAGCTGACTACGGAAATGAGACAGCTCACTCATTTCCCAGGGCAAGAATGGAAAGGATTGAATCTCGCCTCATATTTTAGTTCTTGGTTGTCAAAATTGCCCGGATGGCAAGCTATCATTACTTTTATTGGCCTGATTGCAGCCGGATGCATAATCATCCCCTGCATTATGCCTCTTTTTGTTCGTGCTATCAGCAGTACTTTATCTCTCATGGTGGAAAAACGGGCTACTGCCAAGGTCCTAACGCTGATGGGACACACAGGAGAGGAACATGAATATGTGGGGCTTATAAGCAATAGGGAGCCTGATACTTATGAAACTCCACAATAATCTTAGGATTGGGTGAAGTTTCAACAGGGGGGAATGAAACAGCATGGGGTCCATCATTGAACCCCTAAATACTTAATCAGGCTACTTGTCTTTGTCTAATTCTAAAACCTAAAAATCAAAAACTCTGCTTATGCACTTTCACCTAACGAACAAGAACAAGGAACATATTATTTTGCTTGAAACGCAGGAAGCGTGCTTTTCGCAAGTAGGAGAAGACTTAACCACAATATCTTAGTCATAGGCACAGCTCATGCCAAGGCAAAGTTCATCTTGTAAACAAGCTATAGGTTAACCATATTTTTAGCAATATATCTGGGTGGCATTCTGACATTTTCCTTTTTCTGCATGAGTAACCAAGATTCACTTCTCTTTTAGCTTTACTTTACTTCCCTATTGTGGTTTGGAAATCATGTATTGTAATTTTCCTTAAATATTTGTAATTTTACCCGAAATAACTTTGTGCTGAGGTGAGAAGTTATGACCTGTATTAGAGCACGCCTATATGACGTTTATATGATTTGTAATAACCATTTCAAAGGTATAAAACCTCTGTCAAAATGTACCTAAATTAGATCAGTTTAGGTGCAAATCTACTGGTCTCTTGAATGCATTCAATAATAAATAATAAATAATAAATAATAAAACACCTTTCTGTTTCTGGAGAACAAGGGTATCGTCTCATACTTTTACGTAAGTAGAAAGGCAGACCCTGTTTTTGCCATTACAGATCAACCAATACTTTGAAAGGCTGCGGCCTATCGTGAGATCAGGGACTTAAATGAACTCTTGCTGGACAGAATCATTTGTGGTGTTCAGGACATTAGTTTACAGAGGAGGTTGCTCACCAAGACAAACCTCACTCTACAAATTGCCCTGGACAAAGCTCAAGGTCAAAGGCCAGAGAGGACCTAAAACCAGGGACTTTCAGCACCTCAGCCCTTTTTCTTCTTCACCCAACATCTGGAAGCATGTGATCACCTTTCCCCCCAGGACCTCAAACCCTGTGGTCCTGTTCACCATTGAAACCATCTTTCCAAGCAGCCTCCATGTTTCCAGTGTCTTTTTCCCAACTTGGAACTGAACCCAGAAGGACATTTCTTCCAACACAACTATGCTGTGGCCACAGGGTTCATCAGTGACGAGACTATGATGCGTTTCCCAATAAGAAGAAGCTGGATAAGGTCATGGATTGTGTTACATAAGAGCCTGCATTTTTACCATAAGCCTTGCAGTTAAATTTAGATGCCCTCTTTTCCTGATTGTCACCACTTTGGCATGGTGGTCTAGTCAACCTTCCTTAGAAGGCTGCATTTGTACAATTCATGTTTTCACTTGGCTAGAGTTTTCTTTAAAAAGCCTGCCTCGATCCCTAGATTATAAATGATGGTTATCAGGTTCTGCAGAGTCTATATTTGGTAGGCGATCTGACTTGGTAGGTTATCAGACATTCTTTCAAGTTTAGGGGCCTGGCCAGGGTCTTGAGGAACTGATTGTTCTCTTGATCTTTCCTTCTGCATCACTTTTCCTTCAGGCCCCAATCAATAAAATCCAATCATTTGGAAATGCATTTTCAATATCTATTCTTTCTCATATTATCCTGCATCTTCTGAATGCATTCCATGGGGTAGGAGGCCCGGAGGGGGTGGGGAGCGGTGGTGGAATCTAAAGCCTAAATGGATTTGTTCAGCTCCTTTACGGATTTAGAAGGATATGCTTAAATGCAGAACCGTTGCTATGCAAAGAGCCAAATAAGTAACAAAGCTCTGGGGCCTCAATAGTCCCTTAATCAATGTGCTCTTCTTGGGCTTAAAGGTATTAATAAAGACATTGTCTTTCTAATCCTATCTTTTGTTTACAGCTTTCCTAGGCAGATGCTTTCAATTAAGTAAGGGAATTTGAGGTAAAAGGATCCTTGGGGTTTCAATGCTGTTTTGTTCATCCTGACTTCTCATTGTAGTATATTCTTTGACATATAGGGTTTATAAAGAAGACAAGTCAATTAGGAGCTTTACTGGTTATAATAGCAGTATCAGAAAGCCGTGTAATCAAATATTTGGGGTTTAAGATAAGTCATAACAAACTCAGAAAACAAACTCTCAGCCTCCTACTATACCTGAGCTACAGCTATTCACAACTATTATAAAGTTCCATTTCAAAAGTAGTTTTATCTTGTTCAAAAATCATACAGTTTCTTATCAGCGACATGAGTTGCAAATACGCAAACCAGTCCATATATAAATCTGCATATCTTAAACATTGTTGTCCCCACTCATTTCCTTTCTATAATATGGTTGGTGGCAGAAGGCGTAAAGACGTTTTTGGGTATAACCTCATTTTATATTTGTTCCAAATTCTTAGAATAACCTGTCTAATAAAATGGTTTCTAAAGTCAATAGAACAGAACAGAATAGAATTCTTTATTGGCCAAGTGTGATTGGACACACAAGGAATTTGTCTTTGGTGCATCTGCTCTCAGCGTCCAAAAAAGGACAAGATATATTCATCACGAATCATAAGGTACAACCCTTAATGATAGTCATAGGTACAAATAAGCAACCAAATCATACTAGCAAACAATCAATATAAATTGTAAGGATACCAGCAACAAAGTTACAGTTATGCAGTCATAAGTGGGTGATAGGAATGATGAGAAGACTAATAGCAATAGTAATACAGACTTAGTAAATAGTTTGACAGTGTTGAGGCAATTATTTGTTTAGCAGAGTGATTCATTTTGAGGGTAGGAATTGAAACAATTGATGTCCAGGATGTGGGTGATAGGAATGACGAGAAGACTAATAGCAATAATAATACAGACTTAGTAAATAGTTTGACAGTGTTGAGGGAATTATTTGTTTAGCAGCGTGATTCATTTTGAGGGTAGGAGTTGAAACAATTAATGTCCAGGATGTGAGGGCTCTGTAGATATTTTCACAGCCCTCTTTTTTGACTCGTGTCCTATAGAGGTCGTGCGTTATACAGGTATATTTGGAGAACATACTCCCTCTTCTTTGTGGCAGCCCCTGAGATATTGGAAGACTGCAATCATATCACCTCTGGTCCTTTTTTTTTAAATTAAAGTAGACATACCGAATTCCAGCAAATGTTCTTTATATGTTTTAGCCTCCAGTCCCCTAATCATCTTTGTTGCTCTTCTCTAGTCTCAAAATCTTTTTTACATCGTGGCAACCAAAACTGGATGCAGTATTCCAAGTGTGGCTTTACCAAGGCAACCAAATCCACTGCTTATTTGTTCTCTCTGTCAGGGAATGCCTCCTTAGTTCTAGATTGCTTCTCTCCTTGATTAGTTTCCACCCATTGCTTCTTGTCCTGCCTTCTGGTTCTATTGGAAAATAGATTGAGGCAGCCTCTCAAATATTGGAACACTGCTGTCATGTCTCCAATGGTCCTTCTTGTCACTAGACTATACATACCCAATTCCTGCAACTGTTTTTCATGTATTTTAGCTTCCAGCCCCCTAATCATCTTGGTTGTTCTTCTCTGCATTCTTTCCAGAGTCTCAACATTTTTTAAAAAAAAAATTGGCAATCAAAACTGAATGCACTATTCAACCAATATTCCAAGTGTGGTTTTACCAAGGCGTTATAAAGCAGTGCTAACACTTCATGTGATCTTGATTCTATCCATCTGTTAGTGCAGCCTAAGACCACATGGGCTAATCAGAAGTTGTGGGTGCTCCACCAGTGAAGGTTGTAAAGAAGGGATCGGACAGCCATTTGCCCAGAATGGTTTATAGAGTCCCTTGCTTGGGCAGGAGGTTGGACTAGAACCCCTCCAGGGTCCCTTCCAACTCTGTTATTCTGATTCCCAACCAATGAAGGAGCATATAGTAAATTGGATGGTGAATAGATGTTTATCTACATTGCGTCACTGCTCATGATATGATGACATTACCAATGACAATCGATGCCGGTGAGAACATGATCAATATCTCTTCAGTAATTACGAGGCTGATGTTTTCCAAAACAAGGAAGCCACAGAGAGGTCTCTGGCATTACTAGAGAGCTATCTAGACACATGGAATTGATTGGAAGTGAGATAAAGTCAGAACGGTATGAACCAACAGGGCAGTAGTTTCATAAATAATGCCAAAATATTGTCAAGAAAAGAGAGATTGTTCAATGCAGCCAAATTCAATTTTGGAAAAGGGAAATAAAAATACTTAAGAATGTGACTGTATCCTAATAAAAATAGCAGAACCATGCCGTCTACAGAACTGGGTTTTAAATGTTACCTATTCTGAAAGCAAATATGATATCTTTGAAATGAATGCACCAAGCATGGACAATTTTGGCTTGCTTTGGGCAAAGAAATGTAGGTCTTTTTAGCCTCACATTTATCTTACATACATACATACATACATACATACATACATACATACATTACATATATGAACGTCTTTTCAGCCTCACATTTATCTTACATATCTTACATATATCTTACATATATATACATCTTTTCAGCCTCATATTTATCTTACATATATTATAACCATAGCTTTTTGTTTCAAACTTATTATTTTTAATATTTCAGAGAAAATAATTTGCAAGAGTGGTGTAACAGAAAGCCTTGTTTGTCTTAGGTGGGAAGAAATATGTTTTCCCTACACCTGTCAAAGTCTGGATGTTAGTTATACATAATTTATATCATTGCAGTTAAGGCTTTTATTATTCTGATGATAAAATTCCACAAAGTTAGGACAAATAAAGAAAAATATAATGAGATGCTGAAGAGTAGCTAACTTTCAAGAGCTGGTAATCAAAACGAACTTATGAAAAAATTAACTACCAACGAGAAAATGTTAGTATTTTTTAAATAGGTATTTTGTGAAATACTTGAATGATCAAGGCGATGATTTCTGCTTGTCTCATAGTGCCATCCCAGAGAACCTGAATATTTCATACTCTTCACCATAACTCTACATATTGTCACATTTTCCTCCATTCAAAGCATTACTTACAATATAGAATAACAGAGTTGGAAGGGTCCTTGTAGGTCATCTAGTCCAAACCCCTTTTTTGACCAGGAGACCCTATACCATTTCAGACAAATGTCCATTCTCTTTTTAAAAGCCTCTAGTGAGGGAGCACCCACCACTTCTGAAGGCAAGCTGTTTTACTGGTTAATTGTTCTTACTATTAGGATGTTTCTCCTTAATTCCACATTCCTTCTCTCCTTGATTAGTTTCCATCCATTGCTTCTTGTCTTGCTTTCTAGTACTTCGGAAAATAGTTTGCCTCCCTCATATTTGTGGCAGCCCCTCAAATAATGGAACATTGCTATCGTGTTACCCATTCTTTTCATTATACGAGACATACCCAATTCCTGCAACCCTTCTTCATATGCCTCCACACCCCTAATCATCTGAGTTGCTCTTCTCTGCACTTTTTCCAGAGTCTCAACATCTTTTTTACATCATGGTCACCAAAACTGGATGACATATTCCAAGTGGCTGCACTAAATCTTTGTAAAGCGATACTTCATGTGATCTTGATTCTATACCTCTATTAATGCAGTCTAAGATTGCAATGGCTTTTTTGGCTGCATCACTTTCCTTCAGTCATTGTAAGTCCTGAATCCTGTATGTGGTCTTAGTTGAAGTATATTCCTTTTATGCTAGGATTCAGCAAATTTCACCTTCTTTCTGACATTTATTGTTCTGAGTGAAGGATTCTTGATGCTCTCTGAGCTGTTTCATTATCTAAACTAGGTAACATCATCACTGCAAATATTCTCCTTTATTCAGAGGTGGGTTCCTGCCAGTTCTAACCTCTTCTATAGAAGAGGTTCCACAAACCTACCATGCCATTTAGAACTGATTCCAGCTCCCACCCGATCACATGGCCGGCAAGCTACTTCCACAAAGCAGGCCACACCTACAGAAGAGGTTCTAAAAAATTTTGAAACCCACCACTGCCTTTATTGCTCTGAGTAGTTTTCATTCTAGCCTTTTCTGAACAAGAACAAGAACACTGGGAGAATTAATGAAATTAGCTCCAGAATGAGAGTATTCTTCCTTTATTGCAGTTTTTAGTTCATTTGCTTCTCCACACTTTCCATTTCCATTTGTAACATATATATATATATATATATATATATATATATATATATATATATATATATATATATATATATATATATATATATACACACACACACACACACACACATACATACATACATACATACATACACACACACACACACACACACACACACACACACATATATATATATATATATATATATATATATATATATATATATATATATATATATATATTACTTAGGAACAACAGTGTAAATGCTACACCAAACCTCTGATCAAAATTTACAAAATTAAAATTTCCATCAGACTTTGTATGTCTGCCCAAGTAGACTGGTGAGTTCAGAAAAATGGATGCAAAAAGGATATGCATCTCACTGTATTTTCTCTATAATTAGGAATTTATACAATACAATAGCAGAGTTGGAAGGGACCTTGGAGGTCTTCTAGTCCAACCCCCATTAAGAAGTATGTCTTTTGGGATGGGCAGGTGAAGACCTGGGGTTGGAAGATCATTTGGGAAAGTAGAACAACCATTTGGATGAGGGCTAATCATACTTAAAAGGGATGCGATGGCTCAGTGGCTAAGACACTGAGCCGGTCGATTAGAAAGGTCAGCAGTTCGGCAATTCGAATTCCTAGCGCCATGTAATGGAGTGAGCTCCTGTTACTTGTCCCAGCTTCTGCCAACCTAGCAGTTCGAAAGCACATAAAAATGCAAGTAGAAAAAATAGGAACCATCTTTGGTGGGAAGGTAACAGTGTTCCTTTGGGGTTTAGTCATGCCGGCCACATGACCACGGAGACGTCTTTGGACAGTGCTGGCTCTTTGGCTTTGAAACGGAGATGATCACCACTCCCTAGAATCAGGAACAACTAGCACACACGTGTGAGGGGAACCTTTACCTTTAATCATACCTTTAAAAGTATATGATCTGAAGATTTCAGTGGATGAAGATGAACATATGAAATGTATGCTTGCAATCTTGAGACAGGCAGGTTATGATTAATGGGAGTTCAAATAATGTGATATTTTATTTTGTGCACATTTTAAAATTAATATCCATTTCATGTGTCCCATAACTCAGTTAATGCGAGGCTAGCCCATGTGATGCGAAGGCTGGCACATACACAGTTTTCATGAGGGCCAAAGGGAGAAAAGGAAGATTCCATCAGAGGGGGGGGGAAGGTAAAGGAGTCCCTGTGGATTTTATTCCGCTAGTTGTTGAGGTAGTCCTTGACTTACAAGATTTCATTTAGTGACCATTCAAAGTTTCAACAGCACTGAAAAATGTGACTTATGACCATTTTTCACAGTTATGCCCTTTGCAGCATATGATCATGTGATCAACATTCAGATGCTTGTCAACTGACTCATACTTACGACCATTGTTGTGTCCCAAGGTCACATGATCCCCTTTTGCAACCTTCTCACAAGCAAAGTCAATGGGGAAGCCAGATTAACTTAACAACTGGGTTACTAATATAGCTCTATAGCAATAGCATTTACTTATATACTGCTTCACAGTGCTCTACAGCCCTCTCTAAGCAGTTTGCAGAGTCAGCCTCTTGCTCCCAACAATCTGGGTCCTCATTTTACCCACCTTGGAAGGATGGAAGGCTGAGTCAACCTTGAGCCTGGTGAGATTTGACCTGCCAAACTGCTGGAAGCTGGTGACATAGTCTGCAGTACTGCACTCTAACAACTGTGCCATCGGGGCTCAGTGACGCTAACTTATCAAATGCAGTGATTCACTTAACGACTGTGGTAAGAAAGGTCTAAAATGGGGCACTAATTCACCTAATAAATGTCTCACAATAGAAATTTTGGGCTCAGCTCCGTTTCAAGGCCATTGAGTCAGCACTGTCCAAAGACATTTACATGGGGATGTGGCCATCATGACATCACAAAACCCTGTTGCCTTCCTGTTGAAGTGGTACTTATTTTTCTACTTGGATTTGCATGCTTTCAAGCTGCTAGGTTGGCAGGAGCCGAGGGTAGGATGGGTGCTCACCCTGTCACGTGGAGCTCAGGTCTCAAACCTTTCCAGCTAACAAGCCCAGCATCTTAACTACTGAGCCACCACGCCAACTCAATCATCAGAGTAAGCAGCCCAAGTTTAAAAAAAGAGACTCATTATTACATTACAGCAACAAGTTGATTTAATTGAATGCCATGAATGATGTAATAGCAACACTAAAATAGAACAAAATATTTGAATGCCTGAACTGACAGTAGTATTTTTTTTGGCTTTCCTTTTGCTTTCCACGCTAATCTGTGACTATGTCAACCATAAATTTAAATGTATATTTTTAATCTGAATATTTTATGAATACGCATATATACTGGCCTATTTCCATTGAGCTGGATCCAATTACCCTATTTTCCATAGAAATATCACTTTGAATAGTGAAATTTGAATATTGTGACCGTTTTGTGGTATTCATGAATGGTGTGCTAATTGAGATCCACCTGCATGTTTGTATATGTATATGTACTGTATCTATATTCTGTTCTTTGTACGAATGCTACAGTGCTTGCTCTCTGTCCTTCTGTTTCTAGCTGAAAGGAAGGAAGAACAAGATAAGGGATCTGAAGAACACAGATTAAACCATCAACTGGCAAAATTTAAAGCTGATAAGGAGAAACAAAGTAAAGAAAGTATTTATCTGTCAGGACTGCCTGCTGGTGCTGACAAATACGATATTTCTCGGAGAAAGGAACTGAAATATCAAACAAGAAAATATGTGAGACCTGAACAAAGTATGGACATGTATGGTGAGAACCAGAACAGATATATAACATGACCCACAGAGGTTCAGAGATGGAAACTGGAAAGCTGAGATTTATCTACTAAGAGTTCTTTAAAAATCTCCCAAATGTGGAGTTCTTGGTACTTTTTGAACTTGGTTGTTTTCTTGCAAGCATTTCATTATCTAAATAGTGCTAGAAGGGAGTGGGGTTTGCTTTCTGTTTATACACAGAATGTGTTGGTAAGAGACAAAGGTGGGATCCTACCAGTTTAACAACCGGTTCACTGAGCGCGTAGTTTAGAGCAGTGTTTCTCAACCTTGGCCACTTGAAGGTGTCTGGACTTCAACTCCCAGAATTCCCCAGCCAGCATTCGCTGGCTGGGGAATTCTGGGAGTTGAAGTCCAGACACCTTCAAGTGGCCAAGGTTGAGAAACACTGGTTTAGAGAATACTTACTTTTCGGATTGCTGCTTGGAAAGGAAAACAGCTGAAGCATGGCAATCCACTCTACCGCAACTCAGCTGCAAAGATAAAGGTAGGCAAAGTGCAGGGGCGGGCAGGCCCACTTGTTAGCTGATATTCGGACGTACAGGTTTGCTCAAACTAGTCTGAACTGGTAGAATCCCACCCCTGGTAAGAGAGCTTCTTCTTGGTAGTTCCTTGATTAAGCTGTTGTTTATTGTTTGACTATTGGTCTGATATTAATCCTGGTGTTGATCCCTTCTTATCTGGGGGTTGATTGCAGCCAGTTGATTGGGACAGAGAGCAAACCCCAAGCCCTTCAAGCCCTGAAGATGTTACCTGACTGGGTAAGGAAATGTCTGCAACAGTGGTAGGATACGACGGGTACGCCCCAGTACGGGTGTACCTGTGTCTGCTTGGAGCACCAGGACCATTCCACCCGCCCTTCCACTCTCCTTACCTCTATTTGAGCCAACTGGGGCATTTGCGCACATGCACGGGGAGTACGGTGTCTGCGCGATGCTCCGCCGAGCAGCTGGAGCATCGCGGGTGGTGGGTACGCATGCGCACGCTGTGTGTGTGCTCATGGTGGATGCCCAGCCCCGTTGGAGTGTACTAGTTGCAATGGGAGCCGGAACCAACCATTGGTCTGCAAGAAAACAACCAAGCTCAGAGAACACCAAGAACTTCTATTATCTGTAAAGTATGTTCTAATAAAATAGTTGAAACTGACATATCCTATCTGTGTCTTCAATACATGCGTGCTGTAATAGTGCATATAAGATGGTATGTCTCTCGTAACTGATCATGGGGCGAGAAAAGGAGTCTTCCCTTGCCACTGTTATTTTTGACAAGCTGCAAGTCAGAAGAAGTAATTGGAAAAATAAACGGGGGGTAAGCACAGAACTGAGAAAAGGAAGATGGGAGTGACTAGACTAGCAATTCTAAATTTGGGACCATTTAGCCAAAAATGAATGGCAGCTTCAGAATTTTAGGCAAGAGTTTTTTCCAACCATATCTGGAGAAATTGCAGATTGGATCGGCTGCATGAAAAGTATGCAGTCTTAAAAACAGAATGTCTATTTGAGGAACAATGAAAACAAATGGAATTTATTATAAAGGCTGGAATGAATGCCCTCAGGTTTGAAGGATTAATCTAACTAACCCCATTTGCACCCGTCATTCAGTTCCCTTCCAGTTTTCAACTGACTAAATTTCCTCCTGCACAGCAAACAGTATTGTCCCCTCTCTTGCTTCAATTTATCTTAACATAATGCACTTCCTTTTCCCTTCAAAATAGTGACAGACAGGAACTATTACACTATTTATGTCTTTATGGTTATTTTCATGTTTTTGCTTCTCGGAGACGCTGAGAAACAGTATACTGTAGAGATCTGTGGCCACTGGCTGCCACCACCATCAATTAAGAACTGTATTCTTTGTAAACATTTCTGCCTATCCTGTCAGGCTTGTTCATTCAGATTTTTTTTACCTTTTCTTGACTACCTGACTGTCTTCTTTGAATGACTTCTGTGCTTGAGCCAGCAGTGTGAACATTGGAATGAGAGGCAGTGATAGATGAACTAAAGGTTTTGGTCTGCAAATAGAGGAATGATATTGTCAGGGTTCCAAGTAATACTCCTAACAAAAGAAAACTCCGAGGCTTGAAGTTCCTTAAAATTCCATTTTATTAGAGATGTCATATTGCTTCATCTTAGAAAACCCGAATCTGAAAGCTTCCAGGTTTTCCCCAGCCAAATAAAAGTCCAGGTTCCTGCCCAGCATCCACATGTCCATCACATGGCCCAATCAGGAACAGTTCCAACTGAAGATGCTGCCCAGTCATAGCCCTCCAGGTGCTGGGCAAGATGTCCTTGACTCTCTGAGAAAGGAATGTTATTTTGACTATATATCTCCCATACTCCATATAATCCCCTGTTCTGGCCCTCCCCTGTCCGGTAATGAACACAGACACAGGGTTAGCTGTTTGCCCCTCTTTATTCACAGCAATTATAATCCTGTTGGCTGAAAGCACAGACACGACTCACTGGCAAGAACTTGGCAGCAACCCAGACTCCAACAGACACAGGAACACAAGGCAGACCAGACAAGGAGTTCTCCAGATTAGTACGAACAGTTGTGTCCTGCAAAAGGACTCCTCCCAAAGTCTCTTCTTATATACTCTCTTGGGAGGGGCCAAGCCACAACCACCTGGACTTGATTATCTCTTATGTCTCCTTAACTGCTGCCTCCGTTTCTCCGCCCTCTGTTGCCTGGCGTCAGGGACAAACTCCCTTTGATCTTCCCCACTGCTCCATGCCTCAGGCGCCTCCTGGTGGCCAACCAGCCTCTCTGGTCCCTGTTCTGAGTCTGAACCCTGTCCTCCACATCTTCCATAGGAGACTCAAAGGGTTCCTCGCTATCGTAGTCCATTGGCAGTTCCAACGGCTCCTGCTGGGCCACAATCCCCCCTCCCATTTTCCCACAGCATTGAATGTGACAGGCCTGAAGGCCCAAAGCAAAAGATGGCTTCCAGACCTGACAGATATATTTAATAGCAAAAAATAGCAAATTTTGGTAAGCAGAAGTCACAGAACAATAGTGCTCACTACAACTTCAATCCTGTTAACTTTTTGTAAAGCTCTGAAGACCCAGACTGTTCTCCCAGGCATTTGGGTCAGGCAGTTAGATAAGCTCTATTAATATGATTTTTGTTTTGGAGATTATTGCTTAACCAGAGCGTTGCACATTTATATTGTGATGGTGGGTTTAATCTTGGTTTGTTTTCCAGAGTCACTGTTGTCCCTTTACAAATGATTTAAAAATAAATAAATATAATTCTAATGAAGAGACTAGCTAATTTTCTTGGCTAAGAAAATGGGAAGAAATCGAGAAAAAAGGAGGAGCAATTAAGAGCAGAGAGGGAAAGCTAATAAAAGGACAGATAAGAGGCGGCGAAAGAAAGAGACAGAAGCTAACCAGTGTATGTAAAAAAATAAATTAACACTTGTAGCTCTTGTGAGTTATTACTCTGAAATAGAATATCCGGGAGCAGTTTTACTAATGAAGTGTTTAGAATTAGAGCATGTATAGAATTACTTCATTATATTTATGTTTGCATTGTATTAATTGTATTACAAAGTTTTATTTATTGAACTCTGTATTTAATTGAGGAGTCCTTGGTGCTCTTTGAAATTGATTATTTTCTTGCAGATGTTTCATTATCCAAACTAGATAACAAATTGATGATCAGAGGTGGTATTCAGCTGGTTCGGACAATGAACCAGTAGCAGAAATCGCCCCGGCTCTATGCTGTCCTATTTAGGCACTTTTTTGATGCTGGGTGCATGCACAGAAGACACATGCATGAGCAAAGCACATTTGCTGAAGGCCGGGGGCATGCGCAGAAGGGGTGCAAAGCGGGCATGCATGTGCATGGCGAACCAGTGGTAATAAAATGTGAAACCCAGTGCTGCTGCTGATGCTACCTAGTCTGGGTAATGAAATATTTGCAGAACAATCAAGATCAAGGAGCACCAAGGATGCCACATTTCAGCCCTGAGCTATAAATATTCTCCTTTACTGTATTTAATTGTTCATCGTCAACTAGTCCTCTGTGTAAATAAGAGTCAAAAATGTAATCCTTTCTAGTTATACTGTCTGGAAAAGATGAGAGGTGAGATAAAATATTATTTTTTCCACTGAATGTTATAAGAAGGTTTTAAATTGTATTTTACTGTCCCAAAACAATTGACTGCTGTACTGTAACTAATTTCCAATTAATTAATTAAATTCCAAGCTTCTTTTCACAAATGCTGTTGGCAAGTCAGATATTCCCCATTCCATATTATCTGCTCTTTGGATATATTTTTTCCTAAATGAAGAGCTTGATGTTTGTCTCCAGTGAATTTCCTCATTATTTTCAGTCCTCTGAATGATGTGTCTTTTACAGTAACAGCTAGTTTATCAAGTTTGTCTTATACAGAAATCAATAAGCGTTTTCTCTATTTTCAAGTCTTTAATGAATCTGTTGGTATGCTATTTGGTAACTCATTCCAGCTTGATGAAAAATCAAGTCCAAAACACTTGTTACTAATATTATTATAATTGATAATAGCTGTTACTATATAATTTTTGAGTCTGTTGGAGATCTGCTAAATACATACAGTATGTACATTTTGCTCAGGTTTTAATACTTAACCACTTTTACTATTTTAATATCCATACAAGAGTTTGGAGAGATTCCTTGGGAGCTGTTCGGAGTCTCGTTGTGTGTTAATTTTCTTAAATAATTTGTGTCACCAGGTAACATTTTCACACCCAGATTTCTCTTCCTAAAGAATTGCTCTGTAATGTATAACTCTGGCAAGCTTACTCAAGCCCTACTGGTAAGCATTAATGTTTATGCAACCTATATATTCATGTGTTCAACATTAATTGCATTTTCCTGTGTGTTCAATCTCCATCATGTTAGCATCCTCAAAATGCTGATTAACACAGCCAACAAATCCTTGTTGTGGGATTTATTTTAATGCCTAACAGTTTGTTATTGTGGTTTGAAAAAAATCACCAATGGATCCAGAACCTTAGCCCCATTCCAAGTTGTGTTACTTGATTTTAACAGAAGTACCATTGACTTCAGCTGTTTAAGTGGGAACATAACCTAGAAAAGGCTATTTAGATCATCATATCCAGCCTCTTTCTCAGTGTCAAAATCCAAGTTACAGCATCCCATTTAGTGGGTTGAACAAACTCAATTAAGGCAAGCTAGTACCTCTCTGGCAATTGGATTTACTGTGAAGCTGCTCTTATGAAGTTGGCTTTTTCCTCTTAAAATTCAATTGAAATCTGCCTTTGTTTAGCATGGTTCATCTTGCATTCTGAAGACACAGGACAGGGCTGAACTCTTTCTATGCGGTCCCCTTTTGGCTCTTTGAAGACTGTTATTATATCCTCCATATAAACACCTATCTTCTTTCTAGGGCTAAACATATAGAATAATAGAATAACAGTGTGGGAAGGGACCTTGAAGGTCTTCTAGTCCAATCCCCTGTTTAGGCAGGAAACCCTACACCAGACAAATGGATATCCAATATCTTCTTAAAAATTTCCAGTGTTGGAGCATTCACAACTTCTGGAGGCAAGTTGTTCCACTGATTAATTGTTTTAACTATCATGAAATTTCTCCGTAGTTCTAATTTGCTTCTTTCCTTGATTAGTTTCCACCCATTGCTTCTTGTCCTGCCCTCAGGTGCTTTGGAGAATAGCTTAACTCCTTTTTTTTTGTGGCAGCCCCTGAGATATTGGAACACTGCTATCATGTCTCCCCCAGTCCTTCTTTTCATTAAACTAGACATACCCAGTTCCTGCAACCGCTCTTCATATGTTTTCGCCTCCAGTCCCCTAATCATCTTTGTTGCTCTTCTCTGCACTCTTTCTAGAGTCTCCACATCTTTTTTACATCGTGGCAACCAAAACTGAATGCTGTATTCCAAGTGTGGCCTTACCAAGGCCTTATAAAGTGGTATTAACACTTCACATGATCTTGATTCTATCCCTCTCTTTATGCAGCCTAGAATTGTGTTGGCTTTTTTGGCAACTGCTGCACACTGCTGGCTCATATTTAAGTGATTGTCCACTAGGACTCCAAGATTCCTCTCACAGTTACTACCATTGAGTGAGGTACCACCTATACTGTACCTGTGCATTTTGTTTTTCTTGCCTAAATGTAGAGCCTTGCTTATCCAGCTCTACCTTTAATATCCACCTTTAGTTACTGAACCCCCCCTGATAACTCTCGCTGACCTTCTTTGAATTTATTTTCCGAATTCTTCTGGACACAACACTTAAGGTGGGAATATTGCACCACAAAATGGACTGGAATTGTGAATTTCTGTATCGTTTATTCATTGGATAAAGCTTTTACTATAAAGAGAAAAAAAAATCCTTCTAGCAGTTTTTCACACTGTTGATAGTTTGGTGAACCTTTTATTAGAGAGGAGCTGAATTTCTGAAAGTGAATATCATGGGGGTGTGTGAATAGGGGGAGGGATTGAAAAGTAGGGATAAAAAATGTTTTATTAAACTAGATAAATTACCCTGAAAAAATTACTGAAAAGCCAAGGATTTCGCCAACAGAACAAAAGAAACATGACACATTTAGAAAGTGAAGAATATGTTTTCTTTCTGTTTCTTAAAACTTTCTTGTAACCCACATGTATCTATAAAGGTGATCTTTCCCCCAAAGCTTCATATTAAAACTTCTTGATTACAAGTATATATTAAATACATTAACAACATTTCATGCAAGATTTTTTTTTCTGTACAGCTCAACCAGCTCAGTAGTATATTCAAATCTATACATTCCCAAAGACTTAGCAAAGTTCCCTACCTTGGAAATATTTTATTTTATACAATGCTGGTGATTAAGGAAGAAATGTGGTGTGTGGTTTCTAAAGGATTATCATCTTAAATAATATTGGTGAATTAGCTGAAAATGTGTGGTCTTTTTCTGTTCAGTGGATAGCAATTTCAGGATTTTGTCAAACTTTTAGCCAAAATGTTTTTTGGGGAAAAAAACTTGAATTGTGAAAACGGGGGTCATTTAATCTTGCAAAGATCACATGGACAGTAGCATTCAAACAAGAATGGAAGAAAAATCTGATCAATTTACAACATAATATGCATATACTTTTCCCACCCGGACACAAAAACCATAATGTCAAAAAATGTCAATATTTGCACATTCCCCAAAGTTTCGATGCAGTCCAGCAATTTAAGAAAATATGTGCAAAAACATGCATATTGGGAGAAAGTGTACAAAAATGTTCTTATGGAATTTTAACTAAAAATATCCTTCAGGATGAAATGGGATGAAATAAACATGATTTTACAACAACAACAAAAAAGAAACCAAATGAAATCAGAAACGACAAGTTTATCCATCCCTATTCAGCCTATGTACAAAGAGACATTATTTCTTGGAATATAGGCGTAGGGTAACATAAACAAATGTATCACGTTTTGCCCATATTGGACACAGGTTTAAGTATCATATTTTGGGATTTCATCAGGGACTGTAGGTTTTCTTGTTTTTAGAGAAGATGCTGAGAACTTTAGATACAAGGAGAACTGCAGAAAAGATTCTCCAGTTTTGATTTTGAACAGAAATGGGCCCTTTGGGAACAGAAGTCATCCCCTCTCCAGACAAGATGGTTTAAAACAGCTGGAAGATAAACAAGGTTACCAAAAGAAAGATATCAGGAACAGAAATACAAGCTTATTCAACAGGTGGCATCACCTTTTAAAGAAGCAGTGCTTCTATGTCTTGAAAAGAACATGCCCATGATTTTAATTTCCTGCTGCATGAGAGATGTAGATCTTATCATACACAACTGTTATTAACAAATAGGTAGAGGGATTAGGAAATTTCATCTACCAAAATATTTTATTATTAAATGCCCTCATACTTATGCATAATTCACAGCTCTTCTGCCTTTTTCTCCAGGGGCCTCTGAAAGAGGGGATGAGTAAAAAAAGAAAAAGGAAGATGGTGGTTACACATTCATGTTCAACTCCCTGCCCCTTTTTATATCTGTAAAACAGAGGTAGGCAATCATAACCCACCAACTGAATTGTTCTTTTTAATCACTCTGCACCCCAAGAGACAGACCTGACTTGGTTAAAACAACTTCCTGGACCTTTCCTGCTGTCAGTAAGAAGATTGATTGGATAAGCAATTTATGACTTTTCTAGGAAAATTTTGAAATGTGTCTCAGTGGTCCAAGAGATCATTAAGAAGGAAAAAAGCAGTGCCAGGAGATAGAATCTTCATACACCATGTATACACCATCTTCTTTTCCCCTTCAAAAGGAACGATGTAAGATTAATTATGAAAGACCTTTATGGTAGAACTCCAAATACTTCAAGCCAAACCTTTGCCCACATAGGAAACATGGAAGTGCCAGAGAAAGATCCCTGAGTTGGCGCGGCAAATGTCTAGATTCATACGGTGCCTTGCTGGCTTCACGGTTAATTGCCCCCCCCCCCCCTTCAGTAACACAGACAACACATTTAAAGTGGAACGAAACTCATGTAAACTCAATGTCATTCCTTCAGAGCAATAAGCAAGCAAGCAAGCAAACCAATCACACAAAGACAAATAATGCAGGGAACAGAAGCCTGCCGATAATTTCAGATAATTTCTTCCTCTGCTGCTCTGTCATATTTCATTTTCCAGGTGTTTTTAGATCAAAAGTGAGAATAGATTGAAGTTGGCTTAAATGCACAGTGCAAACATACCTTTAAAGCTCAATATATTAAGTAGCCTTAGAAAGCATCTATTTCAATAAGCCGAAACATACGACAGCCAATAGCCGTAAGATCTTGGAAGCAGGAAAACAAATAAGGAAAGGAGTTTGGGATTTTTCTCCTCTTACACAAATACGTTCTGTCTCTTTGATGTTGCCAGAATTTTATTCCCAGCCCCCCATGACATATTCTTAAGCCATCCTTAGATACAGTGGTGCTAAGGTTGCATTTTCCTCCCTACTTAGGGATATAATGTCCGTCAAGCTTTATCAACTCTCATTTTCCAGGAAAGCAGATGATTGCCAGGGATGGAAAAAAGAGGCAAGACAGCCAACCAGTATTTTGTCTGTTTTCTACTGACTAGGACTGCGATGGCAAACCTATGGTGCATGTGCCAGAGGTGGCACACAGGGCCCTTTCTGTGGGCACGCACGCTGTCGCCAGAGTGCTCTTCTGATTTCTGGCATGTACATGTGCACCAGACAGCTGGTCTTTGCCGGTGCCAGAATGCCAGAAAATGGCCTGAAAACACCCCCCAAAAATGGCCTGAGAAATGGCCAAAAAAAACCAAGCATATGTGCCGGCCAGCTGGTCTTCGGGTTTACAGTACTCCGGCACGCGAGAAGACCAGCTGGCCGGCGTGCATGCACGTGTCAGAAACCTGAACACCAGCTGGCTGGCATGCGCATGTACACTGGCCAGCTGGTCTTTGGGTTTCCGGCACTCCGGAATGCACGTGCGTTCCTGTTTCGGCACTCAGTGCTGAAAAGGTTTGCCATCACTGGACTAGGATATGGGTAGGAAGCATTTCAACAACAGAGAGAAAAGGCCTTTAGAATCCTCTAAAGTTACCTGCCTTTAGAAATATGCTCATTTCAAAAAAAACAATCCTTATGTGCAAAAAAAAGAGATGAACTCAACCTAAACTGCAAGGTTAAATATCTATGGAGGTTCTCAGTCACCCAGGTCATGGCTGTCCCGAAGGTGCTTTTTCAAGAGGCAACTGGACTTCCTTTGTTTTTCCTGGATGATGTTTGGCTTTTCATCTAAGAAGCTGAACTGAACTGAAGAAGCTTCTTGGATGAGAAGCGAAACATCTTCAAGGAAAAACAAGGAAAGGCCAGTTGCCTCTTGAAAAAGCACCTTTGGGACACTGGGCGATTAGTGTATGAAGTTGGAGTAGTCCCCCTCAATCCTGGAAGCTTGACTTTGGGGCAATCATTATCTCTCAGCCCAGCCCAGCCCCTCAAACAGCTGTTGTTGACAGAGTAAAATTGAGAAGCTCACATGAGCTGTCTTGCAATGCTGGAGAAAAGGTGAGAGAGAAATCTAATAATTCTCCTTCTCCACCTCCACAATCATCATCTGCTATTAAGTACTGTTCTTTTTTAAAAAAATTGTCAAATAGGACACCCACACTTCACGTTAATATTACTGTGTGACTACCTTTTTTTTTCCTGTGGGAGAATCCCTTGACCATGTTGCAAAAACATCTGTCAGATTTATGGATTACACAGATCACAGTTCTAGGCACCCGGCCTGAGAAACAGCCAGGTTTGATAAGTAATGAGAATGCATACTCTTGCCCCAAATGAAGACATTTGCACCCCTTAAATCTTCAAGGACCACAAACTAAATTGCATAAATGTCCTGTGTCTCTTAGGATATGGAGGGAAAAGAATTGCTCTGTCTTTTGCTATATTGTTCATGAATTATTATCTGGACCTTTTTCAGTGCAAGTTTCTTCTTGCGAGATCTATTAAGAATAAACTATACAGAGGGAAGGTTGATACTTAAATCATGGTGTCCCTTTAGGAAGTAATTATTCTGATCTTATGGCACCCCCAATTATATCTTTGAAGGCCACTCTGGACAGTTCATAGAGAAACTAATACTAGCCAAAATGAGTCAAAAGTTTACCTAAAGGTACCATATTTTTCGGAGTATAAGACGCACCTTTCCTCCCCCTAAAAGAGCGAGGAAATATTGGTGTGTCTTATACACCGAATACAGCCATTTTTGGCCTCCCAAAGCCCCGCCCCAGCATCCCATTTTGGCAAAAAACAGGCCATTTTTCAGAAACACAGAGGCTTTTTTGCCTTCCCCCAACCCCCAGAAGCACTCTGCAGGCTTCAGCAGGGCTGGGGGAAGGCAAAAACACCTCAGTTTCTGCGAAAAATGGCCCATTTTCTGCCCGTTTTTCACAAAAACAGCAAGGTTTTTGCCTTCCCCCAGCCCTGCTGAAGTCTGCAAAGTGCTCCTGGGGGCCAGCGAGGACAAAAACTTTTTTTCCTTACTTACCTCTTCAAAATCATGGTGCATCTTATACACCAGCGCGTCTTATAGTCCGAAAAATACGGTAGCTTCTCAGTTCAGTGGCAAAATATTTCATTTTTTTTGTAGGAGTGCACAGATTCAGCCTCCAATATATCCAGTTACAAAGATTTCAGGCAGCAAGTGAGAAAAACGATAGCCAGAAGAATTGTGCTACCAGTCAGATGGGCTAAATGTTGGCTTTTTGAGCTGCGACTGGATGACGAGGAATGGTCTTGGGTTGCATACAAAACATATAATATAGTTACTGTATACAAAATATTGCTAAAACTCACATAGTAATGTTAAAGGTTTACGATCTTATCGGGCTGTATTACTACCTGTCCAGGGTTGCGTGTGGCCTATGGGCCGCGGATTGGACAAACCTGAGCTAAATGGATCAATGAGTTGACTTCTAACGAGACATTTCTCTATATATTTATGGTCACGCAAACATATGTCTCCAGACAATATTTTATATACAAGGGGTATGTAAGAATTGAATAAAGAATTGATATAAGAGAGAAATGGCAAAACTAAAATCTTTCTTTCAAAATACTAATCCTTTCTACACTAATTCCACACTGAATTCAGCTTTCTGGTATAGGAGAAGCTGGGGGTCCTCCTCCATGCAACAAAGCTATGAAAGAATGGTGGGAGAAAAGGTTTCCCACACAAGAAGAAAACATGGCAGAAGTAGATGGCTAAGGGTATATTGAACTTTTCTACCCTCTTTCTCATAAGCCTGCAAGCACAAGTGTTGCAGCCATCTTCTAATTCTAGAATTTAGACATCTACGCAAAGCCAAGCATGGTTTCAGCAGCCAGTCTCCAGTAAGATATGATGAATATACAGTAGCCAATCAGGTGGTCAAACATATTTCTCAAAAAAATCTGATTGGCTACCTCAAGTCACGTGGTATTTTCTGTCTCTTATAAAAGCTGACAGGACTGTGTCAAAGAGGGCCTTGATGGTGAAGGATAGATTCATCCCACCAGGGGCTATTTCTGACAAGAACCATAGAATATCCTGCAAACAATTGCTTGTTTCAAGAGAAAAATGAAGTTCTGAGCATATTTCTTCCGGGGGGAAAAAAGAGATTTTTTAAAAAAGGAATTAAATCTTCAGAAGCAGATCTCTAAAGGTTTGCCTCTATTAAAGAGCAAACTTTGCCCTCCCTCCCCAGCCATAATTTAACTGTCCAGTATTTGCACAACTATATACAGGGAGAAAAAAAAAACCCAGCTACATAACAAAAGTAAAAATAAAAACAAAAACATCAGTTTTTCATTTGTTTTGACAATTCACCCGCATTAAGTCTGAGACTTCAAAAAACATGCATATTCCTTGATGTCTTTTGGAAATGTTCGAGCATGCAATTTCTTCAGTCCCAGGTAAGAGTTTACGATTCATTTTGCGGAGAAACGGAGTTTCTGGTCATTTCTGGTCATTCCTTGGTCTCTTTGCCTGGGGACACAAAGGAACACAGGAAACAACATTCTTTTAAAAATAAGTTACATTGTGTTGACCTTTCCTTAACTGGACACAATTTAATAAAAAAAGAAAAGATTTTCTTTGCAGGAAACATTTTTTATCATCTTATATAGATTCAATCATTGTTTTTTGCCATAACGTGATTTCTTTCATTTTGTTCTGACCGAGGCTTCCCAAGAGCATACAGCAAACTCCCGGTCTCGACGAAAACCCCTTTTATTAGTTTACTGTGAATTCTGCTCATTCACATCCAGCAAAGTCTTTCCAGGGAGGATTTACTTTAATTTAATTAATGTTTTAAGCCACGCACAGTCGTTGGATATGAGGTGGGCAGCAAATAAATTTCATAAATAAATACATTTCATAGATAAACAAACAAACAAACAAACAAACAAACAAATAAATAAATAACTAGCTTTCATTGCTTGTTCATAACAGCTCTGGAAAATGATGCTGCCATAATTTAAAATATTATCTTAATTAAATCAGGAAGGTTTGGGTTTTGGTATTTATTTTATACTGTCTCTTCTACTTTTGCAATCCAAACTGTGCCTTACATCAACACAATTAACAAGCCACGAAGCTGACGGGGAATCCCGCTGCAAGGGCACTCACCATCTAAATGGTTACGGGAGAGATACTTCAAGCCTTCATCCAGCAGGATAACTGGCAAAGAGATTTGCAGCACTTTCTCCCATTGAGGCCAGCTAAGTGGGATCACCTGAAAGATCAGCTGCAAGATAAGAAAATAATGCGGATTACATCAAGACCTGTGGTGACGCAGTGCTTAGAATGCAGTATTGCAGGCTAATTCTGCCCACTGCCAGCAGTTCAAGGCTCACCAGTTCAAGATTGACTCAGCCTTCCATCCTTCCGAGGTGGATAAAACGAGGAGCCAGATTGCTGGGGGCAATAGGCTGACTCTGTAAACCATTTAGAGAGGCTGTAAAGCACTGTGAAGTGGTATATAAGTCTAAGTGTTATTGCTACGTTCAAAACTCAGCCTGGGAATGTTGTTGCTTCTACAGTGTTCCAAAGAGAAAAATCTGAAGGATACTCAGACTTGCTGAAGTACCAAGAAATTTCAGGATGGGTATTATTTTGGAATCAGGAACCATATGTAACTTTTTGAGGAAGAGGTGTGGGCCCTCCCAAAACCAGGTGCAACTACTATTCATTTGCATTTTTACATTCTTTTGTTGTTTCAGATCAGTGTTTCTCAAAGTTACCAACTTTAAGACTGGGAAGCTTCACTCCCAGAATTCCCCAAGGAAGCTGCTGAAGTCTACAGTCTTAAATTTGCAAAGGTTGAGAAATACTGCTTTAGAGTCTCCTTTCTGTGTGCTTGCTGCTTCAAAAAGGGAGGAAACCCTGCTGTTGATTTTTGGAAATGTTAGTATCTGAATTCCCCCAACTGTGAGCTAAAATCCTGGGATTCTGGGATCCTGAAACCAACATTGCCCATCATTGCCACCAGGAATCCAAAGAGAGCAGTGGAGATCGGGCGTGGCTCAGTGAGATCCTTCTAAATCCAATTTGGGTGCAAGAGACGCTACTTACAGGGAATGGCTTCACGTACAGAATCAGGAAATGCAGAGCCATAGAAATAACAATGGCTCCTAGGAGCCAGATGTTCAGCCAGGGAGGCATCCTGAGCAGCGACTGGTTTTCAGACACACTGTAGAGGAGACAGAAGCTAATCATGCATGCTCAATTTCTTAGCTTTCTGACGGCATCTACATTCTACATTCCCCTGGTTTTCTCTCTGTGTCATGGGTCCAAGGGGTGCTATGGGTTTGCCCAGGTTTGAGAGAACCCGTAACTAATGTTATGGCCGGTTCAGAGGACCTCCAAAATGCCACCCCTGGCTGGCCCCTCCCTGCCCACCCTCCCTGCCCCTTCCACCCCACCTTGCCCCTCCCCCAGGAGCCCCCACGCAGCCCATTTTGGATGTGAGTTAAGTACAGGGCCCATGCGGAGGCTTGGGGAAGGGGAAAAACAGGCCTTCCAGAATTTCTGGAAGGCCGGAAATGAAAACTAACACACTGAGACTACTTTCATTTAAAAAAAAGGGACCGATAATATCTGTACGCTATCTAAAGTTGATAGCTCAACACCTACAACCATACAAAGCACATGGATAGTACAGAATTATTAAAAAGGGTCTCCATGTCAGTAGTCATCCAACCTATGTTGCAGCCTAAAAACAAATTCTGTTGATCCTACAAGACACGTTCAATATCCTGGCAAGTTAACTGGGCAGGAACCCCCACCACAGCATCTCACTCCATCCCTGGCAGTTAAAATACCCAAGAGATAAACCAAGAGACAAGCACAAATGAAATAAATGTTTGTTGTCCTTCAAACTCCACTGCACTCCCTAACATGCTGCTTACATGACTTTCTCCAGAGATTTGGACAGGCAGTGATTTCAAGAATTTATGCCGTGGAAGAAAATTATCTAGGCAAGCTTGTTTTCATTCACAGTAGACATCCTCATGCTGCAGGTGCACCCACAAAGCGTGTATCGGTTTCAAGATTTCTGGGAAGAACGGCACTCTAAATCCTGCACTTTTTAAATATTATCAATCCCCCTTTAAAAAAAAAATGAAAGTAGTCTCAGTGTGTTGCTTTTCTTCCTCAAGACACACCCAATAGTACCTGTTGAGTGCGTTGCACATCTCAATTGTCACCAGCACGGAGAGTGCCATGGTGGTTGGATAACGGGATTCGAAGATTTCACAATCAATGCCTTCAAAGATGGGGTTGTCTTCTGTGCATCTCATGAAGTTCCTCTGTAGGCAGAAAAACACAAGCTAAGGCTCAGTGGCTGTGTGGCTGTGGCTCAGAGGATTAAGATCTTCCAAAGCTTGCAGTAGTCTAAAGATTTCTAAGGCCACTGGGGATCGTCCTTACAGAAGGAATTTTACTATAATTTTAATGAAAACATGGGCTATTTTATATTGTGATCTTGATGGGGTTTTTATTACAAACCAGTTGAAGTCTGTAAAGCATAATAAATAAAAACATAAATCTCAGCACGCAGCAAATATTACATGCAATAGGAAAATACTATAATCTTTTCAAAAGGTTAGGAGTTTCTGCTATCTATATTGCACTCAGCACCTATAGGAAAGTCAGGTTGTAAAGCTAAAGATTTAACAAAGCTCAAATAACTCTGAAAACCTGTGGAACAGAAAAACAAACTTTAACAGCCTCTCTATATCTGAATTAAGAAAAATTATGTAATTCTCTTGGGAGATTTCCACAATTCATCACCAAGAACCCCTGTTCTGTATTAACACAAAAGTTCAGGGAAAAAAAGGCAGTGTTTGATTTTTAGATGCTATGTGTCTTCCTGCAGGGATGCTTTCTTGCTTTGTGAACTGGAGAAATGGCAAAACGTATGGGAAAGGAACTATAAATGAACAATGGCAATTTCTTACAAAGAAAATTTATATAAAATGTGTTATAGGTGGCATTAACCACCTGCTAGGTTAGCTAAAACGTTTAAAAATATGTCTAGCAAATGTTGAAAATGTACAGGCAGGCACATTTTATCATACGTGGTAGACTTGTGACGAAGCAAAAAAAAAATTGGGCAAAGAAACATAGGTGGCTAGAAAAGATGATGGGGAAATATGTAGATTTTAAATCTGAACTGTTTTTATTAGGTATAATATCAGAAAAAAATGATAATAGTAGCGAGAATTATATTCGGACAATACTGGATAAATGAAGATACACTGCAAGATTAAGAGATAGTCAAGAAGATATTAGATTGTGCAGAAATGGACAGATTGACATTGAAAATTAAACAGAAAGAAAATGCAGATTATTATCAAACATGAAATCTATTTTACCAGTGGCTGGAAAAAAGAAGTGAAGATTAAGAATGCAAATTTATAATGATTAAGCAATAATTACCCAGACAACATGTTTATTAAGCACTAAGAAATGTATTTAATAGAAAACCAATAAAAAAAATTTTTTAAAAAAGATTCTCTACATTACAGAAACTCCTGCTGTTTCCACAATGCAGTGGCAATCAATAGATATAGAAAAGAACGAATCCCTTGAAATTAAAAGGAATTCCTATGGAAGTTTAATAAAATAAACTAAAAAAACAAACAAAGTATGATGATGTAATTATCAGCTGTCTAAATAACTTAAGAATAATATCTCCACTTTCTTGAAGAAGTAAGATAAAACACAATATGTACATGGTTGTAAGCTCATCCTTAAAGAGCTATATCGGGTTGACTCAGCCTTCCATCCTTCCGAGGTGGGTAAAATGAGGACCCAGACTGTGGGGGCGATATGCTGACTCTGTAAACCGCTTAGAGAGGGCTGAAAGCCCTATGAAGCGGTATATAAGTCGAACTCCTATTGCTATTGCTATTGTTCCTAGCCTCACCCTGATGCCGTCTATATTTACTCTGACACCACGTTTTTGGCTCTGGATGTAACATGCATCCCATCTCTGCAAGATATAAAGATGCAAACTGAGTTTTTCCCAGTTTAAATCTCTGACTTACCAGTTGGTGAAAGGTAACATGAGGTCCTTCAGCATCATACAAGAACCACCAAGTAGCTGCACCTACAGTTGCAAACCCAACATAAACTGCAAAGAAAAAGGGAAATTAAATAAAGGAATGGGATGAAGTTAAATAGCTTTTTGGTCTTCATTATTTTATATCAGGAGCCACCCCAACCTGTTCTGTCCAACTACATTCCAACCACCATCACTACCTGGTCCATTTCAAATAAAAGCCCCAAATCATTGGACATTGTTAATTCGGTCTGTACCCTGCTTCAGCAAAGAATCTTAAGTAGCTTAAACATTACCTATTCCATTCCTTAATCTATATACTACTAAAACTCTTGTTATTATGACTTTTAACTGGGTGAAAGGATGCATTGCACTGCAACAATTTTTGAACTAAGAAACCTCAATTAGGTTAATTTAAAGAATGTGTCCACAACTCCTGAATGAATGAAATTTGAGAAACATGTGGCTGCTTCAATGGTATTGGTAGCTGCCAGGCTGTTGCTGCCATTTTGGAATGTTTATTTTTAATGTTCTGTGACAGTTTCTCAGTCAATCATGCAATCCCTCATTCCCTCCGTGCTGCCCCAGCAGTATACAGATAGTGTGGGAATTTTAAGATCTGTCTCCTTTACGAAGCTACCGCCTTATGGGAAATGTAGTTTCATGACATGTGATCATTTCTGTGTTTTTGATTGGCCACTGGGGCGTTCTTCCTGCACGTAAGACAAGCCCGTCTTTTTAAATGCCACTGTTAACCAGAGAAGCAACGCATGTGCCTCCGCTCAACATGGGAGCCAATTAATCATCTTTGTACATCACGTGATGGGACAGATTATGGAAACTCAGAAGTATCTTAACACTGAACTATACGTTTTGCTATTAAGAATGTCTGATAATAAACTTGATTTGAATGAGAGTCCTAAGCGTGGAGTAAACTGCATGCCCCGAGCAAGCCTACAGCGCTCGAGGCAGAACTCCCTCCCACATCCAGCAACAGTCACTCACTTGCTTTCTGGGAAGGGAAGGGAAGGGAAAGGAAGGAGGACAATTTCTGTTGCTCCTACTGGAGGATTCTAGGATTTCAAATCCACTCATGTGGAAGGGACCCAAAATAGGCATTAAAAATGTTCTCACCTCCAATTGCAAGGTAGCGGAAGAACAACCACCCGCTAATGAGAGGTTCTCTAGGGTTCCGGGGCAATTTATCCATGATGTCAAGGTCAGGAGGATTAAAGCCGAGGGCCGTAGCTGGCAGCCCATCAGTCACCAGGTTCACCCAAAGCAACTGGACAGGGATCAAAGCTTCAGGAAGGCCCAGGATGGCAGTCAAGAAGATGCTGAAAATGGAATACACATATATTTGTGGCCTTCTGCACAAAAATAATAAGGAGCCCGGAGGCTAAAATTGTACAATGAAAGGTTGCAGGAACTAGGTATGTGTAGTTTAACCAAGTTAAGGGCTGGGGTGATATGACAGCAGCATTCCAATATTTCAGGGCTGCCACAAAGAAAAGGAAGTCAACTTATTCTCCAAAGTACCTGAAGGCAGAACAAGAGGAAATGGATGGAAACTAATCAAGGAAAGAACCAACCTAGAACTAAGGAGAAATTTCCTGAGAATTAGAACAATTATTCAATGGAACGACTTGCCTCCAGAAGTTTTGGGTGCTCCAACACTGGACGTTTTAAAGAAGAGATTGAACAATAGTTTGTCTTGTCATGATAAAGGATCTCCTGTTTCAGCTTTGGAAGCCATATTACACCAGATGCTTCCACGCTGCTATCCTGCTTGAGCAGGGCGTTGGTCTAGAACGTCTCTAAGGTCTCTTCCAACCCTGTTATTCCATGTTATTCTGTTATTTTATTAGGGCAGGACCAACTATTTCAGACTAAACCAGAATGTTTAAATCCTTGGCAAATTTTTATAATGTAACACAGTAGACAGCATCCAACAGAAAGCCTTAAAGAGTTGACAATGGTATACCCTGAAAAAGCTGCTTTCCGCAACTGACATCTCTATTGAACCTTGGCACAATATTTGCATAATATACAGTTGGGACACAGTATACTTTCAAGCCAGCAATTTCAAATTATACAATGCAATCCAACAATAGAAGCATCCAATCAAAGACACTCAGACAATATTAACTAATCCAGATGTAATTTGGGGGGGGAGGGGGGTTGTCACTCAGTCACTTTCTTTGAACAGTATTTTCAGTTGGAGATGCAAAGGCCTATTTTTATGTTCTAGGTTCCAGATGCCATCTCTACCTTGTAACTTAGGTTTTGGACAAGTTGTGGAGTTCTCCACCTCACCAGTTTGAGTCCTCTGAAATAGGGACTTTGGGATCCATCATGCTGGGCACAACAGGAAATTTGTACATGGACATGTAGACTTTGAAAGCAATTTGGTGAGAGTGTCTAGAGAAATTCTTCACGATTATAAAGTGCACATCTGGCCTCCCACATATGGGGACTGTTTTCCTCCCTGAACTTTGCACCAGCTCAAATGGAACATTTTTGGTGTTAAAGATTGAATGAAAGCAAAGATTCCCAGATCCGAACTGAATGCTCCCCAGAACAATGTTTGACATAGTTTGCATTATTTCCAGCAATGTGCTGGAGAATTGCCTCTTGTTGCAATTGACTATATGTGGGGACAGGGGGATGGGGATGACATATAGCTCTCCCAGTGTTCCAGTTTAATTTAGTTTAGTTTAGTTCAGTTTAGTTTAGTTTAGTTTAGTTTATAGGCCGCCCAATCCCGAAGGACTCCGGGCGGCTTACAGCCATCTCCAACCAAAATGTCCATCAATAGAATATATGTACCCAGAGCTGAATGGTGGAGTCCTTGATGACTTCACCAAACTCAGAAAGCACCAAGATCTCCACAGAATGTTTCTGATAGATGAAATCTAGAATGCCATAACTATTTTATCTACACTTCATTATTTTCTGTTCTGACCAGGGCTGCCTTAATGCTCTTACCAGACGACTTCTCCAACGTTAGAAGAAATGAGGTAGCGGATGAACTGCTTCATATTGTTGTAAATAGCTCTGCCCTCCTCCACAGCAGCCACAATGGTAGAAAAATTATCATCTGACAAAACCATCTCTGCAGCCGATTTGGCCACCGCTGTTCCAGAGCCCATTGCAATACCAATTTCAGCTTTTTTCAAAGCAGGGGCATCGTTCACTCCGTCACCAGTCTAGAGAAAACAAAGTTAGTTTTGCCCAAAGATGTGCGTAATCCAGTGTCTTGCTTGGGAACTGTGTCCAACACTGGCCAACCTAATGCCTCCAGAAAAATCAGAAGACAAATGAACTCGAAAGCTCATTTAGACTGTCAAAATAGCAATGATGGATAATTCTCGACTAGTCTATCTAAATCTTTTTGATGTGTTGTTAAACTAGGTATAGTTATACTAGTTTTTCCTTACCTAGTCCAGATGTGATAGATTAGTAATTTCCCAAATTTCCACCCAACATGCCCAATAATTCTTGGAATTGAAGTCCAATGTAGTATCTGGATAGCACCAGATGCAAAGACTAGACCAGTGTTTCTCAACCTTGGCAGTTTGATGTTGGGTGGACTTCAACTCCCAGAATTCCCTAGCCAGCCTGGTGAAGTTAAAGTCTTCAAGTTGCCATAGTAGAGAAACACTGAATAGACTATAGATGGATTCTCATCCAAGGAAGGAGAAAGAAACCTGAAGAATACATGCAACCCTATTTGCTTAGTTATTTGAGTTATATCTTGCTTTTCATCTGCATTGCCATGCTATCCTCCAATACCTGTAAGTAAATTTGGAGGATCCAAAGACCATCTGAACTCACCATCGCTGTGATTTCATTGAATGACTGTAAGTATTCAACTATCTTGGACTTATGCGCAGGCTCTACCCGGGCAAAGCATCGAGCTGAACGGCAGGCATTGCTTTGGGCTTCTGGTGAGAGATCGTCAAATTCTCGGCCCGTGTAGGCTTTGTCGGCCACGTTCTCGCTCTCTGAGAAGATCCCAATCCTCCGGCAGATAGCCACGGCTGTTCCTTTGTTGTCTCCGGTGATCATGATGACGCGGATGCCCGCTTTCTTGCACATTTCGATAGCTGACACCACTTCCTTCCGAGGAGGGTCCAGCATTCCCACGCAGCCGACAAAGGTCAACTTAGTCTGCAGGCAAAAGGGAGGGAGGGAATACATCTTTCCAAAGTTCTACTTTCTAAACTTTGGATCTAGGGTCGTGATGGCAAACCTATGGCAGAGGTGGCACGCAGAGCTCTCTCTGTGGGCATGCACACTGTCACCACCTGGTCTTTGCAGGTGCCAGAGCGCCGGAAAACGACCTGAAAACGGCCTGAAAAATGCGCAAAATACAGGCCATTTTTGGGCTGTTTTCCAGCCATTTTTCAGGGCCCCCTTAAACAGCCTGAAAACAGCCCAAAAATGGCCTGAAAACCGCCCCAAAACAGGCAGGTGTGCGCTAGCCAGCTGCCCTTTGGGTTTCCGGTGCGTTGGGGCATGCACATGTGCATGTGTTCCGGTTTGGGCACTCGGTGCTGAAAAGATTCGCCATCACCGATCTAGGGAAAATGTTTTGTGGAGGTGACTGCTGTTGAACCAACAGAAACCAGACTTAGATAGTGCTCTCCTCAGAGCAAACTATTCAAAGTAGCGACTCTGTTGAGAAGTTGATTAGAATCTGACATACTGTACCTAGAAGAGGAGAACCTTAAAACCACACGCCTCCCCACAATAACCCCTGCACAATTCCTCTTGAAATGTATTGCTGTGATCTATTTTTAAGTTAGGAACTTATTATTTTACTGTATCAATGTCTTTAAAAGACTTAACTTTTCAGTATAATTTGTGGCTGGTTTAGATTTATGGGGGTGGATAGATTCTGTAAGGCAGGGGTGTCAAACTGGAGGCCCGCAGGCCAGACGCATCAGGCACAGACCACGCCCACCCCAGCTCCGCAAAGCGTAAAACGTCGTGAAATATCATGACGGCAACGTGATGCGATGAGTTTGACGCCCTTGTTTTTAATACAGTAGTCCTTGACTTCGACCACAATTGAGCCCCAAATTCCTGTTGCTAAGCAAGACAGTTATTAAATGAGCTAAACCCTATTTTACAGCTTTCTTGCCACAGTTGTTAAGTGAATCACTGCAATTGTTAAGTTATTAACATGGTTTTTAAAGTAAATCTGGCTTCCCCATTGACTTTGCTTGCCAGGTTACAAAAGATGATTACATGACTTCAATAGAGATGGGAAGTCCTGGAAAAAAAATAGAAAAATAAGGGGGGGGGGTGTTTCTTCCTAAAGCCTTTTTTTCTAGGAAAATTTAAAAAAAAGGAATGTAGAATATGTTCTTTTCCTATGGTAAATAATATATCTATGACATGGTATTTAAACTATAAAAACATGAAGACCTTAATGAAAGATGCCTGAGCCTTTTTGTTAAGTCTTAAATCATTGCAAATTCTCTCAGCTGAAGACAAACTAATCCTGGAATACAATTCAAGTAACACTGTACTTCTCAATGCAGTTCACAAATAAGAAAAATATGCATTTGTGCCACTAGGAGGCACTGCAGAGGAAAGCCTCTAGTTTAGTTTGCTTGTGCATCTCTGGATCTCTTACAGTTGAGTCATTGTTGTTATGCAGTAGATGATAAGTTTCTGTCCTCCTTTCAGGCCTTAACTTAAGGCCCACTCTAGGACATTGCAACTATCCTAAATACTGTACGTGCCAGAGCACAGGTGGCATTCAGTAGGTTCTGAGCAGTTCTGGAGAACCAGTAGTGAAAATACTGAGTAGTTTGGAGAACCAGTAAATACCACCTCTGATTGGCCCCACCCACAACTATTCTCTGCCTCCTGAGTCCCAGCTGATCAGGAGAAAATGGGGATTTCGCAGTAACCTTCCCCTGGAGTGGGGAGGGAATGGAGGTTTTACAGTATCCTTCCCCTGCATTGGGAAGGGAATAGGGATTTTGCAGTATCCTTCCCCTGCCAATCCACGCCCACAGAACTGGTAGTAAAAATATTTGAATCCCACCACTGTGCCAGTTGTATGCCAAGCATCAGAATTTTGATCATGTGACCACGGGGATCCTGCAAGGCTCATGAATGTGAAAAAAAATGGTCGTAAGTAACTTCTTTCAGTGTTGTAACTTTGAACGGTCACTAAATGAAGGGTTGTGAGTTGAGGGCTACCTATAGAGGGCCTATAAAGACCCTCGTACCTTCTAGCCAAGGGGTGTCAAACTCAAGGCCCTAAGGCCAGATCCAGCCCATGGGATGCTTAGATCTGGCCCGCAGGGTCACTCCGGAAACAATGAAGGACCAGCCCACGGTACCTCTGCCAGCGAACACAGGCTCCCAAGCTCTGTTTGTGGCTGGGATGGCCAGCTGCAACCCTCTGCCAGCGAAAACGGAGCTTGGGGAAGGGGGGGGGGCTGTTTTGCTGGCAGAGGGTTGCAGGAGGCCATCGCAGTCAAAAACAGAGCCCGGGAGCCCGTTTTTGCTGGCAGAACACTCAGGCCACCACAGGTGCCCCTGACACAAGTGATGGCCACGACTAGCTCAGCCACACCCACCCCGGCCCCTAAAGGCAGTGATAGCGAACCTTTTTTTTCCCTTGGGTGGCGAAAGCGCACACGTGCCGACACCTATAATGCAAGGCCTCCCTGCAGGCCTCCCCCCCATGCGCAACCCCCGTGTTGGTGCTAGCAGGCCTCCCCAAAGCCTTCTGTGACCAAAAACAAGGAGGTGGGGGTGTGCTGTGCTGCGCCCCCCCTGTTTTTGGTCCCAGGAGGTTTCAGGGAGGCCTGCTAGCACCAAAATGGGAGGTGCGTGCGCGCCATTCCCCCCACTCATGCGCGGGCTCCCAGCAGAGTCCCCAAAATCAGCTGGCTGGTGGGAGGCCCGTGTGTATGCGCAGTGGAGCTGACTTGGGCGATGGCTCGCATGCCCGCAGAGAGGGCTCTGCGTACCCCCTGTGGCATGTGGCCCCTAAGGTAAAACACAACCCTGATGCGGCCCTCAATGAAATTGAGTTTGACACCCCTGCTCTAGCCAGCCTCACTTACTTCATAGTTGACGAACTGGTTGGAGTCATCGAGATGCATGTCCTCTTTCCGAGGTGGATGGTCTCTTGTGGCCAAGGCGAGACAGCGTAGAGTGTCGATGCCGGTACCCCATTCCCGGATCTTGGAGAGGATCTTCTCTTTGATGGAAGAAGTCAAAGGGACTTGCTTTACGCCGACACGAACGTAACTGCAGCGCTCAATGACACTTTCCGGAGCACCCTTGAGAAAGAAAAGAAATTTCTGAACTGACCCAGGCGATCCAGCAGGTAAGCTCTTAGAGACCTATGGAAAGTGTGTGTGTGATTTTAAACCCTGTAAATGTTGGTTTGGCCTTGCCTCCAAAAGTTTTAGCCTAATGTCGTTTATTCATCTAATCAAAGAGGAAATTAGTAAACATTTGAATAGTAAAGAAATGAAGGGCATTCAACATACTTGGAAGTTTATTTTATTTTAAATTTATGTCTGTGATGTGATTAGCTTACATTTGAAAATGTGATCAATGGCCGGAGGCAATTTGCTAAGTTGTGTGAAAAATAAATGCTTCTTCCAGCAAAGGATAGTTAATTCATTAGGTCAGAATGCTTATTTTCTCTCTCCAAATACTAACTGAAAACTGATCAAAGAGCACCCCCTAGTGGAAACACAGGACTTTAAGGGAATCTCTACGAGATTATATCAATATTTATTTTGAAACACAAACATTCATTCTTTGGGTCAAAGTTATCAGGGAAAGGGAAGAAAGAGTGGGGAAAAATCCAACAGGCACAAATCATTTCCTTACTTAAAGCAAAACCATTGTAGGAAGTTAGCACCCACCCCTCTCCTAGAAAAATGAAATATTTTAGGAAATATTAAAAGGGCAGAATATTTTCCATAAAAAGAGAAGTAGAAACTCAGAGAGGCAGAAACTCATTCCCACACCTTTGTTAATGGGCCATTAAGGCCTAGGTCAGTCTATTCTACATAACAAAGATCTACCCCATTTCATTGTTCTTCACTGCACCACCCACCAAGTTTCAACCAAACTTGGGTTGAACAACCTACAAAGCTAGCTATGACCTCTGACAGCAACCAATCAGGATACTCTTCTGGTACCTCAAGAAGTTCAAAGCCCAGAGTGGGCATAAAACCCAGGAGGTTTCAGCATCTCTTCCCCTTTTTCACCCAGGAGCTCCATGTGATCCTGTCCACCATTAAACCATCTTTCTAAACAGCCTCCATGTTTCCAGTGTCTTTTCCCCCACTTGGAACTGAACCTAGATGGACATTTCTTCCAACACCATTTTGCTGCTAAAGAGACAGAGTTGAATCCTCTAGAGCAGGGGTGTCAAACTCACGTTGTCATGGCGGCGTCACATGATGTAGAGGGACTTCACCCCCTTTGCTAAACCAGGCATGGGCGTGGCCAGCCCATGAGTCATCCAGCCTGCGAGCTGGGAGTTTGACAATCCTGCTCTAGAGCAAAATGGGCAACACTCCTTTGTAACCTGTGAACTTCAACTCCTGAGCTAGCATGACTGGTTTGGCTGAGGAATTCTGGGAGTTGAAGTCCACAGGTCATCAAGGGGCCATCATTGCCCACCCCATGCACTCTAGGGCAGTGTTTTTAAACTTGGCAACTTTTAAGATGCCTGGATTTCTATTCCCAGAATTCTCATTCTGGCTGGAGAATTCTGATAGTTGGTCCACGCATCTTAAAGTTGCCAAGTTGAAAAACAGTGTTCTAATCCCTAAAGGATTTCCTCCTCTGGACACCACAGCAAACTCATCGATGCATTAGGGGGAAGTGCTGAGGAATTTGAGGGGAATCTAAACTCTAAAAAAATTAAGTATTTTAGGAATAAAGAAAACTATACAATACAATAGCAGAGTTGAAAGGGACCTTGGAGGTCTTCTAGTCCAACCCCCTGCCTAGGCAGGAAACCCTATACCGTTCCAGACAAATGGCTATCCAACATCTTCTTAAAGACTTCCAGTGTTGGGGCATTCACAACTTCTGGAGGCAAACTGTTCCACTGACTAATTGTTCTAACAGACAGGAAATTTCTCCTCAGTTCTAAGTTGCTTCTCTCCTTGATTAGTTTCTACCCATTGCTTCTTGTTCTACCCTCTGGTGCCTTGGAGAATAGTTTGGCTCCCTCGTCTTTGTGGCAACCCCTGAAATATTGAAACACTGCTATCAGGTCTCCCCTAGCCTTCTTTCTATTAAACTAGACATACCCAGTTCCTGCAACCGTTCTTCATATGTTTTAGTCTCCAGTCCCCTATCCTAAGGATGGGTGTGGGGAAATGAAGAGACAAATGAGAACATGTAATCAGGACTGAACAATGACTATGGAATTGGAGGAGGAGAAGAAGAAGAAATGGAAAACACAGAGATGGAATGGTGCCATGGAGCATCCTGGGGGGAAAAGCATGGCCTTTGGGCTGAGATCCTGGACAGGGCTATTGCTCTGTAACATTGTGCTAAGATCCATGGCCTCCAAAAAGTCCATAGCAGCAACAATCCTTGCCAAGCCAGTGTGTGTGTCCCATTGAAAAGTGAAACACTTCCATAGCCACACCACCATTTGACTTGTCAAGTCCAGTGCCTAGAGAAAGCCATAGCAGCGGCGTCTCTAACTGTGCCTTCGCCACAGCTGGACCTGATGCCGGCTGTTACCTTGACAAAGAGCTTGCCACTCGAGGAGTTGTGACTGGAGGCCACAGGTGTGCAATACACAGACATGGACTTGCGGTCCCGGGAAAATTCAAGGGTGCATTCCTTCTTCATCAGCTTTTTGATTACCTGTAAAGGGGTGGAGTGGGGAAGAGAAATGACAATAGGAAACCATCAAAGTCTCCTCCGTAGGAATTGTCCTTGAATATAGATTAACGTTTTTGTTAAGCAATTTCTAAAGGTACAGATACATATAAACATTCTAGATGCATAGCTCACAAAAGCAGAGTAGCGTCTGGAATGCAAAATATGCTGTCTATGTTCTTTTCAGAGTATTATATTTGTTCTCAGCCCTAAAAGATCAGAAGGAAAAACAAATGAAAGGGCCACTTTGTTTTCTCTGTCTGGGCAAAAGGATATCCTACAGAAAATCTGGTCATTGCCAAAAACATTGTTATATTTGTCTGCTCCTTTTGAGTGCGCACAGGAGGGATTTTTTTTTTTAAAGCTACATTAAGACTTTCAAAAATTTGATACCCCTCTTCTGGTTTTTTAATTGCATGAAAATATCATGATCTGAAGGTTGATACTTCATCAACAAAATTTAATAGCAGGTTCTGGAAAGCCTCCGGGGCAGACAAACTGCATTTGGTCCACTGGTTGCCAATTCCAATTCCAGACCTTCCTTGCCAGGCCAAAGAATTATGGCATTGAAACAGAGACTTGGTTACATAGCCTAGGAATATTTTGCACCCAGCAGAAGTCTATTTATTTATTATCTAACAGATAATAAAGAATTTGCAAGTTAAAAACAATTCTGGATAGAGTTACAAGGCAATTATTGTATGCATAACTACACGAATGGGTCGCTGACGGATGTCAAGAAATCACCAAATGTAATATTTCGTTATTTGTGGAATTATTGGATTTATGTCCTGCTTTTCATTATGCAAGTCCTCAAGGCAGCTTCCAACAATTAACACAGTGATTGGCAATGCCTTAGTGCTCTGGAATTTTCCCCATTTCTCCCCTGCAGAGAAATGCAGCAATGGTTTATGGCTAGGAATAGGCTTTTATTGGGCAAACCACGGTTAAACATGGTCTGCGAGTCCCCGTTTAAAGATCGCAAATGTTGTGCTAACATTTCTTCTGTTTCTAAAGTAAAGGTAAAGGTTCCCCTTGCACATATGTGCTAGTCGTTCCTGACTCTAGGGGGCGGTGCTCATCTCCTTTTCAAAGCCAAAGAGCCGTGTCCGTGGTGATGTGGCCGACATGACTAAACACCAAAGGCGCACGGAACGCTGTTACCTTCCCACCAAAGGTGGTTCCTATTTTTCTACTTGCATTTTTTACGTGCTTTCGAACTGCTACGTTGGAGGAAGCTGGGACAAGTAACGTGAGCTCACTCTATTACATGGTGCTAGGGATTCCAATCACCAAACTGTACAAGTTCAGCATCTTAGCCACTAAGCCACCGGATCCCTCCTTCTGTTTCTACACCCTGGAGAAATTAACCCTTTACTCACCGTGTTGCAGGCACTGGCTCTTTCTACTTTGGAAAAACCTCCGGTGTCTGTATTGAAAACATTCATCTTCTCTACAAGGCAGGTCAAGGCTGTTTCTGTTGCTTCGCCCACCTTTTCATAAACTTTCTTGGACTAGAAACCGAAAGGGAAGGTGCAGTTAAAACAAAAGCAAAATGCCCCTCCTGCAGTGGTAGGCACTGCAACCTAGTTTGTTAGAACTGATTGTGTTAAGTTTGGTGAGGTTGGATGTTCAAATCTCAATGTTAAAAACAAAACAAAAAACCCAAATAAAATAAAGAGTGTGCTGTAATATGTCTGTTTAACACGTAGGTAGGAAAAATAATAATTTCTGATTAATATATCTAAAAGGATATATTATTTCTACACAGGAAACGGTAAAACAAACAAGACTTATTTTCCCTTCCAAAATCAATTTCATTCCCTGAAATCCTCACGTGTGTGTCTATACATCCGCTCTGCATAGAATCAGATACAAAAAACCGTTTCGTCATCTGACATGCCCTGTTCCCCCTTGTCTTTGTCATGGACACTTTCACTGGAGTAACTGCTTCCAAAAGGCTTCCGATGATGTGCCCAGAATCATCATTAGCAATAGCACTTAGACATATACCACTTCATAGTGCTTTTGCAGTCCCCTCTAAGCAGATTACAGAGTCAGCCTATTGCCCCCAACAATCTGGGTCCTCATTTTTACCCACCTGGGAAGGACTCCTCAGCAGAGTCAACCTTGAGCCTGGTGAGATTCGATCTGCCAAAGTGCTGGCAGCCGGGGATCAGCAGAAGTAGCCAGCAGTAGTGCACTCTAACCACTGCGCCACCGTGGCTCTTACTCTACTCTATTAATATTGTCGGATATTTTTTCGAAAACCAAAACCATTTGAATTGCTTGACTGGAAATCAAGGGTTGAAACTCCACTAATGTGTGACTTATTTCCATAGGAGTGGAATTCATCTACATCAGTGGTAGGATTCAAATAATTTAACAACCGGTTCTCTGCCCTAATGACTATCTGGGTAGGTGGGGCTCGGTGGTCATGTGACTGGGTGGGCTTGGCCAACTCAAGGTCACTCAGGTCGATGGGAGCTTCGCCTTAGCTGTTACAGTGTAATAAGGGTTAACCGGAGAGGCAGTTTCTGTAAGCAGGGCAATAAAGATTAGGCTAGAAACAACACCAGAATCTTTCCTTCCTGCCTTCCTTACAGGATTAGCCCTGTAAAGTGGAAAGAAACAAAAGGAGATTTCTTCCAACAACCGGTTCTCTGAACTACTTAGAAAGTTACCAACCGGTTCTACCGAATAGGTGCGGACTGGCTGAATCCCACCACTGATCTACATGCTGTAAAATGTATGGACTATATGAGAGCTTCCTTTAGACTGGAGTTGTAAGAAGTGCCCCTATCCTAGCTCTGAAACTTACATTGAAAGAGATGGTAAACTTTACTGGGAAATTCTTTTTAAAACAACTTTTTAAAATAAAAGATTTTAAATTAAACTTTTTTAAAAAAAATAAGATTTAAACTTTAAATTACCTTTTTAAATTAATTAATTAATTAAATAGAACAGGGTATGTTTCTCTTTTCTTTGAGCTATTTTTCCCTTCCCTCTTTTTTTCTTTTTGCACTTCTTCTTTTATCTCAATTAGTAGGATTTTTATCTTTCTATTTTTAAGCTTCAAGAAAATTATTCAAATGGGATATATACTTTTTTGCAAGCTATTCCCCCACCCTGAAAATTAAGACTGACACCTATAACATACTCATTTTTGCACATGAAATGAAATGACAAATTCGTTTTAAAAGTGAAGCCGTCTTCAATCTTAATCACAATTTCCTTCCGCTCCAGGCAGACTTCACAGTTCAAACTGGAGAAAGCTCTTCTAGGAATGGCAGGCTGAGCTACTGTATGATTTTCTTCCTGACCTGATATATAATATATGAGCCCTGGTGGCACAATGGTTAGAATGCATTGTTGCAGGATAACTCTGCCCACAGTCTGGAGTTTGATCCTGATGGGGCTCAAAGTTGACTCAGCCTCCCATCCTTCCGAGGTCGGTAAAATGAGGACCCAGATTGTTGGGAACAATGTGCTGGCATTGTAAACCACTCAGAGAAATGCTGTAAAGCACTATGGAGTGGTATATAAGTCTAAGATTGCTAAAGCTATTGCTAATATCGTGTTTCCCTAAAAATAAGACCCAGTTTTGTTTATTTTTTTGCCACCCAAAAAAGCACCAAGTCTTATTTTTTTGGGGGGATATCTAATTACTGACTCACCATGGTGGCATCACCATGGTGGCATCACCAGCCCCACCCAGCAGGTGCCCACTGCGGGCCCACTTCTTCTGCAGCCACTTGCTGCCGCTGGAATGCATTGCCTCTGACCTCCGTTTCGCTATCAGAGACCTTTCAGAAAGGCCTCTGCAGCTGAGAAATGGGCTCTAGATTGATGCATGCGCAACCCCTGGCTTCCATTTTGCTGTCAGAGGCCTGCTGGAAAGCCCTCTGCATCCGATAGCAGAACTCTGGATCGATCTGGAGCTCTGTTATTGGCTGCAGAGGCCTTTCCAGAAGGGCTTCTGATGGCAAAACAGAGGCCAGGGGTGATGTGCATGAGCAAGCGGCCGCAGAAGAAGTAGGCCTGCAAGGCAAGGCGGGTGTTGGGGTGTGCAAGGCCTGTTAGTGGGGCAGCTCCACCCCTCCCCCATCCCCACCCTAGTTTAATTTTTACCCGTGCGACTCCCCCCCACCCTGGAGTGGGCGGGGTCTTAACTAGGGCTTATTTTGGAGGTAGGGCTTATATTCACCACACATGTAAAATCAAGCTAGGACTTACTTTCGGGGTGGGTTGTATTTTCGGGAAAACATGGTACTAATAACAAAAAAACTCACCTCATTATAATCCAGCGAAGAATCATTGCAAAGGGCACAAATGGTTGCAAGTTCAACTAAGCCATCAAATTCTCCACACTTGACAGGGTGTTCATTCTTTAAGCTGCCATTTTAAAGGGAGAAGAGGGGAAATAAAGTGAAATTTTATCCCACTGGCACTGAAGAAACTTATATACTTTGCAAGCAAGATGCAGTAATCGACATAACATTGATTTACATTGATGTTTTCAAAAGTACATAGATTTTTTTTTAAATTATTTATTAATAGTACTATATCTTACCATAGCTTTCCTAGAAGAAAACTGTCAAAGAGACTTAGGACAAGTTCCATACCTGGCAAGTAATCTGTTCCAGCAATCATTCAGTAACATATTTCTACAAAATATAGTTTTACACTTTTGTCTGTCTCAGCCAGTTTCAGGTCCTTAGACCTGACTGTGAAGCTGAATTCAAGAGTAAAAAGCTTTAACACAATGGTGGGGCTTATGAAGATGCTGGAAGCAGCAGAAGCAATGGAGATCCAGAACGATTATTTCAACAGAGCTATGAAATCTTCTTCCCAATGCCATTGGCTGGGTGCAGCTTCCCCAGGCTCAGCATAGATCCTGGACTCTGACTGAGCGGGACTTTTGTTATGCTTATGGGTGCCCTAGTGGTTAGGATGCTGGGCTTGTCAACCAGACGGTCGGCAGTTTGAAACCCAAGCACTGTGTGATGGGATGAATTCGGGTGGGCTTCAAAATTTTTTAGCAAGGGGTTCTCTGCCCGGTTGCTGGCTGGGTGTGGCCATGGTGGGCGTGGCCTAGTCGGCCTCCTGTACCATGGGGGGGGGTGTTTTTCCCCTCCCTGGGCTTTGGAGGGTTGTGCAAGCCTCTGGGGGTATGAAACAGCCTTCCCAGACTCCAGAGGCCCTTTGGAGACCAGAAACAGGCCTGTTTCTGGCTTTCCCAAACTTCCAGTAGGCCCGTTTTTCAGGTCTCCGTGTCAAGCCTCCACGCGCGCCCTGCACTTAACTTGCATCCAAAAGGGGCTGCATGGAAACTCCTGGGAGGGGAGGGCGGGGCCAGCCATGGGTGGGATTTGGGGGTTCTTCGAACTGCACAGAATCTTAGCTAGAGGTTCTTCCAAACCACTGCGAATCCCCAGTAGCCCACTGGGGGTAGTACGTGCCCCAGCAACTGCCAATCTAGCAGTTTGAAACCATGCAAATGCAAGTAGATAAATAGGTACCACTTTGATAGGAAACTAACATATAGTCATGCCGGCCACATGACCAGGGAGGAGTCTTTGGACAATGCTGGCTCTCTTGCCTAAGAAACAGAGATGTGCACTGTGCCCCCCCTTGAATCGGACATGACTGAAAAGGGGAAACCTTTACCTTTTCTACCTATAGATAAGACAGCCTAACTGGACCACCTAGAATTAGAAAAAAATATTCTGAAATTACTTTATTTCCAAATATATCGACTTTTCTGTGATATTTAATTATTTGTTTTTTTTGTTAACAGGGGAAAGAAGGAAATCTTCCAATTTGCAGGTCTCTCTTCTGAATTCTAAAATGCCACCAACTGGCTAACATTACAACATTTGATTCTCTAGGACACTGTGAAACCATAAGTGAGGGGGAGGTAAGGCATAGGGGTCCAAAAGGAATGTGAGGTAGCAAGAGTGAGAAGAATATTTTTGATGATTTGGAGAGCTGTTGCCAATATCAGAGCAGAAAGAACTGACCTAGATGGATCCCAACTCAAGATAAAGGGATTTTATAGAAAAGCAACAATTGCATAATGGTGGAGCATAAGCAATGGAAGGAGAAGATGCCACCAGCACCTTCAGATGGGAGAAAGATCAGATCTGAAAGCCACTGGCAACAAGTACCATTTTCCTGTCCTCCAAATCTGTAAGAACTAATGTTGTGGCCCGCCAGTGAAGCTGGTGGTAGACTCAGACAGTGAGAGGTTGGGAAGGAACATGGGCCAGTCCTGGAGTCTGGGGAAGGCTCTGATGAGTGCTCTGCATCGGAGGCAGAGATGGGGCCAGGGCTGTCCGACAGTTATCAGCTGCCTTCAGCAATAGCAATAGCAGTAGACTTATATACCGCTTCATAGGGCTTTCAGCCCTCTCTAAGCGGTTTACAGAGAGTCAGCATATTGCCCCCAACAATCTGGGTCCTCATTTTACCCACCTCGGAAGGATGGAAGGCTGAGTCAACCCTGAGCCGGTGAGATTTGAACCGCTGAACTGCTGATCTAGCAGTAGCCTGCAGTGCTGCATTTAACCACTGCACCACCTTGGCTTCAGAGTTGGAGATCAGTGGAGCAGAAGAACAGCTGGAGCTTGTTCCTGATGTGTGCATGCGCAGAGCTGCCAGGGGAAGGGAACAGTTAAGGAACAAGGGCTGACTCAGGAATAAAGGCACAGGTGGACAGTGAATGGCCCCTCCCATAGGAAATAAAGAGGAGCGAAAGGGGAGTGGAGTTTGCAGGAGACAATTAGTTCGCTTAATTAGCGTGAAGATTTGTTTGTGACTCTCAGAGACTCCTTGCCAAGAGGAGATTTTCTTGTACAGCATTCTTGTACAGCATTGTGTTTGGAAGATATCTGTCTGGCAGCTCTCCAAGCCTGATAAGGTTGTAAATTCACCCTTGAAAGTGTTTACTGGGACTTTACTGGATATGAATGAAAGGAATTCACATTAGCTTAATAAAAAGAGGCTTTGTCAGGACAAGGAGTCTTAATTTGTGATTTTGTGAAGCCTAGGTTAGAACAACTAAAACTCCCAGGATTCTCAGCCAATACGATCACAGCTGATGATAATGTTGGACATTCTGCGATTTGAGGTGTAAGTAGAGAACAACAGATTAGAGAAGGTTGGTTTGAAGACATCCCTTCACCTGAAACTTCAGGTATTTAGTGACAATCAAACCAGGTGGATCCACAATTTAGTATCTCCTTCATAAGCATCACTAGTCTCTAATTATTCTGAAACTTTCCCCCCACCAATGCCCTTTACTCATGTTTACAGGTCTTCTCACAGGCACATTTACTGATGGTCCATAACTCTCTAAGGTTTTGGATGGCCTTCTCATCTTTTCCATTTGGAGGTTGCTGGGACTTTTCTTCTGCAAAGGACATGCTCCACCTTGGCGATCTGATTACTTTCCTAAAAGGAGAAGAGCTTTGCCCATATTGTAGGCTGAGGTCCACCCTTTGACAATGTTTTATGGGAAGGTCAGCTTCCAATTAGCACGTGTGTGGGCGCACACACAGATTTGTCCAGACAAATTCCTGTGAAAGAGCCTTTTTAAAGGAATGTCGGAAGAAGGCCGTCTGTCAGTGAGTGGCTCCTATGAGACTGACAAATTGTACCCTTTCCCTCAATGTCTTGGACAAAGTACAGCTGTGATGGAAAAGCAACTTGCTAATTAAAGGCACACAAGAATCTTCACAGGAAAGAAGAGTTTACATTTCCAAAAGAAGAGGCAAATTAACACCTTTCGGTGCTGAAATGATCCTAGAGAAGCAGAAGTAAGGGTGGTAAGTGGGGAGGGGGGAATCACAGTCCTGTTTTTTCTTATTTTTAAGCCCTTTTGATTATTTAAAAGAAAGCCTTAGTATCTCACAAAAATCTAAGATTTGGAGTCAGTTAATATGGATGGGACAACCCCCTACAGTCAACTCTCCATGGTCAACTCTCCATAGCTAATTCACCACGGCCAACTCTCCAAGGCAACTCTCCATGGTCAACCTTCCATAGCCAACTCACCACAGCCAACTCTCCATGGCCAACTCTCCAAGGCCAATTCTCCACAGTCAACTCTCCATAGCCAACTCTCCATGGTCAACTCTTCAAGGCCAACTTTCCATGGTCAACTCTCCAAGGTCAACTCTCCACAGTCAACTCTCCATAGCCAACTCACCACAGCCAACTCTCCAAGGCCAACTCTCCACAGTCAACTCTCCATAGCCAACTCTCCATGGTCAACTCTTCAAGGCCAACTTTCCATGATCAACTCTCCAAGGCCAACTCACCATGGCCAACTTTCCAAGGCCAATTCACCATGGCCACCTTGCCACAAGACAACACACTGCAGGGCAATTCAACAATTTAACTATTTAAAACCATTCAAAATTATTTTAATTTTTGTCTCACATTTCATTTTGTTCCTTCTTTGGCATCTTTTATTTAATGATTCTATTTCACTATTTCTTCAATATTAGTGTAACTCTTGTCCCGTGGTGAGTTGCTATGGTGAGTTGTCCCACAGCGAGTTGGCCATGGAGAGTTGGCCATAGCGAGTTGGCCATGGAGAGTTGTCATAGACCCATCACATACCCAGATTGGAGACCAGGACAAAATCACTGGACTGGAGTTGAATAAAAAGAAAAAAAAATGTGCAAAGAAGATAATGGGATATTATTGTCACACTGTGCCCAGGAAAATGACATGGACCTCTCTAGGAAATCACAAGAATGAAGCTGGACGTAAGGGAGTTTTTGCTTTGCCTTATTTGCTAGCATCTCAAAAGAAAGTTGGATAAAGCATATTGCAACTAAATTTTATGCAAGGCTCCAGGGAGCTTATTTAAATCTTTTGTAGATAGCCACAGCAGCAGCAAAATGTCAACATGAGCATCATACAACATGAGCATCATGCCATGACTATCTGCACCCTGATATCTGACACAAGGATGTCACCTGAAGCATTTGAGTCACTTCATCACACCAATGTTGTCATTTGCCCACTGCAGATATCAAAAGCAGAGTTGTAGAAGTAATTTTGAACCCTGGGGAGTTTGAGGTGGGATGGGGGAATGTGGGGGTTGAAATGACAATCCATACCCAATTAGTTTGCTCTGGCAGGAACTCAGAGGACTAATTTTACTGGAGATTTATCAAATTCTGTTCTCATTAAATACTCCCCTATCAGACAATACCTTGGATAGATAACAGATATCATCCTGGGATGTACCAGAATAGAGGAAATTAGGATCCATCGGGATTCAATTGATCCCAATGAACGTCTGGTAAAAACAATGACATAGAATATTGTATGAGTATCTTGGGGGTGGCCCACATGAATGTGTTTTCCTGGACATCACTAAAGGTTTGTGCAGTGGTGGGATTCAACCGGTGTAACAACCAGTTCACTGAGCACATGCTTTGCACATGCGCAGTGCATTTGAAAATAGCTCTAAAACTTACCTTCTACTGCAGCTCTGGTGAGTAAAACAGCTGAGGTGCAGCAATCCACTTTGCCGCACTTATCAGCTGAGCTTCAAACAAAGGGGTGGGTGGGCGGGGTCAACTGATAGCCGGAACTACTGGTTCTCCCGAACCGGTCTGAACTGGCTGAATCTCATTCCTGTGTGTGTCAAGGTCATTTCATCCCATCTCTTCCAATTAGCAGATATGGGGTTATTTTGCGCTTTGCACAACAAACATTAGCATGGGAACATTGCAAACAAACAAACAACAGCAACCAAACATGAGAAAATTAGGAATGCTGTACATATTTGCACTATGCTCCAAACTGTAGCAGTTAATAGTCCATTACCTTCTGCTTTTATGGTCAAGATGAACGTGGGGGAAAACTGGGAATATGCATCATAAAACCTGTGTTAACCCCCTGAGGAAACCCTTAGAAACCCAATTTCTAAGATACTCTAAAATCTGTCTTCCGTTTTGCCATTTTATACCCAGCAGTGGTGGGTTGCAGGCGGTACGCCCCGGTACAGGCATACCGGAGCCTGCCCAGAGCACCGGATACCGTTCCAGTACGGTGCTCCGAAGGGCCCACCCGCCAGCCTGAGCTCCGGCCCGAGCTCCTTACCAGTCTTTTAAGGCTTCTGCGCTTCCGTGCACGGCACGTACAAGCGCCTGTGCGACACTCCGCAGAGCAGCTGGAGCATTGCAGAGGCACTAGGATGCATGCGCACATTGCGCGCATGTGCATGCATGCTGCACGCATCCATGTGCACGCTGCCAGGCCCGTTCCAACCATACCATAACGGGATCTGGAACCCACCACTGCAATGTAGGTTGATGAAATGTGTACTGTATATTTGAACAAGCAGCATCTGAATGCTATTGGCATGAGGTGCTTTCAGTGCACAGAAGCCCCTGATGCACCAGTACAAAGAAATAACTTTGATATATGATTGTTCTTGAGGTACACGGTAGTCAGAAATATATTTAACAAGAAGTACAAGGAAAATGTATACAGTTTTGTGCAATTAAAAGCCCTGAAACAGGAGATGCAAAAATGGGACAAATTGAACCTAAAACAGAAATAAATAACGAAAGAAAGAAAGAAAGAAAGAAAGAAAGAAAGAAAGAAAGAAGAAAGAAGAAGAAGGAAGGAAGGAGGAAGGAAGGAAGGAGAAGGAAGGAAGGAAGGAAGGAAGGAAGGAAGAAAGAAAGAAAGAAAGAAGAAGAAAGAAAGAAAGAAAGAAAGAAAGAAAGAAAGAAAGAAAGAAAGAAAAAGAGAAGGGGAAAGGAAGGAAGGAAGGACTGAAAAAAATGTACAGATCTGCCCATCCTCACAGTCAAGAGAAAAGAAAGGCAGGATAGAAGGAGTCTAAATAATTTTCTGTGATGAGGCGCAATGTAAGTAGGTCATCTATTGCATACGGAAGTTTTCTAGAGCTATTTGTTTCTTGTTTCTTAGATTCAAATTCCTCTAGATCCTGCTCCAAAAGAATTATTTCTCAACTATAAAGAGCTATGACCGACCTAGTAAATCCAACTTTCTATTACAATTATTTGTATTATTTACATTCCTTTGGGGCAGGAGTTGTGGATTCCCATAGATGCAGGGAACAGAGATAAAAAGAAACATAGTCAGTTCAACTCTTCAATAATACATGAGGGGTGTGTGTAAATTATCACACTTTCTCTGGTGAAAATTTATTCTGCTTATAGTTTCCCATGGACTTTAAATCACAGCAAAATAATAATTCAGAACTGTGCAAAATGTTTTTGACCCGGCCAACTGCTGCCGAGATTTCATCATGGAATTCAAAACATTCGTCTCTCCAAATTATGTCATTGGGGTGTTTTGTGTCAAAAATAAAATAGAGATGAAAAGTGAATCTCTTAAATTAACATGTTACATCCAAAACTATTTTATACATAAGCAAGTGTGATGGGTGGAAATTTATGGTGGGTACAATGGAACGCATGTTTTAATTCTGCGCCCCCATGCGATTATTTAGTTGAATTCATTCCTTGGGGATGACTCTACTTTGTTTTATTTTATTTTGAATGTGATTCACCTACTTTGTGGGGTATAGGTAAAGGCAAAGGTTCCCCTCGCAATATGTGCTAGTCGTTCCCGACTCTAGGGGGCAGTGCTCATCTCCGTTTCAAAGCCGAAGAGCTAGCGCTGTCTAAAGATGTCTCCATGGTCATGTGGCCAGCATGACTAAATGCCAAAGGGACACGGAATGCTGTTACCTTCCCACCAAAGGTGGTGCCTATTTTTCTACTTGCACTTTTACATGCTTTCGAACTGCTAGGTTGGTAGAAGCTGGGACAAGTAATGGAAGCTCACTCCATTATGCAGTGCTAGGGATTCGAACGGCTGAATTGCCGACCTTTCTGATCGACAATCTCAGTGTCTTAGCCACTGAGCCACCACATTCCTTTTTGTGGGGTATACTGCATTGCAATTATAGAATTTCCACTTCTGGTTGGTGCTGAGACTAACTTGCTTTTGGGGTTCAATAAAAGCCTACCTGTGTTTGCTGAGAGCTTTGGGCTGAGCTGATGATCCTGGGATTGTTAACTGTTCCCATTTTACGGTTTTCATATTATAATTATATACAGTTTTCCTGGCTTCTTTTATTGCACCCAGTTTTGGTGTTGTCTTTAATAAAAAGTAGGCTAAACATGGCCATAAATAAATACTGCAGCTGGCTATATCACATTAATTTGATGTATTAGTAGATTTACTTGTGTGTGCATACAAGGTTTTTTGGGGGGAAAACCTGACAAAATTCTATAAAGATGTTGTCCTGTGATTGACCTGCATTTTTCAATTAACACCTGGAAGAGAGGTTGCTTAGACAAGCTAGATCTTCCTATTTAATCTTATGAGCTGTGAAATAACAAACTTCCAACTCTAATCCCAATCAGATAATTATCACCAGTGGTGGGATTCAATTTTTTTACTACCGGTTCTGTGGGCGTGGCTTGTTGGGTGTGGTGTGGCTTGGTAGGCATGGCTTGGTGGGCATGGCAGGAGAAGGATACTGCAAAATCCCCATTGCCTCCCCACTCCTGGGGGAAGGATATTGCAAAATCTCCATTCCCTCCCCACCCCACTAACCTGCTTTCCAGCTCCATTCTCCTGTGCAGGGCAACAAAAGAAGACCCAGCTGATCATCTGGGACTCGGGAGGCAACAAATAGATCCGGGCGGGGCCAGCCGGAGGTGGTATTTGCCAGTTCTCCGAACTACTCAAAATTTCAGCTACTGGTTCACGAGAACCAGTCAGAATGGGCTGAATACCACCTCTGATTATCTCTCTCTTTTGTTGTAGCAAGTGCCCAATGACTGCGAGACACTTAGTCTTCATTAATGTATAACCTTTACTGAGGTTTAAGCTGAATAACTCTGGGGATGGAGGGAAAAAAGAGATGTCGCAGGGCTATAAAGCTTGTTCAACAAAAGCAACCCTCTTGTGAGTCGAATTCTGGAGGCCTGCAGGAGAAGAATAGGCAGAGCCTGCAGGTGGAGTCAAGAGAGGAATCAGCCTAGAGTCATTAAATTCCCACAAACAGTCTCTCTTGAATTCCACTAACTCTTATCTAGCGCCAATGTAGTGCTGGCCATTAGCTGACTAGATTCCTGTGTATAGATGTGAGCAATAAATCAGCTTAACTGGACTTAATATGCAGGTTGTGATTTGTCTTGCCTGGCAAGACTGTTCCCCACCACTTGGGGTTCACCACTGCAGATAGCAACAGGCCCTTGGTAAGTATTTAGGTAAGTAAATGAAGAAGCTTCTTGGATGAGAAGCGAAACTTCTTCAAAGAAAAGAAAAAAGAAAATCCAGAAAGTCCAGTTGCCTCTTGAAAAAGTACCTTTGACCTGGTTGACTGAGAATCTCCATAGACATTAAGTAATGGGGACAATTATCGCCTTGAGTTATTTATAAAAATTACAAAGGCAGGATATACATACATAAATAAATATAATTTAAACAAATATGATGCTTTTTATTTTAGTGCTAGAATCTCTTTTAATATTGTAAGCCACCTAGAGTTTCCTGTGGGTGGCTGGGTTTGGCTAGATAGAATGGATGGATGGATGGATGGATGGATGGATGGATGGATGGATGGGTGGGTGGGTGGGTGGGTAGGTAGGTAGGTAGGTAGGTAGGTAGGTAGGTAGGTAGGTAGGTAGGTAGGTAGGTAGGTAGGTAGGTAGGTAGATAGATAGATAGATAGATAGATAGATAGATAGATAGATAGATAGATAGATAGATAGATAGATAGATAGATAGATAGATAGATAGATAGATAGATAGATAGATATCCTTCTGCTTTGGCATCCATTCTAAATTAGCTGGCAATTTAAAACTTTCAGAAAACAGATTGAAAAACAGCACAGCAAATTGAAAACAATGACATCACCTGACAAACACAATAGGATTGTTTTCCTTTTTAAGATGAATTTTGTATTAATTTTTAAATATAATTTCAAAGGGAGCCAGTTTGCTGTAAGGGTTAAGACACTAGGCTAGAAACCAGAAGACTGTGACTTTCAGACATGCCTTACGTACAAAGCCAGCTGCGTGACTTTGGCCAGTCACTCCCTCTCAGCTCTAGAAAGGAAGAAATGCCAAACCACTTCTGAAAATGTTGCTAAGGAAACTGCTAGGACTTGTCCAGGCAGTTCCCAGGAGTTAATACTGACTCAGAAGCAAAATCAATCAATCAATCAGTTTTCAAACATTGGAAAGATTTTACGCCAATGCTTCACAAGTTCCAACAACAAGGCATAGAGCCTCCTAGTGGTCAGTAGAACCACTCACATTTGTCCCTCAGGGGTGTAGGTGGACCCAGTGATGGTGAACTCGTGCAAGCTGCAATGACTGTCCTCAATCTTCTCCACAATGAACATCTGCAATAAAGGGAGAAAGAAAGAGAGGAGCAATTAAAAGACTGCACTGTTGAAGGGTGTTCTTACCTAGGCTTCCCAAGAGCCTGAAGCAAACTCCTTGTCCCGACAAAAATCCTTTTTATTAATTTACTGTGAATTAGCAATAGCAATAGCAATAGCAGTTAGACTTATATACCGCTTCATAGGGCTTTCAGCCCTCTCTAAGTGGTTTACAGAGTCAGCATATCGCCCCACAGTCTGGGTCCTCATTTCACCCACCTCGGAAGGATGGAAGGCTGAGTCAACCTTGAGCCGGTGAGATTAGAACCGCTGAACTGCAGATAATAATCAGCCTGCTGTACTGCACCCTAACCACTGTGCCACCTCGGCTCTTACTTCTTCTCACTCACATCCAACAAAGTTTTTCAAGGGAGGATTTAAAGTCACAGACCTTATCTGGCTTGGAGAGCTGCCAGGCTGATATCTGCAAAACTTGGCAAGGAGTCTCGGAGACTCACGAACCAATTAAGCGAACTAATTGTTTCCTGCAAACTCCACTCCCCTTTTACTCCTCTTTTATTTCCTCTGGGAGGGGCCATTCATTGTCCACCTGTGGCCTTATTCCCAACCCCTGTTCTTTAGCTGTTCCCTTCATCTGGCAACTCTGTGCATGTGCACACTGGGACTAGGCTCCAGCTGTTCTTCTGTCCCACTGATCTCCGACTCTGCAGGCAGCTGATAACTGGCATACAGCTCTGGCCCCCTCCCTGCCTCGGACACAGAGCCCTCATCGGAGCCTTCCCCAGACTCTAGGACTGGCTCATGTTCCTCCCCAACATCCTCATTGTCTGAATCTGCTGCCAGCTCTGCTGGCCACTGGCAGGCCACAACAAAGGGCTAGTTACAAGTCCCAAGTAGTTTTAAAGCATTGGTACATTGTTTTGTTATTGAAAAAGGAGACAATTTTGACAAAGAGGTCTCATCTGAGATACAATCACTACATGAATGATGTTCAGATTTGCAGCCCTCACTCCACTCCTCACTTCTCTGGCATAGTACAAGCAGTCCTCGATTAACAACTGCTCATTTAACAATGGTTCAAAGTTACGATGGTCTTGGAAGAAGTGACTGTGCCCACACCTACGACTGTTGTATTACCTCTGTCGTCATGTGATCACAACTGGGGCACTTGGCAACTCACTTGTATTTACAACCTGTTACAGTGTCTTACGGTTACATAATCATGATCTGAGGTTTTTTGCCAATTTTCAGCAAAAAATGACCATTGGGGAACTTGGAGTCGCATAATAATTGTGTAAAAATTGTTGCAAAATCAGATTTGACTGAATTTATGACAATGACTTTTATGATAAAAAAATTCAGTCTCAACTCTGGTTGTAAATTGAGGACTACCTGTAACAAAGACTGTGTTAATATAATCTAACAATAATGTAGAATTAGTAATTTGATTGCATTTCCTGTCTGATCCACTTGGTAAGGCTGACATCAATCTTCCAAGTTCAAAAGTGTAAATCTCCCTCTAACATACTTTTTTTTCTTTTTATAACATTGTAATCCCTTAATTCGGGGTACAGTTGGGGTGATTAGATAGAGCTGGGCATTTACTGGCCGGATGCCCTTCCTGGTGCCTAGGTGGAGTTTTCAGCAGACATTTTCTCTTTGCACCCTGAGGGAGAAACATCTGTCGCTACCTAGGATTGAACTCCCAACCTTCTGAGTGGGAGGTGAGCACCTTCACCATCACCACGCCTCTCTAATTTCCTTTATACATCAAGAAATTAGGGTGGCCACTTCTGGATCCCTTGTCCTGCCCACTATCCAGCTGTAAACTATGCTGTTTCTTAACCTACTGTTCCCAAGGCAATAACTCTGGGCCCAGTCTTCCCCCACATGATTACAGACCTATATGGCATATTTCGTAAGTCTTTTACATTTTGGCACCCCTTGAAATTGATACCTAGGTGACTGTCTAGATTGCCTAGGCTTAGAACTGCCCCCTCTGTGCCCTTTAAAACTCAACTTGCTGTACTGAGAGATGAGACCCAAGGGTAGGTAATCAGGGGATAATCAGCAGGTGGGTGGAAATAAAGGCTCAGCCCGCTCCCACATTGCACCAAGGGAGCAAAAAGAGATGATGTCATTGCAACGAAATGCAATCTGACTCCTGTTCATGTCAAACTTTATTCTGCTTTTATCAAGAGTCTTAAGCAATCCCCAGCACATGGGAATGTCACTGTTTGAGTTCCCACGTTTCTCAACTTCTTGAGTAATTAGGAAAGAACTGCTCTTTTATTTTTCTCTCCCGGCCTGCTCTGATTTAAGGCTTTTGCTACTGTACTCGCGATAACAATTTCTGCTCTCAACAATGTAAAATTGTCATCTAAAATGTTTGCAACCTCCCAATACAACATCTTAAATTCATGAGTTGATGTGATGTCCACTGGGCAGTGTCCAGTGTTGGGAGAAATGCAAAATCTGCTGATTATAAATCCATGATGGCAAACCTATGGCATGTGTGCCACAGGTGGCATGCAGAGCCATTTCCGAGGACACATGAGGCGTTGCCCTATTAGCTCCAGCATGCATGCGTGCGCCGGCCAGCTGATTTTCGGCCTTGATTTTCAGTCGTTTTTCACCTTCCGGAGGCTTCCCTGAACCGAAGCCTCCTGAAGCCTTCGGAGGGAGAAAAACGGCCCAACGGGCAACCCAAAAGTCTGTTCCTGAACTTCCGGTTTGGGTGTTGGGCCCTTTTTCACCCTCCCCAAACTCCTAGAAAGCCTCTGGAGCCTGAGGAGAGTGAAAAATGGACCTATCCGTCCCACCAGAAGTTGGAAAATGGGCCATTTTTGGCCTCCAGAGGGGGTCGTTTTCACCCTCCCGGGCTCCAAGAAAGCCGTGTATGCATGCGCAGGGCAACGGGAGGGGAGTCACATGCACATGTGCAGGGGGCATGGCGTGGGGGGCATTAAATTATGGGGGTGGGCATGCACACATGATAGTGTGTGCTTTTGGCACCTGAGGCGAAAAAGGTTCACCATCACTGTTATAGTGATGGCGAACAATCGCAATTTACAACCACAATTGGGATCAGAATTTCCACTGCTAATCAAAGCAGTTATTGAGTTGTGCTTGATTTTACAACTTTTACTGCCACAGTTGAGCACATCACTGCAGTTATTAAATGAATCATGAGGTCATTAAGTGACTTCGCTTGTCAGAAGCTGACTGGGAAGGTCACGAATAGAGATCACATGGCCCCAGGACATTGCAACGGATGTAAATACATGCTGGTTGCAAGTGTCCAAAGTCCAGTGGTGGTATTCAACTGGTTTGGTCTGGTTCAGGCGAACAGCTTGTTAAATTGCTGGCTGGCCATGCCCCTTCCTACCCCGCCCCTTCCAGGAGTCCCCATGCACCCTGTTTTGGCTCCCACATTAGTGCATGGAGGCCTACTAGGTCCAAAATGGGGTGCAGGGGGGATACGGCACTCCCCCCAGCCCGTTTTTGCTCCCAGGAGGCTGCAGGGAAGACTACTAGGCAAAAACAGAGCATGAGGAAGTGCAGCGTGCTCCCCCCCCCCATGGCCTTTTTTGCTCCCAGGGGGCTGCAGGAGGCTAAGTACTTCCTGTCACACCCCCTGGCCACGTCCACCATAGCCATGCCCACCCAGCCGGTCATTAGGGCAGAGAACCGGTTGTTAAGTTATTTGAATCCCACCACTGCCAAAGTCTGATCAGATGATTATGAGAATGCTGCAATGGTCATAAGTGTGAGGATGAGCAGTAAATCACTTTCTGCCTCAGAAAACAGAGACAGAACTGAGATGTTGAAAAGGAAAGGAAACAGCTTTTGGTTAAATGTTCGGCTACCAGGTCTTTCCAGGACCTGAAGATCCTTCAATTGCAAGTTTGGATTTTTGTTGATCTTGCCCAGAAGAGAATACAATGACCTGGACAGTTCATCAGCTGAAAGCATATTTTTAACAACATTATATTTTTGTAGAGCACATCCTGCCTGTCCTATCCCACAAATTTTTGAGATCCCCATAGAGGTTTTGTTTACTGAAAATGGGCTGTTGCTGAAATCTGGCTAACTTTCCAAACAATAAGAAAGCAGTGAAGGGAATATGATGAAAGGGGAAAAGCACCGTGGCGCTTAGTTGCTAAAAACAAAAACCAGCAATGCAATTTTAAAAAAACACGTAAGAGAAAAAAAAAGAAACACAAGGCAATCCATAGAAGGCCCCAACTAAGCTCCTGCCAGGACTCTGGTTCGTATATCTTATAAGATCTATAGATATCTCCCCTTTCTGGCAGAAAGGGGCAGAGAGGAGGTCAGTCGTTAGGATCTCTTTGTAATTCATAGCTTTTTTTTTGCTGTGAATGGAGAAGAGATTCAACATTAGCTGAGCCTTTACTCCGGCCAGTTTTCCGCGCTGCCTTTTTAGCAGCCTAGGCAGATTGCCTCCCCCCCCAGGACAAAGCTAAGCTATTTAAAAGCCAATCCGGGCGGGGACCATTCCCGAGGAATTTTTTCTATTACTATTTAAAATACCAGCTTCAATTTCGCAAAAGGCTCCCTTTCTTTTTTAGCTGCGTCACAAGATGGCGATCTCGTAGCTTTTGTGTTTGATGTGACGTACCTAGTAAGCCCTACCCTCCTGAAGGCTTCTCCGTACTAATTGCTAAAAGATTAACTGAGGGGAGCACAGACTTTGATTTTTGGCTCGCTTGATTGCTTGTCTTTATTCTTATTCTGGAATGGCTCCCAAACCTAAACAGAAGCGCTTCCTTAATAACATATCTCCAAAAAATGCTATGAAGTCGCTACCCTTGTCTCCTACACCCTCCACGGGAGATTTGCTAACACAAGAATTCCTTCTCAAAACGCTTAATGATTTCAGACAGGAGATTAATCAACTGATATCGGATTTATGTGATCAATTTGATGCTAAAATTGCTCAGGCAAAGCAGGATATGATCGGTGTAATGACAGTCATGACAGATTATATTGCTGAAGCGGAAGACAAATTGGAACTTTTGGAAAAAACTAATCTTAATCTGATATCAAAAATCCAAACGTTAGAACAGGAAATTGAATCTGCCCAAAAAGAACTTGTCATGATAAATTATAACAAGGCTGCCTTTGCTATACGAGTTAGAGGACTGCGTGAAAACCAACAGGAGAATTTGAAACAGACATTCTTTGAGGCTTTCAGTCGTTTGGTGGGAAGTCCGGGACTTAACTTTGATTGGCAGATTCAAAGAATTTACCGCCAGTATTCCTGGGCAGCAAAACAGCGACAGCTTCCGAGGGACATAATAATATACTTTACTACAAGGGAATCTAGAAATGAGATAATACAGAGGCTTTACGGAAAGAGGTTGATAATTGATGGGGAGGACTTGATTGTTTTTAAAGAGATACCATTTCAAATATTAAGAACAAGAAGACAGTACGCTTTCTTAACCGAAGAACTCAGAAATTCTCAGATTCCATACAAATGGGAAGTCCCAGCTGGTATCACAGTTACATTTGGCAACCAAAAACACCGCATTAACTCCGTCGGTGAAGCCCGAAAATTTTACTACGAGACCCTGAAGGCGGGACTTCCTGATTCATCCGGATCTGGGGAGAGGCAAGGAGAAGGAGAAGACAAACAGCGAGACACGTGGCTACAAGGCGGAGGGTGTTGTTTTTCTCTTCCGGAAGAGCAGAAGACTAAAGAATAAAGACCTAAGCGATGTTTTTAAAGTTTTATGATTTCTGTCTGGGATAAAATGGAAAAGTGGCATATCGATGATGAGACATGGAGACTGAAAGAAGCGTTGCTGATTGTGGACATATATTGTACAGAAGTTTTATCTGAACTCTAACTCAAATTGTGCATGAACTATTTTTTTAGGCGAGGAGAGCGGAAATTGTGATCTTTTTGAGTTGCGGTTTGGGACGAACGGAGTTGGGAGGTGTGTGGGAGAGGGAAGGGCAGCGAAAGTTTAATTAGATTACCTGGGGCTAGAACGCAAGCTGATGTTTGTTTGAGTTGCTATATCAATATAAAGTTAAGAAAGATTGGTCGGAGAATCTTCAGGAAAGTGGAGTAAACATGGGAGGAGCAATGAATGTGGATAAAATATATATGTGGATATGGATAAAGGCAGGGTGGAAGGTAAAAAAATTTATATGTGGAGGTGGGTAAGGATAGAAAGGGAGGTGTTGGAAATGAAAAATGAAAGAAGTATTTGAGTTTAATGGTGTTATAGAAAGGTTTGGATATTTGCATAGAAGGCCCCAACTCCTGCTCTAAAATCTCCTACACCCTACCTGATATTGCTTAATTAATGGTCCCAGCCAGAGGTGGGTTCCTACCAGTTCGCACCTATTCGGTAGAACCGGTTCGTCAAATCTACCGAACCGGTTAGAAGAGGTTCCACCAGTGGACCCGGAAAGCAGGCCACACCTACAGAAGAGGCTCCAACATTTTTTGAAACCCACCATGCACACACACTCACACACACTCACACACTCACTCACACACACACAGACACAGAGAGACTGACAGAGAGAGAGAGAGAGAGAGAGAGAGAGAGAGAGAGAGAGAGAGAAAGGAAGGAAGAAAGAAAGAAAGAAAGAAAGAAAAAAGAAAGAAAAAGAGTGAGAGAGAGAGAAAAGAAAAAAGGGACAGAGAGACAAAAGGAAGGAAAAAGAGAGAGGGAGAAAGAGAGAAAGAGAGAGAGAGAAAGAAAGAAAACACATGTTCGGCAAGCCACTCCCACCAGGTCACATGGCTGGCAAGCCACTCCCACAAAGGAGGCCACACCCACAGAGTAGGTTCCAAAAATTTTTGAAACCCACCACTGGTCCCAGCCTATTTCACCTGTGACCTACGACTGGGGGTTGCTGGAAATTGTATCTTAGCTACCTGCAGAGAGATCCACTCCTGATCTCCCTTATTGGTTCTCCTCAACATCCTGGCCTTTAATAGCGGGTTCAGAGGATTGTATACCATTCACTTGCAAACTAAGTGGAGGTTCCCTGTCTCAAAATAGTAGCTTCTAACCAAATGAGATGATACTTTAGCTTCCCAAAGTAGATCTGTTCCTGAATTAAAAGAAAATCATATTAAACAGGTAGTCCTTGACTTACAACTGTAATTGACCCCGCAATTATGGTTGTAAGTCATGATGGTTGCTCAGTGGTTTACCACTGCACTACACCTAATTTTACAACCTTTTGTTGCAGTGGTCATTAAGTGAATGCCCATTTGTAACGTGAATACTGTGGTAGTTAGGCAAATCCATTGTTTTCTATGGGGTGGATTTGTTTTTTGTTTTTGCTGGAAGCTGGAAGTAAAACCAGTTACTGGCAGTTACATTTGCAAACAGCCATAAATGTGGGCCAAATGCCAAGTGCCCCAAAATGTGACTGCAACGAGGAGTCAGCGAGTCAGACTTTTGAATCCAGGTTGTAAGTACTTTTTTCCGGGCTTGTCATAACTTCAAATGATCCCTAAGCAAGTCATAAGTCAAGAACTACCTGTATATATTTATCCCGCTTGGAAGTAATGGGAATCAAATCTACAAGGGGTGTGAGATACAAAGACATTTAAGGCCATACCTAGAGTACTGCATCCAGCTTTGGTCACCACACTATAAAAAAGATGATTCTAGAAAATGTGCAGAGAAGAGCAACCAGGATGATTAGGGGACTGGAGACTAAAACATGTGTAGAACGGTTACAGAAACTGGGCATGGCTAGTCTAGTGAAGAGAAGGACCAGGGGAGACATAAGTGTTCCAATATTTGAGGGGCCGCCACAGAGAGGAAGGGGTCAAGCTATTCTCCAAAGCACCTGAAGGCCAGACAAGGAATAATGGATGGAAACTGACCAAGGAGAGATTCAACCTAGAAACAAGGAGGAACTTTCTGACAGTGAAGGCAATCAACCAATGGAACAGAAGTTGCCTTCAGAAGTTCTGAGAGCTTCATCACTGGAGACTTTCAAGAAGAGATAGGACTGCCATTTGTCAGAAATGATGTAGGGTCTCTTGCTTGGGTGGGGTGGGATGGGGGGGGGGTTGAACCTACAAGATCCCTTCCAACAGAAAACTAATCTGTTATCTGTTATCTGCTCTGGTTCCTGAATGAATTGATGCTATGACCATGTTCTTGTTTCTTTAGCTTTGCAGAAATGGGCTCCCTTCTGCTTAAATGCTCATCTGGTGTCCAGGCTAAAGACAGCTGGTTCTCTTAGGTCAGTGTTTCTCAACCGTGGCAACTTGAAGATGTCCGGACATTCGCTGACTGGGGAATTCTGGGAGTTGAAGTCCAGACATCTTCAAGTTGCTAAGGTTGAGAAACACTGTCTTGGGTATTTTAAAAGGTTCCTGTTTTTGAATGTTGCACATTCATCCCTGTTGATTTGTTCCTGAACTCATTGTGCCAGTCCGTGTGGCTTTTAACAGGGTTGCCACAAATGTTCAAATGCCGTGGTTTTTTTTGGAGTAAATGGCAAGGCTGAGGACTTACATGATCTCAGGCAGGTGAGGCTGGCTGGCTACAGCTGAGCATATCAGTTATAAATAAACAGGAATGTCACAAAAGAATTTTCCATAATTTAAAACAAACACTGGGCACTGGGTGACTTTAGAAATTTACTAAATTTAAATTTAAATTTAAATTTAATATTTTTTTTGGTATATTTACTCTGCTCACCCAGCGGCATTATTTATAGGCACGTGCTTCTTTCTTTCTTAATGTATCTTATTCCAACTTACGCCACACAATTTTGGAATAATTATTATTTTTTCACTTTCTCACTTCTGCAAAACCCATCTCCTTTCCTGACCCCCGTAGCCCTCTCTGTGTTTTCTTGGCTGTGGTTACTCCTGCACCAGTCTGGGCGTGTTAAAGTCAACCCCAGTTCAGGGTTCGGCCTACGCCGTATGGAAAGGAGTTTGGTATCCTATAGCAACCAGGCTTGGCACGCTATTTCTTCTATCAACAAAGCGCACACACAAGCGAGGATGACGCTGAGGGTTCACCATGGAGAGATCTGATCATGTTCTCCTGTCTGCACCCTTTTTGCCTGTGGTTTCGTTCCCACTTTTCATCAGCAGGTAAACAGAGTGGCGGAAATAGCAGACGGCTAATCCCCAAACCGGATAGGAAAGTATTTGATTCCAAGAGCCCTTTTAAAAGAGATTTGGAGCCTAGCCATCCACATGCAGCTTTTGTATGCACACAAGGGCCCATTTATCTGAAAAGGTGTATGGGTACACGTTGCACCTGCTCCAAAGCTCTACTGGCCAAAGACCAAACTGCCTACTTCTCCAGAGATTATCGTTCACGCAACTTTAAGACAGCCAGAAATTGCAGTTTTACCTACAGTTGCTTTCATTATATCACCAAAGGTTCTCTGAATAAGGGTGACCCAAACAAACTTGCTTAACACAGGCAGAAACTCTGTTTTATTTAACCATCTTCATAGAAAAGACTGCCCCCCCCACATGTACCCCACCCATGCCATATGTTGCAGACCCCCGTCAGTCAAGGAATTTCTCCTGGCAAGGTCCAGGAGAAGACACTTTTTTGCCATGGCACCCGCTCTCTGGAACATCATGCCCTCCGCTCCGCACAGGTGACATATGCGTCAGGGGTGGGTTGCTGCCGGTTTTACTACCGGTTCGCAACCCACGCACAATGTGCATGTCAGATGCACACTGCATGCGAGTAGACCAATGGTAGTCAACCTGGTCTCTACCGCCCACTTGTGGGCGTTCCAGATTTCATGGTGGCTGGTAGGGGTTTTGTCCGATACTGAAGCACTTTCCTTTTTTTAAAATTTAATTGACTTCCCTACTTTATAAATCACCATTACTGTGGAACCAGTGGGCGGTTAGAAAATGTTACTACTAACAGAGATACAAAAGTGGGCAGTAGGTATAAAAAGGTTGACTACCCCTGGCGTAGACTGTTCAATGTAAATTGTTCTTCGTGCCTGCGCAGAATAATTTATCGTAAACTGCACATGCGCAGTCACTAAAAAACAAAATGGTGGCGCCTCAGCGGCAGAGTGGGAACCGGTTTCAGGGGCATGGCAGGCCTGGGTCGCTGTCGGTTCTGAGACCCAGGCCTGAATTCCACTACCAGTTCGGCCTAACCGGGCCAAACTGGGAGCAACCCACCTCTGATCTGCATCCACAATTTTGGCCTTCTTAAAGGGCTTGAAGGGCTCTGTCAACTGATCTGGGGCCCCAATGGGGAGTAGCATCTTGGAGATGATTAATGAGGGTTAATGGTGCAGTGGTTAAAGTGCAGTATTGCCTGTGCATCTCCTCCTCTCCATCTTGGTGAATTGAATTTTAACTGAATTTTAAATTTACGGTCTTTATTTATCATTTTAATGTTGTATATGGTATTTTTATTGAATGATTGTAAGCAGCCTAGAGTCGCCTTGGCGAGATGGGAAGCATAGAAGTTTAATAAATAAATAAAGAGTTCTCTCTTATCAGTAAAAACCTCCTTATTTCCAAGTTGAATCTCCCTCTGAGGATCTTCCACCCATTGCTTCTTGTCCTGCCTTTAAGTGCTATGGAGAACAACATTCTCTTCCCTGTGACAGCCCTTCAAGTATTGGAAGACAGCTATCCTGTCTCCCCACAGTTCATACCGTCCCTTCCCCTTCTTTGCCATGTATTTTTCCGTGGGCATGAAAGAGTATAATTAGTACGAACAGATAAGGATGTATTAATTTTGTCAGTGGGTAGCTTATTTTACAAGCAATTGATTTTAATTGAGAGTCATTAATTCAATTAGTATACATTCTTTCTACTTTAGGGTTTATTTTTAGTGTAACTTCTTGGAGAAATACGTGTGTGTCTGTGTGCCTGTGTCTGTGTGTGAGTATGTATCCACACACTTGTATAAGTGTGCCAAATGTACTCATTTATTATGGGGAGAGGAATTTTACTGGCATTGGCTGCAGGTTAAATGAAGTAGGGAAGTATAAAAGCAAGTAAGTAGGAAAGATTCTTGTCCATGTCTATACTTCTTTTTCTGATTTTTATTTCTTTTGGGGTTGAACTGACTTCAATTCAGCATCACCACCTTTTCAGAGAAATATGGCAAACATCTTGCTAATTAGCTGAGGATTCAAATAGAAAGATAAAAACAATTTGCTTAACAGAAAAGGCCGCCAGGAGGCACCTAGACACAAAAGCTCCCTTATCCTCCTTTTTCCCCAGAAGAGATTAAAAGATAAGGAGGAGGAGGATTAAGTCAGTCACACAGTCAGAAACACAAACAATGGCTAGAAACATTGGCTAAGAATGTGGCACCCAACCCAGGGTGAGGGACATAGCTATAAAAATATAGCTTTTCCAATTCTCCTGAGCAAAAATGGAAAGCATGCTGGCTGGGGAATTCTAGGTCCATCAAGTTCAAGTCCATTTTTTAGTTGCCAAGGTTGAAAAACAGTGCCCAAAACCAATACCAGTTCTAATTCCAACAAGAATTTAGACCAGTCTTCTTCCAAACACTGTCATATAACAATAGCACTTAGTCTTATATTCTGCTTTATAATGCTTTACAGCACCCTCCAAGCAGTTTATAGAGTCAGCAAATCTGGGTCCCTTCCTCATTTTACTGACCCCAGAGCAGCAGATTCTGACCAGTTCTGGAGAACTGTTAGTGGAAATTTTGAGTAGTTTAGATTCCCTTTTGATCTCATGAGTGCGCTGCATTTGGAAATTGAGAATAATTTATTTGCATTCACATAACATGAGTTATGCTAGGACCGTGATGGTGAACCTATGGCACGCATGCCACAGGTGGCACATGGAGCCATATTTTCTGGCACAGCAGCCCTCGCTGGCCAGCTCATTTTTGGATGTCTGGAGGGCTGGGGAAGGCTGTAGTATCCTTCCCCTGGAGGGGGAAGGGAATGGAGATTTTGCAGTATCCTCCCCCTGCAGTGGGAAAGGAATGGAGATTTTGCAGTATTCTTCCCCTGGAGTGGGAAGGGAATGGAGATTTTGCAGTATCCTTCCCCTGGAGTGGGGAGGGAATGGAGATTTTGCAGTATTCTTCCCCTGGAGTGGGAAGGGAATGGAGATTTTGCAGTATCCTTCCCCTGGAGTGGAATGGGAATGGAGATTTTGCAGTATTCTTCCCCTGGAGTGGGGAGGGAATGGAGATTTTGCAGTATTCTTCCCCTGCAGTGGGAAGGGAATGGGGATTTTGCAGTATCCTTCCCCTGGAGTGGGGTGGGAATGGAGATTTTGCAGTATCCTTCCCCTGGAGTGGGAAGGGAATGGAGATTTTGCAGTATCCTTCCCCTGGAGTGGGAAGGGAATGGAGATTTTACAGTATCCTTCCCCTGGAGTGAGAATGGAATGGAGATTTTGCAGTATTCTTCCCCTGCCACAGTCACCAAGCCACACCCACCAAGCCACGCTCACAGAACCGGTAGTAAAAAAGTTTCACCACTGATCATATGGCCATCCGCTTAACAACTGCCACGACTTACAACTCTAATTCTGGGCTCAAGTCAAGAACTACCTGTAATAATGAAGAATGCATCTAGTTATAAAGCCTCACTTTATCATACGTCTAGCACTTTTCCCCAAGGATGTGCCCTACTGACCCATTTTTCCCCAGACAGGTGTGAACTTTCCCCCCCAAAAAAAGCCCCAGATAACAGCTGTCCATTATTTTGATATCCAAAAATAGTTTGGGGGACTATTTAGACCCAGAAGCTTTCTTGGAAATGCAGATGATGTTGGAAGCTGATGTTTTTCTTTGCAGCATGCTAGATTTTATTGCTTCACAATTTTAGTGCTACATTTCTAATGACTGTGTATAAGTAAAGAGCCTTCGTTTTATTTGATGATTTTAGCTTGTTACGAGCTGCCTTGGAAAAACCTGCTTTTCAGGGCAGAATGCCGATTTTATAAATATAATATTTAAACATTTAAGGTAAGTTTCCATTTTTTTAAAAAAAAAGAAGTGAAAACATCTTTCTTAAACAAATAAAGGTTTAGGTGGAGCAGGAAGCAGGAACTTGGCATTCAAAAGAAACTCAGAAGTACAAGCTGGTCAACAGAAGAACAGGTTGTTAGGCAGGAATATGATGGGTGAGGATTTTTAAAGCAAGCATTTACTTTTAGATTGAGACTGGTAGCTATTGATGCCCTTTTCAAAATCATAAAATCAAATATCAGGCCCTGTTTTAATTCCAATATATACTAGGAAAAATGGTTTAAATTATCATAGATTCTAACTGTAACTTTGCTCTAATTTTAAGATCAATTTTAGAGGCCTGATTCTCAAGCAAGCTCACCATTTAGTATGCACTGTACTATTCAGTGAAACAGGATTTCTTTCTTTCTTTTTTTGACATCTAGAAATTCTTTCAACAAGGCAATGTTCACTGATTTCAAAAGGATGTGGGCGACTTCTTAAACATGTCTGACTCCCATAGGTAGATACAGATTTCTTGAAGTCTTTTTTTTTTAGTTTTTATTTCTGCTCATTAATTAGGAAGCTGTGCCTGGTAAATTATTCATCTGACTTTTACCAGCATCTCTGTGAAATTCCTAAGGAGGGCTGTGCTGTGAAAAGCGGGTTTGGGAAAGTTTAATTTTTTTTAAGGGAAAGGAATGAAGTATGCTATAATAGAACAGGGGTGAAGACCTTTTCAGCTGTTGTTTTCGCTCACATTCTTTTATGTCAGATGGGTCAAGGAATTAGGCTGACAGGGAAGGGCAGCACAGCAGATGAGCTGGTATTCTCAACCAATTGGGGTACCAAAGGGCTTTTCAGGGGTTCAGGATATTCATCCCTGTTGGAGACACTTGGAAGATAGAGCAGAAAGCATAGAATAACAGAGTTGGAAGGGACCTTGGAGGTCTTCTAGCCCAACCTCCTGCCTAGGCAGAAAACCCTACACCACTTCAGACAAATGGTTATACAACATCTTCTTAAAAACTTTCAGTATTGGGGCATTCACAACTTCTGGAGGCAAGTTGTTCCACTGATTAATTGTTCTAACTGTCAGGAATTTTCTCCTGTTCTAAGTTGCTTCTCTCCTTGATTAGTCTTCACCCATTGCTTCTTGTTCTACTCTCAGGTGTTTGGGAGAATAGTTTGACTCCCTCTTTTTTGTGGCAACCCCTGAGATATTGGAACACTGCTATCATGTCTCCCCTAATCCTTCTTTTCCTTAAACTAGACATACCCAGTTTCTGCAACTGTTCTTCATATGTTTTAGCCTCCAGTCCCTAAACATCTCTGTTGCTCTTCTCTGCACTCTTTCTAGAGTCTCCACATCTTTTTTACATCGTGGCGACCAAAACTGAATGCAGTATTCCAAGTGTCAATCCAAGAAGATTGATAGATGACCATCTCCAACATCTTGCACAGACAGAATGTAAAGAAAGCATTTTGCATTTGCCAAAGACAGGAGACAAGGAGTTCCCAATAGGTAGAAACTGAAAAAATGAAGGTCTTCCCTTGACTCTTAAAGTTGGTATGTCTAGAGATGTGGTACCATGTGGTTTCTCTCAACATACCTTTAGATTGTCTCCTTGACAAAACAACGCTAAATAAAAATAGCCCTGCCTATAAAATCAGAGAAGAAGCAGGAGGGGGAAGATGAATCACAACCTACACATTCCTGCAGCAGCTAAGCTGGGAAAAAGAAGAATTAAATTGATTGATCAAACTGAGATAAAAGGCAGAGCACACCCTGGAAGGCAACCTACACGTTTGGCCATTAAATAGTTTTTTTAATTATTTAAATCCAAGGGTGTAGAGTCTTACATTAAAAAGGAAGGTGTAGTTTCACATGAAGAAAAATCTCTGAGGTCAACCTATATAGCAGTGATGGTGAACCTTTAAGTCACTGAGTGCCCAAACTACGTGTGCACGCATGCGCAAACTGAAAGGTGCACGCGCAAATGAGTGTGAACAGGTGTGCGCATGCGTGGACATGCACACATATGCAGCAGAGACCTGAAGACCAGCTGGCCGGTGGGAGGCAGGGCATCCCAACACCGGCAGTGCAGCAAGAGGTAAGATCTTTTTCTTTCATGAGCTTCTGTTTCATCGTTTGCAGGGAAACAAAAGCTCACGAAAGAAACACCCCGGAGATCTGACGTGGCTTTGTGTGCCACCTCTGGCACGCATGCCATAGGCTCGCCATCACAGCTATATAGAGTACCCAGGATTTTTCAGTCAAAAACACTGAAGACATCTTCCCGTGGATGTCTGGAGAATCTGGTAAAAAGAAAGATGGAGAAGGTGGAGATGAAGCTGCATTTTTGATCATACCTCATGGACACTCCCGCATCTCCCAAAATCTTCAATATTCATTTAAGATTCTAGCCTTGGGGAGATGTGAAAAAAAACACTACGCATAACTCTATCTTAATCAAGCATTACTCTTGCCATCTAATGCCCAGGATCAATAAAAACAAAATACATTAAAATAAGTGGCTTATTAAGTCCTTGTCTTCATGGGTTGTCCAATCTAATCACTATTAGCTTGCTAATAACTATTACCGGTATTGTTGGGGGCAATCCGCTGACACCATTTAGAGCAGGGGTGTCAAACTCGATTTCATTAAGGGCCGCATCAGCGTTGTGTTTGACCTCAGGTGGGCGTGGCCAGCTATACGTCACTCGTGTCAGGGGTGCCTGTGGTTGCACGAGAGCTCTGTCAGCAAAAATGGGCTGTTTCCAGGGTGGCCCTGCAGGTCAGATCGAAGCATCCCACGGGCTGGATCCGGGTCCTGGGCCTTGAGTTTGACACCCCTGATTTAGAGAGTTTTGTAAAGCAGCGTTCTCCAACCTATCTGGCTTGATAGAGGTGGTGGCAGTGGTGGTAGGGAAATGGATGGTTTTGTCTCTATGCGCCTCTTTCACAAATACAGCTACATGTGCACGTTGCTCACCTACCACTTCCATGGAACAGGCTGTGGCCCAGCATTGGGCCACGGATTGGGAGTTGTAAAATACTATGAAATAGTATATAAATCTAAGTGCACTTATTATTTCTTGTCAAGATTCAACTGCTTTGATTCTTCCAAACCTTTTCAACTTGCCAATGAACTGGGGGGAGGGAAGGAGGAAATAGAATGCTGAGAATGTGTGCGTGGACCGTGGAAGCCTGGCAACCATCAAGGTCACCACTGCAGGTGCTTGAGAAAGAGGTGGACAGTTCTCATAACAAAAGGGCGTCTCATAATTGGACAATGCTATCACCCAGAGGTGGGAAGAAAGGGAACTAATGTTTAACTAGGCAAGCCTTTGTGTGGGAAAACCAGAGCTGGTTTTGATTCTTTAGTACCAAAATGGTGTATCCAATAAAGTTTTACTTTTGGGAATTCAAAGCTCACGAGTCTTTCCTTATGTTGGATTCATTAGATTCGTACAATCAAATACACTTTTATACAGAGATGGTGTCATCCTCTGTTTTGCTTGCTACGCTTGCTTGCTATTGGCTGCCATGGGAACGGGGTGTGTGCATAATATTGGAGAAGGGAATTATATTGTACTGGAGGAGTCTTGTTCTCACCATCTTCTGCGCATGCTGGTGGCTGATATTTGGACTTGATGAGGCTGTTTGAAGATGCACCCCACATGACACCTTAGGAAGTTGCAAATTGGACAATGGGTTGGGGAACTGGGGGGAAGGTGCTGGGTAAACGTTTGATATGTGTATGTTCCCGCCTTTCTGGCTCAGATCTTGCTTTCCTTTAGCTGTTTTCACTTCATATCTAGTAGAAGTACTTTAGCTCTATTAAAATGGAGTTGAGGTTTTCCTTTCTTGGATACTGAAGAAGGCATGCTCTGGCAGCTGTTCCCAGGGACGTTTCAGAGCTAACCAGGTCTTCTGCTCCCCTCCTCCTTCTGCTCAGCTAATTCACTCTCCCTTTCAGTGAGACTTACATGGACGCGCCATTGTTCCCAAGCCTCCTGAAGAAGGTGTAAAGCATGGGTCATCCTGAGATCCTCTCTTTCAGCTGCCTCCCAGTCATCCTCTGGTTTTCGGCTGGTTGTGACCCTTGCCATCGTCTTCTCTGCTGGTTGTAGGGGTTGGACATTTGGGTGCTCCCCCCACGGAAGCTTTTAACTCCAGGATGGGTGTGAAGGGTGATCTTGCTTAATGTCAAGCATGCCTCCTTCAATATCCAAAGGAAAACCTCAGCTTTCACTCAGTGATTTCACTGAAATGAAATTATTCAATACTGTATCTACAAGTTTCACCACCGAGCCCCCCCCAAAAAAAATCCAGTCACGTACAACAGTTATTGAATGTTGTATAACTTAAACCTTACAATCCTCAAAACCACAAACCACAATAGCAACATGCTATTATTTTGATTTTTATTATGCTTCTGGGTTTCTGTTAGAAAAGATGTGAGTTGCAGATTCAAATATGAAGCACTGAAACTCACGATGCCGTTCCTCCATTTTGGATAAGTTACTAAAGCTCAGAGGGACTTACTTCTCATAAAATATATACAGGCCTTTAAATATACAGTTTCAAAACAATAGAGTGAAAACGATGTTTCTTAACCTTATTACTTTTGGGACCTTTTAAAAATTATGGAAGACACCAAACAAGCATTTGTCTGTATGGCTTAAATCATTAAAGAGGGTGTGGTGGCTCAGCGGTTAAGACAATGAGCTTGTAAGCTGGAAAGCTTACAACCTGGGTTCGAAACCCGAATGCTACATGATACAATGATCTCCCATTACTTCAGAGGGGGGTTCCTAGTGGTTTTCCAGCCTGGGTTGGTGGAACTGGCCGCAACCCTGGCCTGCCACACCCCCGAACCGGTCTCTTCTCCCATCGCCGGCATGTTTCTGCACATGCACAGCACAGTTTTCAGTAAACTGTGCACACACAGAAATGTGTGACAGCCGCACACGTGAGCGAAGCAAGCAGCGCGCCTGCAAAATTTTTGTGTGCGCGCAAGACACCCTCTCTCAGTAAATCGATAGTAAACCGGTTAGAAACCCACCACTGCAATACTTGCCCCAGCTCCTGCCACCCTAGCTGTTCGAAAACATACAAATGCAAGTATATAAAATAGGTACCACTTGGGTGGGAAGGTAACAGTGTTCTGTGTGCCTCAGCATATAGTTGTGTTAGCCACACGATCAAGAAAGTGTCTTTGGACAACACTGGTCCCCTCAGTGAAGAAATGGAGATGAGTATCACCCCCTAAGGTCAGATACGACTGGAGAGGGAAAATCTTTACCATATTAAAAACTAAAAGAGATGCATTCACTGCCACTACTCACAATTGTTTGGTGGTGTATTATTTTTCAACAGTCTGATTAATAATTTGTGGACCTCTGAACAGGGCTTGGAGGCCCCCAGGTTTCTCTGACCACATTTTGAGAAACACTGGGGTAGACATTGAAAAATAAATGAAACAAATAGGGACGCTGGTTGTCTACCCCTGCCTTACCTTGTCTAGAACAAGACTAAACTAAACATTTTTTTTCAAGATCACCTCAAGTTATACAGTGCTAAGGGCAGGGAAGAAGCTAATATGTTTAGCAATAAATATAATCACACATGGAGAAGAAGGGACTGTTTCATGGCACCCAAGCAAATATTTAACCTTCTTATGCCTGCAAATTTATGAACAACAGCTATATTCCTTCCCATTAAATATTTGCCTCTGTTTAATAAGGGAACTCCTGAAGGTTAAACATTAATTTTTTTTCTTTGTCCTAGGATTGTTTAGTGCCCGGGGTAATAAATATTTAGCTAACAGAGCCATTATTTGACTCACTAAAATCCAACCATCAACTATTCTTTTATTTTAGCAGGTCAGTTATTCTTAGTTTTGGCCTAGACTCTGAATATTGTACTGGTTCTTTTCCAAGGTGTCAGGGTCTTTAGTTCATTAGCACCCAATTAAAGAAGTACTGGTTTGCTTATTAATCAAAATGCATGTGATTAATTAACTGACTTTACAACATTTGCTCTAAATAAAGAAGTCACACTTTATGAATACAGTCTAATAAAATGGTACATTTTCCAAAGATACAGTGGGAAACTTAAGAATGTAGAACTGCAGCCTTACACTGTATAAACTTTCATTTATATGAAATAATTCAGTCACATTTTTGAGAGCCATGTTTTTTTTTTTACGCTAAGATAACTCCTTAATGCTTTACTTAGACTGGAGACTGGACTACTCACTGAAATTGGCAATAACATCTTACTGGCTGAAAATCAATTTTCTCTAGGGCTACTGTTCTTTTTACTGCAAAATATCTTGCAGCCCAAATGGTCCAGAACCGTAGCCAGCAAACGTCTCCATTTGGGAATGTCTCTGATTGGATAAAATGGTTATCAAGCAAAGCCTGGAAGATAGGAAGCTCCAGAATAAACTTGTAGCTGCCCCAAGGCTATGTTGACTTTATAATAAAAGAAGGAAACGACAACCCACACAATACTTATACAAATTACTATGACCCAAATATGGCCAGGTTTTTTCTTAAGATGCTTCAATGCTCTTCCCTCTGCAATCATAGATGGTAAATAGAAACACCTCTCTGCCTTTCTTGAAATGAAACCATAAAATATCTCTTCTTGATGAATAGATTATATAAGGAATTACTGTATACTCCCAGCTAATTCAATCCTTATTAAATAGGCTGCCTGGCTGTTCAGATCAATGGTATTTAGAATGTTTCTTAATATTTAAAGAAATAAATAATACACATTACAATGTATATTAGTAATGGTTAACCTTTTGGTCATCGCAATATGCGCATGATTCCCCCGCCCCCCCCCTGCACAAGTGCGTGCGACCCCTCCTCATTCACTGCCCCCGCACATGTGCGCACAACCCCCTGTACCCTGTTTTGGGCCTAGTAGGCCTCCCTGCAGCCTCCTGGGACACCCTCCCCCTGGTGCTCCCCCTGTGCTCCGCCTCCTGTGCATGCACACATGACCCGCCTGGCCCTCCCTATATGAACCGTCACCCCAGCTCAGCTCCACTGCGAATGCGCGTGTCTCCCACATGTGCTCAATCCTCCACGCATGCATGGCAGAGACCTGAAAATCAGCGGGAGGCCCATGCGCATGCACGATAAAGCTGAGCTGGGGTGCCTTAGATTCACCTTCACGGATTTATACAGTACCAAAACATATTGCTGGTGAAATCCAATCCCAGATGAGGTCAGTATTACTTTTAGGAGGAGGCGTTTCCAGAGAACAGGCACCATGACATAAACGCAAAGCTTTCTGGTCTCACACTCCCTAATTTTCCAAAATTAAGCCATTATTCACACCTTTTTCAGAAGGATCAATTCAGGATGACTCAGGTTGAAGTAGGCTCTCTTGCAAATACCCAGAAACCAAGCAATATAAGGACTTCGTAATCAAAACTAGGAAGAATAGGTTGCTAATGCAATTCGACTTTGGTTTACGTGGGGCACACAAAGTAGTTTAATGAGACCACGGGGCAGCAATATCCAGGCTTCTGAATCAGTTGCATTTTGTGGATGATCTTCAAAGGCAGGCCCATGGTATTGGTATGACAATTTCAAACCAGCCCAGAAACTAGATCGAGGAATCCAGTGAGGGGTCCAGATGTACAACAGGTGAGTCAGTTCATTGGAAGATCAGCCAATTTGCCTTTGCCTCTACTGTCAGACTTAATGTACATGCACTTAACGTCCTGAGCCACGGTGGTGCAGTGGTTAGAATGCAGTACTGCAGGCTACTTCTGCTGACTGCCGGCTGCCTGCAATTTGGCAGTTCAAATCTCACCAGGCTCAAGGTAGACTCAGCCTTCCATCCATCCGAGGTGGGTAAAATGAGGACCCAGATTATTGGGGGCAATATACTGACTCTATAAAACCGCTTAGAGAGGGCTTTAAAGCGGTATATAAGTGTAAGTGCTATTGCTATTGCTATCCTGCCAAATGAAGAGCAGAGTGCCTGATCAAATGAAGAGCAGAGCTCCTAAGTTATCCCTTAAGAGCAATGCCATCCTATTGCTTCAAGCTCATGGTTACTGCAGGATTTGAAGGCCAGAAGGGCAGATCCCCAAGATCCTGTCTTTACCTCCAGGGATTCTCAGGAATACACCCCATGTATGCCTATTTATTGGCAAACATGTCATGAAGCAAAATGGATCTGGTGTATATCAACAGGAACATGATATGAAGTTCACCATTAATTCAACCATAAGGACCCAGGATTGAGTCAACAGGCTAGAAACAGAGATAATATTAAACTGCTGATCTCCCTTCCCTCATAACACCTTCCCAGCACCCCCATGTCTTCCTCAGTCTGTCACAACCAGAGTTATACTACCTTGACCTCTTTTGGTAACACAGTTACATACTCAAGAATCAACCAACACACACACAGAGACTCCCACCACAATGCACCATATGCCATTACTCAACTAGAATAAAAATTTCACACTCCCAGACTTGTTCTTCTCCAGGAAAAGCAACTATCTACATCAATAAATCAAGTAAATACTGTAGCTCTTTCTTCATGAAAACTCAGGATGGTTAGTAGGAGGGTTTTATTTATTTTAACACCCACCCACAAGTACCCCTGTGAAATGGTCTGGAGTGAAAGATGTTAACTGGCCCAGCATCTCTCAGTGAGTTCCATGGACCGGTGCGGCTTTCAATCCATTAATCTTAAATGAAGTCTAAAATACTTAAAGTGCAATGCTTTCAGAATCCTGAACTTATCTAAGAATATACTACTGAAACTCTTATTGTCTGTTACCTTCAATTGGATGAAACGATGCATCATAGGACAACAATTTTTGAACCAAAGTACTTCAAATGGGCTACCTTACCAGATGTGTCCAAAATCTGGGACCCATAACTTCTGTGGGATTGAAAATTGGCAATGATTGCCTCAATGCTGCTATGCTGCCATTTCCACCACTCAGAAGTTCAGCAGAACTTGCCCTAGCCCTCAGGAAACTAGGTGGATTATCTGCTCTTTCTGCTACTGGAGAGCAAGTGGATTGGTCCTGCCCTAGCCCTCCAGAGATTTGGTAGACCAGTCCCACCATCATCAGTTGCAGAGCAGTCAGCTGTGGTCAGACCAGTAGGAAGTTGGAAGTCGCTCATGCTCCCACTGGGGTTTTTTGGCCTTGATTACTCTGTTTCTCTGTTAAGGTAGGAAATATTTGTGAAATGATGACCCAATGGGTCATGGATTGCTAGGTTGATTGTAAACATATTTTTGGGCTGCCTGTTTCACAGACAGGGGTCTGTGGTTAGGAAGGGGGAAGAATTGTGTTTGGCAACCATCAGAGTCCTGAAAAGGGAATTGTTACAGCTACTGTATTACTACTTCTTGTGCCATATCCATCTTCGGACATTGGCGATTATGTTGACAATCCTATTTTTGTCAATAGCCGCATGAAAAAGTGCTGCTGAGTTTCGTCCAAACCAGTCCCTTAGGTTTTGAAGCCATGATGTTCTTCTTCTGCCTGGACCTCATTTGCCTTCAATTTTTCCCTGGAGGATTAAGTGAAGGACGCCGTATTTTTCTGGGTGTCACATCACATGTCCAAAATATTCTAACTTTCCCTTTTTAATGGCTTTGATGACTTCCCTTTGCTTTTCCAGGCGCTTTATCACTTCCTCATTACTACTATTTCTACCGTAATATACTTAATATTGATTAATGTACTGGTACTGCATTGTAGCCTCCTTGGAAGGAATTAACACTTGTGGGATTTCCTACTTCAGTGCCAAAGTATCATGGCTGCTTTGAGTATAATAAATAAACATAAATATATCATAATTAATGATATGATATGATATAAAATAACACAATATAAATATAATAAATACAAATATAATAAATAAAAATGGTGGTGGATTTTAGAAGAAAACCTCCTATACTACCACTTCTTACCATACTAGTATCAACAGTAGAGACCTTCAAGTTTCTAGGTTCTATCATTATCTCAAGACTTAAAATGGACACCTAACATCAAAAAAGCACAACAAAGAATGTTCTTTCTGCACCAACTCAGAAACTGCCCAAAGAGCTGCTGATTCAGTTCTACAGAGGAATTATTGCGTCTGTCGTTTGCACCTCCATAACTGTCTGGTTTGGCTCTGCAACCAAACAAGACAGACACAGACTTCAATGGATAATTAGAACTGCAGAAAAAACACTTGCTACCAACCTGCCTTCCACTGAGGACCTGTATACCGCATGAGTCAAAAAGGGGGCTGTGAAAATATCTACAGAGCCCTCACATCCTGGACATAAATTGCTTCAACTTCTACCCTCAAAACTAGACTATAGACCACTGCACACCAGAACAACAAGGCACAAGGACAGTTTCCCCCCCAAATGCCATCACTCTACTAAACAACTAATTCCCACAACACTGTCAAATTATTGACTAAGACTGTATGACTATTATTCTTTTCATCCTTCCTAGTACCTATCTCTTCCCACTGATGACTATAACCATGTTGCCTGTATCTTTACAATTTATATTGTTTTATTTCTTTCCTACTACAATTTGATTGCTTATTAGTAACCTATGACTATCACTAAGTGTTCTATCTTATGATTCTTGATGAATGTATTTTATTTTTCTTTATGTACACGGAGAGCATACGCACCAAAGACAAATTCCTTGTGCGTCTCATCACACTTGGCCAATAAAGAATTCTATTCTATTCTATTCTACTTAATAGTGATTAATGTACTGGTACTGCATTGTGGCTTTCTTGGAAGGAATAAACACTTGTAGGATTTCCTATTTCAGTGCCAAAGTAACAAGGCTGCTTTGAGTATAATAAATAAACATTTCTAAAAACTCATACATGCCCTCATTTTCTTCTCTATCAGGCACATTTGTCAGATTGACCCTATAATCTAAAATAATCCAATTATGCTTTTATTCTTTTATACGTTGCTTCTGAATGCTCTGTTTTATTTATCATCCATGGGACTTGCATCCTATAAATGTAGTAAACAAGCAAATAAACAGGGTGTTAAAATGTGTTTGATTTTGGTTCTTTCAAACATGCAGCATCTGACACTCATCCCTATGATTTTTGGGGGAGACAAAGTGCTGATTTGCTACGTGCCAGTCATACCAGACCCAGGAAAATGCCACCCCAGCAGGCACGCATGGGCTAAAAACAGGTTCCTCGAGAGATGAGCTGTTCCTCCCACCACCTCATTAGTAAGTGATGCTTCCACTGCTGGGTATGACCCCCATCAGCTTATCATCCAACGGCTTGTTGCCTCCCCCACACTGGATGCACAAAATTACTGCAGACCATTCACGAGGCTGCATTGCTAAGGAAACAGTGAAGAACCACAAGAGCCCTTCCCCCAAGCCCAAGCCTTAATTTACCTCCTGATCCCAGAGAAAAAAGCATTATGCAAATACTGCATTTGTCAGCTGGAACAAAAACAAAACTAGAAAGAACGATAAGCAAGGTGTGCTTTAAAAGGGAACTCTCCAACCTGCTGTTTTGTTTGTGGGCAAACTTTTTGTAACCGCATCGGGCAGTTTATGACTTTCTGGAAGAATTAGGGGCAAAATGGAAGCTAGCCTTCTCGGAACATGCACAGCGATTGTCTGGCTGGCTGGTTCACCTTTCCTCCTGGAGTCACAAAATCAGGAGCCTTTGATAGTTTTACAATTCATTCTTGAGAAATGTCGCACAGCGATGGAGAAATGGGCTGGGCTGCACATTGTTCTACACCATATTATAGTTTGTTCTGCTTGGAGGTTTAGAGATTTGCGAACCAGATGAGAATCCATGATTCATAAAACCATGGTTACACAGACCCTAATTTAGAAAGCAATGCAAAATATATACATTTAGTATCCAACAATGTGAGAGGTGGTTTTCTAGGATAATGGATGGATAACAAGTACAGATCAAGAGTGCCTCTGATCGTGCATACAATTTGCCTTTCAGTGAACTTAGCCAGACCCTGAGACCTTTAAGTGAGAAGAATTTTAAGGGCAGTTTGTGAGAATATGTAATATAGATAAAAGGGACCTTGTAGGTCATCTAGTCCAACCCCCTGCCCAAGCAGGAGAACCTACACCATCCCCGACAAATGGCAGTCCAATCTCCCCTTGAAAGCCTCCAGTGATGAAGCTCCCACAACTTCCGAAGGCAACTTCTGTTCTATTGGTTGATTGTTCTCACTGTCAGGAAATTTCTCCTTATTTCTAGGTTGAATCTCTCCTTCGTCAGTTTCCATCCATTGTTCCTTGTCTGGCCTTTAGGTGTCTTGGAAAATAGCTTGACCCCTTCCTCTCTGTGGCAGCTCCTCAAATATTGGAACACTGCTATCATGTCTCCCCTGGTCCTTCTCTTCACTAGACTAACCATGCCCAGTTCTTGTAACTGTTCTTCTTATGTTTTAGTCTCCAGTCCCCTAATCAGAGGTGGTATTCAGCCAGTTCTGGAGAACTGGTAGCAGAAATTTTGAGAGTGGGTAGGGAATGGGGATTTTGCAATATCCTTCCTGTGCCATGCCCACAAAGCCACACCCACAGAACCAGTAGTAAAAAAAATGAACCCCACCACTGCCCCTAATCATCCTCGCTGCTCTTCTCTGCACTTTTTCTAGAGTCTCAACATCTTTTTTATATGTAATACATAGGCATTTTCATTTTCACACATTAGCTATCAGGGGCACACAGGTGATGTAAGTAGCTCTAAGATCTGCACTTTCATTCTCTTCTTGCCAAACACATGTCAAGGTTCTTTTTTGTTGGCAAGCATTCAGAGTTACACTATGTGCACCCAAACTAGAAACTTTTAAGTTGGGGAATAGGGAACTTAACAGCAAACACCCAATTAACTTGTTCTCCTTTATACTCTATAAAAACAATGCACTCGATCACAGTTGGACACAGTTCAAGACACAATGTTGAATCCTTTTAGACTTGGGTATAAAATTCAGCATTTCAATTTAAAATTCCTGGCCAGCTTGGAAGGAAAGAGAGAAAAATATAAACACATATGTTTAATGAATCCAAGTAGATTATCCACTACATGGCAAAAATGATCATTTCAATCAGCAAAAAAGCTGCTTCCAGACCTGACTTATGGATCCAAAACTATCTCTCAAATCTTAAACCTCTTTTTGACTTTTCTCCTTCTTTTCATCTTAGTTGGTTCTTATAAGAATTCCGAAGTTCTAAAATCTGGTGGCTGAGAAACCTTCTCTTTTTGTTTTCTTCCCCATTCTTTTTCCTTGTGTATATAAGACGCAAGTACAAGGAGAATATTGTTTGATATTGAAATATAAGCTGTTCCTGGAGCATTTGGGGATCAATGGTGGAACTAAAGTTTCCAAATAAATCCATTTAATAAGTCTTTCTTTCTCCTGGATGGGAAGGATTTAAACTCCTTAGTGGGAGTTTGGACCAAACACCCAAGTGCCCCTGTCCAATTCTGTAATGCTGTTGTGATATCAGAGAGCTAGTTTTGTGTAGTGATTAAAGAAATCAGGAGATTGCAAGTTTTAGTCCTGTTTTAGGCATGAAAAACCAGCTGAGTGACTTTGGCCAGTCACTCTCTCTTCAGCCCAACTCACCTCACAGGGTTATTGTGGGGAAAATAGGAGAGGAAGGAGTATTATATATGTTCACCGCCTTGAGTTATAAAGTTGGAATAAAAATCTAATAAATAAATAAATAAATAAATGCATAGGGCTTATCTTCCTCTATCCCAATAATTCAAGCATTGTCTTGGTGGTACAGCTCTTTACCTCCAATAGACCGATTAGATCCCACAGATTAGGCCTCCTCCGAATTCCATCCGCCGGCCAATGCCGGCTGGCGACTACCCGGAGGAGAGCCTTCTCTGTGGCTGCTCCAACCCTCTGGAACGAGCTCCCCGTGGAGATTCGAACCCTCACCACCCTCCAGGCCTTCCGCAAAGCCCTTAAAACCTGGCTGTTCCGACAGGCCTGCCCCTCCCCCCCTCAAATGGTATGGTTGTTGTGTGCTTTTAAATTGTGTATTGTTTTGTTTGTCTTTTTATCCCTTATCTGTATCCCCTTCCCTGACTTGGATTGTGAGCCGCCCTGAGTCCCCTCCAGGGAAAAGGACGGCATATAAGTGCAATAAATTCAATTCAATTCAATTCTGTTGGGGCTATGCTACCTCCGTTTTTACATCCATTTTATAAATGTGGATGTTCAGAAAGGTTGCTGTAGAAAACCTAGTTGGCTACTCCAGCTCCTTGGTTTTGATGGCAAAGCACACCAACAAATGCAGAGCAAGTAAAAAGCGACACCTTCAAATAATCAAGCGTTTAAAACAAACTAAAAAGCCTTGCAGCTGTCAGGCTGCAGCCATCTTTTCTTTTGGATCTTTGGCCTGCCACACTTTCTATGCATTTTCTATTGTGGGAAAATGGGAGGGAGGATTGTAAGGAGTTACATACTATGTAGCCATAACAAAATTCTTTCTAGAAAGTCAAGGTCATCCTTTGTCTCTGCACCTGACCGGAACTGGATGGGTGAAACTGCCAGCATGGCAGTGGGAGACTGGACCGTGTGATGGACTTGTGGGTGTGGGGACAAGATCTTGAACTTTCAACTGGTTGGGGAAAACCAGGAAGCTTTCAAATTCGGGTTTTCCCAAATGTGCCAACATGGCTCTCTTTAATAAAATTGGAACTTTGAGCAATACTTTGCCTTGGACTCTGATTTACTTTTGGATGCTATTTGGAACGCTGACAGCAACAAACTGAGAATGCAGAAATTAATTTGGCACTGATGTCTACAATCCCACACAACTCGATGCTCAACACTCACCCTGCAGACGGACATCTGGTTGGTCGTCAGGGTGCCTGTCTTGTCAGAGCAAATGACTGAAGTGCATCCCAGGGTTTCCACAGAGGGGAGGCTCCTGACAATGGCATTCTTCTTGGCCATCCGGCGGGTGCCCAATGCCAGGCAAGTCGTGATAACTGCAGGAAGTCCTTCAGGGATGGCAGCCACTGCCAAAGCCACGGCGATCTTGAAATAGTAAATGGCACCGCGAAACCAGGAGCCGCCATGCACGGGATCACTGAAGTGGCTGATGTTGATGACCCAGACTGCAATGCAGACAAGGGAGATGACCTTGGACAGCTGCTGGCTGAACTCATCCAGCTTCTGTTGCAGAGGGGTCTTCTCGGGCTCTGTGGCCACCATCTGATTCCTGATTTTCCCAATCTCTGTGTACACTCCAGTGGCAATGACAACACCAACAGCTTTGCCTGCAGCGATGTTGGTTCCCTTATGAAGAGAAAAGATATATATATTTTTAGTATTTTATTATTATTAGAAAATTTATATTGCCTCCTATTCGCACATGGTGATTCAAAGCGGCTTAAAGGTAAAGGTTCCCCTCGCACATATGTGCTAGCCGCTCCCGACTCTAGGGGGCGCTGCTCATCTCAGTTTCAAAACCGAAGAGCCAGCGCTGTCTGAAGACGTCTCCGTGACGGCTTACAGAAAATACACACACACAGACACACAGACACAGACACACAGAGACAGAGACAGAGACAGAGACAGAGACACAGACAGAGACACAGACACAGACACAGACACACACACACACACACACACACACACACACATATATATATATATATATACACACACACACACACACACAAATATATATAGGCTTCAGCTGATAAGGAGGAGACCTGTGGCTTAATTGCTAAGACGTTTGCCTAAGATGCAATATAGCACAGGTTCGAATCCCAGTAAGGGTATGGCTAGCTGATGAGAGCTAAACAGCTTGAAATAGATCTATGCTAGTCTCCCTTTATTTATTTATCAGCACAAATAAAACACACACACACACACACACACACACACACACACACACATATATATATATATATATATGTTGTATTTGTGCTGATAAATAAATAAAGGGATACTAGTATAGATCTATTTCAAGCTATTTAGCTCTCATCAGCTAGCCATACCCTTACTGGGATTCGAACCTGTGCTGTATTGCATCTTAATCAGATGTGTTAACCACTAAGCCAACTCTAAATAGATACCTATCACCCCGGCTCAGCTGATAAGGAGTCGAACTCTGTGGCTTAGTGGTTAACACATCTGCCTAAGATGCAATACAGCCCTCTCTAAGCGGTTTATAGAGTCAGCATATTGCCCCCAACAATCCGGGTCCTCATTTTACTCACCTCGGAAGGATGGAAGGCTGAGTCAACCCTGAGCCGGTGAGATTTGAACAGCCGAACTGCTGAACTGCAGTCAGCTGAAGTAGCCTGCAATGCTGTATTTAATCACTGCGCCACCTCGGATCTACCTACCTACACACACACACACACACACACACACACACACACTAAAACTAATAAACTAGCCCCCTACCTCTCATCCCAATGACAACACATCACACTAGCCATTTAATGGGCTCCATCCTACTCTGGGTTCCCCAGGCCTGCTGGTAGAACCAGGTTTTCAGTGCCTTCCAGAAGAGTGTTACAATGGGGACCATTCTAAACTCTGGGAGAACAATGTTCCAGAGAGAGGGAGCCACCACGGAGAAGGCCCTTCTTCTGGGTCCCACTAGGTATATCTCTGTAGGGGATGGGACCCCCAACATTCCTGGCCTCCCTGATTTAGTGTGTCGGGTAGATGTGACCGGTCTAGAGACGGTCCCTCAGATAACCTTTTAGATGATGTTTTCTCATTGGTCCCCTGATATAATCTGACAATGTCCAAAAGTACATGTAAGCAGAAAGATTGGACTATCAGAATGATGACCATAGGGCTGTATGTAATCCTTAGATTAATTTCATAATCTATCTACAAGCAGTTCAGATCTTTTATGCAGCTGGCTTCACAAGAGGAAAAAGGTAACAGAAGGAGAAAATAAAGGACAGCACCAGAGAGAAAATGGGTTACTTACCTCCCCACCACATTTGTTTGTGTATGGGTTACATATCTACATTTCATCTCAGTTCTTTTTTTGGTCTGTGACATCACCCATTGCTGCCTTCAATTTTGCCCACCCTCCTGCTGCCAGAGCAAAGCAATTCTCAGCATTAAAAAGGTTGGCTGGCCTTCATGTACAGGTAGCCCTCAACTTACAACTATAATGGGAGTCAGCCCATTATGGTTTTAAGTGGTGACAGTCATAAAGTGGGTTACCCACCTGACCGATCTGATTTTGTGACCTTGTTGATGGTACTTGTTAAAGCAAATCAATTTGGTTCCGAAGTAAATCCATGACCATTAAGCGAATAGCAATAGCAATAGCAGTTAGACTTATATACCGCTTCATAGGGCTTTCAGCCCTCTCTAATCGGTTTATAGAGTCAGAATATCGCCCCCACAATCTGGGTCCTCTTTGTACCCACCTGGGAAGGATGGAAGGCTGAGTCAACCCTGAGCCAGTGAGATTTGCACCGCTGAACTGCAGATAGCAGTCAGCTGAAGTGGCCTGCAGTACTGCATTCTACCCACTGTGCCACCTCGGCTCGAATGCTGCAGTCTCTAACCAAACCCATTGTGGTGTTCAGGTTTTCAACAAAAATGTCATAAATTGCAGCCGTGTGACCACAGGATGCTGCAAGGAGTCATAAATATAGAGAGTTACCAGTAAACGAAATGCAGTCATGTGCCTGCATGCGGGGGTGAGAGTGGGGGTGGAGGAAGTTAGAAATTTGGAACTAGTTCATAAATACTTTTTGGGAGGTCCATTGTAACTTCTAGGGACACGGCGGCTCAGTGGCTAAGATGCTGAACTTGTCGATCAGAAGGGTCAGCCGTTCGAATCCCTAGTGCCGCATAACAGAGTGAGCTCCCGTTACTTGTCCCAGCTTCTGCCAACCTAGCAGTTCGAAATCACGTAAAAATGCAAGTAGAAATATAGGAACCACTTTTGATGGGAAGGTAACAGCCTTCCATGTGCCCTTGGCATTTAGTCATACAGGCCACATGACGACGGAGATGTCTTTGGACAGCGCTGGCTCTTCGGCTTTGAAACGGAGATGAGCACTGCTCCCTAGAGTCGGGAACGACTAGCCCATATGTGCGAGGGGAACCTTTATCTTTACATTTACTGTAACTTCAAGTAAGTTGAGAACTAGCTGTACTAATTGAACGAGAAGGGACAGTCCAAAGAATATGCTACACTCTAGAAGGCATTTGCAGGGAAGAGGGAGGGAGGTATTATTTCTCCAAAAATAAACATCCAACAAAAATATGTAGAACATCAGATACAAATTATTCTTGGCTGTGCTGCTTTTTTACTGGGTTGCATTCAAAAAACAGTGACTCCTATTTACCTATTTATAGCCTAACATAATAAAATCTACTTAGGTTTCTACCATTTGTCAATCACACATGGTGATTCCCCACGGACACGTGGACAGAGAAGCTTCATGCCAAAAGCAAGGCAGGCTTATAAGGTGAGCTGAGGACACTTACAGAAAAAAGCATGTTCTTTTTATCTTGGTTAACAGCCCTTGGGTCTGGGATTGGATCAGTATGTTTAATGATGGAGACAGATTCGCCTGCAGACAAAAAGAGAATATTGAAATTCAGTTTTCCTTCAAAAGTTAAGAATGACTTGTCTAATAAGACGTTTCAAGTTTGGAATGAACTTGTGTCACAAATCACACATACAACCAAGAATGCAATCCAATGCTGAGATAAGAGGCAGGACAAGACTAGGAAATCAAGGACAGAGTTTTCCTCGTTTTTACTGCTTACTAGGATAAAGTATCTAGGGTTCACCAGATGCTTTGGACCATAAATTCCACCTGCACAAACAGGCATGCCACCTGGAGCAGTGGTGGGATCCCGTCGCAACCGGTACACTGCGATGGGGCCCGGCATCCACCTTGGGCACCTGCGCTGCGCACACATGTGCCCGCCACTGCACTGAGACGCTTCAGCTGCTCGGCGGAAGCTGCCTGTGTGTGTGCAAATGGCCAGATTGGCTTAAAAATGTGTAAGAAATGCTGGCAGGCGGGTGGGCGCACCGAAACACAGTTGCGTTACAGTGGCCACTGCTCCCAGCTGCCACCGGTACGCCCGTACCGAGGCATACCGCCCGGAACCCATCACTGACCTTGAGGCCCCAAATAGGCCTATCTAACTTTAGAACCCAAACTCAGCAGAGTTTTCAGACTCATGCCAGAACCCATCTGCAGAGACACATTCGGGTGAGAGAGACGTTCGCTGAGGATGGGCTCCAGCATGAGTCCAAAATCACTGACCCAGAGTGGATCCTACAACATTATCCAGGGACATGTATAGTTGCCTTCATTCTTACTTTAACCTGTGGAAAACCATCCCATGCAAATGATGACGACATTGTTAGGATTTTACTGCTTTCATTTTAACCTTCATTTAGGGCAGGGGTGTCAAACTCAAGCAGGTGCTTAGATCTGGCCCATGGGGCTGCTCTGGAAACAGTGAAGGACCAGGCCGTGGTGCCTCTGCCAATGAAAACAAAGTTCCGGAGGGCCACATGCGGCCCTCCCGAGCTCCATTTTTGCTGGCAGAGGATTGCAGGAGGCTGTTGTGGCCTAAAACGGAGCTTGGGAGCCCATTTTCGCTGTTAGAGTGCTTGGGCTGCCACAGGCGCCTCCAACACGAGTGACATTGAGCTGGCCATGCCCAACCCGGCCACAGCCACCCGTCCTCCTGAGGTCAAACACAATCCTGATGCAGCCCTCAATGAAATCGAGTTTGACCCCCCTGATTTAGGACTTTCCATATTTCACTTCTACTTATGTTCAGAAATACTTTCCCCCTCATGGAATAGAATGCCTACCTGTAAGAATGGATTGATCTACCCTCAGTGTTGTGGACTTGATCTCAATGATTCGGATGTCAGCAGGCACTTTGTCACCAACTAAAAGATGGAAAATAATGAGAGAGTTTGCTATTAAAAAGGATGCGTGTGTGAAATCCAGCTTCGGTCATTTACAAAATAACGAGAGATTTACAAAGCAAAGTTTAATAGGTATTTGCAATGCTTTGAATTTGATTCCAAAAAGATGCTTCAGAGAATGTGGAGATGTGACACCTGTTTACAACTGTTCAGTAAGTTATCATTTGCTCCTTTTCCCAGGAGATAGCAACAACTGCAATCTCAAGAAATGATGCAGCTGCTTTAAAGAGCTGCAGACAGGTGTTATATCACATTCCCAAGCAGTCCAATGTTTGCTGCAAAATAGAGCATTTATCTTCCAACAGGTTTGTTTTCCTTAAAGATAAATACATGGACAGTGGAAATTCGGATTAGGAACAGATCTAATAGGGACAAAAGCTTTATTTTAAAAAAAGATCATTGCATACCATGTAGAATGGCATTTCTTTTCTAGATCAAAATTTCTGCAGTCATTTTTAAATATTTTTTGTCAAAAATAGCACTACAAACTATTACCATATTTATTCAAAATTGTCCATTTTTTCTGAGAGAGGCAATATTTTTCATTACTTTGTGACGGGATAGTATTGGCCATATATTAGCTCTTTTTTCTAAGGTCTTTGACTTTCTTTTTTTTTACCATTGCCACAAATGATTGCAACAGCAATTGTGTTAACAGCCTTGCAAGAGTCTAGATTCTTCCTTCTTGGCACTGGAAGTAGAAAATGGTGATTTCACAAACTCTGACAGAACTATTCTCAGAAAATTCTAATGTGAGGTGAGAAAGAAAAGATCACAGACATATATATATTTTTTGCAGGGGAAACGGTATTCTGGAAAAGTTTAGCTCACTTCTCATTCAAATAATGTTTTCCTTTTATTTTATTTTAACTGAGGTATCCACACACTTCACGTCCTGTGACAGAATATTGTCCAGATTTCAAAGAGGGAGGGGGAATGAATTCCAGAGGGGCAAGAGACAACACAGTTTCTGTGACTGAAAGAGGGCAAAGCTGATTCCTTCCTAATAATTTCCAGAATATATGTTTTATGGGGTAGTGGTTTTTGATTGGTAAGATTCTGTCTATAGGAGAGGAATAATTTTAAAAAAACCGTTTAGAAGAATTACAATGTGTTCTTGGATTTTGCAGCCTGATATCTCCCCCAAATAAAAATAAAGACCACTGAAATCTTATACAGATCTCTAATGAGAATACTGAAATCTCTTGAGATCAGACAAGATAATGTCAAAATCTCATTCATTCTCTCTGAAACCAGCTCTTTATTTGGGTGCCCAGGATATTATATAAAATGAGTCTTTTTCCCTCCCCCTCACCCCTCATTTTTTATTTTCCAGACTTGGGGCTGAAAAAGTTACTAGCTTCGGTTTAAGTGTTATTTATTACTATACATATTCAACCTTTGTCTGAATAATACTATATGTTAGGTATGATACATACCTAAACAATGTAGGCATTGCAAGAATAATGACATATTTTTGCCTCCACCTCTCTTTTTTTTTCTTTTTCTTTTAGATTCTAAATTCTTTAAAACAAATATATGTCATATCCTTTATAAAACACACAAACAATACAATATTAATGAATCATCCTCGTCATTAACTTTTCCAACACTTCCTGGTGTATATTTTTTATAAGTTTCAGATTTGGGAATGGTTCTTTTGATTATTCTTTTAGTTTGCCAACTACTTTGAGAGATCCTTTCGCAATAAGATGATGATGCCCATATAGGAAACAACCCAAAAGCTAGAACAAAAAAAATCATGGCATCTTTTTAAAAAGGCTACAAATTTATTTATTATAACATGGATGTGGGGGTGGGCTTCAAAATTTTTAACAAGGGGTTCTCTTCCCGGATGCTGGGTGGGCATGGCCTAGTGAACCATGGGGGGGGGGGGGCGTTTTTGCCCTCCCTGGCTTTCTTCGAGGCTCCGGGAGGGCAAAAATAGCCTCCCCAGGCTCCAGGGGCTCTCTTCCTGAACTTCAGATAGGCCTGTTTTTCACCCTCCCTGAGCCTTTGCACATGTCCTACACTTACCTGGATCCAACACGGGCCGCGTGGGAACTGCTGGGAGGAGCGGGTTGGGTTGAACCAGCCAGGAGTGGGATTTGAGGGTCCTCCAAACTGCACAGAAACTTAGCTAGAGGTTCTCCTAAACCCATGCAAACCCCCAGCAGCCCACCGCTGTATGGATGCAAGGTGCCATCTATGCCATCCAAGATGCTGTAAGATGATTTGTTATGTTTGCTGCCACAGACTAACATGGGTAAACTTCTTAAAAGTTCCCAATAACTAATAAACCTTTATTAGTACAGCGGCTGATATTTGAAGGCAAATAAGCAGAAGGCCTATTTCGTGTGGATCTTATGATATAAGAATATAGGTCAACATTAGACACACCAGGCAAGCCAATGGCTGAGATTGTACCTGCTACCTCCACAATATCGCCTGGGACAATGTCTCGGGCTCGGATCCGCTGCACTCCATTCCTGTCTGCTCTGATCACCTTCCCCATTTCTGGTTCATATTCTTTTAGGGCCTCAATTGCACTCTCAGCATTCCTCTCCTGCAAAAAAAAGACAGCTTTTTAGAACTGGAACTTTTCCAACTTAGAAGTCCTCTGAACAATCTGCATGTCTCCGGGGAAAACATTTTTCCACTTGAAATTAAAATAAAACAACTACCCCATTTAGATACAGAGATGGTATCTACCACACGCAGGGCCTTTCTGGTGACTGCCCAGGAGCGCTGCTGCATACCTTGTTTTGAACCCTATGTACTAGTATTGTGATGCTATTCTGCAAATAGAAAATATCCACTTGGTTTGTTAGATTGTTGAACCAGGTTCTTTCTGTTCTGATTGCATTGTTTCATATTGGATTATTTTGATAATTCTTTTATTGCTTTCAAATGACTATTTTGGAAACATTAGCATATGTGCATTTGGAACAAATTTGTCCTCAATTGCCTTCTTTAAAAAGTTGCCCCAGCTATTTTTGTAACCTCATTTACTTTCAAAAATATATTTCCCGCCAATGTCAATTTGGCATGTGTTCAATAAAAATTGCATTCTCTTCTATGCTTGTATCAATTTATGAGCAGAGACAATGGTATGTAAGGCTAGAGCTGAAAACTATCTTTATTTTTAAATTAACTCCCCTAAATTAAACTACTTGGATTAATATCTAGACCAACATTTATTTTTCAGACTGCAACATCCAAAACAGTACGGGGCGTCACTTAGCTTAAATATTATACACAAACTATGCAAAGGAAATTGCCATAAAAATAAATACAAATCTGTATGCATGTCTTTTAAAAATGCAGAATTATGCAGGAACTGAATGGAAAAGATGAATGATTTATTTGAAGGTCATAGAGAGGACGGGGTCAATCTATTCTCCCAAGCACCTGAGGGCAGGTCAAGAAGCAACAAATAGAAATTTATTAAGGAGAAATCCAACAGAACTGAGGAAAAATTTCTTGGCAGCGAGAACAATTAATCAGTGGAACAGCTTGTCTTCAGAAATTGTGGGTGCTCCATTACTGGAGGTTTTTAAGAAGGGATTGGATAGCCATTTGGCCAGAATGATAGGGTCTCCTGCCTGAGCAAGGGGTTGGACTTAGAAGATCTCCAAGGTCCCTCCAACTCTGTTATTCTGTAATCTATTCTGTAATCTGTTATAGGTAAAGGTAAAGGTTCCCCTCGTACATATGTGCTAGTCATTCCTGACTCTAGGGGATAGTGCTCATCTCCGTTTCAAAGCCGAAGAGCCAGTGCTGTCCGAAGATGTTTCCGTGGTCATGTGGCCAGCATGACTAAATGCCAAAGGTGCACAGAACGCTGCTACCTTCCCACCAAAGGTGCTCCCTATTTTTCTACTTGCATTTTTGCATGCTTTCGAACTGCTAGGTTGGCAGAAGCTGGGACAAGTAGCGGGAGCTCACCCCGTTACACGGAGCTAGGGATTTGAACCGCTGAACTGCGAATCTTTCTAATCGACAAGCTCAGTGTCTTAGCCACTGAGCCACTGCGTCCCTCTGTTATAGGTATGAAGCTACAAAGGACAGGAGGCAAACAGATTGACCCCCATCAACTGATAAATGAAAGGCTCCAATAAATATTGTATTTTATAAAAGGAAGTTAACCTTACACTTAATACAACCCTCCCCAATAGAAGGAATAATTAGGAAAAAATCATTTGGACTAAAGTTCTATAAAACAGTCCACCTTTTTCCTTTTGTCAACATATGGACCCCACCTCCAGCTGACACCTGGAGATTTCTCCCCTCAAATAAACATGTGCAGGCAATACACCTTAATCAGTGGAAACTACAGGGACCAGGGGGAGAATGCATGCACCATGGTGATGCAAATCCCACCCTTTTTCCTAATGAAAGTAACATCCCATAGTGTGAAAATTGTATGACAGCATGATGTTACTCCCATCATTCTAATAAAAGCAGAAAGCTTCTAGGGATACCCAGAAGTCACATAACTGAATTAATAATTCTGGATTAAAATTAATTGCCTATAAAATAAAGAATTTCCTTGATGAAATTAAGTGATTCTCATCTATATGTATGGATCATATACTTGCATAAATGGAAACAACTCACATGTGCACACACTTCAGCAGAAATAGAAAGTAGTAGTAGTAGGAATTATGAAGATGGTGTAAATAAAAGGAGTAGAGGGAAGGGAAAGGAAACGAAAGGAAGGGAAGGCAAGGGAGGAGAGGAGAGAAGAGAAGAGAAGAGAATCATCTGGATGGCGGTTAAGAGAGGGGAAAATAAAAGAAAATCAAACAATCTTGTTTAATCATTATAAAAAATCTCTAAGGGGGAAGCTTGCCAATTTTCAAAGGAATCCATAGTTTCCATCAGATGTCTTTAGCCGATAATTTCTTTTGAAAAGCAACTTCTGTGATAAACACCTCCAATTCACAGAAAATGGGAGGTGAGGGAGATTTTTCTCCTCCTTTTGGCAGATACTATTGGAAAAAAATATGTGAAACTGACACAAACTGGATTCAAACTTGCAATTATATCAAATAAGTCCTAAAACTGATGTGAATTGGCTACAACTTGCTTCCTCCCTCCCACCTGAAGACACATCAAAGCCGGTAGGTGACCAGCCTGTTAACATACCTGCCAGACTCCTACCACGGCATTAGCTATGAGGATCATAATAATCACAACAGGCTCCACAAAGGCTGTGGTGGTTTCTTCTCCTTCTTCAAACCAGGCCAGAATCTGCAAAGGGAAGGAGAAGGAGGGGACATTTAGGCAACCATCTCAAAAAACAAACAAGACGAAAGGCAGCCATGGTTGAGGCCTTCGTTCCATCCAAAGGGAGAACTGACCAAAACAAATTTCAGATTTTTTTTTTAAAGAGAAATTGTTGTTAGTCATTAGCAAGTGTGTTTGAGAAGATAGAACATCTCCTCCTACGATGAGGAGAGGAGGATGCTTGAATATAGACATCCATACATATGGAACAGTGCAGTATGAAAACAAACTTATGTTGCCTGTGGAAGAGGTGCAACTTTTAGAAATCTTACCTGCTGTTCTGCTTTTAAAAAAAGGTGTGATTTTGCTTGTAGTTATTTTTGAAACACAGAGAGATTAGCTTAGACTTTAAATCTATCATCTTGAATTTTCATATGAATCAGAGGGAAGAACTTCACAGAAGGAAAGTTTCCAATCCCCTTTCCTCCCACAATCTCAAAGACACCTTCAATCCCTTAAATGCCACTCTAGATGTTGAAGGAAGGGGGCTGAGGAATAACATCAGATGGGAACTGCCACACAATAGGATTCTAAATTAAATTAATGGAAGCTGGTTCCTGGAATAAGTTTTCAGCCTTTTCCTTCCCTAGCAGCTCTATTGCACCTCGTTTTGATTTTTCAGGAATTCTTTCATAGTAACAAAACAGAAGCTGGATCTGAAAAGACCACTGGATTTGCTTAATAATTGCAACGAAAAAGATTGTAAAATCCCAACTGTGGACTACTAGTATCAATATTACCACATCCACCATCTTGCCTCTCTCCCACTCCAATCCCTGTGCAAATGCCACGACTTTATAGAGGTCTAATGGCAATTTATTGCAGGCAAGAGAAGTACAGGAATCGGTTCCACCACAAAACCGCGGTAGACTAAAGCGCGTGTGACTAAAGTGCGGTGACAAAACCGCACCATCAAAACCGTGCGACAACAGCGCGCCGACAACAGCGCGCCAACAGCGCGCCGACAGAAGCGCGCTGTAACATAACCCTAAAAATAACCCTAAACCTAACCCTAAACCTAACCCTAAACCTAACCCTAAACCTTATCTTAAGTTAAATCGTGCTTCTGTCGGCGCGCTGTTGTCGGCGCGCTTTTGACATCGCAGTTTTAGCGCCGCGGTGTTGTCGGCGCGCTTTTGACGTTCGTGGTTATGTCGTGCCACGCAGGAATCAGCAAGTTTTCTTGTTTTCTCTCAAGCTAAGGCTTCAACTAGGCTGGTGTTTATCAGCTTTGGTAATTTTAAGATGGGTGAACTTCAATTCCCAGATGTTTTAATTGTTGTGAGGCTCCTACACATGTGAGATGTGTAGCTATCCACATTGGAAAAAAAAATCAAAATAAAATAACATTCTTCTATTCAGTCACCATCCCATGATCTACACCAGGAAATGATTCTTGTTGAGGCTTCTTCTACTGGTAGTAGAGTGCATAGTGAGGCATGCTGGGAGATGTAGTGCCCACAAGACCATTGCCTCTCCAGATGTAGCCTACCATGTGTTGCAGCGTCCATTGACTGTTGTTAAGACAGAAAAAGCTTGGAAAATGTAATCTGAAAATCAGGTGTTTTTTTTAAAGTGATGGATAGCAAAAATAAACTAACTTCTTCCAGCAAATAATTTTCTCAAGTGGAGGGAAGTGACTAGAATCTCCTGTAGCTACACATCTGACATCAAAAGAAATACTTCAAAGCAGTAGTTACTAAATATAAACTTCTTTAATACTCTCACATTTACTTGTGGATATTTGTTTTTACCATTTTGCTTTTGGCCAAACATTCTTGGACAATATTTCTCAGTTACCTAGCTGCAAAGTTTAATTTTCCTTCTTCTGATGGAAAGCCAGGTCAAAAGACAAAGGAGCTGGAGCCTATTGAGTTAATACTACATTTGAAAACACAACAGATTGTGTTAAACAGGCTGTAGAATCCCCACTGATCTGGATCCACATTGTGGCTTTTCACTTTCTATTGGATTAAACCTTTGATGTTCATAAGAAAATAAAGTTGAGATGAGAGAACAGAAACCCAACAGGACACACTTATTCAATTTATTGTAATCCTGCAGAACAGGAAGGAGGAAAATAGAAAGGAAAATATTATTTCAGACTTTGTATCTCATTATTTGGGATGCGGTGGCTCAGTGGCTAAGATGCTGAGCTTGTCGATCAGAAAGGTCGGCAGTTCAGTGGTTCGAATCCCTAGCGCAGTGTAATGGAGTGAGCTCCCATTACTTGTCCCAGCTTCTGCCAACCTAGCAGTTCGAAAGCATGTAAAAATGCAAGTAGAAAAATAGGGACTATTTTTTTTCTAAACTAGCATTGAATAAAAATTAACCAAAGTTACTAACTACTATCAAACTTAAAGTATCGACTACAATGTAAATATAATGGTGATATGAACAATTAATATTATTACAAGTGTTAGTATTACTGTTGTTATATTTTTAGAGAAGGTAAAATCGATAGCAAGACAATGTAGAATGGAGAACTACAAAGGCTAAACATGAATGCCGATATAGAAGGCTGTATAATTACTTTATATTGTTATGTATGCCTTGGGGTTTTTTTGTGTGTGTGTTTTTCTTTCTGTTTTTAAAGATAAAAATGTTCAATAAAAACTATTTTTTTAAAAAGGGACCACCTTTGGTGGGAAGGTAACAGTGTTTCGTGCGCCTTCACCATTTAGTCATGCCAGCCACATGACCACCGAGACGTCTTTGGACAGCGCTGGCTCTTTGGCTTTAAAACGGAGATGAGCACCGCCCCCTAGAGTCGGGGACGACTAGCACATATGTGTGAGGGGAACCTTTACCTTTACTTTATCTCATTATTTGAAAAGGGACTCCATTTCTGGATACTTGATTATGGCATGGCTGTCCACTTCTTTGTATATCCTTGCTGAATTAGAGCTGGTAGGACCAGCAAAAGGATACTACTAAATTATCTTTGTAAGGTAGGATGGCTACTATGATACACGATGCCACAGGCTGACATAATGATATTGTATTGGCAGTTTAATCTTTAATCCTTCCTCCTTCAGCTATCCATAATTAGTACCTTTATTGATCCACTGCTTCTCTTCAGAGATCTTTAGATCACTCGCTCTAATACAAAACTAAGCATGAGGACTGATGAGACCCAAGATGGCCTTTATCAGATAGTTCTCAACTTACGACCACAACTGGGGGCAGAACTTCCATTGCTAAGTAAGATGGCTGTTAAGTGAGTTGTGCCAGATTTTATTCCCTTTTTCTGCCATGGTTGCTAAGCTGCAGTTGTTAAGTGAATCGTGCAGTTGCTAAGCGAATCCAGATTTCCCCATTGATTTTGCTTGTTAAAAGCCAATTGGGAAGGTCACAAATGACAGTCACATGACCCCAGGATGCTACGTAACCATAAATCATAAATATATGTCAGTTGCCAAACACCTGAATTCTGATCACATAACAGGGGCAAATGCTGCCTCAAAGTGTAAGGACCTTTTGTAAGTTATTCTTTTCAGTGCCACTGTAACTTCAAGCAGTCACTAAATGAATGGTTATAAGTCAAGGATTACCTGTAGATGGAAGTAGCAGCATTCATAAAGAATCCCCCAAATAAAACAAAAACACAAAAGAACCTTTTTTCAAACTTTAAAGGAGATGTGAAATGCTTCCTGAAACAGAAAAAGGATGGAGCATCCTTCCTTATGCAATATTGCTTTAAGGCAGGATTATACATTTCTTTGTGCATGATTGGAGCTCACCAAGCTTGTGTGGCTTTGTTTTAATTTGATGGCATATTGTTTAGGGTTTTTTTGAGAGAGAGAAAGTAATTAAGGATAATAGGTTTGTTGGCCATTCTACAGCCTTAAAAAATCCATACAAATAACACTCAGCCTAAAGAAACTAGGGGGAAAAAGTCCTGAAAGTTGTTAATGTTGTTAACAAGGCCTTTAACCTCTTTTGCCACTACTCAAACATAAAATAAAAGACTTTAGAATAGAATAGAATAGAATAGAATAGCAGAGTTGGAAGGGACCTTGGAGGTCTTCTAGTCCAACCCCCTGCCTGGGCAGGAAACCCTACACCACTTCAGACAAATGGTTATCCAATATCTTAAAAACTTCCAGTGTTGGAGCATTCACAACTTCTGGAGGCAAGTTGTTCCACTGATTAATTGTTCTAACTGTCAGGAAATTTCTCCTCAGTTCTAGGTTGCTTCTCTCCTTGATTAGTTTCCATCCGTTACTTCTTGTTTTACCCTCAGGTGCTCTGGAGAATTATTTGACTCCCTCCTCTTTGTGGCAACCCCTGAGATATTTTATTTCTTCCATCCCTGCTTTCAGCATGTGGATTACGTTTAAGGGATTTCTTTTCATAAAATAACTTGAAAATTGCATTACAGATATGCAAATTATTCAGGCTAATAAAAAGTAGGCAATTGTGAAATTAAAAATAGACCTGAAATATCCTTCGGCTCATTCTCCTTAGGGCTCCTTCATAAGCAGATTGTGATAAGAAAAAAAAAATCACCTGAGATTTCCAATACAATTCATGGCAAAGCTCCCTACTTGTGGTGGGGTTCAAAAATGTTTATTACTGGTTCTGTGGGCATGGCTTGGTGGGCATGGCCTGGCTTGGTGGGTGTGTCAGGGGAAATCTCCATTCCCTCCCCACTCCAGTTGAAGGTTACTGCAAAGTCCCTATTTCCTCCCAATCAGCTGGGAGGCAGAGAATTGATGGGGGCGGGGCCAGTCAGAGGTGATTTACCCGTTCTCCAAACTACTCAAATTTTCCGCTACTGGTTCTTCAGAACTGGTCAGAACCTGCTGAATACCACCTCTGTCCCTAGCCTTCTTTGAGTTGAGCTTGAGTTGAACTTGACTTCTAGCCTCTCCATGGATGTGTAATTGGCAATTGTTTACTATTGCCTTCTTCCAGGACATTTTTTTAAAATTAAATCTACTGCACTGGGTTTCTTAAGTGGTCTCCTATTTAAGTACCAGTCACATCTGATTTTGCTTTGCTTGCTGAAATCAGCCCAATGCAACTAAGTGTTAAGGTCCAGCTGGTGCATCTTGTATTCCTAACATGACATCCCTTTTCCACACTCTTTAGTTCCATCCCCTTATTTAAACAACTTGAAGTATATTGTGGAGGATAAATAATTTTCTCCTTACATACGTGATACTAAACTGCATGGAAGATAGTGCAGGCAACCTGAAGCTGCCAAATGACCATGGAAGAAAAGGTGACAGACCACATGGGACTCAATATATGGGTACAATAATGGACCATGTGAGCTGTGGTGGTGCAGTGGTTAGAATGCAGAACTGCAGGCTAACTCTGCCCACTGCCAGCAGTTCAATTCTCACCAGCTCAAGGTTGATTCAGCCTTCCATCCTTACAAGGTTGGTAAAATGAAGACCCAGATTGTTGGGTGCAATATGCTGACTCTGAGAAAACCACTTAGAGAGGGCTGTAAAGCACTGTGAAGCAGTGTATAAGTGTATTGTTATTGCTATATATCAGAAAGTTCAGCCCTTGGAGGTTTTTTTTAGAATCATAGAGTTGTAATGACCTGTGAGATCACCAATGCTCTGCACACTGTAGAATCCGTTACTCCATCACCAACAGATGACTATCTGGAGAGGAGCAGAATGCAGAGGCACTGAGTCAGCTCCCAATAAGGTCACCTCATGTTGTTTTCAGATCTTGCATCAGATCATGTTATAATTTACATTATATTTCTAAGTCTTCTGAATCAGCTAACAGGGTAGGTACATAACCTGCAACTTTGAAGGTTTGGGGGCTCTTCCGCAGCCTTCTGGCAAGGAGCCCCTACAGCTATATGTGGCTGTAAAAGCTACTTTGATGCATCTTTATCCAAAGACTTTCATTTCTTATTTAAGCAGGCATTCTGCCCACAATAAAACATAATTGAAATTATACAGTGCATCCTATTTTCTCTTTTCCTGGCCTCCGTTTCTGCTCTTCCCTCCGTTGTCTGCTTGTCACTAAGTGAGATTTGCTTGATAAGGTCTATGCATGTACTTGTGTGGGAAACAGAATTTCCTGCTGCTATTGTGAGACATATGAAATGTTAAAACAAAAATCTGGAGGCACGTACTTTCTATAACTTTCAGCCTATGTATATTTTCAGGATATGTTACTTATCCACTCTGTGTGTGTTTTGTGTGTGTGTGCGTGCGTGCATGTATGTGTATGGGTAAAATATACTTTTGTTTTGAGAGCAGGCAACAGAATTTCATTTTTAATGTGGACCAGTGTGCTCACAATAAAAAAAAATATATGACAAGGTTATCTTAATCTAAACAAGATTCTGGTTATCGACATGCGAGGTTGCTCAGCAAATCCAATTAAAACAAGGATTCTCAAACTTTTTGTATCGTGGACCGCTTTGAGAATTTGGTGAAACCTATGGTCTCTCCTAAGAAAAAAAAGGTTTTAAATTTAAACACATAAAATAAAATACACAGATATTGTTTTATATCTATGAGGAAAGTAATATATTCAAATACAGATATTATTATTATTAAAAAATGACACATACATTATTAGTTGTGCTTCTTTGTAAATCTTTTATTAATCAGTAAAAAGCTAGTACCCTTTAAAGATATAATGTGGGAGATTTTAAGAGCATTTTTGAAGTCTAGCAGTCACATATTAAATTGTTAAATTGTTGCCTAGATACATTTTTGAACTGAATTTCAGCTACAAGTGAAAAGAAAACTGTATTTCTTTTCATCCAAGTTCAACACCCCCCTACCCAAATAATATATCTATGTTAAGAACTTCTGAAAGGGATGAAGGTATAAAGCTGAGAACCAGTTTGGTCTCATGGTTTAGGCACCAGGCTAGAAAGTAGGTGACTGTCAGTTCAAGTCCCACCTTAACCTTGAAAATCAACTGGATTACTTTGGGCCAGTCGCTCTCTCTCAGCCCAACCCTTCTCACAAGGATGTTGCTGTGTGGGAAATAGGAGAAGGAAGGTGTGTTGGATATGTTTGCCGTCTTGAGTTATTTGTAAAAATAATAAAGGCGGGATACAAATAAATAAATAAAATTAAAGTTTCCATTTAGCCCAGCCCTAGAAATCTGTACAAACAGAGCTGAGCTAGAAGACCATGATCTGATTGGATATCTGGCAATTTTCTGTGCTGCTATGATATTTCACTCCAAAGCAAACTAGAAAAAACAAGGTTTTTCTGTGAGATTAACAATTTGTCTCCTGGTTAGGGTTAGGATTAGGGTCGGCATCTGTATTTGTAATCATGTTCCATGACAGGAGTGTCAAACTCAAGGCCCACGGGCCACGTCTGGCCTCTGGGATGCTTAGATCTAGCCCGCGGGGCTACCCTGGAAATGGAGAAGGATCGGCCCGCAGTGTCTCTGCCAGTGAAAACAAAGTTCGGGAGGGTCACCTCCATTTTTCCTGGCAGAGGGTTGACGGAGGCAGTCGCAGCCAAAAACAGCTCAGGAGCCTGCTTTCGCTGGCAGAGTTCTCGGGCCACTACAGGCGCCCCAGACATGAATCACGTTGAGCTGGCCATGCCCCCTAACCACCATCCTTGAGGTCTGATGCGGCCCTCAATGAAATCGAGTTTGATACCCTTGTTCTATGAGTTGAACATTTAGTTACTAGGAAATCATTTGAAGAGCTTCATTTGTTAGTTTTTAAAACTTTGTTTTCGACTATAGCTTTTATATCATTTTACTGTTTGGTCCGTCAACCGCCTAGAGGCATGCAAGTGAGATGGGCGATCTAGAAATTTGATAAATAAATAAAAGAAATCTCAACTGAGGTAAACATACTTACAAAGGAAACAAAAGCAGCCAAGAGAAGGATGCGTACTAGGAGATCTTCAAACTGCTCCAATATTAGTTCCAGAAGTGATTTTCCTACAAAGTTAATTTAAATCTGTTAGAATAATAAAAAAAACCAGAATAAAATAAGTAAAAATCAAGAACATGGGGTCATAACCTCAAACTGAGAGGTGGGAAGTTCAAAAGTGTTCTTAGAAAGTATGACTTCACACAGAAAATAGTAGAAACTTGGAACCAACTTCAGCTGCTGGTTCAATCATCAGTAATTGAGTTTAAACATGCTTGGGACAAACACGTGTCCATCATCCGACAAAAATAAAGAAATAAAACAAAGATTAATAAATTTCTAAAATAATGAATTAAAAATTAATTAAAAAGACATTATAAAAGACAAATACACTCAAAGGGCAGACTTAATGGAACATTAGGTTTTATTCTGTCATCAGTTTTTTAAGTTTCTATCCCAGAAATACCCCTTACATATGTATTTTAAAAAGTAGGATGCGTAAAAAAAAACTATAGATGAAACTAATTCTGTCAGAATGAAAAAAAAAATGCAAACTTAAGTATGCTTCTATCTCCCTTTGATAATAGGAGGCTTATGTTTGACCTTCAAAAGCAAGGAATTGTTCTTGGATGGTATTTTTAAATGTATATAAACCAACATGAACATCAATAAAAATCCTGGCACAGCAAAAATGTAACATGTCAGAGAGAAAACTAGAATGTAATCACTAATACTTGGCAGAGGAGTAACACCAATGGAGAAATACAAAGAATGGGACATTTAGACAATGGTATCCAGACTACAGTAGGCCCTTTTGTCACAATTTGGGACATTAGTGCAAGAACCACACATTTTATGGTAAACATGCAACCATATAAAGATATAATTCATGATAAACAGGATACTGGATTTTTCAGAGTATAAGACGCACCAAGATTCTGAAGAGGTAAATTTTTTAAAAAAGTTTTTGCACTCTACAGGCCTCCCAAACCCTCTGCACGTCTCATTTTTTTGTGAAAAATGGGGCATGCAGAGAGTATGAGAGGCCTGCAAAGTGCTACTGGGGGCTGGGGGGAGAGAAAAAAACGAACAAAAAAGGGCCCATTTTTTGCAAAAATAGGACACGCATAGTCTTTAGGTGGCTTGTAGAGTGCTCCTGGGGGGTGGGAGGTGGGGAAACGAGAAAAAAACTTTTTTTTTCAAAAAACAGGCCTGCAAAGTGCTACTGGGGGCTGGGGGGGAGGGAAAAAAAACGAACAAAAAAGGGCCCATTTTTTGCAAAAAACAGGGCATGCATAGGCTTTGGGAGGCTTGTAGAGTGCTCCTGGGAGCTGGGGGGTCAAAAATGAGCAAAAAATGGCTCATTTTTGCCCTCCCCAGTCCCCAGGAGCACTTTGCAGGCCTTCCAAACTCTCTGCATGTCCATTTTTGTGGAGGCCAAAAATGCGGTATTCCGTGTATAAGACACCCAGATTTTCACCCTCTTTTTCGGTGGGGGGAAAGGGTGCGTCTTATACTCTGAAAAATATGGTAGATAAAGGAGAATTTTTGTAGCTGAGGGATGAAATGATGAGTCGTGGGGCTTTCTGAGCTTGGTTGTTTTCTTGGGGATGATTTATTACCCAAACTAGATAACGTCTTCAGTACAATGGTGATGTTACCTAGTTTCGGTTATGGAACGTCTGCAAGAAAACAACCAAGCTCAGAGAGCACCAAGGACTCCTCATGGTAAACATGATCATCCTCTCAGACTGATTACACAAAACATTTCCCATCCAGATCACACTGGTGGGTATCTTAAATATTATCACTTTATTCATCCCATGAGTGGCAAAAAAGTGATACACTTGAAATTTGGCACGTATCTTCCTCTTGGCTTCTAGGTGCTTGCTAAGAAAGGATTTTTCGAAATGACCATTAGATCATTAGTATTTCTTATACAGTAATTAATACGCTCTGATGCTAAGGAGTTCTACTCTCCCTCCCCACCTGAAAAGAATTCTGTTCCAACTGCCAATTGCCTTATATTAACACACTCCGATGCTAAGCAGCTAGATATTCTACTCCCCCTCCCCACCTGAAAAGAACTCTGTTCCAACTGTGTAGTTTCATTGCAAAGCACGGGTGTCCAGCTACTAGTAAATAAATAAATAGATAATTAAACGATTGCAAATAGGAATCAAGCTTACCTTCTTCAGCTGGAAGTTCTACAGGTTTCCAGTGGGGGATCCACAAAGCGCAGCCAATGGGAAGGAAGGAAAAAGAATAAAAGATTGTTGATTTACAGAGATATGGACTTTACCCAGTCTTTCAGAAGCTCCATGTTTTATTCTCCCAATAATCAATGATTTCGCAAGTGCTAAAATTGAGGAAAAACAACCTATTTCCCCCCATTCCCCCACAGTTGCCTTGCAGTGAGATGAGCGGCAAACAAATTTAATAAATAAATAAATAAATAAATTCACCAAACTCACTCTAGTGTCATCAGATACTAACAAATGGATCTGACAATTTCTATTGTTAAGTGAGACATTTGTTGTAAATTTTGCCCCATTTTATGACCTTTCTTGCCACAGTTGTTAAGTGAATCACTGCAGTTAATAAATTAGTAACCTGGCTGTTAAATGAATCTGGCTTGCCCATTGACTTTGCTTGTCAGAAGGTCGCAAAAGGTGGCCACGTGACCTTGGGACACAGCAACGGACATAAATATGAACCAGTTGCCAAGCATCTGAATTTTAATTGTATGATCATGGGTCTGGTGCAAAGGTCAGAACTGTGAAAAAACAGTCATGTTACATTTTTCAGTGTCATTGCAACTTTGAGCAGTCACTAAACAATCTGTTATAAGTTGAGGACTACCTGTAATGATATGCCATCCAATGCCCATAACCCCATGCTGTACCATCACTATTCCACATGAATAAAAGACAAATTATAGCATGAAATTGGCCTCCACATAGGCTTTTCAACATAATCATTTGGCATAGCATAGAAAAACCTCAAAGAAGTAGTGCAGGATCAGAAGAGGTGGAGAGAACCTGGCCCATAGAATTGCCAAGAGTTGGACACAACTGAATGGATAACAATCATCATGATCACAGGTTTTTCAAAATGCCATCTTTGATGTCCAAGAGCCCTGGATATATGATGGAAAGCTGGTTGGAGGCCAGAAAGAACTTTTCTATTTCCCATCAAGTGAATACAAGGAGGTTTGGATCAATAAATCACCCCACATGATTTGTTAATATAATCCCTAAGCCCTTCATCTTCTTTTTCTTCTTTTTGGCATCTACTAAAAACATTACATAAGACTATCCAAACTTTATAATTCTAATCTAACCCATCTAATCCACAACAACTGCAGCCAGGGTTGAAATAACTATGACACGGAAAAACTTTTCACCTGGATTTTCCTAAGCATATTTTCCCCTCCTTGAAAACCATAAGAGAATTCATAAATAAGCTAATGAAAGCCTTTGTTCTGTAGTTTTGTGTTTATTGGCAAAAGCAAAGATTACATCTGGCTGACTTGTAATATAATAGGATTGTTTTGAAAGCATTGTGTTTCCTTATTTCAAATTTCAATGTGCTTCTAGTTATAGGAATTTTTCGTATCATTTTGGACAGGTAAGGGTGAATGTTAACTTCAGGGATCGCCTTACCCCAACCAAGCTGGCTTTTTGTAAGAGTCAGTCCTTTGCTATTGCTTTTAAATGCTTTAAATTGTTTTTATTGTTTTTATTGTTTTGGAATTGTAAGCAACTCAGCGTCATTGATTGAGTTGGATGGTTATAGAAATTGAATGAATGAATGAATGAATGAATGAATGAACGAACGAACGAACAGAACAGTAAAGGCCTACAAAATATCTCCTCACCCATTTTTTAATCCTCATAGTAGCCTTATGAATTAGTGACCTAACCTAGTTTTTTTATTTAAAAAAATTATTTGTTAAGTCATAAGTTTGGGGGTTTCATAGAACCCTAAGCCATTGACATTGGATTACATGTTTATTATTTTTTAGCATACGATGAGAATGTGAAAGAAGAAAAGTAAACATATATACACAGTTCATATGTTACATGCTGTAACAATATAGACACATCATACTGAGCTCAAATTAAACATACCACATCACGTCTTAGCACAATGAATGAATCCACACACATCTAAATTTAGCTTGATGGTTGAAGTGCATTTTGAACCTAGAACTCTCTTCTCTGTCCTGGTCTCCCACGGTTAACTACAAAACCATGCCAACAACACAAGTCTTAGTGATTTAAATGCATCATTATTATGCATGAGTTTTATTTGAGATAAAACTCTTAAATATGACATTTCGGGGGGGGGGGAGGAACTGACATTTTAAATACAGTGTTTTGAGCTTTTTTCAAGAAAACCTTTAGATTGCTACAGAAACACAAGCGAATAGATAAGAATGCTCAAAAAGCATTATGGGATGATACTCATCAGATTCACCCACTCTCATGTTCCTCTTAAGTGACAGTAAATAATTCATGCAGAGCGTTGGAAAAATATAATTCAACAGGAGGGGAGGAATTAAAAACTCTGGGTTCCACAAAGCTGCTCATTTGCACTTTTAAAACATTCACATCCACACTTTGATTAACATTCAGTAAATGAATTCACTTTTCATAGCAGGCCCCCCAAGTGACTCACAACTGCAGAGAAACTACAGAATAAAGCATTTCACTGCGGTTAGGGAGCAATTTGATCTTCTGCAGAGGAAGTGAGAGCACCAAGGCTGATAACTCATGGGACACTTGGCAGATACTAACTCTGTAGTTCTAAGTGTGATTACTCAGTAAGAACCCTTGTAGGCAAGCTGAGAACTAGAGTCTTTTGCCTAGTCTCTACTTTTCATATGCACTAAAATAGACTCCCATCCTCTCTAGTCACATAGATGTGAGGAGCCTATGGAGAGTCATCCAAGTCATGGTTCTCCCAAAGGTGCTTTTCCAAAAGGCAGCTGGACTTTCTTGAAAACAAAGAGCTAATGACCAAATGACTTTGCAGAATATAAACCCCCACATTCGGTTAGAACTGAAGAAGCTTCTTGGATGAGAAACTAAAGGATTTCAAGGGGAAAAAAACCAAGAAAGTCCAGTTGCCTTTTGGAAAAGCAACTTTGGGATAGGTGTGAGAAGATGATGGAGAGGGTCTCCCTCTTGCCCCCAAAGTGTTAGGACAGGTGAGTTTCAATCTCACTGGAGAAGCCTGGTTTGTGCAAGGGAGAAACAAACAGTTTCTCATTTCTATTGAAATTTTAATTTTCTCTTGCCGGCAAAAAAAAACCCAGCAGAGGTTAGAAGAAATCAAAACTTTCAGCCACAGGGGAAATATCTACCTCACTCACAAAGAGCCAGAAAGCTCAGCTCTGCCTACTCTGACTGGTATTCCCTCTGTATAGATTCTGACAGCTGGAGTTCAAAACTGAATTCAGACAATCGTATGGGATAGAAAGTCAAGGTATTGTCCACAAGGAAAAGCAAAAGAGAAAGGAAATCTTTTAGGCTTGGATTAGGAAAGCATCAGGCAAGAAGACCTGCAGAAAAGGGAAGCATTTTAAGGGGAGAGCACTGTTTAGTATAGGGTGAATCTTCTCAAGCTTAGTTAGCAACTTTTAAAATGTTTGGACTTCAACTCCCAGTAATTGCCAGCCAGCGAAGTGGATGGACTCAGTGACGCTAAGTGCACCATTGTAAGAGCTGAAAGACCAGGTGAAGGATAGATTGTCATGGAGAAACTCTATCTGTGTGGTTGCTAGGAGTCAAAAATGACTTGATGCCACATAATCAACTATACTGTGATGTTATTGTTGGCAGCCGTCCTAAGTGCTGTTAGGCTGAGGTTGAAATGCGAGCAAAATAAACAGAACGTACAAGACTGTGCATAAGTGGTAGGGTTCAGGGTGGGAAATCCCTAACAAAAAAAAAAAAAACCCACGCTGTTTATATCTGTGGGATCACATGTCTTTAACTGTATATGTCATATCAGCAAAGGCCTTTTCCGCTCATTCTCAAGCAGGAAGAAGAAGGTCTCAGTCACAACTGAAATACTCTTATTAAGAAAATCAATTTCAAACAGTTTCGTTTACAATGCTGTGGTCTCTTGGAAACTGATGGGCTGGGAAAAAAATTAAATCAATCCGAATAGAGCTGGAAGGGACTTTGGAGGTCTTCTAGTCCCTCTCTATTCAAGCAGGAGACCCTATACCAGGTGTGTCAAACTCGCATCATCACATTGTCACCAAATGACATATCAAAACTCCCCCCCCCACATTGCTAAAACAATAGCAAAGGTGGGTGTGCCCAGTATGTGACGCTTCCAGCCTGCAAGATTGACATTGCTACCCTATACCAGTGGTTCCCAAACTTGGCAACTTTAAGACTTGTGGACTTCAACTCCCAGAATTCTCCAGCTAGCTCTTCTGGCTGGAGAACTCTGGGAGTTGAAGTCCACAAGTCTTAAAGTTGCCAAGTTTGGGAACCACTGCCCTATACCATTTCAGACAGATGGCTGTCCAGTCTCTTCCCAGTGATGAAGCACCCACAACCGGAATGCAAGCTGTTCCACTTGGTTAATCATCCTCACTGTTAGGAAGTTTCTCCTTAATTCCAGCTTCTCTTCTTGATTAGTTTCCATCCATTGTTTTTTGCCCTGCCCTCTGGTGCTTTGGGAAATACATTGTCACCCCCACACACGCACACCTTTTGTGGCAGCCTCCACAAATATTGGAATACGGCTATGGTGTCCACTCTAGTCCTTTTTTTTCTCTAAACTAGCCATACCCAAATCCTGCAACCGTTCTTCATATGTTTTAGTCTCCAGGCCTTTAATCGTCTTAATTGCTCTTCTCTGTACTTTTTCCAAAATCTGGATGCAGTATTCCAGGTGTGACCTTAACTAGGGTTTTTATAAAACAGTACTAATACTTCACGTGATTTTGATTCTATGCCTTTGTTTATACAACGAAGGATTGTATTAGCTTTTTGGGCTGCTGCCACACACTGCTGACTCGTGTATAAGTGATCGTTCACTAGGACTCCAAGGTTCCTTTCACCGTTACTGTTTTTGAGCCAAAAATAAGGTTGACATCACAGTCCTTTTTGTTACCAGAAAAGTCATATTTAGTTAGAATCGTGATTACTTGAAGTCTTATTACAGCTTTATAATGCCTTGGTAAGACCACACTTGGAATATTGCATCCAGTTTTGGTCGCTTCAATATAAAACAGATGTCGAGACTTTAGAAAATGTGCAGAGAACAATAAGGAACTGGAGGTTAAAACATATGAAGAACGGTTGCAGGAATTGGGTATGTCTAGTTTAATGAAAAGAAGGACTAGGGGTGACATGATGGCAGTGTTCCATTATTTGAGGGGCTGCCACAAAGAAGAGGGAGTCAAACTATCCTCCAAAGCATCAGAAGCCAAGACAAGAAGCAACGGATTGGAAACAATCAAGGAGAGAAGCAACTTGCCCTCAACTTACAATTGTTCATTTAGCAACCAATTCACTTAATGACAATATGATTCACTTATTGTGAACAATGGCCAAAAAAAGGTCATAAAGTCACGTGTGACTCCCTTAACAACTGCCTAGTTTAGCAATGAAAATTCTGGACCCAAATGTAGTCATACCTCAAGAATTACCTTTAAGGTAATACAAATTCTGCCTCTTCTGTACTTGCATTGTGATGTTCCATGGAAATTTGTAAGGGGCTTGTGTGTTAGAGGGTTCCACCACAAATGCGCGAACGACAAAAGTGCGTCTGACTAAACCGCGCCGTCAAAACCGCGCCGATGAATAAGCGCTGAAGCGCGCCGACAACAGCGCGCCGACAGAAGCGCGCTGTAACATAACCCTAAAAATAACCCTAAACCTAACCCTAAACCTAACCCTAAACCTAACCCTAAACCTTACCTTAACTTAAATCGCGCTTCTGTCGGTGCACTGTTGTCGGCGCGCTGTTGTCGGCGCGCTTTTGACATCGTGGTTTTAGTGCCGCAGTTTTGTCGGCGCGCTTTTGACGTTTGCGCTTATGTCGTGCCACGGTGTTAGAGCCCTTTGTCAAATAATGTAATAGCTATAATGTAGAGATGCTCACATTTTTTCTGGACTAACCCACTTGGTTTACAAATGCTATATCGATGGGAGGCTCCAAAAATTAATGAACAAGGCAATCATTCTCCAGTTATGTATTTATTACATTTCCTCTCTTGTTATGTTGTTAGTTACAATTTAGTTCACTCACACACACACACTGGTCTGCAGGCTGCATGCAGTTTTGGCAAGCTCTAATTTGTGCTCAACTACCATAAATGTAGCTTACAAACCACAATGAACTCACTTTGTTTGCTTAGCCTGATAAATGAACCCAGGAAAAGGTCAATGCTTTTCAAATTAAACCAACATTGCTTAATTGTTTTGGAAATATGCATTTTTTTCATTAAAAACTGCTTTGCTTTATTTAATCATCATTTTAGATCAGCATTCCATAAATGTTATTTTAACTTTGAACTAATATGGTAGAATCTGCCAGAGCCGTGCATAGGTCAAGTCTGTCTGAGATTAATCTGGAAAAAAAAAAAGATCACCCGGGAAACTTGACGTCCAAGTACATCTGCTATTTGACTAGCACTGACATTTCGGCTATTGCCAATTCAAACATCCTTTTGCGAAGGGAAACCTCGCACTGGCATCCCTTACAAACAACATACAGCAGGCAGGTGACAGAGAAATTGATAAATATGGGTGGGGATGTTTATCCTTCAAAACTCGCTCTTAGTAAATCAAACAGTACAATTACTTACAGTACAAATCGTGAATATTAAAAAAAAAACATTTGTTTATAGAACTAATCTATAAGTATAGGTTCCTGTTTTGTCAACAAAAAAAAGAACAGGAACTGCAGCCTGACCACAGGACATTCTATTGAATCAACAGCACCAGTACACAGACTCTCCAGACACATCTTTGCAATCATAGGGACTAGAATCTTTAACTACCAGTGAAAATTGCTTTTTGGAATGGAAACTATCGTGCTCAACTCACAACTTTCTTAGGCTGTGATCTGATGCTGTATTTCAAAGACAAACTTTTCAGGGAAAACAATAACACTTGTATTCACATCATACAAGCTAACCAGGAAGGTCATAAATCTAGCAGCTACACTTCTGAAATATCTAAATAATTGATAGTTTATTCTGGCTTATTCTGTTTGATAAATTCAACCCATTGTTTGAATTTATAATAGTACTATATGAATCAAGAAAAAAAATGTGTTAATTCAGTAGTCTGAGTAGAAATTGAATGCCTAATCCTTTCCTTTTTTTAATATGCAGGCTCATAATTGGTTTTGCTCTATAGATTTTGCATTGAAGGGCAAAGATCTCTGGTGCTGAAAATTAGCAGGAGGGGCAAATCCTTTTCCAAGCAGCTGCCAAGAACTCATGAATATTTCCTTGAATCAGGGAAAAAAGAGCTTCATAGGCAAGTCAGTGTAGCTTGAATATGTAATGATGTCTTCAAACCTATATTATCAATCAAATAGAACTTCGGGCTGGCCTCCTCTTCCAATGCTGTATGATTAAAGAACGGAAAGAATAGAAATTACCACAGCATTCTTGGTACTCTTTGAGGTCAGTTGTTTGCTTGCAGATATTTCATTACTCAACCAGGTGCATTCCATTTAAAAGAGACAAACAAACAAAAACTTAGGAAACAGGAGGACTAGAACACAGTTCCTTTAACATCTAACACGCAGAGAAGCAGGGATCAATACAAGACAAATGATCAGGCAGAAAACAATAATCCAGAAACCAACAAGGAGGAACTTACTCCCACCAAATATGGCAGAGCAAGCATATAAACAGGCAGGAAACCCTACACTCGCTTGCACTGATAAGGTTATCTAGTTGGATAATAAAACATCTGCAAAGAAAAAAAAAACGTTCAGAGAGTACTCATAATCCACAGATCAACCCGGAACCTCAGACATTCTCTTTAATTAGAAATACAGAAAATGGTCTTGAGTACAGAGCTACAGTTGAAATCTACAAATATCTCAGATCCTTGAGCGTATACCAAGCAAGATTCCCTCAATGTACACATGTAAGAAACTTGGTTACAACAGAAAAAAAAGAACAACAAAGTTTATATTCCCAGAAAAATTCAGGAAATGGAACAGTAAATAAGAATAAGAAAACTAATAATGTTGCTTTTTTCAATTCCAGCAGCAAGTTAAAAAAAAACAAAGACCAAGAGCACTTTTTGGAGACAAAAACTGAAGACAGATTCAAAACCAACTGAATCTTGTAGCTTAATTCATTATGGAAATGTTTCACAACATATCTAAGTACCCACAAAAGGAAGCTACAGCCCAGGAAAACAGCTGGATGTTAGCACCCATCTCTTGTCGATTTACCGAAAAAAAATATGGCAAGATCCTTGTTCTTTTAAAATCAGATAAAGCAGGCTGCAGATGGCTGGTGGGAAAAACTGAAGAAGGAGATGGCATTGTAGCAATGACAGTTACTGTTACTGGCTGGGGATGAGGGAACTAGGAGTCCAATGCCACAGTTTGGGAGGGAGGGGGGAGAAGCAGTCCCAAAACAACAAATTTGCCACTAGGTGGATTGTACCAGTTGCTCACCTCTTAGAATGTTTTCCCAATGCTCATGTCACCTGCCTATTTCCGTTAAGTTCACAATATTCCTTTCTGTGTAAAGATCACTTTTTCATGCAGTGTATAACACACAACTCATAGTATTTGTTTTAGAGAAGAATTCTGGTTTTGCACTTTCAACACTAGCCTTCTTAGCAGGTTTGTTTGTTTCACTTACATGCCACTCATCTCACTATCAAAAGTGACTTGATATATGATACGTTGGAAGTTTGGAAGAACTTCCTTTTGTGGCTATTAGGCACTCTGCTCCTGGGGATGACACTGTCGTGGGTGTTCTCACAAAATGACTACCCTGAGGGGTCTGCCCAGTGGAACTATTTTCCAAGTCCTCCCATACAAGCTAGGATGTTTCTACCACCCCTATTTATCTTTGCCTATTTAGAATAGAATGGAATAACAGAGTTGGAAGGGATCTTGGAGGTCTTCTAGCCCAACCTCCTGCTTAGGCAGGAAAACCTATACCACTTCAGACAAATGGTTATTCAACATCTTCTTAAAAACTTCCAGTGTTGGAGCATTCACAACTTCTGGAGGCAAGCTGTTCCACCGATTGATTGTTCTAACTGTTAGGAAATTTCTCCTTAGTTCTTAGTTGCTTCTCTCCTTGATTAGTTTCAACCCATTGCTTCTTGTCCTACCTCAGGTGCTTTGGAGAATAGCTTGACTCCCTCTTCTTTGTGGCAGCCCCTGAGATATTGGAAGACTGCTATCATGTCTCCTCTAGTCCCTCTTTTCATTAAACTACACATACCCAGTTCCCGTAACCGTTCCTCATATGTTTTAGCCTCCAGTCCCCTAATCATCTTTGTTGCTCTTCTCTGCACTCTTGCTAAAGTCTCCACATCTTTTTTATATGGTGGTGACCAAAACTGAATCCAGTATTCCAAGTGTGGTCTTACCAAGGCATTATAAAGTGGTATTAACATGTGTTAAATTAGCATGTGATCTTGATTCTATCCTTCTGTTTATGCAGCTTAGAACTTAAGTACCATGTTTTTCTCTTGTTTAGTGACCTGCACAACTGGGAGTTTTCACTTCTGAGAGGCTGAAGGGCAAGTGCTATTTCAGCTCGTACATTTGTATTCTCAACAGCTGCAGGCAAGAGTAATATGATGTCATCTATTTCATCTAGCACCCCTAACGTTTATGAATCATGGTCAGTTAGCATCTTTCTTAATAAAATCCTGAGCTTTATTCACCCACTGTTTTAACATTCTAAGAGCAGGTAGGGCTTAAAGGTGTTCTTAGAGAGAAAAATGATTCAGGGATCTATGAGATAAGAGTTAATTATGTGCCATCAAATCCAGCTCAACTCTAGGTAACTGTCAAGACAATTGCTTGCCATCTTGGCTTGTCTTTGGCAAGCATCCATTACACTGGTTACAAATTTTAGGAAATCATCAACCTCTGGGATAAAATGTATCAATTTTACATATTTTGATTAGATCAATTGGACAACAGGTGATAAAGGTGCTGGTTGGCCAAAGTTTTCAATATATCTCACAAGAAAGATTTATACACAGGAGAGTATATTTATAAGGGAGGGAGATGTCTAATGAACATGATGCCTCATAACTCAGTGGCGGGTTTCCATTTTATTTACTAGCGGTTTGCTTGTGCATGCAATGCTTCTGCGCATGTGCAGAAGCATCCGGGCAGGTGGGTGGAGCCTTCCACTGCTGCCACTACCAGTTCACCCGATCTGGGTCGAACCGGGACAACCCATCTCTGTCGTAATTTCTCGACACAGTATGATAGAGCAATGAAAATTGTACCACATGGAAGTGTATAAATCCATCTTCACTTTGAGAGCAGCAAGGCAGATGACTATGAAAAACACATGGATTTTTTTTTTAGGTTCTATAAAGCATTCGGTGCAAACATGTCACTGAAAAGTCACTTCTTACACTCACATTATTTCCCTTTGAACTGTGGGGCAGTGAGTGATGAGCATGGGGAGAGATTCCACCAGGATATCGCAGGCATGGAGAAAAGATATGAAGGGAAATGGAGTCCGCCCATGCTTGTCGATTACTGCTGGAATCTCCCCAGGGATGATCCTACTGCAGTTCACAAGAGAAAAACCAAAAAGTGCAGGTTTGATACCAAATAAAGATGGAATCTTATCGTTTAATCTGATGTAAATTGCATGCAAAAAGCCTGAAAATGTTACATGAAAAACCAATAAATGAATGGAAATTTATGTTATTGGTATCAGTAAAGAAAAAAATAGGATTGGTGTGTCACCATTCTCATTGCTATATCACATTTTGCAGAAAAAACTATGGAGCATAATCCCACATTCCCCTGCTAATTTTGAATTATTTGTATGCAATTTTGACCTGAAGCTGTTATCTTGGAAACTGGAGCCAATAAATACTTAGGACTTAATTTTTGTTTATTAGTGACCCAATTCTAGTAAAATTAAGCTACTTTCATTTCTGAAGCTTTCTCCTTGTAAAACCAGTGTTATCTTTTGCTGTTTGCCTGTTTCCTTTGTTGCATGCACCTGTTGAGTACAGAGTGTGTACTAGCCACATCACTGGCACATACCAATTATACAAGGGACCAGAGAGTTCAGCTGTAGCCTTCAAAACTGCCATAAAACAATGCCCAATTTAGTTCATTGAGCAAGTTGGTGCTCCATTAAGAGAGATACGTGGCCCTTTATGAATAATCCTTGATTTACGACCACAATTGAGCTCAGAATTTATGTAGCTAAGTGAGAAATTTGTTAAGTGACTTTTCTCCCATTTTAGGGCTTTTCTTGCCACATTTGTTAAGTGAATCACTGCAGTTGTTAAATTAGTAACACAGTTGTTAAGTGAATCTGGCTTCTTTATTGACTTTGCTTGTCAGATAGTCGCAAAAGATGGTCACATGACCCTGGGGACACTGCAACTGTCATAAGTACACGCCAGTTGCCAAGCATCTGAATTTTGATCGTGTGATCATGGGAATGCTGCAACAGTCATAAGTGTGAAAAAAATGGTCCTATGTCAATTTTTGTCAGTTTTCAACTTTGAACGGTCACTTAATGAACTGTTATAAATTGAGGACTACCTGTACATTCTTACAAGGTGAGTAGAAGGTAAATTACCACCCCAAAGGAAGTGAAAAGGAAGGGAAACAGAAGTAAGACAAAAGGGGATGTTAAAAAGAAAAGTAAATGTAGCAGGAGGGACTTTCATTTATATCTTTCTACTAGCTGGATACCCCTCTCCTTTCTCTCCCTCCCTCTCAAATGAAATTTATAATGGAACAGGAAGAACCACAGTTGTCAGATATAAGCAAGACAAAGAACAGTAACTCCCTGACCATATCGCTTTGGGGACATTGCTTCTCGCCAAGACATTTTAAAAAAATAAACTGTTATTTTAACCAGCTACATTTCAGCCTACACTGATGAGAGAAACCACATCTTATACATGCTAAAATGTGTGTGCGTGCGTGTGTGTGTATGTTGCATGTATCTCTCTGTGTATAAGAGAGAAGGGGGGAGGGGATACCTGTCATTTCTCAACCACAGTTGACAGCTTAATGCAACATTTCATACTGCCAACTTTTCCTTCGGTTCCCCATTCCCAATTTCAATCAGGATGAACTTGATGGCACTCTTCCTTTCTCCCCTTTTCTTCCCCCCCCCACAGCGGTGTCTTTTTTAAAGGGGAAAAGATGAGCTACTCCAGCAATGTAGAAGAAAGGTGAACAATCCTTGAGGTTTTTACCTAAAGACAACACATGGAATTCAATGCTGGAAAGTCCTGGAGAACAGATGGAAGTGCTGGATGATTAGACTCAAGCAACTCTAGTCCCATCCTCAAAAAGGGCTACAGAAGAAACTTGGGAAAGTAATAACAGTTAGTTCAATAACTAACTGATGTTAGTTGTTACACAGGTATATTGGTAAGGGGCTAAACCATTTCAGACACAATCTGTCTGCAGGTACTTAGGAAAAAAAATGCTCTCACGAGGAGCTGTGGTGGTGTAGTATTTAGAATGCAGGCTGACTTTTCCCACTGCCAGGAGTTTGATCCTGTCCAGCTCAAGATTGAAGAAGCTTTCCATTCTTCTGAGGTTGGTAAAATGAGGACCCAGATTGTTGGGGGCAATATGCTGACTCTGTAAAACCACTTAAGAGTGGGCTATAAAGCACCAAGGAGCGGTACATAACTCTAAGAATTATTGCTATCATTACCAAGAGCCAGGAAGGTTTTCCGACCAATCTCTCATGAATGAAGGCAAATATGTGCGCCCAGGATAATATTTCAAGATCCAATCTGGGTCAGTCACCAAGACCAGAGTTTACTCCTCCTCTGAACAATAAACCTCTGGTCCCAGTGACCGACCCACATTGGATCTAGCCTGATTTCTTTTTTATTATAAAATGATCATATTGGCCTAACAAGTGAATGCCTCAGTCCTGGGATGACGAACCTATGGCACGCGTGCCACAGGTGGCACGCGGAGCCATTTGTCAGGGCACACAAGGCATTGCCCAGTCAGCTGGCCAGCGCGCATGTGCGCGCTGGCCAGCTGAGTTCAGCCTTTTTTAAAGCCATTTTTCGCCCTCCTCAGGCTCCAGAGGCTTTATAGGAGCCTGGGGAGGGCGAAAAGAGCCTCCCCCCACCCCGAGGCCCTCCGGAGTACAAAAACCGGCCCTATGGGCAAACCGGAAGTTCAGGAATGGACTTCCGGTTTGCTTGTAGGGTCGGTTTAACCCCTCCGGATGAGACCCACGAGCCTTGTGTTTGACACCCCATTTATATATGTTCAACACAATTTGAATTGTGTTTATTGAAGAAGACTTTTGAGAGTCCCTTGGATGAAAGGGGATCAAATCAGTCAATCCTAAAGGAAACCCTGACTGATCTTTGGAAGGACAGAAGCTCAAATACTTCGGCCACCTAATGAGAAGAGAGGAGTCATTGGAAAAGACCTTAATGTTGGGAAAGATTGAAGACGAAAGAAGAAGGGGATAGCAGAAAATGAGATGGTTAAATAATGAAATCAATGCAATGAAAATGAATTTGGGCAGACTCTGGGAGATATGGAAGACAGAGGTTCCTGGCGGCCTGTGGTCCATGGGGTCACAAAGAGTTGGACATGACTTAGTAACTGAACCCCAACAACAAATAATACATGGCGTAGCAACACACTGATCAATTGCACTGAAAAAAACTGTTCTTATTCTATGTTAGAAATTCTGAATGGGATTTCATAGATTTCGTCCTTGGCCCACTGCTGTTGGGACATCTTTTATGAACAATCTGCACAACTGAAGGCCATCAAAATAGCATGGGGCTGGGAGTTTTCTTCACATGGCAGGGCTTTTAAAAAGAAGTCTATGTTGCTTATACTGTTTGCCTTCATTCCCACCTCTTATTTAGGGCTGGCTCGAAGATAATTCAGAAAAGAAACCCCAATCTGTAAATATCTGAGTTGGAGATCAGGGAACCAGACTGCAAGCTCAAGACCGGTAGAACAAGATGTATAAAGTTTTTAATTTACTGTAGTTTAGGAAGTATAATTTGAGCTAGGACTTAGTTCTAAGTGCGGGGTGTTACAGACGATCTCGGTTGAGAGAACAGGTAGTTGAGATCAGTATCTCAAGAAGCAACAGCACTTCCCTCCTTCTGCAATTTTCATCTTCCTTCTAGTTCTCGTAGCTTGATCAACACAATGAAGACTTGATGAATCACACATCCACCAAATTGGATTTTTACAGAAGTTTCTAGGAACAGGGTTGTGGGTGGAGGATTTAGAAACCACCTTCATGGGATTCAGCAAGGCCCACTGTACCACATCCTATATGTGCATGTGCTCTCATTTTCAAAGGTTTAAAGAACCCAAACCTGAACTTTTAGGGGTTCAAACTATAAAAAGGTAAAGGTTCCCCTCGCACATATGTGCTAGTCGTTCCCAACTCTAGGGGGCAGTGCTCATCTCCTTTTCAAAGCTGAAGAACCAGCGCTGTCCGAAGATGTCTCCATGGTCATGTGACTGGCATGACTAAATGCCGAAGACGCATGGAACGCTGTTACCTTTCCACCAAAGGTGGTTCCTATTTTTCTACTTGCACTTTTACATGCTTTCGAACTGCTAGGTTGGGAGAAGCTGGGACAAGTAACAGGAGCTCACTCCGTTAAGCGGCACTAGGGATTCGAACCGCGGAACTGCCAACTTTTTTGATTGACAAGCTCAGCGTCTTAGCCACTGAGCTACCACATCCCTTTGAACTATATTTTTAATTTAATTTAATTAATTTAACTATACAAACTGTTTAAGCCATTCTGGAGGGCATATTTTACAAGTTCCTGGCGTTCTGGATGCTCCATCGCTGGAAGTCATCAAGAAAAGATTGGACAGCCATTTTGTTTGGGATGCAATAATATCTCCTGTCTTGGGCAGAGGGGTTGGACTGGAGGACCTCCAAGGTTCCTTCTAGCCCTGTGACTGTATGAATCTATGCCCAGCATCAACAGCTAGGTCTCTGTTTTGTGGTCGGGCCTACTGGAGTTGAGGCTGCACTTTCCCTCCTTCAGCACAGAAGGGAAATTGAAGCCCCCTTTTTTACCAATGTTTTTTTTAGTTGAAAGTTTCAAGAGGCGATAGACCCACACGTATAGATAAATGGGGGCTGAACCCAGACCTTTCCTGAAAGATGAAGCTACTTAAATCAGTGTTTCTCAACCTTGGCAACTTTAAATCCTATGGACTTCAATTCCCAGAATTCCCCAGCCAGTTGTGCTTAAAGTCGCCAAGGTTGAGAAACACTGACTTAAATAGCCCCATCTTTCCAAGCAGACTGTTCTAAAGCTAACCAGGAAGTATTTTTTTTCCTACTGTTATCTGAAATCTGCTTTCCCTGAAATTTCCACCCACTGATTCTATTGTGAGGGTGAGCTATTATTTTAAATCTTAATAAATGCATCTTAAAACCATGTTTTTTTACCCAACAAGGATGTGAACAAGGGAGCTGCCCTGACAAGCGTGCATGAGACATTTCTGTGCAAACTTTTTGCCGAAAAAGTTCGCCATCACTGTCCTAGACCCGTTGGTTGATGGGATAAAAAGACCACATCCCCATGCCATCTGCCTCTTAGGTCTTTTGTATAGCTATTTTTTTTTTAATTTGCATACTTCTCATATTTGAATTGCTTTTTTATTTATCTTTCTAAGCCACCTGTAAGCCACATAGCGTCATCTTAAAGGGCAGAATGGGCAAGATAAAAATTAAATGAATAAAGACATAATACATTTTGAACATGGGAAGAAAATAAGGGAAAATAAAAATTATATTTCAAAACATTATGCTGAGTACGGATAGTCGACTTAGGACCTTAACTGAGACCAGGATTTCTGTTGTTGTTTAGCAAGGGGATTGCTAGGTAAAGCGTGCCCAATTTCATGACCTTTTTTGCCATGATTGTTAAGCAAATCACTGCATTTGTTAAGTGAATCATGCGGTCCTTAAGTGAATCTTCTCCCATTGATTGTTGGAAGCCAGCTTGCGAAGTCACAAATTGCAATAACGTAATTGGAAGACACTGCAACCATTGTAAATTACACAGCAGTTGCCAAGAGCCAAATTTTGATCACATGAACATGGAGATGCTGCTACGATTATAGGGAGTATTTTTTCCAGTGCTGTTGTAACTTTGAATGATCATCAAATTAATGCTTGTAAGTGAAGGACTACCTACTCTGTTGGGTTAAAATCAAAATGGAACTTTAAAAAAAACCAGTGGACATACCTGTAAGAAGGAATGCCACTGCTTGATGCTGAAAAAAATTAATACAGGTGCCAAGTGTATTTTGACGGAGCAGGGACTCATAACTGAAAAGACCCTGCCTATTGTAGTCACCATCTAGCTTTCTGGGGGTAGGGACACCATGGGAGGTGCTTCTAGAGACATCCAGAGTATAAAAGGTAAAGGTTCCCCTCACACATATGTGCTAGTTGTTCCTGACTCTATGGGGCAGTGTTTATCTCCATTTCAAAGCCGAAGAGCCAGCACTGTCCGAAGATGTTTACGTGGTCATGTGGCCGGCATGACTAAACACCAAAGGCGCACGGAACAGCGTTACCTCCCCACCAAAGGTGGTTCCTATTTTTCTATTTGCATTTTTACATGCTATCAAACTGCTAGGGTGACAGAAGCTGGGACAAGTAACAGGAGCTCACTCCATTATGCAGCCCCTAGAGATTCGAACCGCCCAACTGCCAACCTTCTGATCGACACGCTCAGAGTCTTAGCCACTGAGTCACTGCGTCCCTTATCCAAAATGTAGCTGGACCTGTATATATGAAAGATCTAGGATTGGATTTTAACAGCTGTGATTGAAACTCTTGTGCTCCTGCTGTCATTGAAATATCAGAAAATTTAGACTTGGGTGTATTGATTTTTTTTTTTTATGTTTGAAACTATCAAATATTTCTCCTTTTTCTTCAGTCACGACAAGCCAACAAATTGTACTGTTGCCATGGTTATGGTACAGGCCACCATCAACAACTAATTAACTCATCATGGCCAAGATTTCTGTATGCATTTAACATCAAGAAGACTAAAATGCATCTTTCCATGGGAAATTGCTAAAGCCCTCTCATTAAAAAAAAAACAACCTATACTTTGAATTTTTAATTTTAAAGGTGGGCACTTGGAGTTGAAGAATTTGGTTGAAGATTTTTTTTTAAAAAAAATCTGTATCTGTTTCTAAAGTGTCGATTGTTGAAATCCCTTAGTTCCCTTTCTGTATTAATGTAGATTTTGCTTTATATATACTGCATGAAGATCTACACTCATTTATACATAGTTGAAGAAGAAATGTACATTCCATTCTAATATCGTCATTTTCTAAGCATTTTGGAATGCTTTTAAAGTTAAAAAGAGGAGTTGCAAGCTTTGAGTAAGCACCTGTACAAAAGAAATGTACTCTAATTTAGACATTACTTCTCCCATATCAAATGGATATATTTGATCCTGGAGCTCATAGTCTAATAATCTAATACAGTAACACTGCACTGATTCCTCAGAAAAGTTCCCAAACTTCAGTAATTCCAATAAACAAGTCTTTATTTTAGATATTTTATACATGGATATTATGATGTCTACCACAAATCAGTCTTCTCAAGCTTTCGAAATCTCAAGATTCTGATTTTTAGACATCAGCAGACCTCTAAGTAACAATTCAAGAAAAAACCCTCAAGTAAGTAATATAGAAATAAAGCCCCTTTGTTTCTTTTCTGCCTTTTCAGCTGTTCAAACAACCATTTGTTTTTTATTCCAAATTTCCCTTTAAATTTAATGAAATAAATTGTAATGTACATACAGGTAGCCCTAACAGTTTGTTTAGTGACTGTTTGAAGTTACAACACCACTTGAAAAAAAAGGGATTGTTTTCCACACTTAAACTGTTGCAGCATCCCATGGTCACACCATCCAAATTCAGAAGCCTGGCAACTGACTCATATTCATGACCGCCGCCGTGTCCCAGGATCATATAATCACGTTTTATGAAATTTTGACAAGCAAAATTAATGGAGACACCAGATTCGTGTTACTAACTTAACAACTGCAGTGATTCACATAACAACTGTGACACGAAAGGTCTTAAAATCAGGCAAAATTCACTTAATAAGTGGCTAGCTAAGCAACAGAGATATTGTGCTCCATTGTGGTTGCACATCGAAGACTGCCTATATTAGTACAGAAATGTATATTTATTTATAATCCACCACTTTACTATATTATGATCTCTGCTTTTTCTCGACCTTAATGCTGCATGCTAGCCTGACCAGATAGGGACACAGTGGCTCAGTGGCTAAGATGCTGAGCTTGTCGATCAGAAAGGTCAACAGTTCGGCGGTTCGAATCCCTAGTGCCGCTTAACGGCGTGAGCTCCCGTTACTTGTCCCAGCTTCTGCCAACCCAGCAGTTCGGAAGCATGTAAAAATGCAAGTAGAAAAATAGGGAAGGTAACAGCATTCCGTGCATCTTTGGCATTTAGTCATGCCGGCCACATGACCACAGAGACGTCTTCAGACAGCGCTGGCTCTTCAGCTTTGAAACAGAGATGAGCATCGCCTCCTAGAGTCGGGAACGACTAGCACATATGTGCGAGGGGAACTTTTACCTACCTTTTAGTCTGACCAACCTAAACCACATTAGTGAATTAATCCATTTTCTGGATTTGTAGACTACAGTGCATCATAAACTAACCAAATGCACTAGATTAGTACAAATGCTAACCTTCAAAAATGTATCCAATGTTAGTGCTAATATTAACCAAGTTTGGCAAATACAGCTGGGAGATTTTGAGCTAATCTGATTAAATGTCCTTTGTGCTGCGCAACCTTTTATATATGAACAATGTAGGAAAGGCCTTGGGAGACTGGACAAAGAGATGCTGCCAAGAGATAAGAGACAACACAGCCCATAGCTGGTCTTTGGGAGGGACAAGTAAATCAGAAGAGACCCACCCTAGTTTGTCAGGGGGCAGAGTAAAAGCAACAAGAGGGGAAATGGTACTTTCAGACTTGCAAGGTTGATGATGGGCTGGCAGGGTAAACCAGATAGAAATCACAACCAGTTGAGTTAATTCTACTTTATTACATGTAGTCCTTGACTTACAACATTTCTTTTAAGTGACAAGGAATAGAAGGGGAGAGGAGAGATACGATAGGATAGGATAGGACAGGACAAAAATTTTATTTTCACTTTGAATCAGGGGTGGGTTCCTGCCAGTTCTAACCTCTTGTATAGAAGAGGTTCCACAAATCTACAGTGTCGTTTAGATCCAGTTCCAGATCCCTCCCCCTGCCCGTCCACACATCAAGATGAAGAGCGAGAGGAGGAATTCTGGGAGTTGAAGTCCACAAGTCTTAAAGCTGTCAAGTTTGAACATCCCTGGGGTTTTTTTTCTAAAGGGTTAGCGGTGCAAGGGGCTTGTAACTTGACAATTTTAAGACTTGCACACTTCAATGCCAGAGTTCCTGAGCCAACATTTTGGTTGCTAAGCAAGAGCATTGTTAAGTGAGTTTCACCACATTTTACAAGTTGACCACGCCTACCTAGTCACATGGCTGGCAAGCCATTCCCACAAAGCAGGCCACAACTACAGAAGAGGTTCTAAAAAAATTGAAACCACCACTGCTTTGAATGTACACTAATCAGCATACATTAAAATGAAATGTTACATTAAAATGAAGTTCATATTTATGAAGGTTGCAGTGTCCCCATTCCATGTGACTCCCTTTTGCAACCTTCTGACCCGCAAAGTCAATGGGAAAGCCAGATTCACTTAACAACTGGGTGATTAATTTAACAACTGCAATGATTCACTTAAAAACGTGGGAAGAAAAGTCATAAAATGGGGCAAAACACACTTAAAAACCAAAAAGGTGGGCTCACTTACAGTCCTAAGTCAAGGAGTACTTGCATAATAATACTACATTGACAGAATCTTGCAAGTCGGAAAGTGCAATTTGCTTTCTCTCTCCAAGGCCTTTCCCACATTCCATTACAGCATGTAAAGTAGAGAACAAAAGCTCAACCAGGATTCACAGCCTTTCTAAATGATGATGGGAGATGCAACAGTTGAAGAAAAGATCAGAAAAGTTGCCCGGATCTTTGTGAAAAATAGTCAAGTAGGTGGACATGTGTGAAATTCAGTAGAGACAAAAATAATTTCCTTTGCTCCAGATGGGTAAGTAAGCAACACAGCCCCATGGCAATTTTGTTGTGCTTTCCTCCCAACCTGAAATCAGGAAGAAACCTTGCTTGTATAAATTGCAATGAGCTCCCAGCATGCCCTTAATACAATACAATAGCAGAGTTGAAAGGGACCTTGGAGGTCTTCTAGTCCAAACCCCTGCTCAGGCAGGAAACCCTATACTATTTCAGACAGATGGCTATCCAACATCTTCTTAAAGACTTCCAGTATTGGGGCTTTCATAACTTCTGGAGGCAAGTTGTTCCACTGATTAATTGTTCTAAACGTCAGGAAATTTCTCCTCAGCTCTAAGTTGATTCTCTCCTTGATTAGTTTCCACCCATTGCTTCTTGTTCTACTCTCAGGTGCTTTGGAGAATAGCTTTGCTCCTTCTTCTTTGTGGCAGCCCCTGAGATATTGGAACACTGCTATCATGTCTCCCCTAGTCCAGTGTTTTTCAACCACTGTGCCGCGGCACACTAGTGTGCCGTGACATAGTGTAAGGTGTGCCGTGGGAAAATTACTTTATATATAGTCAATATAGGCACAGAGTTAAATTTTTTTAACATTTTCTAATGGTGGTGTGCCTCGTGATTTTTTTCATGAAAAAAGTGTGCCTTTGCACAAAAAAGGTTGAAAAACACTGCCCTAGTCCTTCTTTTCATTAAACTAGACATACGCAGTTCCTGCAACAGTTCTTCATATGTTTTAGCCTCCAGTCCCCTAATCTTTGTTGCTCTTCTCTGCACTCTTTCTAGAGTCTCCACATCTTTTCTACACCGTGGCGACCAAAACTGAATTAAGTGTGAAAAATGCTCATAAGTCACTTTTTTCAGTGCTGTTGTACCTTTGAACTGTCACTAAATGAACTGTTGTAAGTTGAGGACTATCTGTATTTGGATCCTTATGAATCAGGGCTGTGTAGGTAGTTCTCGATTTACAACAGTTCATTTACTGACCATTCAAAGTTCAACAGCACTGAAAAAGTGACTTTGGACCATTTCTCGCCCTTATGACCTTGGTAGCATCCCCATGATCATATGATCAAAATTCAGATGTTTGGCAACTGTTACTGTGTCCCAAGATCATGTGTTCATCTTTTGTGACTTTTTGACAAGCCAAGTCAATGGGGAAGCCAGATTCACTTAACAACTGTGGCAAGAAAGGTCGTAAAATGGGGCAGCATTCACTTAACAACTGTCTCACTTAACATCAGAAATTTGGGGCTCAACTATGGTTGTAATTCAAGGACTACCTGTACTGAGATGTTCTTTTGACTGAGACAAACTCTGCATTGCATTGTTTTATTCCATTTCACTGTTTCTCAACCTGGGAAATTTTAAGATGCCTGGACATAAACTTCCAGAATTCCCTAGCCAGCCAAGCTGACTGGGGGATTCTGGGAGTTGACGTCACACACTTTAAAGTTCACGAGATTGAAAAACTGTGTTCTACTCTAAGGAGAACTCTAATTACTTTTGACTGAGATGCTAGCTGGTAAAATACAACTTCTCACATCATTTTCACATCTTTCCTAAGGAAAAAAACTATTTCTCCTTTTAGAGTTTCACAGTTACAGCAGTGAAATTTACCGTCATCCATATTACCGCAGTTTTTGAGTGCACTTCAACTCTACTTTAACCTAAAGCTATTAATAACTGAAGGTGTGCATGGAAATAAGTAATTCTCTTAGGAAAAGTGGGAGGGTTCTTTGCATCTTGGCGGAAGTTAAGCTCTTTGACCATGGGGTTGCTGGGTCTTAAGATACAAATTGCTCCTGGGGAGGAAAGCAATGGCAAATCCAAGCAGCATACTAAAAAGCAGAGACATCACCTTGCCAACATAAGTGTGTATAGTCAAGGCTATTGTTTTCCCAGTTGCAATGTATGGCTGTGAAAGTTGGACCATAAAAAGGTTGAGCGCCAAAGAATTGAGGCCTTTGAACTGTGGTGCTGGAGAAGACTCCTGCGAGTCCCTTGGACTGCAAGGCAATCAAACTGGTCAGTCCTGGAGGAGATCAACCCTGACTGCTCTTTAGAAGGCTAGATCCTGCAGATGAAATGCAAATACTCACTGGAGAAGAACCTAATTCTGGGAACAATTAAGGGCAAAAGAAGAAAGGGACGACAGAGAATGAGGTGGCTGTATGGAGTCACCAAAGCAATAGGCATGAGCTTAAATGGACTCCAGAGGATGGTAGAGGACAGGAAGGCCTGGAGGAACGTTGTCCATGGGGTCGCGGTGGGTCGGACACGACTTTACCACTAATAACTAACAACAACAAGATACAAATGTTGAGAACTACTGGCCTAAGGAAATGGTTGTTGACCAGATGTTAGTAGTTGGGAAGAGCCAAAAGGTAAATTTTCCTCCAGCAAAAGCAATGGTTGTTTCCTCATGCTTTGTAGAATGACAGAAGTAACCAGTGAATCTTCTTATATATTTCTAAAATGGCACTGTAAATTAGCTCTGTTCATTTATGCCTTTTCTGCATCCTTTTCTCAACATTGAATGGGCGCAGAAGCTAAACAAGTCAGGTTGGTACTTAGATGGGAAAACCCCAGGAAATCCCACAATTTTAGTCTAGACTGAGAGGTTGAAAAATAACCCTTAAGGCAGCAATGGTCATCCATATCCATAGCGCTGCCAAGAAAAATAAAAAGACCTACCTATGTAATTACCAGGAGTCAAGATCATTGTGAAAGAAAATATTTTATTTTTAAGAACGTGGCCATGCAGACCTCAATGTAAACTCTTTCCCCTCTTCCTAGTCCCCGTGTTGTATTTCTGTCAATTTGCTGCCTGATAAAGAGATTTCAAAAGTTGGCCCACAATTTGTGCTTTTTGAATTGATCCCAATATAAAGAATTTGTGTTTCTTTTATAGCAGACTTAATGAGTAACTCTTAGAAATTATGTCACAATAAAAGAAAGCAGGAGTGGTGCGGGAAGTGCAACATAAGGTATATGGCTCATAACGCATGTGCGCATCTATAAGAAAGTGGAGGTGGTTTGTGTGCGTGCGTATGCACAGACATATTTGTGTGGTTTGATGCTTGTCATAAAGAGGTGGGGACACTTGCAACTTTAAAACTTTTCTTGGAAATCACACACACTCACACAAACGGGCACACACACACACACACACACACACACTATTGTAGGTTTAAAAACTTTTAAGCAGAACAAAGTGGAAAAGAGTTCCTCCATAGGTTCTTCTCTTTTTAAAAAAAATTGGTAATGCCAAGGAGAGGACTTCCCCATTGCAAAAAACATATTCTGTCATTTTGCTGTAACTGTGACTGTCTTTCAAGGTATTACAATTGTTCCTCTGGATTTTTAGTTCTTATCCAGCATCAAGTAAGTAATGTGTTTTAAGGCAGTGGTGGGATTCAAATTTTTTACTACCGGTTCTGTGAGCGTGGCTTGGTGGATGCGGCATGGCCTGGTGGGCGTGGTTTGGTGGGCATGCCAGGGGAAGGATACTGTAAAATCTCCATTCCCAACCCACTCCAGGGGAAGGTTACTGCAAAATTCCCATTCCCTCCCGATCAGCTGGGACTCGGAAGGCAGAGAATAGATGGGGGCGGGGTCAGTCAGAGGTAGTATTTACTGGTGGTATCTCTGAACTACTCAAACTTTCTGTTACCGGTTCTCCAGAACTGGTCAGAACCTGCTGAATACCACCTCTGGTTTAAGAATATATCAGTGCTTCAGTTTTATCTGTCCCCAGATTCGGAACAAGATCTACAAGATGACCAAGCAAGGCAAAGCTCTCCTCTCCTTCTTTCAGACAGGCCACTTGGAGCAAGAACAAATGTATCCCTTTAATTTTAGCCTTCATAAACTCATCAACTTCACATCCAACTAACATCCTAATCAAACAACCACATTACACTGTGACTTGACATGTCAACCCTATCTGGAGCATTTATTTGGCCAACATAGAAGAACCTCAACTCTAAGCCCCAAGAACACCCTTCAGGCTGTAGTCCAAGTTTGCCTGAGCATTTGGTCCACTGATCGCTCATAGTGCTGTCCCTCCTTTGGGTCACGTTAGCCGTGCTGTGAAGACAAACACATGACGGGAGCTCTGAGAAAATCACATTTGGAAGCCCCGAACTTCCAAATTTATTTACTGGCCTGTTCTGACCCCCTCCTCTGTCCAGTAACAAATGCCGAGACAAGCTTAAATGAGAATGTCCTTTAATAACAAGTTCAGACTCTCAGTGGCTGAAAGCCAAGTAAACAGATAAGGACCTTGGCAGCAAGGCCGACAAACTTTGGCAGCAATTCAGACAAACTCTGGCAACAACCCAGCCTGCCAAGTTTGTTTCTCTTTAGTCAAAGCGTTGACCTCTGAAGAAGGGCGTGGCACAAGCAGTCTCTTTTATAATCTGGAGAGGAGCCTAATGACCATCAGCTGAGCGTAATTACCTCCTGTAATTACGTAGTTGTTCTTGGCACAAGTAGCCCTTCGACGGCGTGCATCCCGGAACAACTCACAGTTGGTTTCTGGATCACTCTCCCTTGTCTCCTCCCCACTGATCCAAGGCTCAGGCGCTACCTGGTGGCCAACCAGTCTCTCTGCGCCCTGCTCAGAGTCGGAACCCTGTTCAGGGTCCTCCACATCCTCCAGGGCCGACTCATAGGGCCCCTCACTGTCGGAGTCTGATGGCAGCTCCAACGGCTCCTGCTGGGCCACAACACTGGCCTATTCATAGAAAGGTTATTCTTCATTAATAGAATTTCAAATTAATCTACTGACATTAAGATGAAGCAATCCAACTATTCAGGATAAGGGCTAACAGCAGAGATTAAAAAAAACACTGCAGATAGTTGCAAAAATAATATATCTTATTCAAAGCAATAAGCCATAGCAATGAATGAGGCTTAGCTGTACTAGATCGCCTATGCTTGCTTTTTTATTTACTAACTTACCTCCCTGCCCTGTTTTTTCCAGCTGCATTTGAAAGTTGGCATGCCAACCAGGGTGTGAACCTTCTCTGCTTCCCACACAGAAAAGCGATACGCCTAAAAAGGTCGGGATTTCCCTGCGTGTAAGTTATAGCCAAGGAACTCCTTAAATAGCCAAACAGATCTCAAGCCAGGCAAAGTTGCAGCAGGAGTGGAAGTGGATGAGGCCTACGGAGGAGACAGTATTTCCTCAGCTCCTCGCTTGACAGGGGAGATAAGAAAACCAAAACCGACAACGCAGATCTCGAGGCAGCGGGACCAGAATGGAAAAGAGTTTGCACAGTCAAGAAAGCCTGCCTTCCCTTGAACTTTGTCTTGTCCATGCAAATGCAGGATTCGACTGTGCTTTTTCAGCTTCAGTCCATTCCCTCCTCCCAGAATTGTAAAGATGCAAATTCTGAAATCATGATAGCAGCTCAGCCACAGACTTATTGAGAAATATTTTAAAAGAGGGGAAAACTTCCCCCTTCCCTTGTCTATTGTGAGCCGCCCGGAGTCCTTCGGGAGTGAGCGGCATACAAGACAAATAAATACAATACAATACAATACAACATTATAGAATACCAGAGTTGGAAGGGACCTTGGAAGGACAAAGATGATTAGGGGACTGGAGACTAAAACATATGAAGAACAGCTGCAGGAACTGGGAATGTCTAGTTTAATGAAAAGAAGGACTAGGAGAGACATGATAGCAGTGTTCCAATATCTCAGGGATTGCCACAAAGAAGAGGGAGTCAAACTATTCTCCAAGGCACCAGAGGGCAGAACAAGAAGAAATGGGTAGAAATTAATCAAGGAGAGAAGCAACTTAGAACTGAGGAGAACATTCCTGACAGTGAGAACAATTAATCAGTGGAATAGCTTGCCTCCAGAAGTTGTGAATGCCCCAACACTGGAAGTCTTTAAGAAGATGTTGGATAGCCATTTGTCTGTTTCCTGCCTAGGCAGGGGGTTGGACTAGAAAATCTCCAAGGTCCCTTCCAACTCTGCTATTGTATTGTATTATTGTTATCTAATCCTACTCGAGTAGGAGAACCTATGCCATTTCAGACAAATGGCTCTCTGGTCTCTTCTTGAAAGCCTTCAGTGATGGGGCACCCAGAGCATCTGAATGCAAGCTGCTCCACTGGTTAATAGTTAGGAAATTTCTTCTTAGTTCTATGTTGCTTCTCTCCTTGATTAGTTTCCATCCATTGTTTCTTGTCTTGCCTGCTGGTGGATTGGAAAATAATATCACTCCTTTCTCTTTGTGGCTGCCCCTCAAATGTTGGAACACTGCTGTCATGTCTCCCTGGTCTTTTCTTTTCACTAGGTTAGGTTAGGTTAGGTTTATTGGTTTTGTATGCTGCTCACTCCCGAAGGACTCCGGGCGGCTCACAATAAACAGGGGAGGGAATAAATAAGACAATACAAACAATTTTAAAATTCACAACAGTCACAATTAAGACGGGGCTGGGTGCTTTAACAGCCCCCAGCCTGCCGAAACAGCCAGGACTTAGTAGCTTTACGGAAGGCCGGGAGGGTAGTAAGGGTCCGGATCTCCACGGGGAGCTCGTTCCAGAGGGCTGGAGAAGCAACAGAGAAGGCTCTCCCCCGGGGGGTCGCCAGCCGGCATTGGCTAGCAGATGGAACCTGGCGAAGGCCAAGCCTGTGAGATCGAATTGGTCTTTGGGAGGTAATTGGCAGGAGGCGGTCTCTCAGGTATCCAGGTCCGATGCCATGTAGGGCTTTATAAGTAACAACTAGCACATTGAAGCGTGTCCGGAGACCAATGGGCAGCCAGTGCAGCTCACGGCGGATAGGTGTAACGTGGGTGTATCTAGGTGCACCCACAATCGCTCGCGCAGCTGCATTCTGGACTAGCTGAAGTCTTCGAACACTTTTCAAGGGCAGCCCCATGTAAAGCGCAGTAGTCCAGTCTTGAGGTCACGAGGGCGTGAGTGACTATCTGAAGTGCCTCCCGGTCCAGATAGGGTCGCAATTGATGCACCAGGCGAACCTGGGCAAACACCCCCCTGGTCACAGCCGATAACTAGACATAACTAGATAAGACTAGACATACTTAATTCCTGCAACCGTTTTTATATATTTTAGCCTCCAGTCCCCCAATCATCCTTGTGGCTCTTCTCTGCACTCTTTCCAGAGTCTCAACAACTTTTTTTTATATTGTGGTGATCAAAATTGAATGCTGGGATCCATGTTTTGTCCAGCTCCATGTCACAGCAGCAAAAATAAAACGAACTTCCAACTCCCTGGGATTAAATAAAATGATTTTGCAATTAAGGAGAAAGGGGGAGACGAAGAATATGAGAATATTACAGCAGGTTTTGGGGAAAAACAAAAATAAATTGAAACTGAAGTTGAACATATTATTATGCTCCCCACCCCTAAATACCACCAAAGAGTGAGGTTTTTCTGGGGTTGCCATTTTTGCTCATTCATTCCACCTGCAAGGTCACAGGGTTTTGTTTTGTTTTTGGCACTTGATATTTAATTTATTTACCCCTTTGTAGGTTAAGGGAAGTGGAGGTACTGCTTTCAAACTGACAGTTTCAAACCCAACCTCTTCTAAAGAAAATCTGGGTCCCTCTAGGGTTGGGTGAAGTGGAGGGTATGACTCAGTTGAACATTCTGCCTCCAACCTCTGGTCCAAGATAGATAAGTAGATTAAATAAATAGATAACTACTAACAATGTTTCTGAAAATCTACTTAAGTCTCAAATGATGGAAAATGTTAAACTTTAATTTTAAGGACAGAAAGCAGAATAGCAGCCAGAATTTATATATTTGCTTTCAAGTTATGTTCCTTCAACTTTGGCAACCAAACCACAGTCCCTTATTTTTTTTCCTCCTCCTTCTTCCAGTTTAAATTAATTAAAGGGAGTTAGGTCAATTCATGGCGGACATGCTAATCAGTGGTCACCAGCTCGTATGGACAAAGCATTATAAATCTGAATTGCTTCCAATAGGATGTTTGGGTCATTTTGGAAGTGTTTCAATTTGGAAAGGGGGGTACTTCAAACTCAAAATAGCTATTTCAAACAAAAGGTGTTTTCAAAATGGTAAAGAGAACCCATTTTGAACTTGAGATTGTGGTTTGTTTCAACCACAATACAACAATAGTTACTAGATTTAATTATGGCCCGCCCAGGCACACCTCTGAAACTCCTATTCATATATAACACAGAAGGTGCTAATCCATGATTTTGTTATTCTATGATTTGGGCAAAATGATTCTAATCCATAAAACTATTTTTATACAGGTAATTCTCATTTACCAACTGACTTATTTAGTAACCGTTTGCAGTTACAGCGGTAATAAGTAATAACTTTGCAAGCAGTTCTTGTATGTATGATCTTTTCAGGTCTGTAAAGCAAAGAAAAACTGAAGTCAGACTGTAAGTCCAGTTGCAGTTTCACTTAACAACCAACTCATTGGGTGGTCATTCACAGTTACAGTAGTGATATAAAAAAAAAGTAACTCTGAAAACAATCCTTGCAGGCCTTCACAGGTCTAAAAAGCAATGGGAAACTGAAGCCAGGTTTCACTTAGCAACCACTTTGCTTAACAACCGAGTTGGTGGTCCTAACTGTGGTTACCAAACAAGGATTACCTGTAATCTACGGTATATGGTAGGCTTTGCACATTACACTAAAGCCATGATGGCTGATGTAGAGAGGGCACTGCTTAAGAACCAATGATGTGATTCTAAATCAGTGGTCCCCAACCCCCGGTCCGCGGACCGGTGCCGGGCCGTGGAGTACCTGGCACCGGGCCGCGCAGCGGCCGGGGGCCATGATCGCTGCAGCGGCCGGGGGCCTAAGGGAAAGTCGCTAGGCCTACGGGACAACGTCGTCCAATCAGTAAGTAAAGTGGGATGAAGGAGGGGTGTCGGTTCAGTTCCTTTCCAGTTGCGCGAGGAAGCTTCGGTAGGCGGGCGGATGGGATGGATAAGCCAACCGAAGAAGGACAAGGGCAGGGGTAGCCAATGGACGTTAGCTTTTGGGGCGGGAGCTGTATTCTGGCTGGTCAGCGAGGGAGGGGAGGTAAGCTAAAGGGGAGTGAATTAAGGCCGGGCGTTCGGTTGCTGAGCAGCGCACGCAAATTGGTGGCTGGGGTGGCCGGGCGCGTGCCTGGGATGGTGTGCGGAGCGGGGCCACCGGACTGAGCCTCTCTCAGAGGCGGTTGGTGGGCGTGTGCCGTCGCGAGGTTTCGCCGCGAGGAATGTGAGAAGCCCAGGTGGTTGTTTCCTCCCCCCCTCTTCCCCGCGAGCTCTCGCCGGCGCCGGGCTTTCCCCTCGCTCGTCTGCGGCCACCGTTTTTGTCTCCCGCCGTGGGAAAGGAGCACTGCCTAAGGGGGCCGTATGGACGTGTGAAACATTTGAAATGCCCTTTTCTGTTTAGATTTCAAACTTTGAAATAGAGAAGTGTGCATGAAGGAAGAGAGACAGACAAGCACTCTTAATGCATATTGTATATTCTCTCTCTGCGTGTGTATTATATACTCTTAATATGCACTCTTAGTGTATATTGATTATGAAATATTTGCTGCTGCATGTGGTGAATGCATTTCATAACTATTGCCATTTGGTTATTGTGTAAATTATTAGGGAGACCACTAGCTCAGAGACTTAAACTTAAATTTGTACAATTGTATTCTTTAAAAGTTTAGCTACACTTTGTTGGCATACTTTGTTGTATTCTTCGCTATGTACGGTAGTAAGTGATTATAAGCTTTAGCAGTCTGTAATCTATTCTGTATATAAGATCCTATACAATGATGAAGGATTTCAGGATCTTTTTATGTTAAACATTACTTTTTAAAATGTGGGCTAAAAAAGCCATGATTGATTGTCACACAGTAAATTACAGCCAATTAGGATGTGTGCTTGATAAACACATAATGAACATTATGGTTTCTACCCTGGCTCTAGGGAAGAGATGCCCCTGCGCCCCTGCGCGCGCTCAGCGGGCCACGGTAAAATTATCAAAGGCTGACTGGTCCGCGGCGATAAAAAGGTTGGGGACCACTGTTCTAAATAATGTAGGTTGAGCAAGAAGCATTCTGTTCATTGAGATCAAAGGCTCCATTTCCTGTCCATCAGGTGCTCTAAAGTCCCAGTTGCTGATTCTCATGCCAACAAGAAAACTACCTGTTTGCTGTGCTCATTTAATAAGATCAAGATAAATGTTAGCAAAGCTGCAGCTGCAGCTGAAAACCAAGAAGCAAACCTACAACTGGAACACGTTTCAACTTACTTACAGGAAACCACAGCACTTCCCCTGCTATTGGGCTGGGGAACTTAAAGGGAGGTCTCCCTTAAGAGGTATTTTCCATCCCTGCCCTTGTTTACACATACACCCTGGCCTTTTGTTTTGAACTGCTTTCACCTTTGTTTGCAACCAGAGTAGAAGTTGAGAAATTATGAGCTGCTTCCTTCTCTGGCTTCTTCCTCTGCCACTCCTCAGCCTGGCACAATCTTGGTTGGTCCTCTTTGCTGCCAGCCAGCCCTACATTTGGCAAAAGGATCCCCAGAAAATGGAGCTGAACCCAAAAAGGGAACTTCATCATCTAACTCAACTTCAAGGCTGCCTAGAACTCTTTGATAGCAATCCAAAGATTAAAAGTGGAAATAAACCTCAAAGCTTGAAAAGCTTAGAAATAGAACAAGACTGTTGACATGAGGTTCCTCTTCATATAAACCTCCATCATGGAAAAAAGAGAATAATTAAACACATTTCTCGCTCTCTGTCTCTCCGAATACTGGAATTCTCCTAACTCACTCAACTCCAAGTTCTTTGTTGCATCACAACGACATAGGAAAATAACTTACTCCAAATCAAAATGCCAAATTACATAGAGGAATAACGGTAATCAGCTTACCAAAGTGGAAAACATAAACCAGCTTCTTGCCCCATCATGCTGTGGAAAACATAAAGACAATAGAAGTGGACCAGATGCTAGACTGGAAACACAACCAGAAATAAAACCAATCAGAGATACAGATTAAGAGCTTTAGCTTTTTTGTCCAGTGAGCTTGATTTGAATTTTGAGATCACGATGGGATTCCTTTCACAAAATGGCTACCTGAGTGGTCTGTCACAACATATCCACCTACCCTTTCCCAACCAAAGAGTTTTTTTCAAGTGAAGCAAGTAACTATGTTACCCATCAATCTTATTTTTTTGATAAATGATAATTGTTTATTAGGTAATAATGATGATAACAATGAACACCAGGACCTGAAAATTGAAGTGGAATGACTGTGGCAATAATACCAATAGTAATAGGCACCCAAATGATCTGGAGGACCACTTGAAGAGTATCGGCATTGACAAAATCCCCATCAGTCAATTGCAAAAGGCAGCCACACTTGAAATAGCTTACAACCTGCGATGAGACCTTTAACACCATTGAATAACCATCTATGCCCGACTCATAGGAAGGACTCAAGACCTAGATAAAAATTTCAAATCAAACTAAACATCTAGCTTGCTGCGCAGCAACCAACTATACAATAATCATAGTTTAAATGTATATATCACTTGAATCCCAATGACTCTGGTCATCTTACTATCATTAAAATATTTAAAAACCAAGAACAATAGGGGGGAGGAAACAAATCAACACAAGACAAAGTAAACTCAGTAGAGGCGGGGAAGGAGGGAAGGAAGGCAGGGAGGAGGGGGGAAGGGGGAGGGGGGACATGCAGCATATACTAACTAAAGCATGTTGGAAGATGAGATGGGATCCAAAGGGAAGAACAATGATTATTTATAAAAAATATCATTTATGTGGTTAATCAGCTGTAGGTAGTAAATTATATCCATTTACAAAGATAAATTGGGTTCAGTTCTCATTGGACATGGGAAGGAATGGAGAGAGCGCCACTGAGGTGTCAAGTACATGAATTAAATATTTGATATTTTATTGAACAAGAGTCAGCTTTGCATAATGGCTAAGGCAAGAAACTGGGAGACTGTGAATTCTAGTCCTGCCTTAGGCATGTAGCCAGTTGGGTGACTTTAGATCAGTCACTTCTACTCAGGCCTAGGAAGGAGGTAATGGAAAACCACTTCCAAAAAAGTTGCCAGGAAAACTGCAGGGACTTGTCATGTAGTTATCAGGAGACTGACTCAAAAGCAAAACAATTAAAAAGAAGGACCAGGTCACAACATTCGGTACTCCAAGCGTAGCTGGCTTTGCTCATACTATCCCATACTATCAGTCATGAAAGGTGCTGTGAAACCTAGGAAGATGAAAAGGAGAACAGTTCTTACAATTTGATGGCTCGTGACGTAAGAACTAGAGGAAAGTGGAGACATATACTGAAACAGAGTTGTATTGTTGTATGAATAAAAATATGTATAAGATTTGGATATCCAGCAATGCTCATGATGTACACAACGCACAGAAATATTTAGGATTAGCTGGTGATTTGCTTAAATTGAATTTGCAATGGAAAATAATCAATGGCTTCACATTTGGGGGGGGGGGGTTAGAGTTCATTTTATTACACTTCCCATCTGTAATCAAAGAGAACATGAATCACATTACGTTGCAAAGGGAAACTTTTCTGAACCAGCCACTTTCAAATGAGGATGTTTAGGGAAGAAATTCTTGGCTCTGGCAGCTGCCAAGAATGGGAAGTAACAGACAAATGGTGTGGCTTCAGAATCAATGTACTTTAGCACTTTAGCCTAATTTATGTTTGGTTCTGTGTGGTTGTGCAGTTTATTTATCCATTGCTATTGTATTATTAACCTTAGGAGTTCAAGATAACTTTCACAGGGTCCTAAAATTGTTTCCCATTCATGCCCCCCCTTTTCATCCTTGTCTGTCACTAGTTCTGTTCTGTGTCTGGATTATTCTGAGCTTTTAGTGGTGATGGAGGTGATGGTTGCAGCAATAGGAAAATTCTCTCAAAACATATGTTCTCCCTACAGAATATCTGTAGAAGGGAAAAAAATGCATTTTAGTTCTGCCCAATTGAGGGATGTACAATTTTTATCCACCAAATCCAAGACCCAGATTGCAAGAGAAAATATCTATTTCAATAATGTAAAAATACATACCTTGGAGATCAATTTGGGAATGAAATGGAATAATGAGGAAAAATATGCAGAACTAACACCAAAATCTTTCCAAGAGTGTTAGCTCACAGGACAGTGATGAGGATTAAAGTGTTGGGTTAAAAAGGACGACTGGATTGACTGTTATAAATAAATAATTCTTGCTTCAAAATCTTAAAAGCAATTATCCATTTTCAGTTAAAATGCATTTAAGGAAAATCGTCCTGGCAGGGAGAGGAGCGAAGAAAACTGCAGTTAAGTATTCTTGGAAAAAATGGAAGCAAAAAAAATCAGAAGGAATCTTGTAGCATCTTTTCCAACTAACAAGTAGACATTGGCCTTTTGGGGCTGTTTTTTGCCCTCCCCAGGCATAGGGAAAAATCTGGAGGGCGAAAAATGGCCCAAAGGGCCAACCAGAAGTTCAGAAATGATCCGTTTCCAGCTTGCGGAGGGCCTCCGGGGACCCGGGGGAGGCCGTTTTCGCCCTACCCAGGCTTCAGGAAAGACACTGGAGCCTGGGGAGGTTGAAAAATGGCCCCAACAGCGCAACTGGGACTTCCAGAGCTGACAGCTGGAGTGCCACCAAATATGGCTCTGCGTGTCACTTGTGGCACAAGTGCCATAGGTTCGCCATCACGGCATGATAACAATGTTCCAATATCTCAGGGGCTGCCACAAAGAAAAGGGGGGCAACCTATTCTCCAAAGCATCTGAGTGCAGGACAAGAAGGACAAGAAACTAATCAAGGAGAGAACCAACTTAGAAGTAAGGAGAAATTTCCTGACAGTGAGAACAATTAATCAGCAGAACAACTTGCCTCCAGAAGTTGTGGGTGCTTCAACACTGGAAGTTTTTAAGAGATTGGACAATCATTTGTCTCAAATGGTATAGGGCAATGATGGCTAACCTTCTTGTTGTTGCGTGCCGAAAGCATGCACATGCAACAGCACACACGTGCGTGCCCACACCCTTAATGCAATGCATGTGTGACAACCCCCCGTGCTCCCTGCCCCCCCCCCCACGCATGCACACACAACCCCCCCGTGCCCTGTTTTGGGCCTAGCAGGCCTCCCTGAAGCCTCCTGGGACCAAAAATGGGGCGCACTGCACTCTCCTCCACCCCCACGCATGTGCGCACATCTCCCACATTCCCCCCATGCATCCATAGCAGAGACCCAAAAATCAGGTAGCCGGCGGAAGGCACATGCGCATGCGTGGTGGAACTGAGCTGGGGCGACAGCTCGTGTGCCCCTAGAGAGGGCTCTGCCGTCATGAGTATAGGGTTTCCTGCTTGAACAGAGGGTTGGACTGGAAGACCTCCAAGGTTTCTTCCAACTCAGTTATTCTGTTATCATCTACCGTACTCATTTTAGAATTTTAGCATCAGGAATGTACAATATCATCTGTTTAAGTTCACTGTCAAATGTTCTCACTTTTAGAGGTTTTCCTGACTGCTTGCCCAAATTTGTTTCCTTGCAGTTTCCATTAATTAATTCCAGGTTTGTCCTTGGGGTCAATAAGGAACATATCTGCTTCATCTTTTACATGACACTCCTTTTGACAGTAACTAAATCAAGTAAAATTGATTTAGCAGTAAAAGTCTCCAAGATAAACATATTAAGCACTGGTTTTGTACTTGGTCTTCTCCTGTTATAGATCTTTCTCCACTAGTTTTCAAGTGTCAACAGTTCTGCTGAATTCATGGGCACACATTAAAAATTGGGCCTGTTATAGATAAACATAGGAAGACAAATTGTTTCTGGATTCTACCACTTTCCACTCCACCAGTAGATAGTAGACACTACTATAGGCAGATTGCGGACTGAATTTTCCCAAGCAAGTATTCTATTGACATACAACAACAGATATCAAATATCAGATATCTACAGAGATTGTCAGTCATCCCATTTATGGTTGTCTCAAAGGTACTTTTTCAAAAGGAAACTGGATATTTTTCTTTATTTTTATTTGAAGACATTTCACTTCTCATTCAAGAAGCTTCATTAGTTTTGGCAAGATGCGGGGGGGGGGGATAGAAGGCTTAGAAATAAAGGAACGTCGTCCTTCCAATTCCCCACCCATCCTGTCAGAACTAAGCCTTCCATCTCCCCAGAGGTGGATTCACTTATCTTTCATACCAGTTCACAAATGTGAGTGCACGTGCTTCGTCTGCGCATGCGCACTGCCTTCTGCGCATGCACGGTGCATTACGTCAGGGCGGGTGGGCAGAACCTCCTGCAGCCGCCTCTGCCGGTTGGCCCAAACTGGAGAGAATGGGCTGAATACCACCTCTGCATCTCCCCCACTCTTCTGTCAGAACCGATGAAGCTTCTTGGATGGCAAGTGAAAAGTCTTCAAAAACAAAGAAAGAAAGCCCAGCTGCCCTGTGAAAAAGCACCTTTGAGAGATCAAAAAGAAGGAAAATATTGCCAAAGTTTCTGTCCCAATGCATGCTGGTTTTCTATCTCTTTTGACATGAGGTGGAGGGACTGGGGAATAGAACAATCCATCATATTATTCCCCCACACAACCAGAGTCAATATTTTCCTTTTCTCAAATGATAATGTTAAGTAGACCTTGACAGAGATTGAATCAGAAAATGCGAGGTATTATTGGGGGGAGGGGGAGAATTAGTCAGCTGTGATTCAAACGTATTTCCAAACAAAAAAAAATCTATTTTAAGGTTTCCACTTTTTATGAAGATGCTGCAAGATTGAGGCAGCACTCCTTTAAAAAAAAAGAGAATTATTAACGATGCAAAATGAAAATCCTGCTCTGTTCATCCCAAGTAACAAAATCTCCCTCAAATCTGCTTTACAGAGAGGGAGTAACCTTATGCAACAGATCGTCCGTTTCGACTGGAGAAAGCTGTTAAAAGTTTTCAGATAAGGCACTTTCCCATTTTTGTACTTGGAATTATGCAAGATATTGATCCAGATAAGATGCTGCCTTTCTGTACAAGTAGTCCTCAACTTAAACTGGTCACTTAACAACAGTTCAAAGTTAGGAGAGACTCCACAAAAGCCACTTATGACTGGCATTCAAAATTCCAACGGGTGTGCCCGCCAATCACATGACCACATTTTGGTTGCTGGGCAACGGTACAGGATTTACAGGGTTTTTTTGCAGCATCCCATCGTCATGTAACCATGTTTAATGCTTTTTGTCACAATTTGGCATTCACTTCTGATTTCTGGCAAAAAACAAACAAACACTCATTGCAGACAAAGGATTTGCTTAACAACCATGGATTTGTTTAATAACCATGGATTTGCTTATCACCAGGAAAAAAAAATGTTATAAAATTGGTTTGGTTACATGCTAACCGGCATAACTTACAACTGTAATTCTGAGCTCAATTTCAGTCGTAACTGGAGGACCCTGTATGCAGTAGCAGGGCATGGGCATGGCATCAAAGCCCACCTTCCTTCGCATTGATAACATCACTTGGCTGGGTAATGAAATATTTGCAAGTAAGCAAACAACGAAACTCCTTCAACATGAAGGACTTCACAATGGGGATTACAACCAAATTTATTCGGAAACCACGAGATGGAGAAAGTCAGAATAAGCTATAGCAGTGATGGCGAACTTTTTTCCCCTTGGGTGCCAAAAGCGTGCACGCGCATGCTATCACATGTGCCCACCTTCATAATTTAATGCCCCCCGCACCATGCCCCCTGTGCATGCGTACGTGACACTACCAACACCGCTCCCCCACGCATGAGTTTATTGGAGCCGGGGGAGGGCAAAAAAGGCCTCCCCGCCCCCGCCGAAGGCCCTCTGGAGGCTAGAAATGGATGTTTTCCAACTTCCGGTGAGGCCGTTTTTCATCCTCCCCAGGCTCCAGAGGCTTTCTAGGAGACTAGGGAGGGAAAAAGCAGCCCAACACGCAAACTGGAAGTTCGGGGATGGACTTCCAGGTTGCCCGTTGGGCCATTTTTCTCCCTCCAGAGGCTTCTCTGAACAGCCAAAAATCAAGGCCAAAAATCAGCTGGCCAGCACGCGCGTGCACACTGGAGCTGACAGGGCAATGTCTCACATGCCCTCAGAAATGGCTCCACGTGCCATCTGTGGCATGCATGCCATAGGTTTGCCATCATGGCAAATGAGAGAGAGAGAGAGAGGGAGGGAGGGAGAGAGAGGGAGGAAGGGAGGGAGGGAGGGAGGTAATCCCACCTTTATTACAAGTATTTTTGTAAATAACTAGTTGATAACCCGGCATTGCCCGGGTGTTTATTTATAGGGGGAACATATCCAGACCAAACGTAATTTCTAATTTTGGATTTTTCCCCCTTACCAGATGAAGACCCCTTGTAGAGTACTGTGAAGCCATTACCATGGCAACACCACTACGCTGTATGGTAGAAGCCATTTAAAGGCACAATAGACTGCACCTTAACAGAACACACACCCCAAGGGGCGTTAAGGGTGTCTTACACCCACAGTATTTTTTTTCCAGAGAGTAAGTCATCTGTCTACCAAGTTTGGTTGAAATTGCTCAAGGCGTTCCAGAGTTATGCTGGAACATGAACACACACAGAGAGACATTTTTATATACAAGGGTGCAAACACACACAATGGTACCACCTCCAATTTAATTTTTATTTTTTATTTTTACAGTCTTCCACAGGTGTTTTGCTGGATTAGAGGTTCTACCATAACCAAAGAGGTGGTGAAGAAAATCCTGATGCAGCAATGGCAACAAAAGAAGGCCACAACAAAGTCTTCCAAAGCAGGGATGGGGAACCATGGCTCTTTTATAACTTGTGGATTTCGAATCCCAGAATTCCTGAGCTAGCCAGGTTGGAGACTCCTGTGTTAGTTCACTTAATTTCTTTGCATAGGCATGAGCAATGAATCAGTTTAATTGGAACTTTACTTGTAGCCCTGGTACCAGTTGAGCCTATGTTGAATTAAAATAGAATAGAATAGAATAGAATAGAATAGAATAGAAGAGAAGAGAAGAGAAGAGAAGAGTTGGAAGGAACCTTGGAGGTCTTCTAGTCCAACCCCCTGCTCAGGCAGGAAACCCTACACCTCTTCAGACAAATGGTTATCCAACATCGTCTTAAAAACTTCCAGTGTTGGAGAATTCACAAGATGTATCTAAGCAGAGATTCGATAGCCATCTGTCATGAAAGCTGTAGTTCAGGGATTGGCAATCAATGGCTTCTCAAACATTGTTGAGAATTCCTGCTGGCTCAAGAATTCTGTGAGTTGACATCCACATGTCGGCCATAGTTTCCGTTCCAAAGCAAAGGCACTGTGGCTTGCAGCTTGTCTCAATGCTGGCATAATACCAAGCTAACACCTGCAAAAATTATCTCTCCTACACAACTTTTCACAGATGGCAGAAGCCCAGTCCTTCTCTGCTTCGTTCCTGTGCCTATCCCTCAGGCAATGTGGCATTTTGCTCCTTTACAAAAAGCAGTTCTTAAAAAAAACAACAACCAACAGATTGTTCAGTGGAGGCAATTAGCTGATATAGGCAAGTGTCAAGCAGATTCACATTTTGGCCAGACACCCACATCCTATATTGACATCTTTCCACTCATAGCCTAGTAGACAAATTTCTGCATCAGCCTTTTCTAAGGAATGAGTACACTGCATTTATCCTTTAAAATTATAGTTGTGAATCAGGAGATCCAGGTAATTGCCCCTCATTATAAAGCTGAAAACATAGGGGGATGGTTTAAGTAGACCATTTGCCGCATTGTTCTGAGGTAAAGAACACGTGGCCTTCCAGATGTTGGTGAATTACAATGCCCAGCATCCCTCAGCATGGGCCATGTTAACAAGAGCTCCTGGGAACTTTTATCCGGAAGACCAAAGGTCTCCTGTCTCTGCTGCCTTATTGAATCATAACTGCAATGGGACATTCAATCTGTGGCATTTCAGATCATATTTAATAACAACATCCAGCATCCCTAAAAAGTATAGTAAATGGCAAGGCAGTCTAGTTTAACAGTATTTTAAAAAGTCATAAATTGCCAATCCTGAACTACAGCTTTCATGACAGTTGGCTATCCAATCTCTGCTTAGATACCTAAGATATTGGTATTGGTATTTTATTATTTGTATGCCGCCCTTCTCCGGGAGGACTCAGGGCGGCGAACAATTCAAAGGGGGAAAAAAAGGGGGAACATAAAAGACAAAATACAAATAATAAAAGTCGACAACAATCGCACAACCATACATGTCGAGAGGGGAGGGAACTCATCACCCCCAGGCCTGCCGGCAAAGCCAGGTTTTGACGGCTTTTCGGAAGGCCTGGAGAGAGGTGAGGGTCCGAATCCCCGCGGGGAGTTCATTCCAGAGGGCCGGAGCTGCCACAGAGAAGGCCCTCCCCCTGGTAATAGCCAGATGGCATTGGCTTGTAGATGGCACCCGGAGGAGGCCAACCCTGTGAGATCTAATGGGTCTGTGGGAGGTAATTGGCAGCAGGCGGTCTCTCAAGTACCTTATATCTTAGATATTTAGATGAATATAGGCTCAACTGCAGTTAGGTGCAAAAGGCCCCAAGTAAAGTTCCAATTTAACTGACTTATTGCTCACGCCTATGCACAGAAATCTAGTCAACTAACACAGGGGTCTCCAATCTTGGCAACTTTAAGACTTGGGGACTTCAACTCCCAGAATTCCCCAACCAACCTGAATGGCTGGAGAATTCTGGGTGTTGAAGTAGACAAGTCTTAAGGTTGCCAAGGTTGGAGTCTCCTGAACTAACAGCACTATTTTGACACTATGTAAGAGTTAATGGAATTCAAGAGAGGTTGGACTTTTGTGGCAACTAAAGACTCTAGGCTGATTCCTCTTTTGATTCCATCCCCAGGCTCCACCCCTCCTACAACTGCCTTGCATTTCAGCTGGAAATAGCAAACATGGATATGTGAAACCCTTCAATATGAACTGTACTATACCCCAATTTACCTAACAAACCATAATTAACTGAGTTCACATATTAGTTCTCAACTAGGTATTCGTTTATTGACTTTGAAGTTACAACAGCACTGAAAATAATGACTTATAACTGGTCCTTTCACTACTGCAGCATCTCCATGAACAGGTGATCAAATTTTAGGCACTTGGCAACCGTCAGATATTTACAATGGTTGCAGTGTCCTGCGGCCATATGATCTACATTTGAAACCTTCAAAAGCAAAGTCAAAGGAGAAAGCTTAATGACTATGTGATTCACTTAACAATCGTGATGATTTGCTTAACAACCACAGCCCAAAAGGTCATAAACTCACGCAAAATTACTTGTGTTAATGACCACCTTGCTTAGCGATGAAAGTTCTGGTTCCAACTCTCATCATACATTGAGGATTACCTATATGCTAAGCAATAAATGGCCATGTTGTGTTAGGCCATATAGAAACCATTTGTGAAATGGCCAGCCATATATATTTTCTAAATAAATAAACCATGTGTTACAATGGTCTGATCCATGAACCACAAGCAAAGGAACAACACAATGTGTGGACTTGATCTTTCCTGCCAGAAGTATCTTTTGGAGGGTGTGTGACAATGGTGTTTTAATGAGACACAAAAGGGGCCAGATCTGCTCTTTTCTCCCCCTTTCTCTGGTTTTCTATTGAATTCCATTGCATCCAGTGGTGGTTTCAAATAATTTAACAACTGGTTCTCTGCCCTAATGACCAGCTGGGTAGGCGTGGCTCAGTGGCCATGTGACTGTGTGGGCATGACCAACTCAACGTCACTCAGGTCGATGGGCACTTCACCTTAGCTGTTACAATGTAATAAGGGTTAATCGGAGAGGCAGTTTCTGTAAGCAGGGCAATAAAGATTAGGTTAGAAACAACACCAGAATGTTTCCTTCCTGCCTTCCTTACAGGATTATCTCTGTAAAGTGGGAAAAAAACAAAATAATATTTCTTCCAACAACCGGTTCTCCAAACTGCTTAGAAAGTTAACAACTGGTTCTCCCGAATAGGTGCAAACTGGCTAAATCCCACCACTGATTGCATCTCTTTTCTTGATGCCAAATCTACTGCCACATGCGGCTCGTTTGAAATCTGAACAGATAACTCTCAAAAAAGTGAAAACTTAATCTAAGGACCACATCAACTTACGCTGATGACCATTGCTTTCCCACTGGCCCCCAAGATGCCTGATAGCTTTCCTTAGTGTGGCAGTGAATTCTTAAAGTTGCAATGCCAACATGGGGCCCCAGCTGAGAAAATCTTCCCTATTGCTTTTCCCGTAGAATTATCACAAATGCAATGCTAGCTTGTAGGCTGCAAATTATTGGCATTAAATCTTAGTGCAGTGTGGAACCCCAGCCACCAACTGCCAAGAGGACTTTATCCTTTTGCACATTACTACACACCGAAAAAACCACACATCAAAAGTTCCTTCCTCCCACTCCAATAATGTCCTCCTTTATTTATACTTATTTCCATCCTATCTTGCCCTCTTTAGATGGGGTTAAAAATATACACATAAAAATACACATATAAAAAACTCTGAATGGCCAGGAAACAGCAGGCTCAGAACTATAAGCCAGCTAGAATCAGTGACAGGAACCAGGGGAGTTAAACTGAAAAGTAAGAAGGTTCACGAGGGCAAGAAAAACGGATTTCCTTTCTGAAAGTCACTGACAGAACAATCAAAACATCAGAACTCACACCCAGGTAGTCTGGACCAGGACAATACAAGGAACAATTTTACAGAAGCAGGATTTTCACCATTTATTACGGTGAAAAAAGATAATCTACTAATAATTTCCCATGCTCTTCCTTCAAAAGCCACCCAGCATGGGCTGATATGTTGGGTTATCTCAAAAACATTTGCAAATTGCCACTCTTGTCCTTTAGAAAAAAGTAATAGTGGGTTTTTTTAAAAAAAAAATCAATGTGCAGGATGATTTAACAGCTTGTTCGGACAACCTGCTAAAGCTTCATGGAGTCTTTCTGGTTTTGGCATACCATGCAACTATGGTTTAGTCAATAAAACGTAGCTAAATAAACTGCGGCTTGGTAGCCTGTACAAATACAGCCATAAAGTAAGGAGAAATCATCTCCACCAGTGTGGCTCAGTCTGGCTAGTGAATTCTAGGAGTTGAAGTCCACACATCTTTAAAGATGCCAAGGTTAAAAAACACCAGATGTGATATTCAGCAGGTTCTGACCAGTTCTGGAGAACCGGTAAATACCATATTTTTGGGAGTATAAGACACACCTTTTTCCCTCAAAAAAAGAGAGTGAAAATCTGGGTGCGTCGTATGCACTGAATACAGCATTTTTGGCCTCCTGAAACTCCGCCCCCTTCACCAAAATGGCCATGCACAGCTTTTAGGAGGCATTCAGAAAGCTCCTGGGGGCTGGGGAGGGCAGAAATGAGTGGAAAATGGGCCATTTTTCTCAATTTTACATTCCCCCCAGCCCCCAGGAGCACTCTATAAGCTTCCTAAAGGCTATCCATGCCCTTTTTTTGCTCGTTTTTGGCCCACCCCCACCCCCCCCAGGAGCTCTCTATAAGCCTCCTAGAGGCTATTCATGCCCATTTCTTTTGAAAAGAAAAACGGGCCATTTTGGGGAGGTTTGCAGAGCGCAAAGCTTTTTTTTTTTTAATTTGCCTCTTCAAAATCTTGGTGCATCTTATACTCCAAAAAATACAGTATCACCTCTGACTGGCCCTGCCCACATCTTCTCTGCCTCCTGAGTGCCAGCTGATCGAGAGGGAATTAGGGATTTCGCAATAACCTTCCCCTCGAGTGGGAAGGGAATGGAGATTTTACAGTATCCTTCCCCTGCCACATCCACCAAGCCACGCTTACAGAACCGGTAGTAAAAAAATTTGAATCCCACCACTAGTCTCCACTTCAGAGAGATTAAAAGTCTAGAAAATCTTGGAGTGGAGAAACAATATGCTTCCCTTCCATCTCTTTTTCAGTAGAGCATCTGGGGCATCTTCTTATTCTGCTTGGTACATAACAGAGATATGATAATATTCATATTCCCAAAGGATGTGAAAGGGTCCATTTGGGACCAAAGACCCTGTCCCAGGCAATGGTAATCCATAAAGTGAAGACGTCAGCAGACATGGAAGTTTTGCTTTTTATGTGCCTCACAACTGCCATCTTCACTATATAATTATATCTTGTGGACACCCCTGGCCCCAGTGGTACCTAAATCAAGACATCAAAAAGAATCACCATATTACAAAGGAATTTAGTGTTAATGTCACGTCTGATGCAAGTAGGTAAGTTTGCATGATGATGGCATGACTTACAAAAGCCATGGTGGCGCAGTGGTTAAAGTGCAGTATTGCAGGTTAACTCTGCATTCCCACAGCCTGTAGTTTGATCCTGACCGGCTCAAGGTTGTCTCAGCCTTCCATCCTTCCGAGGTCAGTAAAATGAGGACCCAGATTTTTGGGGGCAATAGGCTGACTCTATAAACTGCTTAGAGAGGACTGTAAAGCACTGTGAAGCGGTATAGAAGTCTAAGTGCTATTGCAATCGCTCCATGTTGCCAGTTGCTGGCTTTGCTCCCTACCATGAACGTGTGTGGCTGGCCATGGTCCTATTGCTGTTGCCAACTGCCGTCGTATTCCCTGAGATCGGCACATTTCATGCCATGTTCATGCACACAGCTGACAGAAAAGGGTTCTAAGAAAATGAAGATGGGTCAGACTATATGGATGGATCTGCCATTTCCCGTTTTGGGAAGTGAATCAGGATCAAATTCCCTTCCCTCGTTCATTGCTCCAAAATGGGGTTCCAGAAAGGTATAAATTTGAGTTTTTCAAATCTGGCAACTTTAAAACATGTGGATTTCAACTGCCACATATCCCCCAATCCTGGGAGATGAAATCCATCACTCTCAAAGTTGCTAAGTTTTAAAAACAGTGGTATAAAAACCATCTGGGTTTTTTCACCCAGCTAACAAAATTACAAGGTAAAATTTGTGAAGGGACATAGCTAGTTCGCCATGATAATTGCTACAAGGCAAAGGTAAAGGTTCCCCTTGCACATATATGCTAGTCATTCCTGATTTTAGGTGTCAGTGCTCATCTCCGTTTCAAAGCCGAAGAGCCACTGTTGTCCGAAGATGTCTCCGTGGTCATGCGGCTGGCATGACTAAATGACAAAGGTGCACGGAACGCTGTTACCTTCCCACCAAAGGTAGTCCCTATTTTTCTACTTGCATTTTTTACGTGCTTTCAAACTGCTAGGTTGGCAGAAGCTGGGACAAGTTAACAGGGCATCACTCCATTACACGGTGCCAGGGATTCGAACTGCCAAACTGCCAACCTCTCTGATCGACAAGCTCAGCATCTTAGCCACTGAGCCACCGTGTTCCTCCTCAATTACTATAAGAACTTATGCCAATATTTAAATGTTATGTCTCCCATTTCTTTTGTCTTCCTTTCAGGTTATGACTTTACAAGGACTGAGATCAAGGGCTCCTTCACTTCTGATGATCTGGGCTCAAGGTCACCTTAAAGTGCTTTTTTCCTGCCTTTGAGTTGACAGACAGTACTCTGGCATGCTTCGTCTTGCCCTCATTTCTGACCCCTATTCTGTCCCAAGAAGGAGGCCAGGAAATGATGCAGTCTTGGCAAATTTAATACGGGACAAGTAAAGGAAAGGGATTGTTGGATTCCCCAAGCTTCATCTGCCCTCCTATCAAGTATCACTAGCCAGCAGGAAAAACATCCAGCAACTGTTCTCCCGAACACAGGCTGGGGGAGAGGCGAGTTCTTACAGATGGCAAGATGGGAAGGTTTAGCTAGTGTCAAATATTGCTTCGTTTTGCACAAATGTTTGGTGCCCGCATGAAAAACACTTATGGCACCTGGATTCAAGTCCATTCTAGAACAGTGCTATTCTGCAACCACCCTAGGGTTGGATTTAAGTTTAGTCTGAGAACTAGCCAACATGAGATGACATAAAATGAAAGGTAAAGGATAAAACATTGCAGGTATTTCAACCACAATGGAGCCCAAAATTGATGTTGCTAAGCAAGATTTGTTAAGTGAGTTTTGCCCCGTTTTATGACTTTTCCTACCACAGATGTTCAGTGAAACGCTGCAGTTGTTAAGTTTGTTACATGGCTGTTAAATGAATCTGGTTTCTTCATTGATTTTGTTTGTCAGAAGGATCCTATGATCCTGGGCCACTGCAGCCGTCATAAGTATGAGTCATTTTCCAACTGTCTGAATTTTAATCATGAGACCATGGGGAGGCTACAATTATCATTAAGTGTGAAAAATGGTCATACGTCACTTTTTTCAGTGACTATTATTTTGAACGATCACTAAATGAACTGTTAGTAAGTTAGTAACTCAAGGACTATCTGTATTTAGAGTGAATGAATGTTTTGCCAAGTGAATTTCAATGGTGAACCCCTACAGGCAGCTTTGAAAAAGAGAAGAGGGGAAAATGAGAGGAAAGAGAAAAGCATTAGGAAATTATATGAAGTTTAATTGTGTGTGTGTGAGAGAGAGGGAGGGAGGGAGGGAGGGAGAGGGGGGCACTGGCAAGATTCCTATATACCAGTGATGGCAAATCTTTTTAGCCTCAGGTGCACATGCACGCTATTGCTCATGCGTGCCCACCCACATAATTGAATGCTCCCCTGTGCTGTACCCTGCACATGCGCGTGTGACCCACTACCCCCACTGCCCCGCACATGCATGTATGGCTTTCTTGGAGCCTGGGGAGGGCAAAAACGTCCTCCCCCTACCCCGCCAGAGGCCGGAAACGGCCCGTTTTCTGACTTCAGATAGGCTCAGTAGGCCTCCTTTTCGACCTCCCCAGGCTCCAGAGGCTTTCTAGGAGCCTGGGGAGGGCAAAAAACAGCCTAACATGAAAACTGGAAGTTTGGGAATGGACCTCTGGGTTGCCCGTTGGGCCATTTTTCTCCCTCCGGAAGCTTCAAGGAGGGCAAAAACGGCCAAAAATCAAGGCTAAAAATCAGCTGGGCAGCGCACACATGCTGGAGCTGACAGGGCAATGCCTCACGTGCTCTCAGAAATGGCTCCGCATGCCACCTGTGGTATGTGTGCCATAGGTTCACCATCATGGCTATATACATTGCAAATGAGTTTGATTTGAGCATAGTGTGCACTCCAAACTTAGCCAGTATGGCTTTAAACATCACCATTTATGATTCAGCATCACTCAGCTCAAAAGCCACAGTTAGACAATCCTGGCTTAATATAGAAATCAGATGGTGTCAGGAAAGTAACCAAGACCTGAGCTTTCCCTGCAGATTTCCATGCACGCTTCTCGCTTTAGGCCAGTGTTAAGTGTTATTCACTTGTTTTCTCTATTCATGGATTGCACCGATTAAAGGAGGGTTTGGGTAGGATAAAGATATTGCCTTTTGAAATGGGAACTCGGCAGACTTATGTTTTTACTGGTTCTATAAATAAAACAATGGAAATCCTTCATCAAAAATCCTGTGCTGAAAGATTATTTCGGTAATTCAATGGCAGGGGGTAGGGGAGGGGAGAGAGGAGGAAGGGGGAGATGGTGGAAATCACAAAAGCCATTGCTCTTTTCCAGTGACTTTCAATGTGAGTGCAAAACAATAGGAAAATGTTAAAAGTTTTCATTAGCTGCTGTCGTTTCAATCATTAAATTACACTAATCTCAGTCTTCCTTTGTTTTCCAAGCTACCTTGATTATTCCAAAACAAAAGGAAATGAATGCGGTTTGACAATCTCTTTTCCCTACCATCGCAATCCCCGGGCATAAGCAACAACTGGCAAATTCCCAATTTGGCTCTAGCCCTTTTTTTTCCCTTTCTTTCTTCAGTTTTAATCCTACGGAAGAATGAATCTTAACACACGTCAAGTACGTCATGGAAATACTTAAGAAAACTCAAGAAACCACAGCACTTTCAGCTGCTCTGAGCAACATGACAATTCACAACCACTTCAATTCAGACACTTCAAGATATTTGCTGGAGCCACGGGGAACTTACACACTTACTGTACTTTAAATACAATGCTTTTATTAGCGATGGTTAAAAAAATGACACTCAGAACCAGAGTTAGAGGTAGACACTCAGGATCTTTGTATAAAGAGACAAATTGTTAGAGTCTTTAAGTCAGTGTTTTTCGACCTTGGCAACTTTTAAGAATTCTCCCAGCCAGCCCTCGCTAGAGAGTTCTAGGAGTTGAAGTTCACGCACCTTAAAAGTTGCCAAGGTTGATAAACGCTGGGTTAAACTGTTGGATTAGAGGTGGGGAGACCTGGGTTCTAGACTACCTTTAGCCATGGATACTCACTAGATGTAAGGATATGCAGGAATGACCTTGGGAGATTGGATGAATGCCTAGGGAACAATCAGATAAGAGGTAACATAGCCCACAGCTGCATAGTAGGCAGAGCAAGAAGCTCAGGAGGGAACCTCACTAAGTTATCAGGCTGTAAAGCAGAGGTGGTATTCAGCAGGTTCTGACCAGTTCTGGAGACTGGTAGTGGAAATTTTGAGTAGTTCGCAGAATACCACTTCTGACTGTCCCCGCCCCCATCTATTCTCTGCCTCCTGAGTCCCAGTTGATCGGGAGGAAATGGGGATTTTGCAGTAACCTTCCCATTCCATGCTCACCAAGCCATGCCCACAGAACCAGTAGTAAAAAAAAAAAATGAATCCCATCACTGCTGTAAAGGTGATTTGTAGGAGAATTGTCCTTTCATCTTGAAAGATTCTGTTAATGTAGCTTTACAATGAAGTAGAATAAACTCATATGGCCCTGTTTCTTGTCTTTTCTTCATGGAAAGGCTGACACTGGATGATTTTTCAGCCCAGCCTAACTCACAATGTTCTTGTTACGGAGAAAAAAATAGCAATACTATACATATTGCTTTGAACTTCTGTAAAACAGAATAGGAATCTAATTAATAAAATCTGAATTACCTGTTTTTTCCAGAGTTTCGCCATCTCTAATAGAGGGTTCTTGTCAAGCTGTTCTGCTTTTAGAAGATTTTTTCATGCAAGGGTCTCTGCATTTCTAATTCTGAGAATGTCATAGGCACACTCACAAAATGGCTGCATTGATAACACAAAGCACTCATTCACAAAAAAAGGCAAGTTGTAAGCTATATCTTTTAATTTGCTTTTTCCTACTTCCTTTGGGGGAGGCAGGTACAAATATTTCAGCTTTTATTTTTCAGCTATTTCAGCTATTATTTTCTCAGAATGCCTGTTGGGATTCTGAGGAATTATTCTTTTAATCAAGATGTGGAAGAGATTGGCAAATAGGTTTACAGAATGTCAGTTTTCCATTCCCAGGAAGGTATTGTGGGCACAGCATTAGGGATTTATCTTACCAATATATAGGAAGAATCAAAAAGAACATGATGAAACAGGACTAGCCATATAGCAAGAGTGGTTTTTAATGGGAAACTGAAATAGGTTTACCAGCATTAGTTTGACATTTTAAAACAAAAAAGAATGAAAGGGGGGGGGGGACCTTGTGCAAGTTCCCATTAATTTTTATTTGCAAATTTTTGCAGAGTTAGGTGAACAGCAAGCAAACTATTTTATAGCTTATACATACATGTACATATACATATATGCATGCATGCATGCATGCATACATACATACATACATACATACATACATGCAGGTCTTGGCATATTCGGGTCTTTTCCCGTGTAAGATTGAGAATATCTTGGCAATGTTTCGACGAGGTCCCACTCGCCATCTTCAGGCTGGTGCCTTCAGCTTCGTGCTTGTGCGAGCAAAGCGTAACCGGAGCTGCCGTCTTTCTATAAATATTGGTGGGGGGGTGTAGAGTGCTGGCTTTGTTGCTGTAAGCGGGTTGGTTGGCTGTGTTGTTACATCTTGATTAATTGATGAAGTTGATGTATGCAGATTAGCCAGCTGTTTCGTAACATCCTGTGTGGCTGAGGTACTAGCTGTGTGCCTATTAGTCTTTTGTGTTGTAACGACCTGGGTATTGGGCTGTGTGATGACATCCTGAGCTCTAGTGTAGTGATATCCTGAGTCCTGTGCTGCAGTCCTGTGATTGTGTTCAAATTTAGATATCTTGATGACACTTTCGTGATTTGGCCACATGGGAAAGAAAAACTGGACAACTTCCTCACACATCTCAACTAGTGATGGGATTGTGCGTTTAAGTAGCGGTTGGTGTGTGTTTTTTCCCAGTAGATGGTGTATCCTAGGGAGCCATTGGTTTTTTTGTAGATTAGGATGTCCAGAAAGGGAAGTTGGTTGTTAGCTTCTATTTCCATAGTAAATTGTATTTTGGGGTGTAGGCTGTTGAGATGTCGCCAAGATACTCTCAATCTTACACGGGAAAAGACCCAAATACACACACACACACACACACACACACACACACACACAATCAGAGCTGGGTTGCTCCTGGATCGGGTGAACCGGTAGTCACGGCGGTGGGAGGGTTCCTCCTACCTGCCCGGACGCACGCACATGAGCACACGTGAGCGAGCGAACCAGTAGTAGTAAAAAAAAAAATGAAACCCACCAGTGATAGATAGATAGATAGATAGATAGATAGATAGATAGATAGATAGATAGATAGATAGATAGATAGATAGATAGATGAGGGACGCAGTGGCTCAGGCGCTAAGACACTGAGCTTGTTGATCAGAAAGGTCAGCAGTTCGGTAGTTCGATTCCCTAGCACCACGTAACAGAGTGAGCTCCAGTTACTTGTCCCAGTTTCTGCCAACCTAGCAGTTCGAAAGCATGTAAAAATTCAAGTAAAAAATAGGAACCACCTTTAGTAACAGCGTTCCATATGCCTTCGGAGTTTAGTCATGCTGGCCACATGACCACAGGGAGGTCTTCAAACAGCGCTGGCTACACATACACACACACACGCACACAGTCAGCATCAATTAGCTACTGTGATAGTATAGTTCAGTCCTTGGCCAAAAAGAGGGAAGCATATAAGTACAGGCCAGGGGTGGGTTCTGGCAGTCACTACTGCCAGTTCGCTTGTGGCTGCACCGTGTGCATGCTTGCTCCTTGCTGCGCATGCATGCACAGTACAATAACAATTGCTCTGTGCATGCGCTGAAACAAAAAACAAGATGGCGGTGCCTATGGTGCCACCCGGAGAACTGGTTTGGGGGTGTGGCAGGCCTAGGTCGCTGCAGGTTCCAGCGACCCAGGCCACCAAACCACTACCAGTTCAGTCAAACTGGTCCGAACTGGTAGGAACCACGACTGGTACAGGCTGTCATTCAGTATCTGGATCAGTGCAAAGGTTGAGTGAATCCTACAGAGCCACCATCTGAACTTCAAGGAGTGAGACTTGAATAGGTCCAAGATCAAGAAGAGCCCAGCAAATAAATGCAACAGCAATATAGTTTTTAAGTGAAGACTTCTATGCTGTGCATTCAGGGAACCTTCACCCAGAACCAACTGCTCATGTGTTCATCAACAACTCAGCTCAACAAAGGGGATGGTATAAACCATTAGTCCCAAGTAGCCTTTCCTTGAAAGCCAACCTATCTGGGCATTCAACCTTCTGGCTTTATATCCTCCATCATTTCAGAAGAAGGCAATTTTAGACTAATTTCATATTGCTTTCCAAGAAAGTTGCATGGGTGGGAGATTATATGCTTTCTCTTGGAATAGCTATCCAGTTCAGGTTTTATTAAAAGATTCAGAATCACAAGGGGAAAAAAGGGAGGAGAGATATTATCTATCAACAGTTGTTATTTGGAGAGTTTTATCTCTTCATGCTGTTCATCTGATTAGGCTATCCCACTAAGATGAGTTGTATTTGTATTCAATTTGTATTTATTTTTATATATATGAAATCAGCACATGCAGTTAGATATAAATCTGTCTCTTTTGTTTGGGATGATGCGTATTACCTTTAACCATGCTTTTTTTTTTTTGCTTAGATTAGAATAAGACAAATCTGTATTAATAAAGTGAAACAATTGCAGACCAAGATCAAATTTTCGTTGTTTCAGGAATACAGAAAGTCTCTGGCTCTCTCCCACACACTGGCTCCCTTAATAACTCAGCCTATTATTTACTGAGTAGGAAGTCTGGAATTTTATCTGCTCTGCTTTATTGACCTGTCTTGGTGTTATTGAATTATTACCATTTTATACCATTTCTTTAGTGAGACTCCTATAAAGGGGCCTTTGCTGATAATGAAAACTTAGGTTCTTGCCCCAAGGGACTTACAGTATATGCTAGAGCTCAACACAAGGGAGATAATCATTCGAGTTATATTTGTTTTATTTATTTATAGACCACTTTTTAAATATAAATAATTCAAGGTGATAAAAATCTTTAATACTCTTTTTTTCCTCCTATTTTCCCTACAACAATAATCCTGTGAGGTGAGTTGGGCTGAGAGAGAATGACAGGCCTAAAATCAACCAGATGACTTTCAGGCTAAACCCAGTTTTCTAGTTTCTAGCATGGTGCCTTAAACCACTAGACCAGGGGTGTCAAACTCACATTATCATGATGGCGTCACTTGACGTATTGGGACTTCCCCCCCTTCACTAAACTGGGGGGTGGGCGTGGCCAGCGCATGACGCATCCAGTCCGTGCCCTGGGAGTTTGACAGCCCTGCACTAGACCAACCTCTAGTGTCACACTGAATCTAGGCCACTCTAAGACAGACTTGAGGTTAAAGGAAAGTTGGGTTCTGATGATGATTTGAAAGCAGAAGATCAGATAACTTCAGGAGGTGGTTCCAGGCCCAATGGGTTGCAAGATAGAAATGACTGGGCAACTTAAAGGACAAGTACACTGGTGAAGATTTGGGAAGGAATTCCAGGCAAAAGAGAAAAGGGAAGGCTCTTTCGGTAAGTATGTTTGTCAAAGGGATGTAAACTATTCCAAGAATCTTACTTTCAGAAGGACTAATTGCATTTGGGTGAACCTACCTCCTTTAGATTTGTGCCAGAGGTCATGTTTATGACCCATGTACAAGATCAATCAGATGACCAGACATTAGGGACAGACTCTGGAATTCACACATGAGATGCATCGGTTGATTATGTGCTATTTAGGTAGTTTTCAACTCCTAGTGATGTTTATTTGTATATTTAATTTTTTATGCCATCCACCTCCCCTCTAAGGTGACTCTGGGCAGCTTATAGGCTATAAAACACATAGGAAAATAATAAAAATATACTAAAAACTATGTAGATAGATTTTCCCTATGATGATTGACCCCTAACCTGGGGTCTTACAAGTCTCCCAAGAGTGCACTTATAGCCACTATAACGGAGTCCATCCATTTTGCTCCTGATTGTCCCCTTCTTTTTCCTTCCATCTTTTCCAGCATTGGAGCCTTTCCCAGGGAGCTGGGTATTCACGTAACATGTCCAAAGTAGGATAATTTGAGCTTGGGTTATTTGTGCCACTAGTAAGAGTTCCAGATGGATTGCGTTGATGATCCATTTGTTTGCTTTCCTGGCTGTTCTTGATATTGACAGCAAAGTTCAAAGACGTCAATACTGTTTCTATCCAACTTCTTCAAAGCCTATAACCACAAGGGTCCAGGGACATCCATCTATCTCTCTCCCAGAGGTGGCATTCAGCCGGTTCTAACTGGTTCTAGTGAACTGGTAGTGGAAATTTTGAGTAGTTCGGAGAACTGGCAAATATTATCTCTGGCTGGTCCCACCACCACCACCCCACCCCATTCCAGCTGATCAGTGTGATCGGTCTATTGATGCCTCCCAATCTCCCAGCTGATCGGCTGGGTCTTCTTTTATTGCCCTGCAGAAGGCGAACGGAGCTGGAAAGCAGGTTAGTGGGGTGGGGAGGGAATGGGGATTTTGTAGTGTTCTCCACCTGCCACACCCATGCCATGCCCACCAAGCCACGGCCACAAAACCAGTAAAAAAAATTTTTTTAATCACACCACTGCTCTCTCCCCGCCCATCACTGTCCTTTTGGCCATTCTGCATTCTGCTGCCCTGCAGCCCCCCAGCTGCCTGCTCTCTATCTTCCTGCTGCTGCAGATGAGGAGGAAGAAAATGGTGGTTAGCCTGCTCCTGATCTGGCCTCACCATTTACAAGGCAACTGCTGGCCAGTCTAGATCTTCTTCCCAAGGCCAACTTATTCAAATCACATGTAGCCTTCTCCCAAAGCTTGAAGCCAGGATGGCAGGGACAGCTTAGGAGGCAGGCTCTTACCTTAGCAAGGAATACTTGCTAAGGCCTAGGTGACATTTAGTTAACAACGGGAACTGGGAAGTGCAAAGATTGCCGTGGTGGCGCAGTGGTAAGAATGCAGAAAAGGTAAAGGTTCCCCTTGCACATATGTGCTAGTCGTTCCCAACTCTAGGGGGAGGTGCTCATCTCTCTTTCAAAGCCGAAGAGCCAGCACTGTCCGAAGACGTCTCCATGGTCATGTGGCCAGCAAGACTAAATGCTGAAAGGACACGGAACGCTGTTACCTTCCCACCAAAGGTGGCTCTTAGTTTTCTACTTGCATTTTTACATGCTTTTGAACTGCTAGGTACTGCAGGCTAATTCTGGTGACTGCCAGCTGCCTGCAATTTGGCAGTTCATATCTCACCAGGCTCAAGGTTGACTCAAACTTCCATCCTTCTGAGGTCGTTAAAATGAGGACCCAGATTGTTGGGGGCAATAGGCTGTAAACTCTGTAAACTGCTGAGAGAGGACTATAAACCACTGTGAAGCGGTAAATAAGTCTAAATGCTATTGCCACTGCTAAGCAATGTGGTCATATGATTTCATGCTTTATGACCGCATTATTTGGCAACTGATAGTACAGTCCTAATTACCATTGTTAAACTAAAGACTACCTCTTTATATAAGATGTTTGGGCATCGCTTTGCTGTAAGACGAGCACAGAAATGTTTAAAATAATACAAACTGTTGGTAGAGTGTAGCGAGATGTTTTCTAAATTATTTTTAACGTGAAATTCAACAGCCATCTCCCAGACATGAGCAACGATTACCCTTCGTATGTTCCTAAATGATGTTTTGCAGCGCCACGGGGGGGGGGGGGGGAGAGATTCCACCTGATCCAACTTCCTGTTTTTAGCTTCAACACAGCCTTTTTTTTTTTTTAAAAAAGGTTTAAAAATATCTTTTTTTTATTACGCAATTCATATAAAGGCCTAAGAAGCAAAAAGGAGGAAAAATGGGTAATTTTCAGAATGGAGCTACTCAGAGTCCCTTTCAGGAACCATACAAGGACTGATGCTTTTAACTCATTTCTAAATGACCTAGAATTAGGCAGAAAAAATGCCCAATTCACTGGCAATTCCAGATTACAAGAAAGGATTACAAAGACCTCTAAAAAAAAAATCTACCCGAGCTTAGTGAAACAGTTTTGAAATAACAAATTAGGTTTACTGTAAGACTGCACAAATGGGTGCATCTTAGCACAAAAATCCGCAAACCATCTATCTTTTAAGGGCGTCTTAGCTGGCAAGGAATATAACAGTCCAGGATGAGTCTGCTCAACAACAACAACAATAATAACCAATTTCATTGTATTTAAGTACAATGACAATAAAGATTATACTTAAACAACAACAAAAGTCGTATAGAAGGAAAGTGTCAAAAAAAATTTTTAAAAAAATTGTTTAATAAAAATATTTTATAAATAAACAACGACAAAAGTGAATTCTTTGTTACAAATTCTTAAGAGTCTAAAAGCAACGTTCCTATTAGGGTAACATTCTTACCTACATCTTTGGGGGTCTCCCTAATTGGAGCACACAATACGTAAACAATCAAAATGATAATTCTCGAGTTACGACCATACTTGAATCTGAAAATTACGGACATAAGTTCTGATGGGGGTCATGTGACTAATTTTATCACTTTCTTTGCAATGGTCATTAAGCAAATATGGCCGCTGTAAAGCAAATGCCATGGTTGTAAAGAATCACACGACTTGCTATGGGCTGGGTTTTGCCAGAAAGTGAAACTAAACACCTGTTAAAGGGCAAAACCATCATCAATCGCAGTCCCAAGGCCATGGGGCACTGCAAATGGCCATAATAAACACGAGCCAATTGTCTAGTGCCCAAATATGGCCTAGAAGAAGATATCCTTAGATTATTTGATGTCAGTTGGGGTGTGATCCTAGAATGACTAGGCTACTGAATTTATTTATCTATTAACTAAATCAATATGGCTGCCCAAGCAACACTCAATGATTCCAGGCGGCTGGAATACACTATATTGCCAAAAGTATTTGCTCACCTGCCTTTACTCGCATATGAACTTACTGTAAGTGACATCCCATTCCTAATCCATAGGGTTCAATATGACGTCGGTCCACTCTTTGCAGCTGTAACAGCTTCAACTCTTCTGAGAAGGCTGTCCACAAGGTTTAGGAGTGTGTTTATGGGAATTTTTGACCATTCTTCCAGAAGTGCATTTGTGAGGTCACACACTGATGTTGGATGAGTTTACGTGGCCTACCACTTCGTGGCTGAGTTGTTGTCGTTCCCAAACACTTCCATGTTCTTATAAAACAGCTGACAGTTGACTGTGGAATATTTAAGAGCGAGGAAATTTCACGACTGGATTTGTTGCACAGGTGGCATCCTGTCACAGTTCCACGCTGGAATTCACTGAGCTCCTGAGAGTGACCCATTCTTTCACAAATGTTTGTAAAAACAGTCTGCATGCCTAGGTACTTGATTTTATACACCTGTGGCCATGGAAGTGATTGGAACACCTGATTCTGATTATTTGGATGGGTGAGCAAATACTTTTGGCAATATAGTGTAAAAGCCTGCCACTGCTACGACTCCAAAGTGGCAAGAGATACGATCATTCGAGCCGAGGTGGTGCAGTAGAGTGCAGTACTGCAGGCTACTTCAGCTGACTGCTAGCTGCAGTTCGGCAGTTCAAATCTCACTAGGCTCAAGGTTGACTCAGCTTTCCATCCTTTTGAGGTGGGTAAAATGAGGGCCCAGATTGTTGGGGGCAATAGGCTGACTCTGTAAACTGCTTAGAGAGGGCTGTAAAAGCACTATGAAGCGGTATATATACTATATTGGCAAAAGTATTCGCTCACCCATCTACATAATCACTCAGTTGTGAGCGAATACTTTTGACAATATAGTGTAAGTCTAAATCAGTGTTTCTCAACCTTGGCGACTTTAAGTTGTGCTGTGCTGGCTGGGGGATTCTGGGAGTTGAAGTCCACAGGATTTAAAGTCGCCAAGGTTGAGAAACACTGGTCTAAGTGCTAGTGCTATTTGATTGGCTCCATATCAGCCTGGAGTGCATAGACTGCCTATCAGAACCTCTTCTTTCCAAAACATTAAGAAGGCAGTGGCCAAATTGCATCTGTGAAGGAATGATATTACATGGGAATGGAGCCACCAAGGAGAAGGTCCTATTTCTTGGTCCCACTAGATTGCATTGCATCTGTATAACAAGCTCTGAGGCGTTTCCCAGCTGAAAGAATTAGCTGTGACATCACTGTTGCCTGGAGGATGCCTAGTTGGGGACTCCAGCAGGAGCTGGAGCAAAGGACAGGAGCTCATCGGCTGCACAGCAGCACTTAGGTCTCAAACATGGACTTGCTAACCTCTCACTCAGCGTCCCTAACCATGTGAGCCTCCATGCTCCTATGATCCCACTAGATGGACTTCCTTAACAGAGATGCCCATTCACATGTCCTGCCTTCTTGAAAAGAGGCAGTCCTTCAAATAACCCATAGCCAAGTAGGACTTTAAAGATGAGACTGAGCAACTTGAACTGCACTCAAGAACAAATTGGCAACCAATGTAGCTTTCACAAAAGAGATGACACATGCAGAAATCTAGGCTTATAAAAAACTGTACAGGATTTTGAACCACCTGAAGCTTCCAAATACTCTTCAAGGGGAGTCCCATGTAGAGTGCATCACAGTAGTCCAAACACGATATGACCAAGGTCAGGGGTGGGTTTCTTCCGGCATTACTGCCGGTTCGGTGCATGCACGATTTTGCGCAGTTGCCTATAAATAGGTCTGCGCATGCGCAGAACGTTTAAAAATGGTGATAAAAAGATGTTGCGGCAACCGAGGAATCGGTTTGGGGGTGTGGCGAGCATGCCGTCCCTACCGGTTCGGAGACCCAGTCACCACTTCCACTACCTGTTCCACCGAACCGGTGTGAAACCGGTGGCAACCTACCAAGGTGGGGGTAACTGTAAGAAAGTCACATTAGTCCACAAATGGTGCACATCAGGCAGGTATGCAAAAGCCCTCCTAGCTGTCACCTGCTCCTCCGATTTGCATGATGTACCAGTGCCTTAAATGATCTAAGCCAGGGGTCCTGAAAAATCCGCCACAAACAAATTCCGCATGGCTCTTTTTTTCTCTTCTGATTCAGAAACCTTCCAAGCACTGAAACAAACAGACTTTTTCCAAAGAAAGAGACTGAAAGGGAGGGGGAAAGGTAGGGAGCAGAGAAGGGAATGTTTATGAATCAGACAGTTTAACTGTGTACATTGGGAGGCTGGCAGGTGGGCGATGTGCAAAAGAACAGAGAGCTGAGTTAGATGAGTCAGGAAGTCCTTTCCTCTCCTCTCTTCTCCTCTCCACTCTCCTCTTCTCCCCACCACCTGAGAAATTTCAAATACTTCTAGAAAATAAGGATTTCACAACATCATAGACCGCAGTCTTTTGTCCTCTTGTTGGAAGAAATGTCCATCTGGGTTCAGTTCCAAATAGGGAGAAAGACACTGGAAACATGACGGCTGTTTGGAAAGATGGTTTTAATGGTGGACCACATGGCTTGAAGCTGTTGGGTGAAGAAGGAAAAAAGGGAAGAGATCCTGAGAGTGCCTGAGTTTTATACCATCTCTGGGCTTTTGAATTTGAGCTGGTATTCTGATTGGTTGTCAGACTCCCATGGGGCCATGCAGGGGCAACTCTGTGGGCTGTGTTTGTGTCCTAGGCTTGGTTGAGCCTTGATGGATGATGTAATCTTTCCAGGTACCATGTGGTGAGATGGGTAGAAGGCTAATCTTATCATGTCCTGAAGGCCATGTCTTAATCCCATCACCCTGCAACTGAAGGGGGTAGATCTTTGTTATGTAGAATAGGCTGGCTCAGGCCTTAATGGTCCACTGACAAAGGAGGAGGGGGCTGAGTTTCTGCCTCGCTTTTAGGAGAAATATCCTGTCCTTTTAATACTTCTTAAAATATTTCATTTTCCTAGGAGAGGGGTGGGTGCTAACATCCTACATTCTAAACATGTTGGCCTTTTTGTTCCCATGCTCCACATCCCTGCAAGGGCTGATCAGCTTATGGGATACATTCATAAGCTAGAGTTCACTGCCCGAAACACTTTAAAGCTCTTTTAGCTACGGTATTAACCCCATATCAAGCAAAATAATTCCCACAAAAATGCATAACGTGCCCAGGATATACCGCCATGGATCATACATCATAGCAGGATAGTATTTCCTTAGATGGGGAAATAAGCCAATCAACATTGTTGGGGATCATACAATATTCTAATAAACCACAATAGAGGGCTCCAGCACCAATGATTAGTCTCTTGTGCTGCTACAAGTCACAATGCTTTAAGGGCAGTCTGGCCCAGAAAATATTTCAGAGAAATATTACCTGGGAACTTCACACAAAAACTTGGTAAATCCGGGTTTGTATACCACAGTGCGTCTTCTGCCAGCTTAGCTCAGCTGCCCGTTAGAAAACAGAAGAAAAAAGAGGGCTGGGGAAAGGAAAATCAACACACAGTTATGTGAGAAGCACATGCATTCCTCTTAGCAACCATTTTATCACTTCTTTTAAATAATAAATCTATATCTTGAAAGTTCAACTGCCGAGTCACCAAACTCCTTCAGAGCAATGAGATCAGCTTCTAAACTCCTTTTCTCGCTGGCAGTGTGGAGGCAATTATTTTTGGGTGACTAGGAGAAACATCATTTAATTTCACTTTAACTGAAGTTAACCAAAGTTAAGCCACAGGAGAGAAAATCTGACATCTTGGAAAAACGTAAAGAGGAGATGAAGCCCCGATAACTGGAAGGAGGCACTGTCTCCTCTCCCAAACTAATACAACTTCTGTGGCCATCCTATTGCCACTTACCTGAGGAATGCAATTTAATATTAAAAATTAATAATATACCCACTCTGGAAATTCAAGACATCTTACGTGGGGACCTCCCTTCATTTTATTTCCAAATTTCCATCTGGGTCCATGAGGACCCAGATTGTTGAGGGCAATATGCTGACTCTGTAAACCACTTAGAGAGGGCTGTAAAAACCCTACCAAGCAATATATGTCTAAGTGCTACTGTTATAACAACAACCCCTGAGGTAGTTTGGACCAGAATGGAGCATCAATTATGTAAAGTGAGATTCCAAGGCCGTGGGTGGATTTGAACCAGAGTTTTCTCTCTCCCAGTCAAATTCTTGAACCACTCTGCCACATCTCAGCAAAACCTATTGCAGGTAGTCCTCAATTTGCAACGGTTCATTTAGTGACCATTCAAAGTTACAACTGCACTGAAAAAAGTGACTCAAGACCATTTCTGACACGACCATTGCAGCATCCCTATAGACACGTGATCAAAATTCAGACTCTTGGCAACTGACTCATGTTTATGATGATTGCATTATCCCAGGGTCTGGTGATCACCTTTTGTGAGCTTTTGACGAGCAAAAGTGATGGAGATTACAGATTCACTTAACAACCGTATTACTCACTTAACAACTGCAGTGATTAACTTAACCAACTGAGGCAAGAAAGGTCATAAAATGGGTCCAAACAAATGTTTCATTTAGCAACCTAAATTTTGGGCTCAATTGTGGTCGTAAATCGAGGACTATCTGCACAAGGAGGCTTCTTTTTCTGAGCAGACACCCGCAGCGCAATGAAAAAGGGAACAAAACTTGATAATAAATCAAAACGCCTCTATCATCACATCTGCATTATTTTTCTTTTGAGGAATTCTCACCCTGCCTTCAGCTCACAAATAAAGAGCCTTTTATTTCCTTCGTTTTACACCTGTCTGCAAATTAAAGGACAGGCCCAAAGACCGTTTCAGCTCCATTTCACATAGAGAGCCTTTGATTCATTCCAGTTTTGGCAGATTGACATTTTTAGGGGAGAGGAGTGGAAAAATTGAAGCCCTCCCTCTTGGATGGATAGAGAAACACTAAAGTGGGATGCAGACAATCAGGCAGACTTCCAGCTGAAAGCGTCCATCAGCCTTGCCTTCCGGGTCTTTGCCTTCTACATCGGTGGTGGGTCGTTCTTACCGTCGCTACCAGTACGCTGCTCATGGGGCCACACGTCCTGTTCATGCACACGTGCTGTGCATGCATGCACAATCCACCGCCCCTGCGACACCCAGCTGCTTGTTGGGGTTCGCCCAGGTGCCACATCCTGTGCGAACGTGCACAATTAGCTGGTTGCTTTAAAAACAGGTATAGAACATGGGTGGGCGGGTGGGCCAAATGAGCCACCATACCGGTACGCTGTCAGCTGCTCCCGGCTACTACCGGTATGGTCGGACCGGACCGGACTGGGAGGAACCCACCACTGTTATACATGCATTGTCTGTCAGAGTCCCAAGTAATACACCCATAGTAATACACTGAAACTTCAGAATGGTCAGCTTCAGGGTTGACATTGGCAGGATGGGCAACCAAGTCAAGACGGCAGGCACGACAGACAATTATTACACTGGCACTGAAACAAGCAACTTAAAACCAGTCTTTGCAGTGATAAAATGGTTGCTAAGAAGAAAACACGTGCTTCTCGCATAACTGTGTGTTTATTTTCCTTCCCGCAGTCCTCCTTTATCTTACGTTTTCAAACTGGCACGTACAAGTGTCACAGTATCCCCATGGTCACATGATCAAAATTTGGGCCCTTGGTAGTTATGACATGTGGTTATGACAATTGCAACATGCCCGGGTCATGTGATCACCATTTGCAACTTTCCCAGCTGGCTTCCGACAAGCCAAGTTCAATGGGAGAAACCAGAATCAGTCAACAACAACATGATTCACTTAACCATTGCAGTGTTTCACTTAACCTAGTAGTAGTAGTAGTAGTAGTAGTAGTAGTAGTAGTAGTAGTAGTAAGAAGAAGAAGAAGGAGAAGGAGAAGGAGAAGGAGGAGAAGAAGAAGAAGGAGAAGAAGGAGAAGAAGGAGGTGATCACATACTCAGCTGCTGTAAAAATTCGTGCAGACTAATTATAAATTGCAGCACAATTCAGTAGCACAAATGATCCATTGGAATTTGTGCAAAAATTATAATATTAAAACAGTAACAAACTGGTAGGAACATCAGCCTGAAAAAGTCACCGAAAATCAGATGGTCAAGATTTTGTGGGATTTCCGTATACAAACGGACAAAATACTGGCGCATAATACACCAGACATCACACTGGTTGAGAAAAATAAGGTCACAATCATAGACATCGCAATACCAGGTGATAGCAGGGTCGCCGAGAAGGAACATGAAAAAAACGTAAAATACCAGGACTTAAAAATGAAAATTCAACGACTATGGCACAAACCAGCAGTGGTAATTCCAGTGATAATTGGCACACTGGGTGCTATTCCAAAAGCACTGGAATTACATTTAAAACAGTTAAAAATTGACAAAATCATCATCAGTCAAATGCAAAAAGCCGCACTGCTTGGATCTGCATGCATATTACGAAAATACGTTACGACGTCCTAGGCCCCTGGGTGGGGCCCGACTAGTAACCAATGCCAAATCCGGCGAAACAACTGGCCGTTGTGCTACAATTGTATAATAATAATAATAAATAATTAAGTAAAACAGACTGTGGAAGAAGAAAAACACAGCTTGAATGATTACATCCAGAAAAGTGAAGAACTAATGATTAAGGAAGTAAAACAAGGAGGCCTTTTAAAGACAACTAAGTCAAAAGCTGAATATAAGAAAGAAGTAATTGTGAAGCGAGCTGGAAAATGGAAAAACAAAGCTATGCATAGCCAATACTTGAAAAGTATTGAAGGCAAAGCGGACCAAAAGCTAACTTGGAACTGGTTAAGATCAGGAGCACTGAAAAAAGAAACAGAAGGCTTTATTTTGGCAGCTCAAGAACAAGCCTTAGCCACAAACTGCATGAAGGAAAAATTCAACATGTTACAACAGCAAATGTCGCCTCTGTAATGTGAAAGATGAGACAGTCGACCACTTGATCAGTGGATGCAGCAAAATTTCACAAACTGACTACCTACAACGCCATGACCGCATTGCTAAGATCATTCACTGGAAATTGTGCCAAAAGTTTGGATTTGAGTACAGCAAAAACCACTGGGACTTCAGAATTCAGACTGATAGGCACTTGGCCCACAACACACCTGACATAACAATAGTTGAAAAGAAAAAAACTATAGTTCATTGACATTGCAATACCTGGAGATGCACGAATTGACGATAAACAGCAAGAAAAAACCACAAAGTGCCGGGACTTGCAAATTGAAGTTGAACGACTGTGGAAAAAGAAATCGTGTGTTGTCCCGATTGTAACTGGAGCCCTTGGAGCAATACCTAAAGGGCTACCTCACTATTTGGAAATTTTAAATTTATCAGACTTGAACATTCTGATTCTACAAAAAACCACCCTACTTGGAACAGCTTATATCCTCCAACGTTACCTTAACAGTTCCTAGGTCCTTGGTTAGGACTCGAGCTGTTGAGCTACCAACCAGCCCCAAAGGCTGTGAATCTCACCAAAGATTAATCAAATAACAACAACAACAACAACAACAATAATAATAGGCTGCACCTCATTTAAGAATCGCTTTGCTTGGCAATGGAAATCCTTGTCCTAAATGTGGTTGCAAATCGAAGACTATCTATAAAATAAGCTTTAAATTGATTAATCAAACCTACTGAATAAGTCTGTTTTCTCTTCCAAATGTAAAATAAGGTGAAAACCATTCATTACAATCTTGACTTTTGAATCTATTTGGTGTTATTTCCTCTGTACAAAATTAACAAATTTCCTCTAATGTTCTTTGTCCTTTGTGTAGTGGGGATGGCAGCAGTTTTGTTTCTCACACAGGCAACAGTTGGATCCAGGAGCTTGCAGACAATGGAAGAGAATGGCCAGGGCTTCTACAGCTGCTGTTCTCATTATTTACAACCGGACCCCGACAGGAACTGAAGCTATTCCCCCCACCCACCCCTATGAAATGTGAAAAATCACCACCAACTGAGCTTTCTGCAAAGATCTAGCCTCTATGAGAGCATTAACCGAACAATGATTTATTTTAGGTTGTCTCCTTTTGCTCTTTGAAAGTTTTCCAAAGATGTAGCCGAATGCAGCCTTCAATTACTCACTATAAATTCATGCCATGCTAAAGAAACCTCTTTTCAATTTTATTTTTACAAGCGTGCCAGTAGTTTATAAAAAGGGCTCCGCTTTAACAACATTCATTCATCATAAACAAGCCATCTTTCATTTGGGCTGCTGGGATTACGTAGTGACTGGATTACACAGCAATATAGGCTATGGTTTACTTAACCTGTTAAGCGGTAGTGAATTTGGCAACCTCGGCTCAGAAAGAAAGCTAAGCAGGCTTAGTATTTGAATAGGGAGCATCTCATTCAAGTCCAGGACTGCAGACTAGGTTGACAAATAGAGAAATAACCCAAAGAAAGCAGAGCCAAAGAGTGCTGAACAGATAGTCCTTACAACAATTCACTTAATGATTATTTGAAGTTGCACTGAAAAAAGCAGCATGACCATTTTTGCAGCATTTCCACGGTCACATCAGAGGTGGTATTCAGCAGGTTCTGACCAGTTCTGGAGAACCGGTAGCGGAAATTTTGAGTATTTGGAGAACCGGCAAATACCACCTCTGGCTGGCCCCGCCCCCATCTATTTGCTGCCTCCCGACTCCCAGCTGATCGGGAGGGAATGGGGATTTTGCAGGGGAAGGTTACCCCTGCCACACCCACCAAGACAAGCCACGCCCACCAAGCCACGCCCACAGAACCGGTAGTAAAAAAATTTGAATCCCACCACTGGGTCACATGATTTACATTCCAATGCTTGGTAAATGACTCTTATTTATCATGGTTACAGCATCCCTGGGTCATGTGATCACATTTTGCAACCTTGTGACAAAGTCAATGGGGAAGCCAGATTCACTTAACAACTGTCTTACTAATTTAACAATTAAAGTGATTCACTTAACAAATGTGGCAGGAAAAGTCCTAAAATGGGGCAAAATTCCCTTTAAAAATTTCTCACTTAGCAATATAAATTTTGGGCTCAATTGTGGTAATACGTTAAGGACTACCTGTATTATACCAAGAGAACTGTGGTTGGGGAATTCTGGGAGTTGAAGTCCACACGGCTTAAAACTGCAAAGGTTGAGAAACACTGCCCTAAAGTATGCTATATAAATCCTAATTTCTAAACCATATTGGATGGGTTTATTCAATCCATAATATGACAACCACCAGGGATGTGCAGTCAGGGGAGGCAAGGCCTCACCACTGTCATCATGAAAAGAAAAGAAAAATTAAAAGGAGAAAGGCTGAGGTAGTTGCTACCTGAGTCACAGTGGATGACTCTGCTTAGTGCTTAAATGTTTAAAAAAGCCTCTAAAAAAGTGCCCTCTGCAGGAGGAGGCGAGAGAACCACGTGCCTCATTTAGTCTATCTTTATGATCACTTGAGCAGAGTTAAGCAAGGGTTAAAAGCCAAAAAATTCCTTATGTAGATGAGGCACGTGGTTCTCTCGCCTCCTCCTGTAGAGGGCGTTTTTTTTAGAGCCTTTTTTTAAACAGTTAAGCAGAGTCATCCATTGGATGCTCTGGCAGCAGCTAACCCAGCCTGACCTCAGCAGCTCTTGCCTTTTTCCTTTTATATTTTTACATTTTCATGATGGCAGGCAAGAGCAGAGTTGAAATCCTCTGTGATTGTGAAACAGCTGGAAAAGGTATGTGGGTCGGAGGGAGGGGGAGGAGTTCAACATTAATGTAATTTGTAAGTATTTTTTTATTGTAAGTAATTTGTGTGTGTGTGAGTGCATGTGTTTGTTTCTTCACTTCACTCAAACGAACTCTCTCTCAATTTGAGAGAGTTTGTTTGAGAAGAGAGGGGCAGCCTTGTATGAGAAGAGAGGGGCAGTCCGCCAGCAAAGGCGGGTCTTTTACCCGCCTCTGCTGGCAGGCTGGTGCTTTCTTTCTTTTGCCCGCTGTGCCGCCCTTCCCTTTCTCCTCTCCCCCCACCGGGAGCCCCGTCCTGCTCCCCTCCCCTTTCCTACTCACTCAGTTGCACCGGCTGCAACCGAGTGAGTAGGCACCATGGGGCCAGGCCCCTTGCACCCGCGTCTAGCCCACTGGAGCTCGCCACGCCAGGGAGAAATGAGACCCTGTTGTCCTGCGGAGCCCACTGCCACTTGAGCGGGGAGGATGAGAAGGTTGAGGAGGAGGAGGAGGAGAGCAGTGAGGTATTGTGCCGGCCAGCCGGCCAGGCAGGGAGTAGGTCGGGCGAGGGGTGGGTGGGCTGGCTGGCTGGGGAGGGGGGATCATGCCCGCTCAGGTGGCCCCCGCCCCCGCCGCCAGCAGCTTGGGTGTCCCGGCTCTGTCCGAGCTGAAGAAAGCGGAGGATTGTTTGTCAGAGGAGGCGGGGGGCCGAGGCGGCAGAGCGCGTCAGCAACGAGAAGCAGCATCCCCACCGCTGTGTCCGACTATTCTAAAAAGGGAAGGGATTTTTCAGTAGCGAAAACCAGGGGGCATGGGTGGCTCCCTCCCTCCACTTCCAAGAATGACCGTAGTTCTTGGTTCCCCCCCACCATGCGAGGAGACCATGGTGAGAAGTCGGTGCCTTTGCTGTTCCTCCCAGGTGTGAGCTCATCTCTGTGTTCCTGCCCTCCCTCCAAGAGAGAGCACTGCTGGGCTTTTTGGACCCACACCTCAGCACCCGGAGGCCCTTGATGGTAGCTGGGATATCAGCATTACTGGCCTGCTGCCCACACATTTCCGTCAGACACAGCGGCGGGGATGCTGCTTCTCGCCGCCGCTGCGCTCCACCGCCTCGCCCCCCGCCTCCTCCGACGAACACCCAAGCAGCTGGCAGCGGGGGCCACCTGAGTGGCCATGATCCCTACTTCCCAGCCAGCCAGCCCACCCACCCCCTGCCCGACCTACTCCCCGCGTCTCACGTCTATGGCGGACACAGCGCCGGGGCGTCCGAATGCCCTGCCACTGTGTCCTACATAGGGCGGCTTTTGCCCGCTTGCCTCACCAATCATAAACATCACCGCACGTCACTGACAACCACGCAACCATTTATGGTTTTACCATTTAAACCAATTATGGCTTGGTGCAATCACAGCTGTGCAAAATAAGCTATTCTGAGTATCTTGAAAACGTATGATATTTATTATCCCACCGGAGGAACTTTGAAGCACAATATGCAAAATGTGGCAATTCCTTTCTTTCTTCCCAGTCAAATCCAGGACCTTCACAATGTAACCCAATGCCAACTCAAATGACTGGTAATCAAATGAAATCCCACTTCAATCAGTGGAATTACTATACAGAAACGCTGTTTCTGTTTCATGATTGTAAGAGCATCCGAAACCTAATTTGGATGGCACCTGACTTGCTGAAAAGAAATTACAGACTTTCTTTCTTACCATTACAAAACGCAACTGTGCAAATTTAAACTCATAACAGAGAGAGAACGAGAGGGAGGGAGGGAGGGAGGGAGAGACCTTCTTGGGATGGTTGATTATCTGTGATAGATCAGTTTTTTGCCATAGTCGTGCTGAAAGAAGGGAAGTGGTACCCAACCTCAGCCAAAGTAAAGCCACTTTCTATGCAGGAATCATACCATTGTTTCTTAATATCTCCCAAGACTCCACAAACTCTGGCTTCCCAAAAGTTATGCAAAAAGCAGAAAGCATCCTGTAAGTTCCAGGAAGACCAACAAGGCAGATGCCCCTCCCTTCTACCTACAAACAATATATAGTCTGTTTCCTTCAAAAGGAACACGCAAAGCACACACATTAGGAATGTTAAAAGAAAAAGGACCCACAGATGATCACGCACACCCCAAAAAGGCTTTCAAGGTGCTATTTAGGCTACAGAGTACATCCTACCACTTCCCTTCTTTCATCTTCTGACGTACCCATCTTACATCGGCTTCATCAAAGCATATTTGCATATGCTAAATATGACAGGTGGAAAAGGCCCTTCCCAAAATTTTTTGAAATGAGACAAATATTGACTCAGGTGGAAATTTGCACTTCCAGAGGACTCTAGGAAAAAGTGAACTTAATTGGTCCTGAAAGTAAACTGGGAACAACCAGTCTTACCTCTCTGTATGTTTGTCTGAACCACTTAAAAGTTTAAATTACAATGCTACAATGCCTCAATGTCCAGAATGCAGCCGGGCGAGCGATTGTGGGTGCACCTCGGTACACCCACGTTACACCTATCCTCCGCGAGCTGCACTGGCTACCGATCAGTCTCCGGATACGCTTCAAAGTGCTAGTCGTAACTTATAAAGCCCTTCATGGTATTGGACCTGGGTACTTGAGAGACCACCTGCTGCCAATTACCTCCCAAAGACCCGTCAGATCACACAGGGTCGGCCTCCTCCGGGTTCCGTCCACCAGCCAATGCCATCTGGCTACTACCCGGGGGAGGGCCTTCTCTGTAGCAGCTCCGGCCTTTTGGAATGAACTCCCCGCGGAGATCCAGACCCTCACCTCTCTCCAGGCCTTCCGGAAAGCCGTCAAAACCTGGCTGTGCCGGCAGGCCTGGGGTTGATGAGTTCCCCTCCTCTCTCGACTGGTATGGCTGTGTGATTTTTGTGTATTTTAATTATGTGTACTGTTGTTTATGTTCCCTTTCCCCTTTGAGTTGTTCGCCGCCCTGAGTCCCCCCTGGAGAAGGGTGGCATACAAATAAACCAAATACTAATACTAATACTCTTCTTTAAAAAAAAATTTTAAAGAAAGCTGGATAAGACTTTGTTTCATTTCAAAACAATACAAATATCTACAGAACTGCAAAAATAGCAGTGGCCACAAAAATAAATGTGTTTATCAAAAATCAGCAAGCCATTAAACACTGAACTCCTGCTTAAATAATTACAATTTTAGAATTAGTCTTGAGCATGAAAATATCCCTTCTTTTATCCCTGGCTCCTCTATGGATTTATTAGAAGGACTCTTGTCTTATCCTTTTGCCAAAATGATATTAAGACCACGGTGGCACAGTGGTTGGAGTGCAGTACTGCAAACTACTGCTGCTGCCTGCCGGGCCAGCTGCCTGCAATTTGACAGTTCAAATCTCAACAGGCTCAAGTTTGACTCAGCCTTCCATCATTCTGGGTAAAATGAGGACCCAGATTGTTGGAGGCAATAGGCTGACTCTGTAAACCGCTTGGAGAGGGCTGTAAAGTACTGTAAAGTGATATATAAGTCTAAGTGCTATTGCTATTGCTATATTCAGGGTGGCTTGTGAAGATGAGCTGGGAGATATTTCCTGCCTATCAAGACAAAGAAAAATGATGGGGAGGGAAGAAAAAGAAGAGAAAAGGAAACCACAACCATCCATTCTCAATGGAGTTAACTGTGAATTAAAATATCTGATAGAATGCAGGTAATCCTCGACTTACGACCACAGTTGGGATCAGAATTTCTGTTGCTAAATGAGGCAGTTGTTAAGTGAGTCACAGCCAATTTTATGAAAGCTTTGTTGTTAAGCAAACCCCTGCAGTTTTTAAGTGAATCATGCAAATTCACTTATCAGAGGCGAAATCACAAATTGCAATCAATGACTGTTGTGGTCTACAAATGCATGCCAGTTGCCAATTACCCAGATTTGGGTCACATGACTGTGCTGATCAGCAATGGTCATAAGACCGAGGACCAGTTGTAAGTCACTTTCTTCAGTGCCACTGTACCTTTGAATGGTTGCTAAAAGAACGATCATTACATCAAAAACTACCGGTAGCAGTTCACTAAGTAAAAATCAGGAATGGATACGAAGTTGAGCTCTGTTCATTCCAACTACTGGATGCCGTAACCTACAATTGCTTATTAATTAATCAAAAAAGCATCATTCCCAAAACCTGCAGAATTGAACAATCAAAAATTTAAAATACAGGTAGTCCTCAACCTACAACCGCAATTGAGCACAAAATTTCTCTTGCTAAATGGGACAATTATTAAGTGTGCTTTGCTTCATTTTACGACATTTCTTGTCACAGTTGTTAAGGGAATCCCTGCAGTTGTTAACTTAGTAACAAGGTTGTTAAGTGAATCTGGCTTCCCCCTTGACTTTGCTTGTCAGAAGGTCGCAGAAAGTGATCACATGACTCCGGGACACTGCAACCGTCATAAATATGAAGAAGTGGCCAAGCACCTGAATTTTGATCACATGACCCCCATGGGGATGTTGCAATACCGTAAGTGTGAAAAACAGTCGTAAGTCATTTTTTAAAGGGATGTTGTAAATTTGAATGGTCACTAAACAAACGGTTGTAAGTTGAGGACTATCTGTACCCCAATAACTCAACATGTTTTAGTCTGATATTAGGAAAACAGCAGCTTTTCTTAGTTTCAGATGAGCCTTGAAGATGACCAGGGCAGGATAGGTGGGTGGGTGGGTGAGGGTGGATTTCTCTGCAGGTAAAACAAATGCTCATCTAAAATAAAATATGCCCGATCAAGATATTACTCAACCAAAAAATTATAGGCCTATATCATTACTTAATGTAGATTATAAAATCTTTACCAAAATACTAGCAAATAGGTTAATGTTGGTTATCTAACAACTGATTCATAATGATCAAACAGGTTTTATGCAAGGGAGACAAATGAGAAGTAATGTAAGACTAATTGTTAATACACTCGAATATTTAGGAAAGAATAACCAAATCCCTGCCGCGCTCATATTTCTAGACGCTGAGAAAGCCTTTGATCGAGTTAATTGGCAATTCCTGCTGAAAATACTGCAAAAAATGCAAATAGGAGAACATTTCGTACAATCAATCATTTCTTACAGCTCAAATTATAGTTAACGGAAGTTTGACAGATTCTTTTCAAATTGAAAAAGGTACAAGGCAGGGTTGTCCCTTGTCCCCATTATTGTTCATCGTAACTTTGGAAATATTGCTGAATAAAATACGGGGCTCGGAAGGCTTACAGGGAATTAAGATTAGGCAGCAAGAATATAGAGTATGTGCTTTTGCGGATGATTTGGTTATAATATTAACCCAACCGCAGGAATCTAGTAAAGTCTTAATGAATATGATTAATCAATATGGTCAAGTGTCAGGATTCAAAATAAATTTAGGGAAAACAAATATATTGGCTACAAATATGAATACTAAACAAAAGGAAGAATTAGAAGGAATGACAGGATGTGAAATAGTTAAAACGGTCAAATATTTAGGAGTTCATATCTCAATCTCAAATGGAAAGCTTTACAAGTATAATTATGAACCACTTTGGCACAGTATACAGACAGAGATGAAAAAATGGGAGAAACTACAGTTAACTTTGCTGGGAAGAATAGCAGCAGTGAAAATGAATATTTTACCTAAATTTTTATTTCTTTTCCAAATGCTACCAATACTTAAAAAAGATGTGAACTTGCTAGAATGGCAGAAGGGTATTAATAAATTTGTATGGGCAGGGAAGAAGCCGAGAGTAAAACTAAAAATAATGCAAGATGTGCATGAGAGGGGAGGTTTGAAATTACCCAATTTAAAATTATATGATGACGCAGTAGCTTTATTGGTAATTAGTGATTAGATTAATTTAACAAATGATAGAATACTTAATATCGAGGGGCATGATTTGGTATATGGGTGGCATGCTTACCTGCTATATAACAAAAAAGTGGACAAGAATCTTAAAAGTCATATTTTAAGGAATGCTCTACTGTGGGTCTGGAAAAAATACCAATACAAATTAAATGATAAGATACCCATGTGGGCAATTCCTAGACATGCAATAGAAAATATGAACATAGTACAAAAACAGGATATAATTACTTACAGACAGCTTCTTACCCTAGAAAGAGGTGTATTACAACTAAAATCCTTGGATGAATTAAAAGAGGAAAAGGTAATCCAAACATGGTTTCAGTATGGACAGATACAGGCCAGGTGGAAAATAGATCAGAAAGAGCAGAGGTGGCGCAGTGGTTAGGGTGCAGTACTGCAGGCCACTTCAGCCGACTGTTATCTGCAGTTCAGCGGTTCTAATCTCACCGGCTCAAGGTTGATTCAGCCTTCCATCCTTCCGAGGTGGGTGAAATGAGGACCCAGACGGTGGGGGCGATATGCTGACTCTGTAAACCGCTTAGAGAGGGCTGAAAGCCCTATGAAGCAGTATAAAAGTCTAACTGCTATTGCTATTGATCAAAAAATTGGTTTTATGCAAGTTGAGGATAATTTACTTAAACAAATAAGAGATCAAAGTCTAATGCATATAAAGAGATTATATAATGTATTAATACAGATGGACTCCGAAACAGAATTAGTTAAAGACTGTATGATAAAGTGGGCTCAAAATATTGAAGAACCAATAATGCTGGATACATGGGAAAGGATTTGGGTAAGAAATGTAAAATTTACACAAGCCCAAAACTTGAGAGAAAACTTTTACAAGATGTTTTATAGATGGCATTTAGATCCTAAAAAGTTGGCTTCTATATATCCGAATTTACAACCTAAATACTGGAGATGTGATTCTGTGGGCGCTACATATTTTCATATATGGTGGACTTGCAAAAAGGTTAAGGCATTTTGGATAAAAATATGGCGGATTATGCAAAATGTTCTTTAAAAAAGGATAAAGTTTACCCCCCAATTATTTTTGTTAGGTATAATTACTGATTGTACAGCTGTAGAGATTAATTTGATTTTGTACTTAATAACTGCAGCTAGATTGTTGGTGGCGCAATACTGGAAGAAGGAAGAATTGCCTACTATTCAAGAATGGACATTGAAAATCACAAATTTAGCCGAGATGGCTAAAGTATCTGCATATCTTAAGGAATACTCAAACGAGAGATATAAACGAGACTGGAAAAAATGGATTGATTATACTCAAAATAAATATGGGACTAAGAAATTCCAGATAGCTTATGATTAAGACCAGGAATGATATAAATTGTTTAAAGTTAGCCTAGCAAGGAGGAGCTAAGTTCAATTTAAAGATGTTATTAATTTCCTACTCTTTTTTCAAATATATTTTAGACTGTTTTTGTTAAAGATTTATACCATGTATTAGTTCTGGGAAGTGAGGGGAGGGAAGGTTGGGGGGGCTGGGGGGGAAGGTGGGAAGTATATTAGGCTTGAGGAGGGGTGCTAGGTTTTAAAGTAATATGATTGTACATGTATACTGTCTTCTCTTATTTTTTCCATAAAACCAAGATATGTTATGTATATTGAAATGGAAGTATAAATACCATCAACACAGAATGGAGTTTGCTCAGAAGCTGAAATACACCAAGTGAATGAGAGGAAGAGTGGGAAGCAGAGGAGAGAAGAAAGATAGGAAGAAAGGGATAGGAGATAGGGCAAGGGGGGGGCGAGATGAGGAGAATAAGGAGGAGTGGAAAGAGGAGAGAGGAGAAGGAGAAAGGAAGGGGAAGTAGAGTAGAAAAGGATGATAGAGGGAAGAAAGGAGGTAGGGAAGGGGAGGAGAGAGGCAGAAGAAAGTGGTGTATGGAAAGCAGAAGAGCCAATAATTGGTTTTTATTTTTTTATTATTTTTTTTTCCGGGAGTTGATGGCAAGATGAACTGATGTAATTATTAATTAATACAATATGATATTGGCTATGTAATAGTATACATGTGATTATATGTTATGAAAATGGAAAATAAAAACTTTTTACATATAATAAAATATGCCCCTCTGCCCGACTTGCATTTGGATCAATATACTCAGAATCAAGGACAGTGTTTCTCAACCTTAGCAACTTTAAGATCTGAGGACTTCCACTCCCACAATTCCTGGCTGGGGAATTCTGGGAATTGAAGTTCATACATCTTAAAGTCACCAAACATGAAAACCACTGGTCTGGGAGGAAGGAAAGAATGCCACAACGTGTTTTTTTACCCCCTGTGGGCGGGAAATTGGCACACAAAGGAGGAAGCCTGGAAGATCAAACAGGGGGCAAATGAGAATATTCCAATAATATCTGCATCACCACAACATACTACCTTCAAACAGGAAAACTTAATAGTATGTACACCTATTTATTTTTAAAGTGTCCTTTAAGACAGGGTGTCCAAACTTAGGAACTTTTAAGACTTGCGGATTTCGACTCCCAGAATTCCCCAGCCAGTTTTAAAGTTCCCAAGTTTGGACACCCCTGCTTTAAGATGAGCTGAACTCCCAGTGACTTAAAGGACACATCCTTGTTCTATTTTAGCAGGAAACAGAAGTGATTGGCCAGTGACTTCTGAGACATTTTGCTGATTTCTCAGCCTGGCATCAATACATTTCCCGTGATCTCCCATTCAAGTACTAAGTGAGCCCCACTCCACTTTATTCCCCCCCCCCTAAAAACTCAAGGGGGAGGAGACATATACAATACTCTTTCTTCCTCCTATTTTTCCCATAACAATCATGTGTGGTAGGCTGGGCTGAGCGAGCTTGATTGGCCCAAAGTTATTAAGCCAGCTTCCATGTCTAAGGTGGGACTAGAATTCAGTCTCCTGATTTTTAGGCTAACACGCAAACCACTATACCAAACTGACCCTCCAACCATGTTAAGATTGGCCCGAACATTCACCTAACATGCCAAGCACACACATACAAAAACCTAATGAGGGTGGGGGGGGGGAACCCAATCTTATTTATTATGAGATGCATATGCAATGGTTTACTTAAAATTATATAAATCTACTTATTATGTAAAATCCTATTTGCGATTCATTTATCACAACATGGTGAAACAAAATCATAGCTTCACATACTGATCAGGGCTGGGCACATTAACAAAATCAAATGCACACATTTAGAACTGAGATGCAAGTTGGTTTGTCGTTGTTTGCTTTTGTTCAGTTGTGTTCGATTCTCAGAGACTGCCTTGACAAATCCCTGCAATTTTCTTGGAAAGTTTTTTTCAGGAATGACTTGCCACTGCTTCCTCCTTAGGGTTGAGAGACAGTGACCGTCCCAAGGTCACCCATCTGGCTTTGTGCCTAAAGGAGTGAAACTCAAGTCTCCCAGTTTCTAGCCTAGTGTCTTAACTACTACACCAAACGGAATAGATGCAGTTTATCATTGAGAAAATAAAACTCAGAAGTTTCTAGTCCTCAAGGATATACTATAATACAACGCTTGCTTTGTGTGTAAAAAGAGGCAGAACTAATCCTTTGCATCCCTAGTCTGCTAGGAAAGACTGTTTGGAAAGACTTCAGAAAACATCTGTCTGGCAGTGAAGACCAGCTGTCCCTAATTTCGTATGCAAATGTGCTGAAACTGGGAACGGCAGGAAGTCAGCTGCAGAATTCTGAGAGGCTGAAGTCTATGCAGGTTAAACATATGTACCTTGAATTGCCAGGTTGGTCAACTAATACTGTATATAGACCATGTTATGCTAGATAGCAGAGTAAGGCTCTGTCCCACTTTTTTTAAGGTTATCCAGATCAGTTATGAATTATGGAGTTACCACTGCTATAGATCTGGGGGTTTCACACTTTTTCAAGTTATGGAACCTGTTGGTTAAAAGGGGGGGGGGGGAATCGGAAACCCCTGATCATAAGGCAAAACTCTGGTGGTAGAAATATGGCTGCATTTGAGTGGTTTTTCTCTCTCTCTCTCCTTAATCTCTAATGGAACTCCATGATGTGCTCACACCACATAATTCGAAAAACCCTACTCGAGACTGCTCAAGGGGAATATTTAGGAAATTAGGATAGGGTTTCTCTACACATCTATAACTTTTTTAAATACTTCAGGAAAAAATCGTTGCTTATTTATTTATTAAATGTATAAAAGTACGGAGACATTTAAGGACACAGGGAAAAAAGACCCTTCAGAAGATTCCTGATTTATATTCAAGAATGCACTCAAAAAGCAGCAGTTAAAACTATGATGAGCCACTTGACCAATTCTGTGCCTCCATAAAACCTTTGTTAACTGAGCCAAAACGAAGATTAACAACATTAAATTAGAACGTCATTAAACAGATACTGTATGATTTTTATGCCATATACAAATCCAACAGGGAAAGTTTTTATCAATGAAAAGGCTTGGTTGTGGTTTAACTTTTACCCAAAAAACATCAGTTAGAAAATGGAGGGGGGGGGGGTTCTTTTCAATTAAATTCCAGTGTTACTAGAAGGTGGGTTTTTTTCCTTTTTTTCCTGAAGATCAAGGCAGGGGAAAAATAAATGGCTCCTTTACAGTTATTGAATTCCCAGCATTCTGAATGTATGCCATTTACATAATGAAAAAATTATACTTTAAATTCAAAAAGGTATTACCAGTTTGGTCTAAGATTTAGACTCGTACAGGAATTTTATAAATTCCAAGGTTCACCCATACATAATTTAAAAATTAGCTAATTTTTAAGGCATCATAATAGCCACCACCCCCCTACATACACACACATACCTGAGAAAGTCGACTACAGTTGATTTCTAGAAAACAGGTATGCAAGTTTCTGAATTCTCCAAAACTTTGCAGAAAAAGTTTTGAGAAGTGCAGATATTACTCACCTATGTTTCCTTTTGCTCCTATGGGCCATCATGGGTTTAATGAAGCTTAATTTAGACACATTATAAATATTCTGATTATATTATGATGGTTGCTGAGGAACCAACTTTCTTTAAGCCGAATCCTTGCTGATAGCTGGGGAGGGCAACTGAGGTTTTCTTGACCAGCTAAAATGTAGCTGAAATAAAATATTGCTCTAAAAGGGTTGGCTTAGGAGGAGTCTTGCCAAGAGAGAAATAAGATGGCTTAAATGTGGCAATGAAATATGCCAATGAAATCCAGCAGGGGCCAAAGACGCCTTGAAGCATTCTTCAATTAAAAGAAGCATGGAACCAACAAGGAAGTTGAGGTTTCTTAGGTAGGAAAAGGGAACTTTTGTTGAAAACTTTATGCAAGAAAGTTTTGTAAAAACAGAAAAAAATGTCAGTGCCATGTCTATTAAAGAATTTCCTTCAAAGATTTTTGAAACTGATTCCCAAGACTCATTGTGGCTCACAGAAAAGAGGCTAACCATACAGAATTTCTAGCTTTGTGTATACAGGTGTGAGTTTGTGTGTGTGTGTATGTGTGTGTGTACACATACATACATAGACATAACATTTACATGCTGCCCAAATTAGTAAGACCTGAAAAAAGGACAGTTTTTCATTTATAATTGTATTCTGCCTTTATTATTTTTACAAGTAACTCAAGAGGAGAACATATCCAACACACCTTCCTTCTCCTATTTTCCCCACAGCAAACAACTTTATGAAGTACATTGGGCTGAGGGAGAGTTACTGGCCCAAGATCACCCAGCTGCCTTTTGTAACTAAGATAGGACTTGAACTCAAAGTCTCCAAAATCTAATCCTAACAATCCCTTTTTAGAAGATTATATGTTACAAGAAATTGTGTGTGGTGGTAGCGGGAATGTCATTTCAGCTTCCAGAGAATAACCGAGAGGGACGTGACAGTTGAAGCCAAGGAAGTGCAGGGAGAGAAATCACTTCCATTCGCCACCAGGAAAAAAAGGGATTGAAATTATAGTATCCGCATTCGGATATGTTTACTCAAAAAAAATTAATCAAATGTCAGCCATACAGTTTTAGCCCACTTTGAAGAATATGATTGATGACAGGTTTAAATGTGGGAAAGATGGCGATCGACTCTCCTAATCTTCTGCACTGACTCTTTATTTTGGCAGAGTGAGGGCACAGCGGCAGAGGAATAGATAGGGAGAAAAATGGCAATCCACTGTCGTAGTTTAGAGGTGCAAATTCAGAGGGGAACGTTGCAAAATAGGCCTTGACATGGAAAGAGTTGGAAAGCCTGCTATCTGGACTGTTGTTACATCAAAGTATATAATATTGGAGACCAGGGCTGATGATCTGATTTACCCCATTGCAAAGAGCCTCATCAAGCTTCCCGCAAATTCATTAGAGTACAGAGAACAGAGAAAAGCAACAAAGATTATTAGGGGACTGGAGGCTAAAACATATAAAGAACGGTTGTTGGAATTGGGTATGTCTAGTTTAATGAAAAGAAGGACTAGGGTGACATGATAGCAGTGTTTCCACATTTGAGGGGCTGCCACAAAGAACATGTGGTCAACCTATTCTCCAAAGCACCTGAAGGCAGGACAAAAAGCAATGGATGGAGACTAATCAAGGAGAGAAGCAACCTAGAACTAAGGAGAAACCCCTGGGTTTGTTAGCCGCCCCGAGTCCCTCCGGGAATAGGGCGGCATATAAATGCAATAAACCTTTAACCATTTCCTGACAGTTAGAATTAAATCAGTGGAACAATTTTCTTCCAGAAGTTGTTGGTGCTCCAATGCTGGAAGGTTTTAAGAAGAGATTGTACAACAATCTGTCTGAAATGGTGTAGGGTTTTCTGCCTGAGCAGAGGGTTGGACTAGAAGACCTCCAAGATCCCTTCCAATTCTCTGTTGTTCATTAACACACTTTGCATACTCATATAAAAGTTAGCTTCTTCATATCCACTGAACTTTCATATCCTCCAGATACATCATGAACCTCCTCCATGACTTTTTAACCAAAGAGGAAAATATGTCATTCCACCAATCTTGTTCACTTCATCCAAAAACAAAGTCATCTTCACTGATCTCAGGAGAGATAAGCAGATAGTTTTTGCAGCACCGAAGCTAGCCTCCCAGCTTTTCAGATGTGTTGGAACTACAATACCCATAATTCCCAGACAACCCATGTAGGACTCTGGGCAGTGTAGTCCCACAGCATCTTGAAGCGGATAGATTGGCAGGGTTGGCAGAGTTCATAGTCCATGCTGCAGTATCTTGCAAGCAGCTGCTGGATGGGTTTGCACTTAGGTCATGCAAAAAAGGAGAGAAAACATTCTTCTCTTAGCAACCTACAATTCCAAAAACAGACCAGAGATGGGCACTTGTAGCAGTGGCAGGATAACTGAAGGCTCAAGGAGCAATCCTGTCTACAGAAGACCAGAGGGTTCAATTCTATTCATCCCCAGTTAAAAAGGGTTTCGTAGCTGGGAAACATCTTTCAGTTTATGAAATGCTGCCTTGAACGTCAGAGCTAGGATTATCCCTTTTCTGCATGATTCTTAAATATTAGTATTTGGTATGTACTTCTACCTAAACACCACACAAGATCTTGTATTGTTTCCCCATAACAACCCTGTGGGGAAGGATGGGCCAAGCAGAAGGTGCCTGGCCCACGTTATGCAGGGAGTTTCCATGGATGGATCCACTTCTAGACCAACTCCTTAACCACAATGGCATTTCAAAGTTTCTTCTGGGTTTTGAGTCAGCAACCTTCTATTTATTTTACAAGGCAAGCGTTATAACCATCTTGCTATCCAAATTTGCTACCTACATATTCTTGTCATTCAGATCTCCTGACTCATTCTTCGCTACAGGAGGTCTGTTCACCTCTTTCGTCTTCTCTTAATTCTGCAAATCTTCTTTATAAATATAGATTTATATTAAATAAATAAATGGCTCCCTACCCAAATCTCTCATGAGCCCTGATCTCTCAGTCTTCTCAATTCACATACTGCACTAAGCCATACTTGGCTTTGTATTGTTTTACAAAGTAAACCACAGTGAGTTGGGTTTGAGTCCCCAAGGGTGACCCAAAGGTATTTTTTTCAAGAGGCAACGGAACTTTCTGATTTCTTTTTCTCTGAAGATGTTTCATTTCTCTTCAAGCTTCTTGGATGAGAAGCAAAAGGTCTTCAAAGAAAACAAAACCCAGAAAGTCCAGTTGCCTCTTGAAAAAAGCACCTTTTGGAGAACCATGACCTGGAGGACTGAGAATCTCCATAGACCTCCCAAAGGGTGGTTTCTAAAGAACAGTGATTGGATTCACACAATACATGAAAGCCCATGAAACCGAAGGATACTTAAAAAGGGAGTTTTTCTGTGAACAGAGACAGTGTATTGTGAGGCACAGGAAGGGAAACCACTACCACTATCCACTTACCCATTTGTCTGAAGTGGTGTAGGATTTCCTGCCTAAGCTGAGGGTTGGACTAGAAGACCTTTAGGGTCCCTTCCAACTCTGTTATTCTATTCTATTCCATTCCATTCTATTCTATGCCTTCTGACTGCTTCCAGATCACAATCCGCCGGCTACCATGACCATGATCTTCTAAGTCCTATTTAAACGGTCCTTGAACTGTCTCGAGGCGACTTAGAAACGGGCCCCATTGCCAAATTCACTTACAAGGTAACGGGCTCGGAGATGCGAAGCGATGCGGCCGCGGTCAGAAACCGGAGTTAAGGTCAAATTCTCTCCGAATGCCAAAGAGCAGCAGCTTCCTGTCTGCCGCCGTCCCCCGCCCTCCCCTCCTCGCGTGCCCGTGGGATTTCTGTTGCCGGCCGGCCGGCCACCGTGGGAAAAGTGATGCTGCCTGACCCTGGACTGTCCGACACGGTTCGGCAAGCCTCTTGTTCTTTTTCTTTGGGGGCGATTCATTTCCTTTTTCCGCCTTTAAGCCCGTTGAGCTCCATGCACCACGCGTGCCGACCCAACCGGCAAGCCGGAGAGGGCGACCGCGACCACAACTTGCACCCGGTTAGCCCCCACCCCCACTTCCCATCGCCGGCACTGTCCGAAGCGACCGTCCTTCCCTCCCTCCCTGGCCCCGCCAGCCAACCCTGGCCGTTCCGCGCAAGGCGGCGAGCTTGGGCGCTTGAGGCAGAGTCCGAGCCTCCTTACCGTTGGCGCCGTACTTCTCCCGTTGCCGTCGGACCTGCTCGGCGCTGAGCCCGCAACTCTCCCGCACCCCGAAACGCCGCAGGACTTCCTCGGCGGTCAGGCTGTGCGCGCTCTCCATGCCTTCTCCCGGAGCGGCTGGAGCGCTCCTCGGCGCTCCCTTCCCTGCCTTGCTGTCGTCGGACCGAACCTTCCCGAGAGGCGGAAGCCTCTGCGCTCGTTAGACGGAACGACTCGGAGGTCCGAGCCCGGCCGAAGGTTGCAAGAAAAGGCCGGCGGGGGCGAAGCTCCTCGACGGCGCAGCGCCTTCCCGCGCTCGAAGCTCTCTTCGCCGCTCGAGCGGAGCGCCTTCGCTCTCTCCCCGGATCCGCCGACGCTGGCTGTGCGGGAAAAAGGCTGCGCTTTTGCCAGGGGGGCAGCCGTGCCTGTTCTGCGCCTTTCCTTTGGGAGCCGCCTGCTCAACGCCGGCGCGCCTGGTCGCAGAGACGGGTCATCGCCGGGTTTCTTACTGAGGCCATGCCTCCCTCGCCTTTGCAAAGTAACTTTCTCCTCGGCTGCTGCAGCAGAACTGCCTGACAACGCGCCCCTCCCACCACTTCCCTTCGCTCCGCTCTGCCTTCTCGCCTTCCACCGCCAGGCTCGCCAAAGATCTTCTCCGGTCCCGCCTTGATCGACCACCTCGATCGCCTTCGACGGAACGCGTTGCGTATTTATTAATTACCCCCACCGAAAGGGGGTATCTCCGCGCGGCTACTCCCTCTTTGGCCTTCCCCATTCACAAGCTACCTGCCTTCTTCTGATTGGTTCCGTCACGCCCTTGATACCTTCCTGCCCTGCTGCCATTGGCCAAAGCGGGAGTTCTTATTTGTTTATGGTCTCTCTCTTTTTTTCTTTTCGGACCGAACCGGGAAGATGTTTTGCTTTTGAATGATCACTTTTTTAATTGTTGTTTATAATGCCCGCCCACCTGGACCTTTATTTCGGGGGGGGGGGGAGAGACAGGAATCTCCATTCGTTGCAGCAATGGAGAGTAACGTTTGTGCGATCTGGAGAATTTCGGGTAACACAACACATTTTGTTCCCTTGGACCTGGACTAAACGGCTTTTTCTCCCCTAGACAAAGCCAACTCTTTTGCGGACATGTATGTGTATCTGCATATATGTATCCAAATGTCTCTACATTACATGTGCTTTCCAGTTTGGGTGCAGGTGATTGTGTGCAGGTGATTGTGTGTTGCCTTGTAAAATAGTCACATTTCAAGAAATTGGTAACTCGCTTAGAACAGAAGCACAGTAAAAAGATTCATATAAAAAGGAAGATAATTTGAAAGTAAAATGAAATAAAACTGTATGGGTAAAAATTCATCATATAGCATTATGACCAAATTGTGCCAAAACTGAGTGGACCTGTGCTTACTCTTAGCATGGAATGTGGTGTTTGTCCCAAGTACAGATTAATCTGGGCTATTAGTCTACACTTCTCTGTTTTACTAAAAATGCATTATGTAAAAGCCTTAATTAATTAAAAAAATAATGTTAAAAAAACTGTGAAAGTTGGATCATAAGAAAAGCTGAGCTCCAAAGAATTGAGGCCTTTGAACTATGGTGCTGGAGAAGACTCCTGCAAGTCGCCTGGACTTCAAGGCGATCAAACTGATCAGTCCTAGAGGAGATTGCTCTTTAGAAGGCCAGATCCTGAACAGGAAACTCAAATACTTTGGCCACCTAAGGAGAAGGAAGGACTAATGCTGGGAAGGATTGAGGGCAAAAGAAGAAGGGGAAGACAGAGAATGAGGTGGCTGGATGGAGTCACCAAAGCAGTAGGCTATGCTGTCTGGAGAATTCTGGGAGTTGAAGTCTACAAGTCTTAAAGTTGCCAAGTTTGAAGACCTCTGTTCTATAATGTTAATGTTTTCATATCAATGTAATGGGAATGCTTGTTTGTTAGTATTGACCTTTTTTTTCATGAGGGTGAGGCCATGCTGTAAATTAAGAACCCAAATGATTTGCCATGAATGTTAGATAGATTATGTGATACAACAAAGATTATGGATCTGACAATTACAGCATTAAAGACCAAGATGATTATATGTGGCAGAGGAGATGGAGTGAGCAATTGCCATCACATTTGTTGTTAACACTGGTAAAACATTAGAGCAAGCAGATGGATGTGTGTGCCTTTCTAGCATGTTTGCTAAAGGGAAAGGGGAAATGGGCATAGTAATTTAAAGATATGCAAATGCTGGCAGAACGGTAGATGTGTGTGATCTGTTGCTAGGCTTAAATGTTGTTGAAAGAAGCTAAAATGGCTGGGTATATACTGAGCTGGTAAATGTCTCAGATAAAATCTTTTTTTAAAAAAATAGTCCAGTGTTTGTCAACCTTGATAACATTAAGCTGTGTGGATTTCAACTCTTAGAATTCTCCAGCTGGCTGGGGAATTCTGGGAGTAGAAGTCCACACAGCTTAAAGTTGCCAAGTTGAGAAAGACAGGACTACACAGATGAGCATTAGATTTGATACCTCAGGGGTCAGTGGTGAGATTCAATTTTTTTTACTACCGGTTATGTGGGCGTGGCTTTGTGGGTGTGTGTGGCTTTGTGGGCGTGGCAGGGGAAGGATATTGCAAAATCCCCATTCCCACCCCACTCCAGGGGAAGGATCCTGTAAAATCTTCATTTGTTCTCCACTCCAGGGGAAGGATACTGTAACATTTCCATTCCCTCCCCACTCCAAAGGAAGGTTACTGCAAAATCCCCATTTCCTCCTGATCAGCTGGGACTCTGGAGGCAGAGAATAGATGGGGGCGGGGCCAGTCAGAGATGGTATTTACCAGTTCTCCAAACTACTCAAAATTTCCACTACCGGTTCTTCAGAGCTGGTCAGAACCTGCTGAATACCACCTCTGTCAGGAATTGATCTTAGGAATCATAATTGGTAAAAATGGAACTTCCATGCCCATAGGCAGTATGTATATGTGTACTTACGTATGTATGTATGTATGTATGTATGTATGTATGTATGTATGTACATACGTATGTATGTATGTATGTATTTTCACCTTTATTACTTTACAAATGACTCAAAGAGGCGAGCATAACCAACTAACCTTCCTCCTTCTAATGTCCCCACCATCACAACAGCAACCTTGTGAGCTGAGCTGAGAGTGACTCGCCTAAAATCACCGAGATGGCTTTCATTTCCTCTGGCTGGATTTGAACTCACTTTCTCCTGCTTTCTAACCTGGTGCATTAACCACTAGACCAAACTGGCTCTGAATACCTCTGAATTCCACATGCTGATCAGAGAGTGAGCCAAGACATACCAATATCTGGTACTGTTGGTAGAATCCCTCCCTGACTTATGAGTCCGCTGTGAGATAGGATGAGTTGATTCTGGCATTGTGCCAAAGTTCCACAAACATTTTTCCCCCCAGTACTGGGTTGAGGTAGCAACCTTACTATGACTGGACATGGAGACATCTGGATTGGCAAGGCTCAGAGTGACCCTCAGAGGGTCACTTGTAACCTTTAGGTAGCCGAGATTTAGTTCCCATTAAAAGTTTTCTTCTATTCTAAAAACTGAAATAAATAATAAGAGATAAATCAGGGTGGTGTCCTATCACATTCATTCCAGCTCATCCATTTAAAAATGTGCTGAAAAGCTTTTGAGGAATGATCCTGTATAGTTCATGCAATTCGCACAAACAAGACGTGGTTTGCTTGTTGGCAGGTTAGGGTATGTCAGGGGTGTCAAACTCAAGACCAAGGGGCCAAATCTGGCCCACAGGGTGCTTAGATCTGGCCCGCGGGGCTGCCCTGGAAACAGCAAAGGAACGGCCTGTGGTTCCTCTGCCAGCAAAAATGGAGCTCAGGAGGGCTGTGTGTCCCACGTCCCCCCACGAGCTAGGTTTTCACTGGCAGACGGCTGCAGGAGGCCATTGCAGCTGAAAATAGGGTTTGGGGGGGGCACACGCGACCTTCCTGAGCTCAGTTTTCACTGGCAGAGGGCCAGTAAAACAAACTGAAAACAAAAGGAAAACGATTCTCCTCCCCTTTTGCATTTGATCATGCAAGAAGGGACAGGAAAGAAGAAAGGGAAAGAGGAAATACAAAGAAAAAGAAGGAAAGAGGGGAAGGAAGAAAAATAAGGGAAGGAAGAAGAAAGGAGAAGGAAGAGGGGAGGAAGAAGGAAGGAAGGAGATCATAATGAGAGTGAGGAAGGGTCTGAGGGAAATCCTGCCTTAGCTCTTGGCCACCACAGGTGCCCCCGACACAAATGACGTTGAGCTGGCCATGCTCACCATGCCCACATTCACCATGGCCACATTACCCTGGCCTCCTGAGGTAAAACACAACTCCGATGTGACCCTCAATGAAATCGAATTTGACACTCCTGCCCTAGAAGGCAGGTGAATCTCCCACCCACATCCTAGTTCACTGTCTCCACTAAGAACAATCTTGGCTGCCCTAAGATTCTGTTAAGATGTCTGAAGCTAGGATGCTGTAGAAATCTAAACATGGCAAATTTTGTTCCACAGGTTCACAAATGGGGAAACTGGCCATACCACCCCCGCTTCTGAGGTCAAACACAACACTGATGCAGCAAGTTTGACACCTCTGGTGTACAGAGGTGAGTTGCTCCCAGCTAGGCCTGGATTGGACAAACCGGTAATAGCAGTGGCGGGAGGCTCCACCCACTTGCCTGGACGCTTCTGCGTGTGTGAGCACGCGCGAACCGGTAGTAAAAAATGCGTAAGGCAATTTACAATTCCTTCTAGGAATATCTGTCTATGCTCAATACTGTAGTTGGATGTTCTAGGTCCGGCGAACCTATGGCACGCGTGCCACAGGTGGCACGTGGAACCATTTGTCAGGGATGCCAGGCGTTGCCCTGTCAGCTGGCCAGTACGCATGCATGCATGCACGCACTGGCCAGCTGAGTTCAGCCTTTTTTAAAGCCATTTTTCGCCCTCCCCAGGCTCCAGAGGCTTTTTTTTTTAATAAATGTTTTTTAATTTTAGTTTAAAACAGGTACAGCATCTTTCTTTACATCTGTAGAAAATGTATCAATCAATTACAGATAAGTTTTGGTACATCTCCTCCACAGTCAACCAACATAACTCATATTAACTCAAGCATTATTATATATCCATTTTCATTTAACTGTAATTATTATTTAGAAATATTAATAAAAGTAATAATCTTGAACAATACCTGCCCACACCGGTGGGAAAATAAAAAATAAAAAAAGGGCAAATAAAAAATAAAAATTAAAATAAAAAATAAAGAATAAAAATAATACAAAAAAAGACAAAAACGACAAGAGACAAGGCAGGAAAACAAAACAAAACACAGGTGTCTATTATGAAAAAAAAAGAAGTATATCAACTGGTTACAACATGCTTTGGTGCTTCTCTTCCATTAGCTCATATTAATTCAAATATCTTAACTCGGATATTTACCATATCAACATCATTATACCTCCAGTTTTAATTACCTATGGTTATTTAAACATCCTTCATCCTTAGCTATGCCAAAGAATTAATCCATAACACATGCTGACAATTCATTTACTTATTTGTAGAATCCTCTATTATCATCAAATCCTCATGTCCTATTTTAGCTGGACATCCATAGTATTTAATTATATCATATATCATAACATTTTCCCAGTATTGATTAACATTTGATTGTATATATTTTATTTAGTTTTTTTAATAGTGATAATTATTGTAGTTAATACTCTTTATGTATAATCTAAAGATGTTTTCTCATATCCAATTGTTAGTTATCATATCAACTCCACATTATATACATTACTATCAATATCAATTATTATTCAACTATATCTGTTACAAAAAAAAGCAATTAGGTTTAGCTAGTTTTCAATTGTATTCTTCAATCTATCAGCCAGTTCCAAATTATATATATTACTATCCATATCAGTCATTATTCAGCTATATCTATTACACATTAAGGTAATCAGATTTAGCTAATTTTAAATTACGTTCTTCCATCTGTCAGCCAGTGTCTCTCCAGTGTCCATCTCTCCAGTGACCATCTGTCAGCCAGTGTCTCTCCAATAGCAAAATCTTCTCAAACCAATTGCCACGCGTTGGATAAATTTACCAAATGTTTTCATAAGCAAATCCAGACAAAGATATTTTCGCACCTTTGGACTCTGAATGTCAGTGATGAAATAATAATGTTGTCCTGGGCTTGTAAAATTTTCCAAATTAACTTTGATTCTCAAGGGTGGATTTTCCATTCCTCCTGCACTCTGTCTCTTTAAATGAGTCTTCTTTATAGCTCCCTCCCTCCTTTCTCCCTCTGAGATAGACCAGACACCATTTCTCACATTTTCCATTTGTATTTCAGGAACCTTTAAACATTCAACGATCTCAGTTTTTACTTCATATTTTAAAATCAGATGATCCAATTTTCTTTCCAGCCTTTGATAAGAATCAAAAAGCCCTCTACATGCGGAAAAAAGAATCTGAAATGAAATCTTAGAGGTATTTTGATGTGTCGTAGTTAAAAATTGCAAGCTCTTTTTTCTTTTCCACAGACTTCGAAACACTTTTCTTATTCTCTTACAGGCTGTGCAATCTTATCGGATCGTAAACAGAGCCAAGTAATAAAGTAATAAAAATGTCGAATCGTGACGGGCTAATTAGTAGAAAATAAATTTTACGATCCACTTAGGGAGAGTCAGAGGGGGGAGGATGTCGAGGAGTTTCTTGAAGCATTTAAGAAGTAAGGTAGCCACCAGCCATAAATCCATTAAAAAAGCCAATTCGCCGCTAAATTTTCCTATTCTTTGGTTTAGGTTAGCTTAAGTTTTTAACGCGAACAGTCTCTCTTGGATAATAAAATCAGCTTACCAGATGACATCACTTCTACCATTCTTAGGGGCAACCTGCAGTTTCAGTTAGCACGCAGCTAATCCAGAAAGGAATTGGCACGAGGAGTTAATACCCCCCCCCGAGACTTGCGGGTGTCTCTGAGGTCCTGGTTCTCTCCTCACCTTCACTGTCGTCTCTGGGACAGCTAGAGTTCAAAGAACCTGTCCAAAAATCCTTCGGTATAGACGAATTTCAGGAGTAGCCTGAAACTCCATCTTCTCACTGCTAAGCCCCGCCTTCTTCCCTCGGCTCCAGAGGCTTTATAGGAGCCTGGGGAGGGCAAAAAGAGCCTTCTCCCCGGAAGGCCCTCCAGAGGCTTCAGGAGCTTCCCTGAAGCCTCCGGAGTGCAAAAAAATGTTCCTATGGGCACACTAGAAGTTCGGGAACAGACTTCCGGTTTGCTCGTAGGGTCTGTTTAAGCCCTCCGGAGGCTTCAGGGACCTTCAGGAAGCTTCCCTGAAGCCTCCGGAGGGCTTAAACCGGCCCTACGAGCAAACCGGAAGTTGGGAGCTAATTCTTAAGATTGAGTAGCTGTCTTCCAACGTAATTGCTCTCATTTGAACACACTAAAGAGGCTTTCTGGAAAAGAATGTAATGCCCCCAATTTAATTTGGCTACCAAATATAATAAATAAATAAATTTCATTATTATGGAAATTCTGAATATAGCAAACTTTTTTGAAGATTGCCTTGGATCCAATTTCTGTTTTGGAAAATATTCTCCAATAGTGGAGATCATCTGTCAGACGGATTTCTGGATGTAATTTTGGCAATAGCTATAGCTCGGCTATCAATCCTTTTAGCTTGCCAAGAATATTGATTGGTTGATAATGGTTTGGGAGACAAGACAGCTGAAAAGCATAAATTAGTGTGTGAGATGTAGCTGAGAAATATACATTTCCAGTCATATCTGAGCCCATGATGAAGAAATGAAGGCTATAGGTTAAGTGATGGCAAACCTTTTCGCCACCGAGTGCCCAGAATGCCAAGTGCCCAGAGTGCCGGAAACTCAAAGACCAGCTGGCCGGTGCACATGCACTGGCCATCTGGTCTTCGTGCGCACTGGAGCGCTAGAAACCCGAAGACCAACTGGCCAGTTTCCAGCACTCTGGCGCATGTGAAGATCAAATGGCCAGCGCGTATGGAAACCAGAAGACCAGTTGGCGATGGCGCATGTGCCCACAGAGAAGGCTTTGCATGCCAACTCTGGCATGCGTGCCCTAGGTTCACCATCACAGTTATAGCGTAATACACTAGAAGGCATAATAAAGACTTTTGTTGGAATAAAACAAATAAAACTCAGCCCTTTCCCCGATAATGTCAGGGAAGTTTGCAAACATTTTTCTTTTTAATGGGAAAATAATCTGATAAAACTTGAGTGAGGATTTTTTTTTCTTCTGATTTGCTTCATCAGTTTAGGTGACATGAAGGAATTAGTGTCCTGTGAATCAAGTCTACATGTAATTTAATATATAGTTTTAATTAAATTAATATTAACTCATTTGAGAAAAGTTAGTAGAGTCACTCTGTCATGGCCCTGTCGGAGCCTGAGTCTGCAGAGGAGGACGAGCTGGAGCTGAAGCCGATGGAGTTCAAGGAGACAGCCCTAGGTTCCTTGTGCTTGGGACAGCTTGCCAGCAGGTAGGAAAATTTGACACCAGGATGACCGAGAGAGAGGAGAAGAGAGGGCAGTCAGTGGAGATGGGGAACAACGGAGCTCAGGTGATGAGCAAGAACTGCTTCCTCCTGATCCCCGAGCACGGAGAGTGGAGAGGAGGCGGGAAAAGCGCAGGCCGACCCAATGACTTGCGAGGAGAGTGCCCCACCCCTATTCACAAGGCACATCTGGGGACTGAGACTTAAGGAGACATTGTGGGGAGGGGCATTTGTCAGGAACAAACACTGAATTTGTGGAGTTTTGTGTGCCATTGCCGATGTGTGGAGTTTGCAGGACTTCTTGCTTTATTCCTTGTTCATGGACTCATTGTTTTGGTTCCTTGCTTTGTGGACTCATTACTTTTGTTCCTTTACCTCCCTGTGTGTGTGTGTGTGAGTGAGAGAGAGAGAGAGACAGAGAGAGGGAGGGAGGGAGGGAGGGAGGGAGAGAGAATACTTTGCTTCGGGAATTGGCATAAACCTGGGAGCATTTGGAGGAAAGTTGGAGCAATAAAGGGGAGTTTGAACTATCAGCTGGCTGTGTTGCCTTTGCGCCTTTTCCCAGGTCATCACACACACCCTATGTAGACTGATTCATTTAATGACCCATTTGAAGGGAGGGAGTCTCTCTTAATACCCCTATGTCTGTTAAATCCAAATGTATATCATTTGCGTTAGTCTATCCTGTTTTGAATTAATTATGTACATTGATATAAATAATATAAATGCCATCATTTATATAAGTGTGTATTTACACAAATGTTGCAAATTAAGGCAAATGCTTATAATGTAACTGAATTGCCCAGTCAACTTTGGATGCAACAGATTTGTCCATTAGTCCCTGACCACAATTGAGGCCAAGATTTCTGTTCCTAAATGAGACATTTCTTAAGTGAATTTTGCCTCCCTTTTCGGCCTTTCTTGCCACAGTCGTTAAGTGAATCACTGCCGTTGATAAGTTAGTAACCTGGTTGTTAAGTGAATCAGGTTTCCCCATTGACTTTGCTGGTCAGAAGGTCGCAAAAAGGGATCACGTGACCTTGGGACACAGCAACGGTCATAAATGTGAATCAGTTGTCAAGCAGCTGAATTTTGATCACATGATCATGGGGATGCTGCAAAGTTCCCAACTATGAAAAACAATCATAAGTCACATTTTTCAATGCCATTGTAACTTTGAAAGGTCACTAAACAAACCATTTGTAAGTCAAGGACTACCTGTATTTTGAAGTGATGTCCAGATGCAAATTTTGTCTTTCGCATATGAAGTTGAATGAATATGAATATGAAATGGAGTCCATTAAAGCGAAGGTTTTTTTCTTCTTTATCTTTCTCTATCTTTATCTTGTTGTTGTTGTTTTGTTGTTGTTGTTCTGTAACTGAACCGTCAGAAATATCAGTTTTGTGGCAGGTATTGTGGGGGGGGTGGGTGAAGGAAGACCCACAACATATTTATGGAGTATAAGGAAGATAGATTAGATCAGTTACCAAAGTAACGAGGAAGAAAACATAGCTTAAGTCCAAAATATGCATGAAGTACTGTAGTGGAAGTGGCTTAAGGAAGACACACTTCCTTAATTCATGGAGGCATAATGAGGGAAGAAGACACAGGACACATAGACTTGCAAGATTCTGTTATTGGAGCCGTTCTCAATAAAGATAATCTTATTATTTTAGGAAATATTAAAAGGGCAGAATATTTCCCCTAAAAGGGAGGCTGAAACTCAACCCCCCCTTTTGTCAAAGGGCCATTGAGGCCTGAGCCAGTCTAGTCTACATAACAAAGATCTGCCCCAGTGGTGGGATTCAAATTTTTTTACTACCAGTTCTGTGGATGTGGCTTGGTGGGCGTGACAGGGGAAGGATACTGTAAAATCTCCATTCCCTCCCCACTCCAGGGGAAGGTTACTGCAAAATCCCCATTTCCTCCCAATCAGCTGGGACTCGGGAGGCAGAGAATAGAGGGGGCGGGGCCAGTCAGAGGTAGTATTTACCGGTACTCAAAATTTCTACTAATGGTTCTCCAGAACTGATCAGAACCTGCTGAATACCATCTCTGATCTACCCCCTTGAGTTCCAGGGTGATAGGATTAAGACAGGACCTTCAGGACATGATAGGATTAGCCCTCTACCCATCTCCCCACATGGCACCTGGGAAGATTACATCACCCAGCAAGGCTCAACCAAGCACCCACCGCTCTCCTAGGAATTGGATTTTATTGGATTTTATTGGAAATTTATATGCCGCCCTTTTCCCTGAGGGGACTCAGGGCGGCTTACAACAGTGAAGGGAAGGGAGTGCAAGACAAGACTTAAAAAGAAAGGAATCGTGATTAAAAGAAAATTGATCATAAAAACACAACATTCACTCAACATTCGGGCGGGGTGAGAGTAATCCTATCCCCAGGCCTGACGGGATAGCCAGTTCTTAAGGGCTGTGCGGAAGGCCTGGACTGTGGTGAGGGTACGGATCTCCACGGGGAGGTTGTTCCATAATGTCGGAGCAGCAACCGAGAAGGCTCTCCTCCGCGTAGTCGCCAGTCGGCACTGACTGGCAGATGGAATTCGGAGGAGGCCTACTCTGTGCGATCTGATGGGACGCAGGGAGGTGATTGGCAGGAGGCGGTCTCTCAAATAGTCAGATCCACTACCATGGAGCGCTTTATAGGTGGTAAGTAAGACCTTGAAGTGCACCCGACGATCAACAGGTAGCCAGCGCAGCTCACGGAGGATTGGTGTTATATGGGCGAACCGTGGTGCGCCCATGATCACTCGCGCGGCCGCGTTCTGGACTAGCTGAAGTCGCCGGATGCTCTTCAAGGGCAGCCCCATGTAGAGCACATTGCAGTATTCCAGCCTAGAGATCACAAGGGCTCGAGTGACTGTTGTGAGAGCCTCCCGGTTCAGGTAGGGCCGCAACTGGCGCACCAGGCGAACCTGGGCAAATGCCCCCCTGGTCACAGCCGACAAGTGGTGGTCAAAACTCAGCTGTGGATCCAGGAGGACTCCCAAGTTGCGGACCCTATCTGAGGGGGATAAGTTTTGCCCCCCCAGCCTGATTGGTGGAACGTTAGCCAAATTTTTGGGAGGAAAACACAACAGCCACTCGGTCTTTTCCGGGTTGAGTACCAGTTTGTTAGCTCTCATCCAGTCTTTAACAGCCTCAAGGCCCCGGTTCATCACGTCCACCGCTTCATTGAGTTGGCACGGGGCGGACAGATACAACTGAGTATCGTCCGCATACTGGTGGTATTTTATCCCGTGCCTTCGAATGATCTCGCCCAGCGGTTTCATGTATATGTTAAATAGCAGGGGGGACAGAACCGAACCCTGCGGCACCCCATAGGTTAGGGGCCTCGGGGACGATCTCTCCCTCCCCACCAACACCGACTGCGACCTGTCCGAGAGGTAGGAGGAGAACCACTGTAAAACAGTGCCGCCCACCCCCACCTCCCGCAGTCGTCGCAGAAGGATACCATGGTCGATGGTATCGAAAGCCGCTGAGAGGTCGAGGAGAACCAGGATGGACGCATAGCCTCCATCTCTGGCTCTCCAGAGATCATCGGTCAATGCGACCAAAGCGGTTTCAGTGCTGTAACCGGGCCTGAAGCCAGACTGGAAGGGGTCAAGGTAGTTAGCTTCCTCCAAGGTACGCTGAAGCTGTAAGGCCACCACCTTCTCAACAACCTTCCCCAGAAAGGGGAGGTTGGAGACTGGACGATAGTTGTTAAGAACTGCTGGATCCAAGGACGGTTTCTTCAGGAGGGGCCTCACCACCGCCGCCTTAAGCGCGGTGGGGAGGTATCCCTCCCGAAGAGAGGCGGTAACAACCGCCTGGATCCAGCCTCGTGTCACCTCTCTGCTGTTGGCAGTCAGCCAAGAGGGACACGGGTCCAGTATGCAGGTGGAGGAACTCACAGCTCGCATAGCCTTGTCCACATCCCCGGAGGCAACATCCTGAAACTAAACTAAAATGAAATATTTTAGGAAATATTAAAAGGGCAGAATATTTCCCCCATAAAAGGGAGGCAGAAACTTTGTCAATGGGCCATTAAGGCTTGAGCCAATCTGTTCTATATAACAAAGATCTAACTCCTTCAAACAGAGCCATAATAGGAATCCCAAAGCCCTTTCATTACATCATCACTCAGCAACAGCTCAACCAAGCTTGAGACAAGACAGACAGCCTAAAAGGTTAGCTAAATCCCCGCCCCCTGGGAGTCTGACCACCAATCACAATACATTTCTTATGCATGAACAGGAAGCTATAAGGTGGGGCCAGAGAGGGCATCAAACCAGGGCATTCTCAGCATCTCTTCCCTTTTTTCCCCCAGCATATCAAGCCATATGATCCTGTCCATTAAAACCCTCTTTCCAAACAGCCACCATGTTTCCAGTGTCTTTCTCCCCACTTGGAACTGAACCAGATGGATATTTCTTCCGACACTATAGAGATCAGGATCTCTGAAAAATAGCTTCTTTTTTTCTGTGTGGGATCCTTTTTCTGAGATCTCCTTTTACAGAAGCAAAATAGAGGAAGGGCCTTCCTTGTTTCGCAGGAGCAAAGTGCTTTCCAAATAAGTTATGAAGAGGACCAGAAAAAGGCTTTATATTCTTCCATGCCAAGGCATCCGCAGGGGGGGGGGTCTAAAAAGTCGAGATGGTGACCACATGATCAAAGCCCACCCTGTTTTTATGTGCATCTCATATTAAAAGGGGGCATGACTTCAGTTGCTACTATCCTCTTGCATTGTGGATGGTTGCTCCAGACCTTTTAATGTTGATCTTGCTTTAATCTGGAGTTTGTTCTTCATTTTTTAGTGTTGCAATGTATCTCTCCTTTTCTGTTCTGGCTTCACAACCTATCTGTGGGAAGCCCCTTCCCCTTCTAGAAGAATGAAAGATTTGGGGAAATATTAAAAAGGCAGAATAAAATATTTCCCCTAAAGGGAAAATGAAGCAATTGTAAAGGAGGCAGCCCCATTTCCCCTGCCCCAAGCAAAAACTGAGGAGGCCAGCTATTAGAAATGCAGATTTGGTAGTCCATTAAGAAAGACTGGGCCAAGACAGTCCATTAAGAAAGACTGGGCCAAGACAGAAACTCAGATAAGCAACAAACAAAAAGTTGACCGAATTAGCTCAGACAAACACTTACGACTTGCATTTCCTCTTTTGCCTATAGAGCCAGCTATGACCCCTACATAACCCTTATATGACCCCCATAGGAATCCAGAAGGTATAAAAACCCACCAGTGGTGGGATTCAGCCAGTTTGCACCTATTCGGGAGAACCAGTTGTTAACTTTCTAAGCAGTTTGGAGAACCGGTTGTTGGAAGAAATATTATTTTGTTTTTTTCCACTTTACAGGGCTAATCCTGTAAGGAAGGCAGGAAGGAAACATTCTGGTGTTGTTTCTAGCCTAATCTTTATTGCCCTGCTTACAGAAACTGCCTCTCCGATTAACCCTTATTACATTATAACAGCTAAGGCGAAGCGCCCATCGACCTGAGTGACGTTGAGTTGGCCACGCCCACACAGTCACATGACCACTGAGCCACGCCTACCCAACTGGTCATTAGGGCAGAGAACCGGTTGTTAAATTATTTGAATCCCACCACTGAAACCCACCCACTCTAAACTCCATTTTGTCAGCAGCCCAGAATCACATGTAGGTTGGTGGTTCTATTTCATCAATAAAGAGATTCTTTCTTTACAATCAGCTTCCAGCCTCCATTTTACCTCCAGCGCCTTTCTCCTGGCTTGGAACTGAGTCAGATGGATTTTCCTTCCAACCTATGCATAGCTAAAAACTTTTAGAAAAGATCAGAGTGGGCATAGGCATAGGGGTATCTTTATTTTTAAATTTATATTGTGCCTTTTTTTAAAAAAAAATTCTTTTAAGGCTTAATGCTGCAAATTCCAATGTTTTTCATCTGAAAACATCAGGAAAGTCTGCTAGCGGCTTTTAACACTCTGAAGAAGCATTAGGAGCTGTTAAAAAAAGAAAAGAGAGTTAATGTGCCTTTTTTGTTTTCTGCTGAAAATCAGTGGAAAATTGCAGGGCTTTCATTTCGTTCTTCACACCAAGCTTCAAAGGCACGACAGATGGAAGCAAAATAAAATAAAACAGGTCGGGGGGGGGGGGGACTACATCTGCCCTGCAAGTCACAGGTTGCAACTTTTGACCTGCATCCAGACCTCTAAGGCAGTGTTTCTCAACCTTGGCAACTTTAAGTCCTGTGGACTTCAACTCCCAGAATCCCCCAGCCAGCACAACTGTGCTGGCTGGGGGATTCTGGGAGTTGAAGTCCACAGGACTTAAAGTCGCCAAGGTTGAGAAACACTGCTCTAAGGTGTGTCTCTTTTTAACATCTCCTTATATAGGCAGAGTATATCTTCCTTCTGAGCTTTGCAGAAAGCTGGTACGTTTTTATTACCTATGCTTTTAGAAAGCACGCATATATTCACAGACATTCTTCCTTAAAGCTTTTCAGACACTTGGGGGCTGTTGCTTTCCTGCCTTTTTATGGCCCTTCCAAAAGACACACGGCTGGTCACCGCTGGAGACATAAACCCTGAAGTAACTGAGCTCCTGTTTGATCTGAGAAGCCAGTTCGCATGTACCCATTCCGCTTAATTATTTCAGCTTCCCCCCCCCCCCTTTCCCTCTCAGCGTGCTATTTATTTTTGGAGCAAGGAAGCCATCCCTGCCTAGGCAAGGCAAAACCATAAACAGTGCGATGTTTTGTAGTTGAACAGAAGTAATGGCCCCTGTCCAGGGAGAATGATGGCATCTGATTGAGATGGTTCCATAAATATTAGAGCATCTCCACCCCCTTGCTTTAATTTGAGCTGGAAGTACAGATGATGTGCGAACGCTTTCCTTCAAAGAACGCAATTTGTTTTCCTGCACTTGTTCTCGGCCCCACACCTTGCGTTTCTATTTTGATATAAAAAGTGGGAGGAAGGTTCGGAGCCTCTGGAAAGCTGGGATGGAGGCAGGGGGGGAGGAGGAGGAGGATGGGGCAGTGAGCAGCATTGTCCCCGTGTGCGTGTTTTGGGTTTTATTTGTCAGTGATCAGCATCTGTGACAATTCTGAATAGAGATGTTGCATAATGCAACGGTATTTGTATTGTTAGACTTGTTCTCTTGCTGTCTTGGACCCAGGTTTCCCAATAGGCACAGAACAGTTGGGCTGACAGGAACGGAATTATGACACTCAATGTTTATTTTGATTGCTACAAGGAACTTCAGGGAAAACATTATTTCAGAAATACTTAACCCCCCCCCCCTCCCAGTGTGCAAGGTGGGATTGTTGGTGGCGGCATTGCAAGACTAGAAAAACAACATCTTAGTTGCAGTGGTGGGATTCAAATAATTTAACAACTCTGCCCTAATGACCAACTGGGTAGGCGTGGCTCAGTTGTCATGTGACTGGGTGGGTGTGGCCAATTCAACACGACGTCAATGGGCGCTTCACCCTAGCTGTTATAATGTAATAAGGGTTAACCGGAGAGGCAGTTTCTGTAAGCAAGGCAATAAAGATTAGGCTAGAAACAACGCAGAATGTTTCCTTCCTTACAGGATCAGCCCTGTAAAGTGGAAAAAAGCAAAACAATATTTCTTCCAACAACCTGTTCTCTGAACTGCTTAGAAAGTTAACAATTGGTTCTCCCGAATAGGTGCGAACTGGCTGAATCCCACCACTGCTTAGTTGATCTAATAAGTCAGGGGTGGGACTATAAGTGTCTATACATGTTCCTTTACTATAACCCTTGCTCTGTTTGATGGTGGGTGGCACAGAGAGTTCCAAAATTCATTCAATGGGTCTTTGGGGACAAGAAGATGTAAAGGAAATAGCACTTCATTTTTTGCTTTATCCTTGATATCTAGCCCAGGGGCACAGAAAATATGGAATGTATGAGCCAAGGACTGGTTTGCTCATCTGTTTTTCTAGGTGATAGTAAGATCTGAGCTCCAACTCACATCTGGTTTTCTTCTCCAGGATGTTGCCTTTAAGGGTGCACCATGCTATTATTTATTCCACATCTGGATAATTCAAGAAAGAGATGCTCCCCCACTCTTATCTGCTGTGACCTAGGTCCAGGCAGTCCCTGGATTAAGAATAAGTTCCATTCCCTAAATCTGTCTTCAACTTCCATTTGTATTTAAGTTGGAACTCATAGTATAAGTATAATCTTTATTGTCATTGTATTTAAATACAATATATAGTATACATACAAATTTGTATATACACAAATATATCTTTAGAGATTCTCAGTCTTCCAAGTCATGGTTGTCCCAAAGGTGCTTTTTCAGGAGGCAACTGGACTTTCTTTTTTTTCTTCTTCGAAGGCGTTTCTTGGATGAGAAATGAAACCTCTTCAAACAAAAAACAAGGAAGTCCAGTTGCCTCCTGAAAAAGCACCGTTGGGATAGGTCAGAACTCATGCTTACAAACTGACTGCCCATCATTAAAAATGGCAGACAGCATTGCCCTTCCTTGAATTGATGAACCACTAAAGCCACACAGTGCTATCAGGAGCTATTGAAATGTGCTGAAAGGCTATATATCAATGGTGGGATCCTGTTGCAACTGGTACATTGTAGCGCGCGCAGTGTGCGCATGCTTACTTACCACCTGGGACGCTCTGGCTGCTTGCCGGAGTGTCGCGCAGGTGCCGTATGCTCCGTGTGCGTGAAAGCCCTGATCAGCTCAAACACAGGTAAGGAGGGTGGACAGGCAGGCATTCCGGAGCACCGTACCCGAACGGTACCTGGTGTTCCCAGCAGGCACCGGTACGCCAATACTGGGGCATACCGGTTTTATCCCACCACTGCTATATTTTAAAAACACAAATATTAAGGACAGGGGTGGGTTTCTGCCGGCATCACTGTTGGTTCAGTGCACGCACGATTTGCACATGCACCCTCGCTTTGCTTTCTCGTGTGCAAGCACAATTGTCTGTAAATAGGTTTGCGCATGCATAGAACATTAACAGTCTCAAAAAAAACCATGCTGCAGCCACCAGGGAACTGGTTCGGGGGCATGGCAAGCCTGCTGTCCCTACCGGTTCGGTGACCAAATTGCAATTGCCACTACCAGTTCACCCGAACTGGTGTGAACCGGTAGCAACCCCCTCGGCTTCAGGGGTTCTTGAAAGCATTGCACGGCTTCAGTGGTTCATTGACTTTAAGAAGGAGAATGGCATATGCCATTTTTATTACTAGGCAGCCCATTCATATATATGTGTTATCCTTAAGTTGGATGTTCTTAACCGCCTGTAGAATGTATCAAAATAAACCTGAAAGTTTCAGTATGCAAAGTCTTTTAAGTTGTAGCCCTATGTCTTCAGTTGCTATTCCTAATTGAAGCCAGGAGTGGAGGCCAAGCACCTGGTGGAAATTAATCAAATTAGATCGACTATATGGAGTAGAACCGATGTGTGCAGAAAACATCATGCCCCAATTTGCATGCAATGCAAAAATTCCATTGATCAGATTTGTAAAGTCCTGGATGGCATTTGGCAATCTTCCTGACCTATCTTCCTTCATCTTAATCCTGCAGGGGTTAAAAGAAGATGGAAGAACAACTGATGAAGATCCCACAAAGAGAGACTAGACGTGTCTACAACACTACCGAGCCGAGGTGGCGCAATGGTTAGAGTGCAGCACTGCAGGCTACTTCAGCTGACTGCAGTTCTGCAGTTCGGCTATTCAAATCTCACCGGCTCAAGGTTGACTCAGCCTTCCATCCTTCCGATGTGGGTAAAATGAGGACCCGGATTGTTGGGGGCAATATGCTGACTCTGTAAACGGCTTAGAGAGGGCTGAAAGCCCTATGAAGCGGTATATAAGTCTAACTGCTATTGCTATTGCAATATTGCAATATTGCAATCTCCATGATATGACTCGAAATGATGTCCTATGAGGCAAGGTGATACACAGACCCCTTTGTGTTTGGAAGCATCCAAGGATTAAAATATAATTTACCTTAAGGGTGCATTCACCTGATACAGGTAGTAATAGACTGATGAACCAGTGGTGAAATCCTCTGAAGTCTGCTACAGGTTCGGTGAGCACACGTATATGCGCTTTGAGGTGCCCCAACGCAGTGCTAAAAAAGAAGCATTTTGAGGCTTCTGAGTCTGCAAAGGTAAGTACAGCAGCGAGCGGTGGGGGGGAATCCACTGTGCCATGCAATTAAGATTAGCTAGAAAGCAGGAAATCTGACAATTCTGGCTAATATAATTCACACGTCATAGCTGATCGTCAGAAACACCAATTCGGGCAAACCGGTAGCATTTTGTTTTTACTACTGGTTTAGGCAAACCGGTCCGAACCAGTAGCATTTCATCCCTGCGATGAATATAACAGAACCTGCCCATCTTGGTTGTAAGTCATGATATTCAAAATGCGGGTCACCCACCTGACCAAGCTGATTTTATGACCTTTTTTATAGTGTTTATTGAATGAATGCTGCAATCGTTAAGCAAACCAATGATTTGCTACGAGCTGGTTTTTACCAAACATGGAAATAAATGCCATTTTTCAGAAAAACTATTGTAAATCACAGTCATCTGACTATGGGGTGTTACAAATGACCACAAATGCGGGCGAATTGCCAAGCATCCAATATGTAGTCCTGGGCTAATAGGGCCTGACCATTGAAACTTGGGAACTGTGGCATTAAGTATCCTTAGGGAGGTCCAGAGGTGGGTTCCTACCAGTTTGCACCTATTTGGTAGAACCGGTTCGTCAAATCGACTGAACCGGTTAGAAGAGATTCTACCAGTGGACCCGGAAAGCAGGCCACACCTACAGAAGAGGTTCTAAAAATGTTTGAAACCCACCACTGGTCCTTGGATATGATTATTCAACACTATCATGCTCATATTTATCAAACTCAGTGCCTCTGTGAAAGGTAAGGATGACTACTGCGTTTGTGGTGCAATCAGAACATTGCGTGTGTTGAAGTTGTTTTAACGCAAACCAAAGATGCCTTTTAAAAAACAAGTTTACATCATATGCTTATGCATGCCAGTGCTGTGTGTGAGGTAAAGTGGTTCTGACAAGTGTCGTCGGCATCTTCATATCTGGTCACATGGGTGCCAAGCCACTCCCATCTGGTCACATGGGCGGCAAGCCACTCCCACAAAGGAGGCCACACCCACAGAGTAGATTCGAACAATTTTTGAAACCCACCACTGGGGAGGTCCATCGTAAGTTTGAACAATCGCTAAACAACCAGTTGTTAAGTTGAGGACTACCTGTAAGCTTAACCATATCAGGTAAAAACCTAGAAGATGCTAACCTAGGTTAACTTTAATCTTGGTTACGTTTTTTGGTTTAGGATTATATGACCTCAACTGGATTGGTTGTTTTGTGGTTTAATGTGTGAACCCAAGAAACTGGGTTAATTGAGGAGGTTGATTAAGAGTATTTTGTGAATTCAGCCTTGAGGTGGCTGTCCCAGTAAGAAAGACAGATTTCACCTGTCTTTTTAAGCACTTGAAGTCTTGTTGCACACATGCATAGCAAAACCAGGAAGTCAAAGTCTGATGTTACCAAACTTTAATTCAGTATGACTATATAATAATGTTTGTATCTTCCAGTATTACCGGTATGTTCCTATCTGTTAATCTGCATATTTTACCTGCACAGCATTTTAGATAAATGCCAACATTTTTCCAGTGGTGGGATTCCAAATCTTTTCCTACAGGTTCTATGAGAGCATGCTTTGAGCGCGCGCTGGCACTTTGCGCCCATGTGCAGCACTCAAAGACCAACCTTGGTGTCAGCGCTGGTGAGCTGAGCTGTTTGTAAGCTCAGATGAACAGTGATGGGATTCAAAAGGATACTGCAAAATCTCCATTCCCTCCCCACTCCAGGGGATGGATACTATAAAATGTTCATTCCCTCCCCATACCAGGGGAACGATACTGCAAAATCTCCATTCCATCCCCACTCCAGGGGAAGGATACTGCAAAATCTCCATTCCCTCCCCACTCCAGGGGAAGGATACTGTAGAATCTTCATTCCCATCCTACTCCAGGGAAGGATACTGTAAAATCTTCATTCCCATCCCACTCTAGGGAAGGATACTGCAAAATCTCCATTCCATCCCCACTTCAGGGGAAGGATACTGCAAAATCTTCATTCCCTCCCCACTCCAGGGGATGGATACTGTAAAATCTTCATTCCCATCCCACTCCAGGGAAGGATACTGTAAAATCTCCATTCCATCCCCACTTCAGGGGAAGGATACTGCAAAATCTTCATTCCCTCCCCACTCCAGGGGATGGATACTGTAAAATCTTCATTCCCATCCCACTCCAGGGAAGGATACTGTAAAATCTCCATTTCCTCCCCACTCCAGGGGAAGGATAGTGTAGAATCTCCATTCCCATCCCACTCCAGGGGAAGGTTGCTGCAAAATCACCATTTCCTCCCAATCAGTTGGGTCTCAGGAGGCATAGGTGGGGGCAGAGCCAGTCAGAGGTGGTATTTTCAGTTCTCTGAACTATTCAAAATTTCCGCTACCGGTTCTGCAGAACTGGTCAGAACCTGCTGAATACCACCTCTGCAACTGAAGCATGACAATCCGCTCTGCTATGCAAATCAGCTGATCTAAAAAACAAAGGAATATAGGACAGGGAAAGACAGGAGCGGGAGGGCAGGGCCAACTAGAGGTGGTATTTGCCAGTTCTATGAACTACTGAAAATTTCTGGTACCAGTTCGCTCGAACTGGTCCGAACTGACTGAATACCACCTCTGATCCCCCCCTACAATTGTAACCATTTGGAAATGGCTTTTTCTAATCTGTGCAGATACACAGGCTGCATTCATACACATTAATAAACTTGATTATTTAGTAACCCTCTCTTAATCTTCTTCTCCCTAAGAGGAGCAAGTCTGATCACTTTCCATAGGTCCAACTGTCTGACTGAAAGTGACAAGTGACAAGTGTTCATCAATTTCATGAAAGGCAGGTTCCTTCAGGGTTCCTCCTTGCTCAGTGTTTCAAACTAACAGAGTTTGCAGTCTGTGCAATTTCATCGATGTTCATTTTTTCCCCCCCAAGAAGAAAAATGGTAATGGAGCTGGTTAGATGGATACTAAAAGGCACCGACTTCTCCTGCAAGAGTTAGGGGCAATATGCTGACCTTTAAAGAAGGTATACATTTCAAATAGCAAATGTACAAGCAATGGTGATCTTTCACCTAAGATAAAATTGAAGGAAAATCTTTCTATTTGTGCCTTTAGTTTCATAAGGCTGGACTACGAACTGGAAATTGTCCAGTTCTCAGTGGAAGTACATTTATTTTATACACTGAAGGTCTCTGGTTTAGTCCCCAGGATTGTCAGAAATCCAGATTCTATAAATACCGTGTTTCACTGAAAATAAGACCCTCTCTTATTTTCATAGCAGCTGCTGTGTTGCAATAGTTTCGAGGAGGGCTTATTTTCGGGGGAGGGCTTATTTTAGCACATGCACTCAAAAGCCCGATTGGGTTTGTTATCTGGGGCAGTTTTATTTTGGGGAAAACAGGGTCGTTTCAGTCTTATAGCTATAAAAAAAACCTTTCTGTTAGCAGAAGCAACTCCTTTAGCCTCCCAAAGTGTGTTTTCAGGAACCAGGTTTTCTCAATGGAGATTTCAAGGGAGAGAAATAGCAATGGAGAAGGTTTGTTTTTGTAGACCCTGTTTGGGGGAAAGTTCCTGGAAGAGGAGAGGCCTGTCCTATTTGACCTTATCCAGCCAGCAGATGTTATTAAAGGCGTGTGGTCCTGCAGATACCCAAGGCCTGAATAACCCACATTAAAAAAACAATTAAAAAACAATTTAAAAAAAACTATAGAGCATTGCACAACAGAACAACTAGACACAAGGACAGTTCCCCCCCCCCCCGCATGCCATCACTCTGCCAAACAACTAATTCCCACAACACTGTCAAACTATTTACTAAGCCTGTATTACTATGATTCTTCTCATCCTTCCTATTACCTATCTCCTTTCTATTAAAGACTATAACCTTCTTGCTTGTATCTTTATGCTTTATATTATTTTATTTAGTTTCCTAGTATAATTTTGATTGCTTATTTAGTATCCTATGACAGTGATGGCTAACCTTTTCGTCCTCGTATGCTGGAAGGGTGCCTGCACGCCCATGCCCATGCCAGTGTGTGCATGTGTGCCCACACCCATAACACAATGTGCGCCCCCCCCCCCACATCCCTGTGTGCATGCATACGCGACCCTCCCAACCCCATTTTGGGCCTAGAGGCCTCCTTGAAGCCTCCTAGGAACTGCCCACCCCCGGTTACTCCCCCCCCCCGTGCATGTCTACGCTGTTATAGTTATGTCGGCCTAGCATTCATCTTCATTGTTCAGTGATGCATTTCCTACCTCTCTAGATTTACCTCTATCTGCTCCTGTGAGGCACTTCCTGTTCCTGTTGGATGTACAGTATATCAATGTCTTATATAGTGTTTTGCAGAGACCCGAAACTCAGCTGGCCAGCGATGCATGCTTGGTGGAGGTCAGCTGGGGCTCGCGTGCTGGCAGGGGCCACTACATGCGACCTGTGGCATGCATGCCATAGGTTCACCATCACAATCCTATGACTATTCCTAAGTGTTGGATCTTACGATTCTTGATGAATGTATTTTTATGTACATTGAGAGCTTATGCACCGAAGACAAATTCCTTGTATGTCCAATCACACTTAGCCAATAAAGAATTCTATTCTATTCTATTCTATTCTATTTGGATTGCATCCAAAGCCAACTGATAACCATTGCAGTTTCCAGAGTCATGTTGTTAAATAGGCAGAATGAGAAGAATCCATGACTGTTTGGGCTGCTCCTTCTGCCCCGTGTGAACCTATTTATCTCATCTCTTGAACACATTTACTACTTTCAACGCCTCCGTTTCATATCATGGAGACGTGCGAATTGTAAAAGGAGTTTAATGTAAGTCCAGATCAGTGGTGGGTTTCAATTCTTTTTAGAACCTCTTCTGTAGGTGTGGCCTGCTTTGTGGGAGTGGCTTGCTGGCCATGTGACCAGATGGGAGTGGCTTGCTGGCCATGTGACTGGGTGGGAGTGGCTTGCCAGCCATGTGACTGGGTGGGTGTGGCCAACTTGTAAAATGTGGTGAAATTCACTTAACAACACTCTTGCTTAGCAACCAAAATATTGGCTCAGAAACTCTGGCATTTGAAGCACGCAAGTCCTAAAGCTGTCAAATTACAAGACTCTTGCACCCCTAACCCTTTAGGGAAAAAAACCCCAGGGGTGTTCAAACTTGACAGCTTTAAGACTTGTGGACTTCAACTCCCAGAATTCCTCCTCCAGTCATGTTGGCTCAGGAACTCTGGCATTGAAGTGTGCAAGTCTTAAAGCTGTCAAGTTACAAGACCCTTGCACCCCTAACCCTTTAGAAAAAAACCCCAGGGATTTTAAAACTTGACAGCTTTAAGACTTCAAGGTTTCGATAGGACTCTTAGAGGTGGGCGGGATGATTGGTGAGCCAGCCAATCAGTGAGCGGCAAGCGGGGCAATCGTGGTGCGGACAGGCGGTGGGGAGGGAGCTGGAACCGGTTCTAAACGGCACGGTAGATTTGTGGAACCTCTTCTATAGAAGAGGTTGGAACTGGCAGGAACCAAACCCTGGTCCAGATCTGTGTTCTGCTTTCATCTGATATGATGAAAGTACAGGAAGTCCTCGACTTACAAAGGTAATTGCGGGCTCTTATAAGTTAGGGCCATAAATCATGGTTGTCATTAAGTGGGCTACCATATGCCTGCCCTGGATTAGGTGACCTTCTTCACAGCAGTTGATAAGTGAATACTGTGGTTGTGGAACAAACCTGTTTTCTTCAAAGGGCATTTTTGACCAAAAAATGGAACCCAGCAAAAAAAAAAAAAATTGTGGCCATGTGATCACAGGATGCTGCAAAACAGCTGTAAATGTGGTTGCCAAGCACCCAAAATGCAATCATTGACTACAGTGAGTGTGTATGTGTAGCCATTGGAGTTGCGAAACTGGGCCATTAGTAACTTTGGGGAGGTCCATCGTAACTTCCAACGGTCTCTAAGTGCTTGGTTGTAAAGTGAGGACGACCTATAATACAGCCCATGCACCCATAACTGTTCTTGAATATGTGCATGGGCATAACATCCCTATCAGGCACACATTCATCAGTTCACTCCCACTTGAAAAGATCTTCAGAAGCCAACCTTTTGACGGTGACAAGTTATTCAATTGCACAAACATAATTTTGCACACGCACATGTGCCCAGCTAGTTTCAAGGGAAACGGAGTTGCATAAAATTCCCTGCGTGCCTCCATTTCATTTCAAGGCCTCTCTGCTCCACTGCTGACAATATATTTGATGAACAATTTCTATTTTGGTTGTTTGTTTTGCCTCTATATATCCTGATTGTTTGCTGTGCCTTTACGCAGCTCTGTTAGAGCCCGGGGGGGAGGGGAGGGGGGGGAGAGGTTTTGTTTGGCAAACACCTGCAGTTCACAAGAAGCCAACCATTCATCTTACAAGGTGTTCAACTTCACCCTCTCAGTCAGCAGCCACCAAAGGGATCGGGTTTCATTATACACAACGCATTTATCGCATGCAGAAAGTATTTTTATTCACCTCAAAGGTTTATTTTACTTTCATTAATGTCTTTTATCGTGGAAACAGCAAAAAGCTGGCCTGACACCATGCAAATAAATGCGTAACATTGAAGGGACCATTCTGAGCCCAGGTAAGGAAACCCAGGAGAGCTGATAACACACAGACCCAGCTGGCTTCTTCAGTCAATTCGGACTTCACGTTGAGGACTTCGCTTTGACATGAAGTTTATTCCAATTTCCAAGACAAAGGGAAGCTTTAATGACTGCATTGGCTTTAATGTAGTCTTTCCTAATGTAGCCGGCCCCTTCCAGATACACTCAAACACTGCAGGCCCAAGAATTCTATCCAAGATGGCAGCGTGCTTAGATGCTGCGGCTTTGAGCTCCTGATGTCACAAACCAATTTCGTTGTATTTATTTTGTACAATGACAATAAAAACTATACTACTAATTCTCTGCTAGAAGGCCGGAATTTGCAATCTTCTCAGATTGGGAAAGGAAGTTTTAGGGCAGTGATGGCAAACCTTTTGGGCACCGAGTGCCCAAACCGGAACGTGTGTGCATGGACGTGCATGCCGGAGCACCAGAAACCTGAAGACCAGCTGGCCATTGCTCACATGCCTGTTTTGGGGGCTGTTTTCAGGCTGTTTTTCAGGCCATTTTTGGCCTGGAAAACAGCCAAGAAACAGCCTGTTTTTTGACCATTTTTCAGGGCATTTTCCAATGCCCGCAAAGACCAGCTGGCCAGTGCACGTGTGTGTGCCAGAAACCCGAAGAGCAGCTGGCAATGGTGCGCGTGCCCACAGAGAGGACTCTGCGTGCCACCTCTGGCACCCGTGCCATAGGTTCGCCATCACGGTTTTAGGGTTTCGCTGTTGAGCCTTGGGTGTTCCAGAAGACTGCTGAAAATGCCATGGATAGCCAAGGAAACAAAGAAATGGGTCCAGTGGTGGGATTCAATTTTTTTTAACTACTGGTTCTGTGGGTGTGGCTTGGTGGGCATGGCAGGTGAAGGGTACTGCCAACTCTCTATTCCCTCCCCACTCCAAGGGAAGGTTACTGCAAAATCCCCATTTCCTCCTGATCAGCTGGGACTCGAGAGGCAGAGAATAGATGGGGGCAGAGCCAATCAGAGGCGTTATTTACCAGTTCTCCGAACTACCTTAAAATTTCCACTACCGGTTCTCCAGTACTGGTCAGAACCTGCTGAATATCACCTCTGAATGGATCACAGAAGAAATCAGCCCAGAGTTCTAACACAAGGGACAAAGGATCAGATTCAAATTATCATATTTTGGATGCATTATGGAAAGATCGTATTGTGGCCTGTCGGCCATCGTCTCCTCCAACAGCCGAATCAGATGAGGAGGAGGCGTGGGAGTCAGGGTCAGCATCAAGGAAACCTGAGAGCTCCGACGGGGAAGTGGGAATGGAAGTGGCAGAGAGAGAGAATCAGAGGTGAAACCTGGTTTGTCCATCAGCCCTCAGATGGAGAGTCAACAGTCCCCAGGTCTGGAGGTGGCTGATAGGGAAGAGGAGGAACAGCTGGGTCCAGTGCCTGACGTGCGGATGTGTAGAGGAGAGGAGAGCAGTGGAAATCCATGGGCCGATCCTTGGGAAGGAAGAGCCACCGCTGCTCTGGGGATAAAAGGCAGGGGGCGGAGGTGAATAGATGTGGCAGACAACTATTCATCTCCCCGCTGGACAGACTTGTTAGCCTGCTGTGAAAGAGAATCTTTTTGCTTGGGCTGCTGGGACTTTTAATAATGGATCTACTCTCAAGAGACCACCACATCAAGGGGGATGAAGTTAATTCTAGCAGTGATGAGTGCAGTGTTGGAAGAGCTGAAGGAGCAGGTTGAGGACAGTTCATCCTGGAGAAGGTCTGCCAACACCAGTGATGGCGAACCTTTTTTGGCTCACGTGCCAAAAGCAGGGGGATCGCAGGGGGGGTCATGCCCAAGTGTGCCACACCCATAATGCAATGCACATGACCCCAGCACGCATGCGCCCATGACCAGTACTCTCCCCAATTTTTGGCGTGCTTTTTTCGCCCGCCCAAGGCTCCAGAGGCTTCATAGGAGCCTGGGGAGGGTGAAAACAGCCTCCCCCGCCCCCTGGAGGCTCTCCATAGGAGCTTCTGGAGCGCGAAAAAGCAGCCCTACGGGCAAACCGGAACTTTGGGAATGGACTTCTGGTTTGCTCGTAGGGCTGGTTTTTCGCGCTCCGGAGCCTTCAGGGACCTTCAGGAAGCTTCCCTGAAGGCTCCAGAGGACGAAAAACGGCCCTATGGACAAACCGGAAGTGACTTCTGGTTTGCTCGTAGGGTCATTTTTTGCCCTCTGGGGCCTTCAGGAAAGCCTCCTGAGGGCTCCAGAGGACTAAAACCGGCCTCACAAGCAAACTGGAAATAACTTCTGATTTGTCCGTAGGGCCATTTTTCGTCCTCCAGAGCCTTCAGGGAAGCCGCCTGAAGGTCCCTGAAGCCTCTGGAGGCTGAAAAATGGCCTCAAAAGAAGGCCGAAGTCAGCTGGCCAGCACACGCATGCATGCTGGCCAGCTGGCAGGGCAACGCCTTGCTTGCCCTCACAAATGACTCTGTGTGCCACCTGTGGCACGTGTGCCATAGGTTCGCCATCACGGGCCTACACAGTCGTTAAGGACTGACACTAATTTGATAGCACATTGTCAAATGGATTCTTCAAATCATAGATTGGGCAACAGACACAGGACTCCTGGGAGCCAGGAGGGCTTCTTCAAGCAAGACAGGAGTTAGCAGGTAGTCCAAAGTAGACGATATACACACCTATGTTGCTATTGTTATGTTGGAAGAAATGTCCACCTGGCTTCAGTTCCAAGTGGGGAGAAAGACACTAGAAACATGGAAGCTGTTTGGAAAGATGGTTTAATGCTGGACAGGGCAACATGGTTTGAGATATGTATGTATGTATGTATGTATGTATGTATGTATGTATGTATGTATGTATGTATATATATATGTGTGTGTGTGTGTGTGTGTTGTATTTGTGATTTTTTGTTACAATGTAATGGCAATGTACAATGTAATGTACATTAGCAATGTAACAAAAAGGCAACAGTAAAAATATTGGGTTTCTGTCTGGATGGTCTCTTGTGACGAGCCTAATGACAGAGAGTGGAAGTGTGACCTTCCTCTCATATTTGGACATACCGGGGGTTGTAACTCACTAACACTCTCTCACTCTCTCTCTCTCTCTCTCTCTCTCTCTCTCTCTCTCCCCATCCATCCATCCATCCATCCATCCATCCATCCATCCATCCATCCATCCATCCATCCATCTATCTATCTATCTATCTATCTATCTATCTATCTATCTATCTATCTATCTATCTACATATATAATTATTATATAATTAGTGTCACAACCCCCTGGTATGCTCAAATATGGGAGGAAGCTCACTGCTTCCATTCTCTGTCCATCGGCTCGTCACAAGAGACCATCCAGACAGAAACCCAATATTTTTAATGTTGCCTTTTGTTACATTTGTGTTGTATTTGTGCTGATAAATAAATAAAGGGAGACTAGTATAGATCTATTTCAAGCTATTTAGCTCTCATCAGCTAGCCATACCCTTACTGGGATTCGAACCTGGGCTGTATTACATGTTAGGCAGATGTGTTAACCACTAGGCCACAGGCTCTTCTCCTTTTTATCAGCTGAGCCAGGAGAATAGGTATGTAATTAGTGTCACAACCCCTTGGTATGCCCAAATATGGGAGGAAGGTCACTGCTTCCATTCTCTGTCCATCGGCTCGTCACAAGAGACCATCCAGACAGAAACCCAATATTTTTAATGTTGCCAAAATATTGGCATTTTATTTTCATTGTTCGGTGATAGTTTCCCAGACAGTCTCACAATCCTTCTCTTCCTCTCCAACCCAGCAGCAACCACTTACATTCCTGCCGGGAAAGGGAAGGAGAAAGTGGGGGGGGGGGGAATGGAGGAAAGAACGGGAAGGGAGGAGGAAAGGTAAGGGGAAAGAGAAAGGGAAGAAGGGGGAGGGAGGAAGGAATGAAGGAAAGAAAGATTTTCAATGCTTCTTGCCAGATTCCTACAAAGAAACCTAATGGAGGGAAACCAACAGGAAGTCAGAGGTTGTTCCTGAGCCATTGGGTTTTTTTTTTTTTTTTTTTGCCCCTCCTTAATCATTCTGTTCAGGTAAGAAAATAACAATGACTCAGTGGGACATGGATATTTTCTGTGTATTTAAGTGTGTGTGTGTGAGTGTGTAATTTGTAAACTCACCATCAGCATCCATCACAGGGAGATTGGTTGGCCAGCTATCATTTGCCTGACTAAACATAATTACATCTCATGCTGTTTCTTTTCCCTGATATTTCTGCTGCAGCTGCGGGGAAGGGGGTAATTGAGGAGGGGGGATACAAGTATGAGCAGCAATACACTATATTGCCAAAAGTATTTGCTCACCTGCCTTTACTTGCATATGAACTTACTGTAAGTGAGATCCCATTCCTAATCCATAGGGTTCAATATGACGTCGGTCCACCCTTTGCAGCTATAACAGCTTCAACTTTTCTGGGAAGGCTGTCCACAAGGTTTAGGAGTGTGTTTATGGGAATTTTTGACCATTCTTCTAGAAGCGCATTTGTGAGGTCACACACTGATGTTGGATGAGTTTACGTGGCCTACCACTTTGTGGCTGAGTTGCTGTTGTTCCCAAACACTTCCACGTTCTTATAATACAGCTGACAGCTGACTGTGGAATATTTAGGAGTGAGGAAATTTCACGACTGGATTTGTTGCACAGGTGGCATCCTATCACAGTTCCACGCTGGAATTCACTGAGCTCCTGACAGCGACCCAATGTTTGTAAAAACAGTCTGTATGCCTAGGTACTTGATTTTATACACCTATGGCCATGGAAGTGATTGGAACACCTGATTCTGATTATTTGGATGGGTGAGCGAATACTTTTGGCCATATAGTGTATGAATAGAAGAAAAGATGAAGAAAATTATTCCTGTGGCGATAGTTCAATAGCTAAAGGAAAGTTATGTTTTTATCTGTTATATCTGTCCCAGACAGCTGATAAGGACAAACACACTTCTAAAATATAGAGATATATATTCCCATGACTCTTGGTGGGCTTTTTATGGAGCTGCAGAACTTGTTGGGTGACATGGTTACTAGATCTGGAGGAAGCTGATAACATAAGGTTACTAAGCAGGCCACATTTTGCAAACCAGACAAGAAAAGTGTGTTAGCTCACAGATAACCAATATCAAGCCTTAGGAAAGAATCTAAGTGAACAAATGACCAGTTATGCCCTGGCATTCAAGCAAGCCTCACTTATGAACTGTTGGGTCCTAATATGGTTCAGTCCAATGACAGAGCTTTGATCATGCGGTTGTAGACACAAACTTGACTTCTTTCTTTCTTTCTTTCTTTCTTTCTTTCTTTCTTTCTCTCTCTCTCTCTCTCTCTCTCTCTCTTTCCTTTCTTTTTCTTTTTTCTTTCCTTCCTTCCTTTCTCTTCCTTTCTCTTTCTTTTCTTTCTTTCTTTCTTTCTTCGTCTCTCTGTGTGTCTCACGCTCTCTCACAACCACAACCACACCCACAAGACACACTCACACATGCGCACACACTCTGGTTCTGTCCTTAATATGAACTCCTTGGAGACTATTTTGATGCCGCTTTCTATGACTTCCTCATAGCCAGAAATCCTTGGGCTGTGCAACATTTCAGAAAGTGAGGCTGCTTCACTTACCCTTTTGAATAATGCCCAGGTCTGCCCCACATTAAAAGTAGGGGCCATTAGAAAAAGAAATCGTGAAAATGGGGCTGGACCAAAGCCAGGGAAATGTAATTTGCGTTAATAGGATTGTCCTTCAGGTTAATCGGTTCTCCCGGTTTGCTGCAAACTGTGAAATGAGAGAATTTGGGGTGTGGGGAAGAAAGGTCAGGCTAAAGATCCTAACTCAATTGCATCTTCCGGAGGAAAACAATGCACAGGGTCAGCAACTCTATGGTATCAAATTGTGCAGCTACCCCATTTGCAAAAACACTTTCCGGGGGGGAAACCACCCTGTCAGCTCTGCCATAAAAGGCCAAGGAATAAGGACAAGCTGAGAAAAAATTATGGGAGGCGATCAGAGCTTTGAGAAAGCAATGGAAAGCAATTCCCTCAAAAGAAATTATGTCCAAGGAATAACTGCCACTTTGATCTTTCCATCCCCCATTGTCTTTGTACCCCTCCTCATTGCCTTATAAAGACAGCCTAACAGCCTCACTGACCTCACGAGGCACATGATGAGCTGCATCCAGTGGTGGGTTTCAAAATTGTTTAGAACCTTTTCTGTAGGTTTGGCCTGCTTTGTGGGAGTGGCTTGCCAGCCATGTGACTGGGTGGGAGTGGCTTGCTGGCCATGTGACTGGGTGGGAGTGGCTTGCTGGCCATGTGACTGGGTGGGTGTGGCCAACTTGTAAAATGTGGTGAAACTCACTTAACAAAGCTCTTGCTTAGCAACCAAAATGTTGGCTCAGAAACTCTGGCATTTGAAGCACGCAAGTCTTAAAGCTGTCAAGTTACAAGACCCTTGCACCCCTAACCCTTTAGAAAAAAACGCAGGGATGTTCAAACTTGATAGCTTTAAGACTTGTGGATTTCAACTCCCAAAATTCCTCCGCTCACTCTTCATCTTGATGATGTGCAGACGGGCGGGGGGAGGGAGCTGGAACCGGTTCTAAACGGCACTGTAGATTTGTAGAACCTCTTCTATAGAAGAGGTTAGAACTGGCAGGAACCCACCCCTGACTGCATCCAATCAAATACTTGCTTGGGATCTATCCAATCAAATGTCGTCCTGCTGTACCTCATCAGATCAGTGGTGGCAGCCGGTTTGAACCAGTTTGGGTGAACCGGTTGTGGACACCTGCGCGTGGGCCTGCCCACCCGCCCCTATGGTATGCCATCCTATTTAGCCATGTTTTCTCAACTGCACACATGCGTGCAAGCCACACGCACGAGCAAAGTGATTGCACAGAAGGCGCACACTCACATTTTCGGTGCGTGGAAAATCGGTGGTAAAATTATGTGAAACCCACTTCTGAATCAAATATATGCTCTAATTTGCATAAGACTATAAAGAAGGACTGTGACCTCACCCCTCTTTAGGTCCAAATGCAATAAATAGAATAGAGTAACTTCATTGTCACTTTGAATGTACACTAATTGTCGTACATGAAAATGAAATTTCATTGCATCCACCTCCGATATACACTACACAAACATGACAAAATAAATAAATGCAGAATTATGTATATAGCCATATATATTATATGACACAGAGAAACAACACAATGCTGTTATTACCAGAAAGCCTTCTGGGCTTCTGGGTAATGTATTGTGGTCTATGCTTCAAATGTGCCCTTGGGAAAATTCTCCTACAATTGATATTTCAGAATCCTGAGTGATGCAGGAACAGTGGAAGACCGAAACGGAAACTTAGATACTGGAGCTCCTCAACTTATACAACCATCCATTTGAAGTTACAATGGCAGTGAAAAAAGTGATCTCACACTTAGATGTTTGCCACCTCTCTGCGGACATGTGATCAAAATTTGGGTGCTTGGCAACCGGCATGTATTTAAGTAAGGTTGTGGCATCCCAGGATCACATGGGTGCTATTTGTGACCATTTGTGAATCCAGCTGGTTCCAATAAGCAAAGCCAACGGGAGCAGCTGGATTCGCTTAATAACTGCAGCAAAAGAAGGTTGTAAAATCGGGCATGACTCAATGATCATCTTCCTCAATGACAAGAATTCTGGCCCCAGTTCTGGTGGTACGTCAAGGACTAACTGTGTGCATAAACTCCCAAGAAGCTCCAGGGACCATACATAATACTTTCAGAGATAATAGGCATCTCGGAACCTTTGAGCTTTTATAATGTGGGAAGACATATCCATCTGGTTCAGTTCCAAGCCAGGAGAAAGAGGTTGAAAACATGGAGGCTGATTGGAAAGATGGTTTAATGATGAAGCAGAACCACATGAGTTCTGGGTAGCTGACCACATAGAGTTGAGAGTGGAGTGTGGGGGGGTATTTATGCCTTCTCTTGGGCTTTGCCCTTGAACTTCCTGTTCCTGTGCAAGAACATGTATTCTATTGTCTGCTGGTCATAGCTGGCTCTGTAGCTCCCAGCTTTGGTTGAAGTTTGGACTCTGATGCAATATTCTTAGGAGATTGTGCAATGTAGTGAGCTCTGCTGCTAGTGGGTTAATCCTATTATGTCCTGGAGGCAGAAGTGGGTTGCTGCCGGTTCTGTCCGGCTCGGCCAAACCAGTAGTAGCGGCAGCAGGATGCTCTGCCCATCTGCCCAGACGCTTCTGCACGTGCGCGGGGGAGAATGACTGAACCAGTATTAAAAAAAATTAGCAACCCACCTCTGCCTGGAGGGTCATGTCTTAACCCCATCATGCTGGAGCTGAAGGTCTTTTGTTTTGTAGGAAGGCTGTCCCAGTCTTTCTTAATGGGCACAAAATATCTGCTGGGGGCTATTAAGAAAGATGGGGGCTGCCTTCCAAGAGCATGTTTCTCCATTTCTCATCCAGGGAAAGATAATATTCTGCCTTTTTAATATTTCTCAAAACGTTTCATCCTTCCAGGAGAGAGGTGGGGTGGGGTGGGGGGGTCTTTCCCTCAATAAGAAAGTGAACCTGGCAAGCAGAAGAATCCCGGCTTGAGTTTCCGGCTTGATCAGAATTGCCTGCAGACAGCCAGAAAAAGCTGCCCGTGGCACCCAGTTTAAACGAAGCATTTCCAATGACTTTGCATGCATCTCCTCAACCTCTTAAAAGCAATTGTCTCTTCCCACCCCACCCCACCCCCCCGCGGTCTCCTTTTACCCTCTCTGCGTACTTCACCAGAAAGAAAAAGAGGAAGGAAGTAAATGTTACCAAGCCAGATACAGAATCAGAAATAGAAACATACTGTACTTTCGGAGGGGGATCCCACACTCAGAAAAGGTCAGCATCCTGAAGCCCTATCTATCCCAAATCTAGCCACTAAATTCTTCCTGCCTTCTTTAGTGTTATGGAAAGTGTAAGTCACTCATAGCTACAAAAACAAGGGAAGGCTTCTAACTGAGATGTAGGGGGAAGGGGGTGGATATCATTCAGGTTTTTGAGACCCTCTGGAGACTGGGCTATCTTACTGATTTATGTATTAGATTTATCACCCGGGGCAATCTAGAGTCATCAGTTATGAAACATTAAAAAGCCATCCACTGTAAACAATTAAAATGACATAGAGAACAAAAAAATACCCCTAACAACCGTAGTACAGTCACCATCTCAGGCATAAACTTCAACGTAAGGCCTCCTAGTACACTTCTGCTTTCAAGAGTTGTCAGGAAGTCCCAAGTTGTAGGGACCATCCTCAGTTCAAACAGAAGAGCAGCACATAACAAGCCTCTGCAGCCTCGTGAGGAAATCAAGGACTACTAGCACACCTGGAAGGCCGATTCCAGCTGGAGAAAGTTCCTGAAAATACTTTGGGGCCAAGCCAAGTCTGACTTCAGTCCTTTTTCACAATTGTAGGAAGTTAGCACCTACCCATCTCCTAGAAAAAAATGAAATATTTTAGGAAATATTCAAAGGACAGAATATTCCCCCTAAAAGGGAAGCAGAAACTCAGCCCTCCCCCCACCTTTGTCAATGGACCATTAAGGGCCTGAGCCAGTCTATTCTACATAACAAACATCTACCTCCTTCTGGCAGAGCCATAATAGGAATCCCAAAGACCTTTCATTATGTCATCACCCAGCAACAGCTCAACCAAGCTTGGGACTCAAAAGGCAGCGTACAAAGTTAGCTAAGACCCCCGCCCCCTGGGAGTCTGACCACCAATCAGAATACATTTCTTACACAGGAATAGGAAGCTCCAAGGCGGGGCCCAAAAGTGGGTATAAAACTCAGGTGCTCTCAGCATCTCTGCCCTTTTTTTCTTCAAGATCATCAAGGCATGTGATCTCCTTTTCGCCCTAGGACCTCAAACCATGTGGTCCTGTCCACCATCAATAAACCTTCTTTCCAAGCAACTTCCATGAATCGAGTGTCTCCTTCCCCACTTGGAACTGAACCTAGATGGACATTTCTTCCAACAGGGCCTTTGTAAGTAATGGCCAGTACCTGACTTATATTCAGGTGTTAATTGAAAGCCAAGACAAGACAAAATACATCATGGTGGCAAATACCAGCAAGTAAACGGATCAAGAATAGTCCTATGTAAACCATATTGTGATATTTCAGTTATATGGTCATGAAGGCATGAATTGCTGTTGCCATATGCTAGCTTTACAGAATATCTCCAGCAGCGGTGAGATACAACCAGTATGCCTCAGTATGGGTACACCGGTGCCTGCTGGGAGCACCAGGTACTGTTCCGGTACTGTGCTCCGGAGGGCCCACCCACCCGCCCGCTCTCCTTACCACTATGTGAGCCGATCAGGACTTTCGTGCATGTACATGGAGTGTATGGTGCCTGCCCAATGCTCCGCCGAGCAGCTGGAGCGTTGCCAGTGGTAACTACGCATGCGCGGGCTGTGTGCATTCACATGGATGCTGGGCCCCATTGCAGCATACCGGTTGCAACGGCATCTGGAACCCACCACCGATCTCCAGTTACGTTAACCTGCTTTGACAGGAGTTGACCATCTTTTCAAATGCAATATAGTTTCCCCTGATGCTGTGGTCACATCACACATTCTTTCTAATTCTCATGTAATTTCAGTGAGCTCACCATTAACATCTTGCAAATTCTCACTCCAAAGCCCAAGGGATATGTAAAAATATCAACCTCTCACAAGATTTGGCAATTTGTGATTACAGCCATTTTAAAAAAGCTTGTTAAATTTTATATATATATATATATATATATATATATATATATATATATATATATATATATATATATATATATATATTTCTGATCTAACATGAATGGTAAGCCATCCATAAGCTGCACATAAACGACGCTGTTATGAATATAATCTAACGGTTGGGTTGGCAATATATAAATCATATAGCAATGCTATACCTGTTTCTTTAAATCATACTGTAAAATGTGATTGGTTGCTCTTTTCCTCAATCGGCCATAAGAGGGAGCCAGAATGACTGTTAGCTCTCTGTTTGTTAGATGTTGGGCTGATCTGATCTGAGTGTTTTGGAAGCTGGCTGTTAGAAAGTGCCGTGAGCTATTGTAAGTTTTGCAACTGCTAGCAAACTTTGAGTACCAGACTGTTTGTATGATTATGGACTATGTTATTTGGATTATCCCTTAACTGAAAGACATTGATGACTGACTGTCTTATCCGTGTATGACTTTTCATGAAAGTAAAAGCCTACTTAAACTGCAGTGTCTCTGTATGCTGGTTTGTGTGTTCTCCAACAACACTCTCACAACGCTTCTCTGAACGTATTTGCTCTCCCAACAGGAAGCTTACCTAACAGACGCCATATTATTTACTTCTTCACTTGTGAACTTTGGAGGCAGTCCAATCAAGGGCATCTGGAGAAGGGATAAAAAAATTAAGGCCTGCACACTTTTATCTCTGTTGCATTATGTGTTAAAAAAAGATTGTTGCTGACTACCAGTTTTCCTGGTTTTGAAAAAGGGTGAGATCAATTCACGGAGTCCTCAAGTTCCAACACCATTAACACTAGCACTAGCACTTAGACTTATATACCGCTTCATAGTGCTTTTACAGCCCTCTCTAAGTGGTTTACAGAGTCAGCCTGTTGCCCCCAACAATCTGGGTCCTCACTTTACCTACCTCGGAAGGATGGAAGGCTGAGTCAACCATTACTTTTAATGGCAGCATGACTACTTCTGAAGGCCATCTGCTGGAGACTAAAAGGCTACTAGTTTGTGCAGTTGTTGACCTCTAGGACAGTGTTTCTCAACCTTGGCAACTTGAAGATGTCCGGACTTCAACTCCCAGAATTCCCCAGCCAGCGAATGCTGCTCTAGGAGAACAGATTGCTGAATTAAATAGGCCAGGGATCCAATCCAGAAGGATACTGATGAATAATGGTGGTTTTATTTAGATTTATTGGCCACCCAATTCAATTATGTTCCAATGCTTATGTTCTGTTATCTTTTTATGATTGCAGCAGTGGTTGCTATCTTTTCTTTTCTTTTTTAAACACAATTTCACCGCCCTGAAGTGGTCCCCGGATCCTATACTGTGTTGTGCTTTCTAATGGGCTATGATCTTTGCAAAAACTTTCCCTCTCTTTTATGGCCCAACAACTCTGATGTCTTTTAAAAAATCTTTATGTTTGGCTTTTTCTTGTCTTTCAAAGGGGCTATTTTTATCTTGTAATTGTGTGTCTATATTGCTGACAACTGCTTTAGGATTTTTATAATGAATGATAGGATAAAAGCCTAGGTGAAGTTTCCCTTGGATGCAGCAGGTCTATGCAAGAGGACAATAGTGGTTTGAGAAAAAGAGAGGGAGGGAGAGAGAAAGAAAGAAAGAGAAAGAAAGAGAAAGAAAGAAAGAGAGAGAGAGAAAGAAAGAAAGAGAAAGAAAGAGAAAGAAAGAAAGAGAGAGAGAGAAAGAAAGAAAGAGAAAAAGACAAAGAGAAAGAGAGAGAGAAAGCAAGACAAAGAAATAGAAAGAAAGAGAGAGAGAGAGAGAGAGAGAAAAGAGAGAGAAAAAAAGAAAGAAAGAAAGAGAAAGAGAAAAAGACAAAAAGAGAGAGAGAGAGAAAGGAAGACAAAGAAAGAGCGAGAGAAAGAAAGAAAGAGAAAAATTGATCTATTAATCCATCCAGATGGACAATTCAATTTGTCCAGGTTTGCTAAGAAGTAAATAACTGACCAATCGAAGTTACAATAGCATTGAAAAAGTGACTTATGACCATTTTTCACACAATGTCGCATCCCTGTGGTCACATGATCAACATTCAGACATTTGGGAACTGACTCATTTATGACACTTGCAGTGTCCTGGGTGGGGTCATCACCTTTTGCAACCTTCTGACAAGCAAAGTCAATGGGGAAGCCAGATTCTCTTAACAACCGTGTTATTAATTTAATAACTGCATTTAACAACTGGAAAGAAAGGTGGTAAAATAGGGTAAAATTCACTTAACAACTGTCTCTCTTTTAAGAACAATTGTTTCGTAAGTCGAGGGCTATCTGTAATAAAATAGATTGGAAAATATTTATTTCTTTTCTTCATTTGTATCCCGCCTTTATTATTTATATAAATAACTCAAAGCAGGAAGCATATCCAATACACCTTCATCCTCGTATTTTCCCCACAAAAACAACCCTGTGAGGTAGGTTGGGCTCAGAGAGAGTAACTGGCACAAGTCACCCAGATGGCTTTCATGGATAAGGTGGGACTTGAACTCGCAACCTAACCCCCACTTTCTCTGAAAGAAATTTAGAGGGATGCAAATGAGTTGGTTTTTGGGGGGGAGGGTGATGGAGGGCACAAATTATTCTTCCCAGGTTTACAGAGAAGGACAAAAACCTTACAATCCTTTATTCCTTCTGTTGGAAGAAACGTCCTTCTGGGTTCAGTTCCAAGTTGGGAGAAAGATACTGGAAACATGGGGGCCTCTTGGAAAGATGGTTTTAATGGTGGACAGGACCACATGGTTTGAGGTCCTGGCCGGGGGGGGGGGAGGAAGATCACATGCCTTGAAGATCTTGAAGAAAAAAGGAAGAGATGCTGAGAGCGTCTAAGTTTTATATCCTCTCTTGGCCCCCGCCTTAGAGCTTCCTGTTCCTGTGTAAGAAATGTATTCCGATTGGTGGTCAGACTCCCAGGGGGCAGGGGTCTTAGCTAACAGCTGTCTGTCACATCCTAAGCTTGGTTGAGCTGTTGCTGGGTGATGACATAATGAAAGTGCTTTGGGATTCCTATTATGGCTCTGCCAGAAGGAAGTAGATCTTTGTTATGTAGAATAGACTGACTCAGGCCCATTGACAAAGGTGGGCGGGCTGGGTTTCTGCCTCCTTTTTAGGGAATCTCTCCTTTGAATATTTCCTAAAATATCTCATTTTCCTATCAGAGGGAACGCTTCAAAATAGCTAAACTTCCTCTGTCTTAAATTGTTCACAAAATATATGATCCACAAATTATACTTCGGTTTTCTTTATTCCAGATTTGGGGAGGGGGGGGGTTGAATTGTTCACAAAATATATGATCCACAAATTATACTTCGATTTTCTTTGTTTCAGATTTTTTTTGGGGGGGGGGGTTGAAGGAGAAATTTGTTTTCAGCAGTGAAGAAAAAGGAGAAATCTTATTGGGGGTTTTGATTGGTTGTTTTTTGTTGTAAACCGCCAGAGACTGTTGACATGGAGGGTTCTAGAAATTTGATTAAACGTATAAATAAAGAAAAAAACTTTCTGCTGGATGCCTTCGGACTTGTATGACCTTAACAATTGGTAACCACATCGCCTTTTTTAACCTATCCATGTCTTCTTTTTATGACAGGTCTCATTAAATTGAGAGTATGAGTTCTATACAGGGTACATTTCAATGTTTATTATCTGTAAGATGTTCCCGAAGCTTTCCTGGGTGACAGGTAGAAGAGAAATCCTTTAAATAATAAATAATAATCTCAGGGATGTATTGAAATGCCATAGTCTGAGACATTTCTGCTCAATTTTACAATATTCAAACCAGACCACTGTTTCTAAAGTCTGGTGGCATACAAATTCCATAAATAAAATTAAAAATAAGTACTAAGTCCTCATCCTGAAACAACAGGCCTGCTCTGAACAGAGATGTTGAGTCCATGCAGGCATATGGAAAAACATCTGCGTTCACCAAAAATTAATCGCTTACGATTTTCTGAGAAAGGAGCTGGAGAAGGGGAGTATGACCAACCAGGTTTAATGAGATAGTTGCAAAAAATTAATAAAGGCAAGAATAAGAAGGCACATAACAGAGATGGATTTAACAATTGCATTATACTTTCTTCTTTCTGAAACCAAGAAAATTGCCTGGACTCTTAACTTGGGTAAATATTTTTGCACAGTTTCTACTTGGAAAAACTCACTCCCATGGTCACAGCCAGAAAGGAATGTTGCAGATACCCGAGGACTGTGAAGGCCAGGGAGCCAATGAACTTGTGCTACTGATAATTGGTGCTACATTGGCTAAATTTGCCTGGCAGCAGAAGGGAGGGGTAAAAGTGAGAATGTTGTGCCTCCCAGAACCTATCCCACAAGACCCCAGTTGACCATAATTAACAGAATAACAAAGTTGGAAGGAGGGTGAAATCCTCTGAAGTCTGCTACCGGTTCGGTGAGTCTGCTACCAAGCTTGCGCTTCGCGTGTGCATGCTCACCTGAGGCGTGTCCATGCAGCGCTAAAAAAGGAACATGTTGAAGCCTTCCGAGTCTGCAAAGGTAAGTAGAACAGCGGGGTGGGAAATCTGCTGTGCCACACGATTTAGATTAGCTGGAAAGCAGGAAATCCGACCGTTGTAGTATAAATCGTGCATTGCAGCTGATTGTCGCACAGCTGATCGTTGGAAATACTGGCTCGCCTGAACTGGTAGCATTTTTTTTACTATTTGTTCAGGTGATCCGGTCCGAACCAGTAGCATTTCACCCCTGGTTGGAAGGGACCTTGGAGGTCTTCTAGTCCAATACCTGCTCAAACAGGAAACCCTATTATCATTCCAGACAGGTGAATCTAATGATATCATCAGCTGTGCCCCATCTGAGGACATCATCAAAAAGTTCTCAGAAGGTTGGAAGGCTGAACTGTAGAGTGTTCTTTCCCTTCATACTTTCCCTTCAGGTCTCTGAATCTGCTTCTTGATGAGATCCCACACTGGAGCAGCCGTAGGCCATGCACCTTATATCTTCTGCCACCATTATGTACCTCCATTCTGGCCCATCCAGAAGTCTGGGCTCCATTTCCCCTTTTCTACTGTTGCTTTCTTTCCCTGTGGGCAGTCGAAGGTGGGTGGTGTGAAAAAATTGGCTGATGCACATTGTTTGGCAGAGGAAACCTGCCAACTTCAAGTGTTTTTAGTCATTGCAGTCAACAATTTCCTTAAGCAGAGTTTCTGAACATAATTTATAGTTATGGGGCCTTCCATATCCCCTTCTCTCTCTCTCTCTCTCTCTCTCTCTCTCTATCTCTCTCTCTCTATCTATCTATCTCTGTGTGTCTCCGTCTTTCTCTGTCTGTCTGTCTGTCTCTCTCTCTCTCTCTCTCTTTCTGTCTCTCTCTGTCTCTGTCTCTCTCTTTCTCTCTCTGTCTCTGTCTCTGTCTCTTTCTGTCTCTCTCTCTGTGTGTCTGTCTCTATCTCTCTGTCTGTCTGTCTCTCTCTCTGTCTCTGTCTCTCTCTCTGTGTGTCTCTGTCTCTCTGTGTGTCTCTCTGTCTCTCTCTCTGTGTCTCTGTCTCTCTCTGTGTGCCTCTGTCTCTCTCTGTCTCTGTCTCTCTCTCTGTGTGTCTCTGTCTCTCTGTGTGTCTCTCTGTCTCTCTCTCTGTGTCTCTGTCTCTCTTTGTCTGTCTGTCTCTCTGTCCCTCTCTCTCTATCTGTCTCTGTCAGTCTCTGTCTCTCTGTCTCTTTCTCTCTCTGTGTGTGTCTCTCTCTGTCTCTGTCTCTGCCTCCCTCTGTCTGTCCCTCTGTCTCTCTCTGTCTGTCTGTCTCTCTGTCTGTCTCTCTGTCTCTCTGTCTCTCTCTCTCTCTCTCTCTGTCTCTCTCTCTCACTGTCTCTCTGCCTACAAGCTGACAATGGCGCAAGAAGAATATTCTGTCACGTCTCTTTCTCCACCACCTTCTCCTCCCTCTCCCTTTCACTTCTAAGGCAGAATCACAGTGGGATTAAGAACAGTCGGTTGATTGCTATATCCCAAAGTCTGACTCAACAGGAAGCGTACCTCATTAAAATGGTGGGCACATTTGAATCGGAAATTAGCGACCAGCTGGGAGATCCACAAACAGATCATTGAAACACTCAACCTCTTGTTGGGCTGACTCAGTGGAGAGGCTACAAAGAGAACGGGTGACTGCTTGGATGCTGCAGAATTGGGGAAGAAAAAGATACTTGGCTGCTAAAAGATCAAAGCTATGCCTGGAGAGATGTTAGACTCACTTTTGAACCAAGTCTGACTTCAGTCCTTTTTCAAAATTGTAGGAAATTAGCCTCCACCCCTCTCCTAGGAAATGAGATATTTTATGAAATATTAAAAGGGCAGAATATTTCTCCTAAAAGGGAGGCAGAAACTCAGCCCCCCCCACCTTTGTCAGGAGGCCATTAAGGCCTGAGTCAGTCTATTCTACATAACAAAGATCCACCTCCTTCAAGCAGAGCCAGAATAGGAATCCCAAAGCCCTTTCATTACATCATCATTCAACAACCGCTCAACTAAGCTTGGGACTCAAAAGACAGGCAGCCTACAAATTTAGCTAATACCCCCGCCCCCTGGGAGTCTGACTACCAATCAGAATACATTTCTTACACAGGAACAGGAAGCTCCAAGGCGGGGCCCAAGAGAGGGTATAAAACTCAGGCTCTCTCAGCATCTCTTCCCTTTTTCTTCAAGCGATGTGATCCCCCTCTCCCCACCCCCGCCAGGACCTCAAACCATGTGGTCCTGTCCACCATCAATCAACCTTCTTTCCGAGCAAATGAATCCAGTGTCTTTTTCACCATTTGGAATTGAACCCAGATGGACACAACGAAGCAAAATCTTTTGTTTTTAAATGCCTGTTCTACACAAAGCCCGACCAGCCATGCAAAAAAATAATAATAATCAAGAAATAAATACAATAACACAAAACAGCTCCGTGCAACTTTCCACCTACCCATAGTGACAGCACTGTTTAATCTCCTATTAATACAGGTAATTAACTCTCAAAGTGTTACATCTCTCCTGGCAGATTTCACATGAGTTCTGCTAGTGCATGTTGAAGAATTGCTTAGAAGTCCTCACCTCATATTTTGTCACCCTCTGAATAGCAGTCAGATTTGCAGGGTTGTGAGACCAGTTTAGTCCTTTTTTGAGACATGCACTACAGTTTGGCAATGTGACCGGCCACTTGAACAATTTTAATTTTTTATTTATTTATTTTCAAAACAAACATACAACTCCTCCTTCTTTACATATTGTAGAAAGTGTATCAGCTGGTTACAAAAGGCTTTTGTGCATCTCTTCCACCGTCATCAAATATAATTCATATTAATTCAAATATCTTAACTCAAATATTTTCTATATTAGCATCATCATACCTCCACTTTTATTTGACTATAGTTATTTAAACATCCTTCATCCTTAAATATACCAAGATTTAATACATAACCACATGCTGGCATTTCATTTACTTATTTGTAAAATCCTCCATTAACATTAAATCCTCATATCCTGTTTTAGCTAAACATCCATAATATTTAATACCAAAATGTTCTAATCTTCCATGTATATAATTTATTATCATTATCCTTTCTTTATTTAACTATATCCTATATCATAACATTTCCCCCCTATTAGTTAAAACTTAACTGTATCTAGTTTTGTTTTATTATTATTATTATACAATTGTATCACAGCGGTCAGTTGTTTCGCCGGATTTGGCATTGGTTACTAGTCGGGCCCCACCCAGGGGCCTAGGACGTTGTAACATATTTTCGTAATATTCGTGCAGATCCAAGCAGTGCGGCTTTTTGCATTTGACTGAGGGTGATTTTGTCAATTTTTAACTGTTTTAAATGTAATTCCAGTGCTTTTGGAATAGCACCCAGTGTGCCAATTACCACTGGAATTACCACTGCTGGTTTGTGCCATAGTCATTGAATTTCAATTTTTAAGTCCTGGTATTTTGCGATTTTTTCATGTTCCTTCTCAGCGACCTTGCTATCACCTGGTATTGCGATGTCTATGATTGTGACCTTATTTTTCTCAACCAGTGTGATGTCTGGTGTATTATGCGCCAGTATTTTGTCCATTTGTATACGGAAATCCCACAAGATCTTGACCATCTGATTTTCGGTGATTTTTTCAGACTGATGTTCCCACCAGTTTGTTGCTGTTTTAATATTATAATTTTTGCACAAATTCCAATGGATCATTTGTGCTACTGAATTGTTGTTGTTATTATTATTATTATTATTATTAATAATAATAATAATAATAATCTTTATATATAGTCCAAAAATATTTCTAACCTTCCCTTCTCATATCCAATTATCCAATTATTACTTATCATAACAGCTCAACATTGTATACATTACTATTATTACTTGAACAATTTGCTTTAGCTAACATTGGAGTCCTTGATCGAGTTCAAACACAGTATCCTATTCCATTGCAGTCTATTTCCCTGGGTTTTGATTTAGCGTGTTGTGTGGATGTCTTTGTTTGAGACAACTTGAGAATCCAGGGCCCACAGGTGAATTGAGCACTGGGGGAGCAGCCCCATCGTTCTTTCCAAATTTTGCTGCCAAATTGTAATTTCTGGTGTGATAGAAACTATTCGGTCCGTGGGAGACAAATTGTATTAACTTCCGGTGGAACTAAGTAGCTTATTTGCTCAGGTGGCTCTCTGAATTCTGCAAAGTTGGCATCGGTTTCATCTCAAAGCCATTAGACCTGATACTTTGAATTGCAAAGCAGTTATTGAAATTACTACCGTCCTACTTTGACATTGCATCACTTCGGGTGTTGTGGGCAGTGGGGGAGGATGGCTTGATCCAACTGCTTAACATTGCTTTAGAGCAGTGGTCTCCAACCTTGGCAACTTTAAGACTTGTGGATTTCAACTCCCAGAGTTCCTCAGCCAGCTTTGCTGGCTGAGGAACTCTGGGAGTTGAAGTCCACAGGTCTTAAAGTTGCCAAGGTTGGAGACCACTGGCTTAGAGAATACAGCAATGGTGGATTCCTACCGGTTCGGACTGGTGCAGCCAAACTGGTAGTGGTTTGGCGGCCTGGGTTGCTGGAACCAGCAGTGACACAGGCCTGCCATGTCCCCAAATCAGATCTTCGGGTAGCACTTGTTTTTCAGTTCTGCGCATGTGCAGAACAATTTTAATTGCTATAGAAGGAAAGCCTCCCCAGACTAGGCTTGGCTGTGGGCCTCCTCAGTAAAAAATATCCTGATCCATTCTTCCTCAGTTTAGGCAGTGAGCAAAATTCCCATAGCAATCTTTGAAAGGAATATTTATTTAGTAGAACAGAAGCTGGAAGGGATCTTAGAGGTCTTTTAGTCTAGCCCCCTGCTCAAGCCGGAGAGCCTATACTATTTCAGATAAGTGGCTGACCAGTCTCTTCTTCAAACCTCCAGTGATGGAGTGCCCACGATTTCTGAAGGCAAGCTGTTCCACTGGTTAATTGTCCTCACTATTAGGAAATTTCTCCTTAATTCCAGGTTGCTTCTCTCTTTGATTAGTTTCTGACCATTGTTTCTTGTCCTGGCCTCTCGTGCTTTGGAGAATAAATTGACCTCCCTCTTCTTTCTGGCAGCCCCTCAAATATTGGAATACTGTTATCATGTCACCCCTAATTCTTCTTTTCTCTGGACTAGCCAAACCCAAATCCGGCAGCCATTCTTCATATGTTTTGGTCTCCAGGCGTTTAATCATCTTAGCTTGTCTTCTCTGAACTTTTCCAAAATCTCGACATCTTTTTTGTAGTATGGTGAGCAAAATTAGTTGCAGTTGTTAGGAATATAATCTAACGGTTGGGTTGGCAATATATAAATCATGTAACAATGCTATACCTGTTTCTTTAAATCATACTGTAAAATGTGATTGGTTGCTATTTTCCTCAATCGGCCATAAGAGGGAGCCAGAATGACTGTTAGCTCTCTGTTTCGTTAGATGCTGGGCTGATCTGATCTGAGTGCTGTGAGATATTGTAAGTTTTGCAACTGCTAGCAAACTTTGAGTTCCCATCTGATTGTATGATACTGGACTATGTTATTTGGATTATCCCTTAACTGAAAGACATTGATGACTGACTGACTTATCCGTGTATGACTTGGACTGTTTGATGGACTCTGATACTTCTATTTCCACGAAAGTAAAAGCCTATTTAAACTGCAGTGTCTCTGTATGCTGGTTTGTGTGTTCTCCAACACAACTCTCACAATGCTTTGCTGAACGTACTTGCTCTCCCAACGGGGAGCTTACCTAACAGCAGTATTCCAGGTGTTATCTTACTAGGGCTTTATATAGCGGAACTAATACTTCATGTGATCTTAATTGTTTGCCTCTGTTTATACAACCCAGGATTGTATTAGCTTTTTTGGCTGCTGCTGCACATTGCTGGCTCATATTCAAATGATCACCTAGGATCATGATGGTGAACCTATGGCATGCATGCCTCAGGTGGCACGTGGAGCCAGTTGTCCGGGCATGCGAGGCGTTGCCCTGTCAGCTGGCCAGTGGGAATCTGCGCATTGGCCAGCTGACTTTGGCCTTCTTTTGAGGCCATTTTTCACCCTCCGGGGGCTTCAGGAGCTTCCCTGCAGCCTCCGGATACCGAAAAAATGGCCCTACAGCCGTTTCCGTAAACTGGAAATTCAGGAACATATTTCCAGTTTGTTCATATGGCCGGTTTTAGCCCTCAGGAGCCTCCGGAGGGCAAAACACAATCCTATGGACAAACTAGACTTCCAGTTTGCCCGTAGGGCCAGTTTTTTGTGCTCCGGAGGCTTCAGGGAAGCTCCTGAAGCCTCTGGAGGACCTCCGGAGGGGGGCGGGGGGAAGGCTGTTTTCACCCTCCCCAGGCTCCTATAAAGCCTCTGAAGCCTAGGGAGGGCAAAAAAAGCACACAAAAAGGGGGGGGGGTGCTGGTTGTGTATGTATGCACACTGGGGTTGTGTGCATAGCATTATGGATGTGGCACGCCTGCACATGACCCACCTCTGCGCCCCCCGCTTTTGGCACGCGAGCCACAAAAGGCTCGCCATCACTGATCTAGGACTCCAAAGTCCCTCTTACAGTTATTGTTTTTGAGCCAGGTCTCAATTTGGCTCTATTTGTACCCTGCTACCTATTTTCTACGAAAATTTTTATGGTTATCTGTTAAAAACTATCTCCTTGGCCAATTCTTCTGCAGCTTGTGGTGCGTGGCACTCAAATTGGGCTGCTGTCTACAACCTCTTTTGGTCTTAGAAGTAAAAGAGAGCAAAGGCTTGTTTTGTATTTCCATTGTTTACAATGGTGTTTCTTTTATGTTATCTTATTTTTCATTTCAGACACATTCCTCTGTTCCATGTCTCTTAATCCCAATTCATTAAAATATTAATAGATCAACCATCTCCAAGAAGATAAGTTAAATAAGTGATATAATTATTTCATAGTTTTAAACACTGAGCCAATTATCCTTTAAAAATTCATGGTTTTGCACTAATACTATAATGCAATTCATTAAGGAAGTCTTTACAAAAGAAATATAAGAGTGAAATATATATTGCATATACAGTTGTATATACTAAACAATGTAAACTTAAAAAAAAACAAATTAGAAACAAACAAAAATTGGAAAAATACTGTCTAGGACTGACATGATAGCAATGTTCCAATATCTAAGGGGCTGCCATAAGGAAGACGGGGTCAACCTATTCTCCAAGTCAGGATAAAAAGCAATGGATGGAAACTAAGGAGAGAAGCAACCAAGGAGAAATTTCCTGACAGTTAGAACAATTGATCAGTAGAATGATTTGCCTCCAGATGTTGTGAATGCTCCAACATTGGAAGTTTTAAAGAAGAGATTGGACAGCCTTTGTCTGAAGTGGTGTAGTAAGCAGGAGGTTGGATTAAAAGACTTCCAAGGTCCCTTCCAACTCTGTCATTTTGTCTGTCTGTTCTGTACAATATTTAAGTCTCAAACAATTAGAAATGTATTGATTGATCCATGTCTAATCTCAGTCAGGATTGCACAAGCACTAAATGTTTGGCAGACTGAGGCAAATTAATCTCCTAATCCTTCCAAAGGCTAATCATCTCCCTTTAACCTTGACTAATCAATTTTCTAACTAGGTTAAGGGTAAAATCTCTGCAATGCAGATTAAATGCAAATAAGCCTTTTGGAATGGTGGGTAAAAAGTTAATGAAGCTTTTAAAAATGTCAAGAAAACTTAAAGAGAAATGAAGAAGACAGGAAAAAAATCTAGGAAATCTACAAGGTTGGTATTAAATTTAGTTTTCTTGTGGTTCGGGATGTTATGCAAACTCTGACTGTTTAGCTAATTCATGCTTCAACAAATTATACAAATGCTGAAAATGGATTAATTCAGTAATTAGGCTGATTATGTTCTGTCAATGTATTCATGCATTTTTTCTAAGTGCAAGAAATGCAAGTTTGAACTGAAACACAAAACCCTCATAATTTATTCATAGAATATGCCTCCAGCAGTCTATTAATTATCTAAATATGATCAATTTAAATTCTGATCTAAAATATTAACAGCATTTCGTATGCCTGGGAATATCATCAGCTCAGTTGTAGTATGAAAGCCAAGTCCTGAAAGCTATGATCAATTAGAAAGATCTGGAAAGCTTACCTATAGACCATTTTTAGAAAAATTGAGAGAATTCTTCCTTTCTTGTGAATTTCAGTTGCTCTGCTTGATTCAATTCAGGGAATGTCCTCTGGACCATTTTCCCTCAGAATCACAGACCAACGTAATTAGCCTAATTCCATGTTTTGTATTTATTCTTTTTGTCTTTCAGTTTATCAGAGAGAGCTTGGTGCAACCATGCTAGTTTCTTCTTGGATTTCTTGTCTTTCTTTTTCAATGGTATTGTGTTGGACTGGGCTTTTATAATAATATTTTTCAGAGTTTCTCATGCTTCTTGAGGTATTCCCATCAGAAATAAGACGGCGAGCAGCAGCACAAGGATGAAGAGGAATATGATAAAATGCCTCAGACATGTCCAAGGAAATCCTCCACATGTCACGGGGTAGCATCCTTGCAAGTGATTGTTGGTTTGGACTCCAGTATTTTGGAAAGGACATGCGGGTATCTCCCCGCGAAAACTGAGAAAAGTCCACCACCAGTCTGCATTTTGAATGATCTTGAGAATTCTTGTTAACCAGAAAACACTTACCAGTATACCTATTAGGTATACGAGTGGGCAAGTGGATCCGGAAGACATCTTTTCTGGGATCTTTATCTCCTTCTTGGAATCTGGTTTCTTTTGAGTCTCTGGGTCCTTCTTCCGGGGTTTTTGTGGCTTGACTAGAGGTGGTACTGGAACGCCCTCGTTTATCAGCCAATCCCGTGAAGAGAACTGTTCTGTTTGTGTTGGCACTTTCTTCTTTATTTTCCCAATAGGAACAGTAATTTGCTCTCCATTTTTCTCCCATACATGATGAGTGGAGGTATTGCTTTTTGTTCCATTTTGTATAATGTCCAAGTCCTTTAGTGCTTTCCCTTTTTCTTGAGGAGGTGGAGCAGGATAAATTTTTGTTGTAATATTTTTCTTCGTTATCACCTCCGGGGGTAGCACGTACGAGGAGTTGACTCCTAAATGAAGGATTGTCTTTACCATTTGTTGGCCTTTTGGTCCCAAACAGGCCAGGAAATTGTGCCATTCGTCGGTAATCATGTTTAATCTGAATGCCACTTCTGTTTTGTCCCAATCGGTAATTCTTCCAGTATTGCAACTGGGGAATTCTACATGAATTACTGGCGTAATGGAAAGTCCGACAACACTTGTCCAGTCTTCTTCTTTTGGAAAACAATTTTTCTTTCTCCAATCTGATTGTAGACATGAAGTTCGAAACTGGGTTTTCTTTAGTTCTAAACCATGTAGGATATAAGGGTCTATCAGGAACCTTTTGTTTTCTGGAAACATTGGTGCAATTTGTTGACGGCTCAGCAATTCTGGAGCTGACATTGTTGGCCTTGTTGCCCAATGATAAATTCTTTGAAGGATCCTGAGTGCTCCCTCGTCTCTGTAGTCGGCTTCCTTGTCGGCGTAATACAGACTGTTCCCAAGAATAAGGGTGAGTATCATAAAACGTAAATTCATGACTATTTTCTCTGTGGTACAAAACACCTTCCTTATAGAGCAATTGCAGAAATTTTGAGACTTTGTCCTTATGTAATTTATGGTATTCTGGGTATTTTTGCGTAATGCCATCGGTTAATGGTTTATATTTAACCCTATATGGCCAGAATCAAGCAGGGTAAATAATTGACCACCGACGGTCAGGAATTTCTTTTAAAGCCCCTTCTGCAATATGTGTAAGTTTATGATCTGGTAATGCCCATTCAGGGTTATAAGGGGCTTCATGATTCTGATATAACCCTGCCAAGCTCCCCAATCTATGTTTACTTTTGGGGAGGAGGAGGACTCTTGGATTTAGATCTTCCCCGTCTTGGTGAGGATCTTGGTGATTCCTCTTGTGTAGAATAAACTTTCTTTTTATAATAATATCCTGATCCTCATTTAGCAGATCTTCGAGCCTGTCCAGGCCCAGGACTTGCTCTGGCTCGATTAATGGCTCTAACAGGAGTAAACACCTCTTCAATGACAGGGACATTTGGACCTCTATATTTTGCAGGTGTCCCTAACCAAGCCCTCAATTTAACTATGTATTATAACACAGGGGCTTCACCCCAGGTAATCACCTGAGTATGAAACCACAATTCTCTATACCAATCCCCAATAAGTCTGTCCAAAGAATCAGCCACGTGTCTGAATTGGAAAGCAGGTAATAGCATTTCAGGAGCCGCAAATGTAGCTACTTGAGTGTCATCTCCAAAGAAATGCCTGAATTCTCGGTTTACATAATTATAAGATGCATCAAATATTTCATAATCAGGTCTTCCTGCTGTCAATGCATCAATTTGTAACCAATTGTTCCAAACATCATAACGTGGCCAATCTCTTGCAACAGGTTCGACAGACGGTGGTCTTGTCAATGGGGGTATAGGAGCTGCTCCAGGTTGTGCTCCTAATGAGGGAAGCATAGCCCTCGGAGGGGTTGGTGCACGGGAAATTGCAGTATTAAAAGCAAAGGCCACATCATGCATATCCTGTGTGGCCTGGTCTGCAATTCCAAAAAGAGGTGTTATTGTTAACAATAATTTATAAAGCTCAGTAGCTCTTCTAAGATGAAATTCAGGGTAAGTAGATTCATCTGCTACTACCATTCGATCATGGAGGGCATCCCATGTATATTGGAGGACCTCCACCAAAGGTGGAAAGAAATCATGAGGCAACTGAGACACTGTTTGTAAAGCTAAATCATGTCTAATTTTATTCATTTGTACGAGCAGAGCAGAGGTGGGTTCCTACCAGTTCGCACCTATTCGGTAGAACCGGTTCGTCAAATCTACCGAACCGGTTAGAAGAGGTTCCACCAGTGGACCCGAAAAGCAGGCCACACCTACAGAAGAGGTTCCAAATTTTTGGAAACCCACCACTGGTCCTTGGATATGATTATTCTACACTATCATGCTCATATTTATAAAACTCAGTGCCTCTGTGAAAGGTAAGGATGACTACTGCGTTTGTGGTGCAATCAGAACATTGCGTGTGTTGAAGTTGTTTTAACGCAAACCAAAGATGCCTTTTAAAAAACAAGTTTACATCATATTCTTATGCATGCCAGTGCTGTGTGTGAGGTAAATTTATTTATTTATTTATTTATTTATTTATTTATTTATTTATTTATTTATTTATTTATTTATTTATTTATTTATTTATTTATTTATTTATTTATTGCCCTTTTCAGTGTCGGCAGAAGAAGGGACTTTTACCAGAAGTCCCCATTCATTCTCAAACTGCTTTGGAGGGACTGAGAAACAGAAAAGGCAGGGGCCTGAAATTCCTTCTGTATTTTGTTTTAGAAGAACTGTGTGAATGGAAATGCCTTCAGGATATTTTGTAAAGACGGGTTCAGCAGGGGTCAAAATCTGCAAGATGACAGCACCTTTGGACTTTGATCACGAAGCCTCGCCTGCCATGTTGCAGATTTGCAAATGACACTCCTGTTTGCAAATAAAAAATTATCTAAGCCGATGGTTCTCAAACATTTTGCTCTCAGAACCTCTTCCATCTTTAAAAATGATGGAGGACCCAAAAAGCTTTGGTTTATGTGGTTTATATCTATTGGTAAGTATTGTATTAGAAATTAAACCCGAGAAATATTAAAATGTTTATTTCTTGGACTTTGCAGATCTCCTGAAAGGATCTCAGGGGGCACTCAGGTATTCCCAGACCACACTCTGGAACGCCTCGAGCAATTTCAACCAAACTTGGTACACAAATGACTTACTCTCCGGGGAAAAAAAATATTGTGGGGGTAAGACATCCCTAAAACCCCTCGGAGGGTGTGTTCTGTTAAGATACAACCTGTTGTGCCTTAAAATGGCTTCTACGGTACTTTTGTAAAATGGCTTCTACTGTACAGCACAGTGGAGTTGCCATGGTAACAGCTTACAAAGGTGATGATGATTTTGAATATATGTTTCAGAGCTGAGAACTTACAGAGGACAGTTTGAAGCATCTTGCTTTACAAATTCTCCATCCCACTTTCAAACTAATTGCTGTAGCATCTATTCCTGCTGCTGTTGGTTTCTACACAAACTTGGCGAAAAAGCACCGGGAAGCCTCCAAACGGACCGCAAAAATCTTTGGAAACAGCCCCTGGGAGAGCCTAAGAGCTGCGGAACCCAAAGGACCCGAAGAAATCCGGAGGCTTAACATTCTCTCCACAGCGGCAGCCCGAGTTGTCCAGCTGCGTGAGGACGGCGGCGACGGCGGTGCGCGGCGGTGATAGCGGCGCGCGGACGTTCGGCGTCTCCCCTACCACCTTACCATCTTGGATTCCTGGAAGCCCCTGGTGCTGCCTGGTGAGCCCCCTGGCCATTTCTCTGCTGGCCCCTGGTCCTATTAGTCGCCCCTGAGCAGCGAAACAGCAGCTGCTGGAGTTGGAAGGAAAGCGTGGAGGAAAGCGTGGAGGGAAAGATGGCGGCGCCAAACAGCTGACTCACAGTATTACATCCTTACATCCTCCTTTCTGGCCAGCCTGTTGACTTCGCTGGAGCTGAGTGACTGTGACTGTGACTGTGAGCCCTGGTGACTAGTGAGCTGAGAGGGGTTAATTTTTTAATTTAGTTGTTCATCTTAAAGAAGGGGGCTGTCGGAGGCTGCATTGAAACTGCGGACTGAATGGTTGTACTTGCTACCGTCCTAGACGCCCCCCCCCCCTCGGATCTATCTTTGCTCACTTTACCATCTGTTACCTACCCTATTATTTATTATCTGCTGCCTTTTCCTGCGGCCCCTAGGAAAGACCTGGCCGTCCTAGGCTAAGCTCCCTGCTTACTTAACCATTAGGAGGAGCAGGATTGTGGCTTAGCTGGCAGGGAGCGATAGAGGATGGTGGCTGCAGTGACGAGGATTGAGCCCCGAAAACACCAGCACTCTTCCCTCCATCTACGAGAGTGGCACAAGTCAGCCTCGAACTCTGATCCCCTACATTGGGGCCCTTATCTATCTTTAGGAAAGAGACCTTTGAACACACAGCCCGCTAACCTTCACCAGCGGGGTAAGACTACATGGTTGCCTCTTACGAACTTTGGAGCTTCACATTCAATCTTGCTTGTATACAGCCACCTTATACATTATGCACTTTTGACTTGGTGGCCAAGGACATCTTCCCAGGACATAAGAAGGGAGAGGAGCAGATCACCGCTTCCTCCACTGTTTCCATATTACGATATATTATAACTGCGCAATTTTTAAAATAGTATGTTGAGTGTATGGGAGTTGGCTGGAATTGAATGAATGGCCCACTTTTAGTAATTGTTACTTTTGTATTTTTCATATGTTTTAAATTTTACGTGGGAATTGTTAGAGTGGATAAATGAGAATGTTTGACTCGGAGGACCTGCTGGGGAAGGCGGGGGGTACCGGGGTGGTTGGGGGGACCATGGCTACAGGAGTGGGTCGGAGCATAGCGGTCATGATAGGGAGAGGCAGATATGGTGGGGACTTTAGGGCTGGCCATTACCGGGGAAGGAGGGTTCGCTACATCACAGAGATCCCTCCTTCCGGCCCTATGAGTCCCACTCCAAGACCAGATGGCGCGAGCAGTCAGGACCCTGGTCTCAGGCTGTTGTCGCTAAATGCCAGGTCTGTTGTTCACAAAGCTCCCCTCGTCCGGGACTTAATTGTTGACGAGAGGGCAGACCTGGCATGTATTACTGAAACCTGGCTGGGCACAGAAGGAGGAGTCCCCCTTGTAGAGATGTGCCCAGAGGGATTTCAGGTGCTTCATCAGCCGAGAGCCCAGGGAAGGGGTGGCGGTGTGGCTATTGTAATCCGGGAGTCTCTGTTACCTCGTAGGGTCCCTGCTCCGGAGCTTGTCGGGTGTGAGTCCCTGCTGATAAAGTTGGACCTCAAGGGTCAAGTGGGTTTGCTGCTAACGTACCTGCCTCCCAACTGCGTTGCAGCATCCCTCCCCTCGCTCCTCGAGTCAGTAGCCGAGCTGGCAGTTGAGTTCCCCAGGCTTATAGTTCTGGGGGACTTCAATTTGCCATCGCTCAGTGAACGCTCTGATGGGGCGCAGGAGTTCATGGCTTCCATGACAGCCATGGGCTTGACCCAGGTAATTCGGGGCCCAACCCATGCAGCGGGTCACATGCTCGACCTCGTATTCCTCTCGGAGCAGTGGATGTGTGATCTTGGTCTGAGGGGTAATGAGATCATACCCCTGTCGTGGTCAGACCACTGCCTACTGAGGCTTGACTTCCGGAGGCCAAACCCCCACCGTAGGGAGGAGGAACGGACCAGGTGGTTCCGCCCCAGGCGACTTATGGACCCGTTGAGGTTCCAGACGGAGCTTGGGGTCATTCCTGATACTCTCGCCCACAGTTCGGCGGAGACTCTGGCTGCCGCCTGGTATTCGGCGGCGTCGGAGTCTCTTGATCGGATTGCGCCACTACGGCCCCTCCGGGTCAGTGGATCCCGGAGGCCTCCTTGGTTTACCGAGGAGCTCCGGGAGAAGAAACGCCGGAGGAGATGCCTAGAGCACCTGTGGAGGTCCGATAAGTCCGAGGCGAACCGAGCACTTTTAACTACCTGCACCAAGGACTATGTTCGAGCATTAAGAACTGCTAAAAGATCATACATCTCTGCCTTGGTTGCGTCCGCCGAGTCACGCCCAGCCGCCCTGTTTAGGATAACCCGCTCCCTCCTTAATAGGAGGGATGCGGGAGACCCCTTGCAGGGTAGGGCTGAGGACTATGCTCAATTCCTGGCGGACAAAGTAGCTCGGTTTCGGTCGGACTTGGACTCCACCGCAGTAGATCCAGCCGAGACACAGGAGGACCACTTGGCAGACCATCTCTGGGTTGAGTTCCAGGATGTTGCCTCTGGGGATGTGGACAAGGCCATTCGAGCTGTAAGTGCCTCCACTTGTATTCTGGACCCGTGTCCCTCCTGGCTGGTTGCCAACAGCAGGGAGGTGACACATGGCTGGATCCAGGCGGTTGTGACCGCCTCCCTTCGGGAGGGGCACTTCCCCGCCGTACTTAAAACGGCGGTGGTGAGACCCCTCCTGAAGAAACCATCCTTGGATCCAGCCATTTTAAACAACTTCCGTCCTGTCTCCAACCTCCCCTTTATCGGGAAGGTTGTTGAGAAGGTGGTGGCCTTCCAGCTTCAACGGGCCTTGGAGGAAGCTAGTTATCTTGACCCCTTCCAGTCCGGCTTCAGACCTGGTTACAGCACAGAAACCGCTTTGGTCGCATTGACCGATGATCTCTGGAGGGCCAGAGATGGAGGCTATGCGTCCATCCTGGTTCTCCTTGACCTCTCAGCGGCTTTCGATACCATCGACCATGGTATCCTTCTGCGACGACTGCGGGAGGTGGGAGTGGGAGGCACTGTTTTACGGTGGTTCTCCTCCTACCTCTCGGACAGGTCGCAGTCGGTGTTGGTCGGGGGGCAGAGATCGTCCCTGAGGCCCCTAACATGTGGGGTGCCGCAGGGCTCGGTCTTATCCCCCCTACTATTTAACATATACATGAAACCGCTGGGCGAGATCATTCGGAGGCACGGGATAAAATACCACCAATACGCGGACGATACGCAGCTGTATCTGTCCGCCCCGTGCCAACTCAATGAAGCGGTGGACGTGATGAACCAGGGTCTAGAGGCCGTTAAGAACTGGATGAGCGCTAACAAACTGGTACTCAACCCGGACAAGACCGAGTGGCTGTTGTGCTTCCCTCCCAATAATTTGGCCAATGTACCAACGCTTAGGCTGGGGGGGTCAAATTTTATACCCCTCAGATAGGGTCCGCAACTTAGGAGTCCTCCTGGACCCACAGCTGACTTTTGACCACCAGCTGTCAGCTGTGACCAGGGGGGCATTCGCCCAGGTTCGCCTGGTCCGCCAGTTGCGGCCCTACCTAGACCGGGAGGCTCTCACAACAGTCACTCGAGCCCTTGTGATCTCTAGGCTGGAATACTGCAATGGGCTCTACATGGGGTTGCCCTTGAAGTGCATCCGGCGGCTACAGCTAGTCCAGAATGCAGCCGCGCGAGTGATAGTGGGCGCACCGCGGTTCGCCCACGTTACACCCATCCTCCGCGAGCTGCACTGGCTACCTGTTGGTCTCCGGGTGCGCTTCAGGGTACTGATGACCACCTTTAAAGCACTCCATGGTAGTGGATCTGGGTACTTGAGAGACCGCCTTCTGCCGATTACCTCCCTAAATCGACCAATTAGATCGCACAGACTGGGCCTCCTCCGAATCCCATCTGCCAGTCAATGCCGACTGGCGACCACACGGAGGAGAGCCTTTTCTGTGGCAGCTCCGACCCTGTGGAACGACCTCCCCGTTGAGATCCGTACCCTCACCACCATCCAGACCTTCCGCGCAGCCCTCAAGATCTGGCTCTCCCAGCAGGCCTGGGGATAGGTTCCTAATTTACCCGCCCGAGTGTTTGATTGCTGAACAAAAGTTGTGTTTTTACTATTTTTTCTTTGTTCACATTCTGTTTTGTTTTTTTTTGACGCTGCACCCCCTTCCCTTGTGGTTGTAAGCCGCCCTGAGTCCCCTCAGGGAAAAGGGCGGCCTATAAATCCCAATAAAACTCTAAAAAAAAAACTCTAAAACTCTTAGCCCTATTTCAGCAAATGTACAAAATCCACCTGACTGATGCTTTGACCTCTTTTCTTGAGTAGTCCTTTAAGTTACCAGAGTCTTCAAGGAACAGAATGCATTAGAAAGTCTTCCTGCAAATTGTAATAACCATCAAGTCTTCTCCAGATGGAGCTAGACTGTCTCACACTAACGTTATAATGTCAATTTTATAGTCACAGGAAATTGTAGAAAAAAGACAATTAGAAAAGACTTTTTTCTGTATTAAGCTGGCTGGAAAATGTAGGATTCTTAAATGATTCCATACCCAGATGCAAGGTATTCAATTTCTCATTAATTGTTCATATTTGCACATGCAAATGTACATATGCCTTCTTTTGGATTCTTCTTGAAAGACCGTATAGTCAATATTTCTGTATTTGCATCTCTGTGCAAATTTGCACATGGACCTTTTATACAAACCTTTCCCCTACTGTCCACCCGTGAAGTAGGGGGATATGAAAGAAACTTCCTTTCTGAAGGCTGCTTTTCAGGTGCTCTTCAAATTACACAACCACAATTCGGCCCAAAATTTCTATTGCTAAGTGAGACTGTTGTTAAATGAGTTTTTGCCCCATTTTACAACCTTTCCTGCCACGGTTGTTAAGCGAATCACTGCAGATGTTAACCTAGTAACTTGGTTGTTAGGGGAATCTGGCTTCCTCGTTGACTTTGCTTGTCAGAAGGTTGCAAAATGAGATCATGTGACCTTGGGACACAGCAACGGTCATAAATATGAGTCAGTTGCCAAAGGTCTGGATTTTGATCACGTGACCATGGGGATGCTGCAACATTTAGAAGTGTGAAAAATGGTCATGTCACTTTTTTCCAGTGGGAAAGGAGGAAGGAGTATTGTTTTTACAGAAATTGTAGAACGGGTGTCACACTCGCAATGACACATTGTCGTCATGTGACGTATATCAACTTTCCCCCCTTTGCTAAACTGGGGGTGGGCGTGGCCAGAACATGACACATCACCCTCTCTCCCTTTCCCTTTCTCTCCCTCCCCATCTCTTCCTCTCCCCGCTCTCTCCCTCTCCCTCCCTCTTTCCACCCCCAATCTCTCCCTTTCCGTCTCCCTCTCCCTCCCTCCCCCTCTCCCCCACTCTCTCCCTCTCCCCCACTCCCTCTTTCCTTCTCTCCCTTTCCCTCCCTCCCTCTCTCTTCTCCTTCTCTCCCCCCTCTCCCTCTCTCTTTCCATCCCCAATCTCTCCCTCTCCCCCACTCCCTCCCTCTCTCCTTCTCCCTTTCCCTTTCTCTCCCTCCCTCCCTCCCCCTCTCTTACTCTCCCCCTCCCTCCTTCTTTCCATCCCCAATCTCTCACTCTCCCTTTCCCTCCCTCCCACCCCCTCTCTCCCACTCCCTCCCTCTCTCCTTCTCCCTTTCCCTTTCTCTCCCTCCCTCCCCCTCTCTTCCTCTCCCCCTCCCTCCCTTTCTCTCCCTCCCCCTCTCTTCCTCTCCCTTTCCCTCCCTCTTTCCATCCCCAATCTCTCCCTTTCCCTCCCTCCCCCTCTCCCCCACTCTCTCCCTCTCCCCCACTCCCTCTCTCCTTCTCCCCTTCTCCCTTTCCCTACCTCCTTCCCTCCCTCTCCCTCCTTCTCTTCCTCCCTCCCTCTCTCCTTCTGTGTGTAACTGGATAAACTGAAGTTTTTACTGTTGCTATCACTATTTAAGGTGCAAGAAACAAATGCCGGCACCGTACTAGATCAGATGTGCTGCAGCAAAGTGGGACATGTTATAGCCGTGTTTCCCAACCGTGGCCATTTGAAAGTGTGTGGACTTCAACTCCCAGAATTCGGAATTCTGGGAGTTGAACTCCACACATCTTTAAGTGGCCAAGGTTGGGGAACACTGAAGTAAGCTTCGTGGTGACACCGCCCTGTAAGCTCCTTCTTTACACCCCAGTGTCATGTGATGCAGCATCAGCAGGGCCTCCATAGTGGCATCACTGCGCAAGCTCAAACACTGCAAAAGCACATTTTGTTCCTTTCTTACTGGCCAAAAAACAGACCTGGCAGCTGAGCAGGCTTGTTTTCTATTGGCAATTGCAAATTATTGGCTGAAAACAGACTGGCTGCAGCCCGCTACTGGTAGCTGCTTCTTTTGCCAGCAAAGAATAATTAAATCATCCTTTTTATAGCTTTTGACACCTTAAGCTTCTTTTTCTGGGAATCATGTTAGGTCAATTGCCTTCTATTACTGCAGACATTCCTATCAGAAGATGCCGGGCGAAATGGAGTGATTGCATCCAAGGGAGGAGCGGATTACCATCAAATCCCACAAGCATACATTGGATTAATATTGTGCTTATTTCCGCAATCACTTTTCCCAATGCCATACTCTACAAGTAGCCCTCGACTTACAACAGATCATTTAGTGACCCGTTCAAAGTTACAACAGCACTGAAAAAAAAGTGACTTATGACCACGTTTCCCACTTATGACTGTTGCAGTATCCCCATGGTCACATGATCCAAATTTAGATGCTTGGAAACTGACTTGTATTTATGACGGTTGCAGTGTCCCAGGCTCATGTGGCCCCCTTTGGTGATCTTCTGATCAGCAAAGTCAATGGGGGAGGCGGAAAGATTCACTTAACCATGTTAGTAAATTAACAATTGCAGTGATTCACTTAAGGATTGTGGCAGGAAAGATTGTAAAATGGGGCTGTCAGAGTGTGCACAGCGGGACTACTATTTTGAGACAACCCAGGAGCAAAATACAATACACGGAGGTTTGATCTTTCAAACAGTGGTTTATACACAGGACTTATATATACATATACGCACCTGTCAGGCAAATACTAGGCAATCAATCAATCTTCAACTCTACACGGAGAACTACAATGGAGATAGAACACGAGGAGAGAGAGAGAGTCACCCTCACATGGCCTCCCTTATATATACAGCTTCTTAAAGTGGCAGTAACCCTGCTGACTCATCCTCATGTCATCATCTAGGTTTACAGGCTTACAGCAGCTGGTCAGCTATTAAATCCTCATTACTCTGACAGGGGCAAAACCCGCTTAACAACTGGCTTAGGAGCAGAAATGTAGGGCTCAACTGTGTTTGTAAGTCGAGGACTACCTATAATTCTTATTAATCTTAACTAAAGATGAAGGAATACTGGAGCTCACAACATGAATACATCAGTGGTGGGTTCTGGATCCCGTTGCAACTCTGTACATGAATGTGCGCAGCGTGCACACACATGCATACTTACCGCCTGTAATACTCCGTGATGCCTCCGTGACGCCTCCAGCTGCTCGTCAGAGCGTTGGGCAGGCGCTGTGTGCTCTGTGCGCCTGTGCGGAAGCCCCGAAAACTTCAAATACCTGTAAGGCGTGCGGGCGGGTGGGCCCTCTGGAGCACCATACTGGAACGGTACCTGGTTCTCCCGACAGGCACTGGTACATCTATACCGGTCGTAATACACCACTGTAATACATGTGTGCATTCTAACTGATTCATAATTCCTATAAATCTCCAAGAGTTTGTTGATGGAAGGATCAGTTGGCTGGGGAATTCTGCAAGTTGAAGCCCACCAAAGTTGAGAAAAAAAGAAATCTTTCAAACAAGGATGATACATTTGGCTGAGTGGATAGCGGTGTTGTTTTGCTTCACCATCCCTATCAGGAACACCCAGCCCAGTTGAAGCTGCAGCTTGCGCACATGTGGCATTGAAGGAAGAGACGGCCCTGTCCTTTGCTTCACCTTCATGCCAACCCACACAGCTTCCAGGATGAATTAAGAGCTTCCGATGCAATGGCACCAGTCACAGGCTGCGGTTGGATTGCGGGAAAGCCTCTGGCTGCACAGAGCCATGAAGCACCATCAGTGCTGAAAGGATGATGGATAGCTTAGAGGAAAAGTAGGAAGATTATTCCCCCCCCCTTTAGAAAAAGAGTTGACTCAGCTCAGCCTTGGCAAAAGAGTGGAGGTGGGTATTTCTTTTCTCAGTGTTCCTTCCCACCACTCAACATGGGGGGGGGGGGCGGGGAAACACCCTTGCCTGGTGTACAGCAAAAACAGGTGGGGAATTGTGCGTGTGTTTTGTAGGAATAGCACACGGACTTAACAAAATTAATTGTCTGTCATCAGTTAAAGGAGATTTCCCTCAAAAGAAACCTGAGCCCGTAAAAATACCTTTTTTTTTTAGTTTTGGGAAAACATGGGAGGCAATCTACTTTTTTAAAAATCCAATAAAATAAACAACAATGGAGAGAAATGGACTACCATACAAGTCTTTCCTTCCAGGATAGGAAAGATGTTAAACCATTTCAGTGTGGGTTCCCTAACTAGACTCCACTGAGATTTTCTACTGCTCACAAAGGACAGGACAGGACCCAATAGAATAGAATGGCAATAGAATAGAATAGAATAGAATAGAATAGAATAGAATAGAATAGCAGAGTTGGAAGGGACCTTGGAGGTCTTCTAGTCCAAACCCCTGCCTAGGCAGGAAACCCTATACCGTTTCAGACAAATGGTTATCCAACCACTTCCAGTGCTGGAGCATTCACAACTTTTAGAGGCAAGTTGTTCCACTGGTTAATTGTTCTAACTGTTAGGAAATTTCTCCTCAGTTCTAAGTTGCTTCTCTCCTTGATTAGTTTCCACCCATTGCTTCTTTTGCTACCTTCTGGTACTTTGGAGTGTACCTTGACTCTCTCTTCTTTGGCTGCCCCTGAGATATTGGAACACTGCTATCATGTCTCCCCTAGTCCTTCTTTTCATTAAAGTAGACATACCCAGTTCCTGCAACTGTTCTTCATATGTTTTAGCCTCCAGTCCCCTAATCATCTTTGTTGCTCTTCTCTGCACTCTTTCCAGAGTCTCTACATCTTTTCTACATTGTGGTAACCAAAACTGAATGCAGTATTCCAAGTGTGGCCTTACCAAGGCATTATAAAGTGGTATTAACACTTTACATGATCTTGATTCTATCCCTCTGTTTATGCAGCCTAGAACTGTGTTGGCTTTTTTGGCAGCTGCAGGACATGGCTGGCTCATAGTTTGAAAAGAAGAGAATAAATCTGCACAGTAGGAGAGATCCCTTGGCCAAGGTAGGCACCCTTTTGTACCACCAAACCTACTTGGGTTTCTGCCAACATGTGATGGGTATTTTGATCAAAGGTCTACCATTCCCCCCCCTCTGTTTCTCTAAAATCAACTGTTTCTCAAACTTTGTAACTGGGAGATCTATGGCAGTGATGGCTAACCTTTTGTCCCCCCCCACCGTGCCAAAATCAGGTGTGCATGCGTGATAGCATGTGGACTTGTGCCCATACCCACAATGCAATGCACCCTTCAGCCTTGGGCATGTTCACACAACCCTCCATGTTCCCCCCATGCATGCATTCCCCCCCAGTGCCCCGTTTTGGGCCTAGCAGGCCACCTTGAAGCTTCCTGAAACCAAAAATGGGGTGCGGGGGGAGGTGCTGCCACCCCTGTGCTCCCCCATCACCACATGCATGCACGACCCCCTGCCCCCCCCACATGCACATGCTACCCCACCCAACCCACGCATGCACGTGCGTCACCCTCATGCTCAGCAGAGACCCAAAAATCAGCTGGCCAGCGGGAGGCATGCATACATGCGTGGTGGAAGTGAGCTGGACGACGGTTCGCATGCCAGGAGAAAGGGCTCCTCGTGCCACCTGTGACATGCGTGCCATAGTTTCGCCATCACAGATCTATGGATTTCAACTCCTAAATTTCCCTAGCCAGTCAGCTAGCTGACGAATTTGGGATTTGAAGTCCCCCAACTTCAAGTTGCCAAGGTTGAGAAAAACTGCTCTAAACATTTCTTCCCCAGGGTGGACGTGGTCATGGTGGGCGTTGCCTAGTCAGCCTCCTGCACCAGGGCAGGAGGGGGGGCATTTCCGCCTTGCCCAGGCTCCAGAGACTTTCCTCGAGCCTCTGGGAGGGTGAAAACTGCCTCCCCCCCGCCCAGAGGTGGGTTCCTACTGGTTAGGACCGGTTCAGCCGAGTAGGTAGTAACTTGGCCTGCCACACCCCGAACCGGTTCTATCGGAAGAAGCATTTCTTTTTACTACTGTGCATGCATGCATAGCACGCATCAAGCGCGCATGCATGAGAAGTGCATCCCTGAGCGAACCAGCAGTAGCAGAAGCTGGAACCCATCCCTGCTCTCCACACAGGCCCTGCACTTACCTCGCATCCAAAACAGACCGCGTGGAGGCTCCTGGGAGGGGCGGGGTAAGGTGGGAGGGGCCACCCAGAGGTGGGATTTGGAGGTTCTCCGAACGTTTCTTCCCCAGGAGATATTGTCCTGGATCTCAAATGACCTGACTGCAGCATTCTCTGATGCTTTCTCCACAGGAATTAAACTGACCATACCTGCTGCTTCTTAATTCCTGCTTCTCCTTTCCTAGGACCTTCTGCTCCTATTCAGTGTCGCAAACCAGCGTCTGCATTTTTCTGGAGGGACAATGATGATGAGGAAGCCATGAGGTGGCTCTTTCCAAGAACCCCATGGCCTGTTGAAGGAACTTATTTATTTATTTATTTAAAACATGTACATAGCTGCCCATCTTTCTCATTTGCTGGATATGTGCTGCTCAAATGGCTGATGCTCAGCTTGTTCCATGCTGCATCTGCTACAACCTAGAATTAAGGAGAAATTTCCTGACAGTGAGAACAATTAATCAGCGGAACAGCTTGCCTACAGAAGTTGTGGGTGCTCCATCAACGGAGATTTTAAAGAAGAAATTGGACAGCCATTTGTCCAGAATCAGAGTCTCTTGCCTGGTCAGGAGGTTAGACTAGAAGATCTCCAGGGTCCCCTCCAACTCTGTTATTCTGCATTCTGTTCAGAAGTAACTTTCGTTTAGCATATTGTATAACAGTTTTGATAAGATTTTTAAAATGTAAGATTCCCCAATGAAATGGTAGTTTCCTCTTGTTCGTAAATTACCTTTTATTTCATTTTCATTTTCATTTTATACAATCACTTATATACTGTGCATAAAAAAAAAGAAAAAAAGAAAAAAAAACCCAACATAACACTTCATTCCCCCATACACCCTCTCTTCTCCCCCTCCAACTTTCCTTTCACCCCTCCAGCATTCCCCTCTTCTACTTCCCTACCCCCTCAGACATCTCCCCCTCCCTCCATTTCACCCTCTTTACATTCCCTCTCACTCCCTCTTTACTTCTCCCTTCTCTTTCCCTCTTCTCCTCACTTTGGTGTATCCATACAATTCAATTTGTTTTTTACAATAAAAGTAGAAAAAGAAAAAAAGAAAAAAAAAAAGAAAAACGAGCCGCAGTACACAAGTGAATTCTTATTGTTCTAAGGATTGAAACTGTAATTCCACCCTCCCCCCTCCCCCCTATAATCCCCCCTCCCTAACCCCCTTACGGCTTCGCAGGTCCCATGCCCGGCATAATTCTTTAACAAGCATTTAAGTATAATAAGGCCAGCTAACTTTAAAATTGAAAAAAATAAGATAAAAGTAAAGCCAAAAAGAAAAAGGAAAGATAGTAGAAAATAAGAAATAAAAAAAAAAAAAAAAAAAAGCACCCACACTCACACACAAAAAGAAGAAAGAAACAAAAAGGGTCAATAAACCCACTACGTTAACACAGCTTCCCATTATCTGTAAATCTTAAACAATGTGACTCATTCCAAATTTCGATTATTTTGCTACTTGCAGGGTTTCAAACTGTATTAGAGCCAGGTAAGTTGATCAATTAGAATTCCCCAACTAAAAGTCTCCTTGCTTTGTCTATCTATTCAGACCTTTAATTTATCTCTTTTTTATCCAAATATCCAAACCTTTCTATAACACCATTAAACTCAAATACTTCTTTCATTTTTCATTTCCAACACCTCCCTTTCTATCCTTACCCACCTCGACATATAAATTTTTTACCTTCCACCCTGCCTTTATCCATATCCACATATATATTTTATCCACATTCATTGCTCCTCCCATGTTTACTCCACTTTCCTGAAGATTCTCCGACCAATCTTTCTTAACTTTATATTGATATAGCAACTCAAACAAACATCAGCTTGCGTTCTAGCCCCAGGTAATCTAATTAAACTTTCGCTGCCCTTCCCTCTCCCACGCACCTCCCAACTCCATTCGTCCCAGACCGCAACTCAAAAAGATCACAATTTCCGCTCTCCTCGCCTAAGAAAATAGTTCATGCACAATTTGAGTTAGAGTTCAGACAAAACTTCTGTACAATATATGTCCACAATCAGCAACGCTTCTTTCAGTCTCCATGTCTCATCCTCGATATGCCACTTTTCCATTTTATCCCAGACGGAAATCATAAAACTTTAAAAACATCGCTTAGTCTTTATTCTTTAGTCTTCTGCCCTTCCGGAAGAGAGAAACAACACCCTCCGCCTTGTAGCCACGTGTCTCGCTGTTTGTCTTCTCCTTCTCCTTGCCTCTCCCCAGATCCGGATGAATCAGGAAGTCCCGCCTTCAGGGTCTCGTAGTAAAATTTTCGGGCTTCACAGACGGAGTTAATGCGGTGTTTTTGGTTGCCAAATGTAACTGTAATACCAGCTGGGACTTCCCATTTGTATGGAATCTGAGAGTTTCTGAGTTCTTCGGTTAAGAAAGCGTACTGTCTTCTTGTTCTTAATATTTGAAATGGTATCTCTTTAAAAACAATCAAGTCCTCCCCATCAATTATAAACCTCTTTCCGTAAAGCCTCTGTGTTATCTCATTTCTAGATTCCCTTGTAGTAAAGTATATTATTATGTCCCTCGGAAGCTGTCGCTGTTTTGCTACCCAGGAATTCTGGCGGTAAATTCTTTGAATCTGCCAATCAAAGTTAAGTCCCGGACTTCCCACCAAGCGACTGAAAGCCTCAAAGAATGTCTGTTTCAAATTCTCCTGTTGGTTTTCACGCAGTCCTCTAACTCGTATAGCAAAGGCAGTCTTATCATAATTTATCATGACAAGTTCTTTTTGAGCAGTTTCAATTTGCTGTTCTAACGTTTGAATTTTTGATATCAGATTAAGGTTAGTTTCTTCCAAAAGTTCCAATTTGTCTTCCGTTTCAGCAATATAATCTGTCATGACTGTCATTACTCCGATCATATCCTGCTTTGCCTGAGCAATTTTAGCATCAAATTGATCACATAAATCCGATATCAGTTGATTAATCTCCTGTCTGAAATCATTAAGCGTTTGGAGAAGGAATTCTTGTGTTAGCAAATCTCCCGTGGAGGGTGTAGGAGACAAGGGTAGCGACTTCATAGCAATTTTTGGAGATATGTTATTAAGGAAGCGCTTCTGTTTAGGTTTGGGAGCCATTCCAGAATAAAAATAAAAGACAAGCAATCAAGCGAGCCAAAAATCAAAGTCTGTGCTCCCCTCAGTTAATCTTTTAGCAATTAGTACGGAGAAGCCTTCAGGAGGGTAGGGTCAACTAGCTACGTCAGATCAAACACAAAAGCTACGAGATCGCCATCTTGTGACGCAGCTAAAAAAGAAAGGGAGCCTTTTGCGAAATTGAAGCTGGTATTTTAAATAGTAATAGAAGAAATTCCTCGGGAATGGTCCCCGCCCGGATTGGCTTTTAAATAGCTTAGCTTTGTCCTGGGGGGGAGGCAATCTGCCTAGGCTGCAAAAAAGGCAGCGCGGAAAACTGGCCGGAGTAAAGGCTCAGCTAATGTTGAACCTCTTCTCCATTCACAGCAAAAAGAAAAGCTATGAATTACAAAGAGATCCTAACGACTGACCTCCTCTCTGCCCCTTTCTGCCAGAAAGGGGAGATATCTATAGATCTTATGAGATATACGAACCAGAGTCCTGGCAGGAGCTTTATTGAGCTCCCGACGGCGGCAGCTCCTCCCCTCGAAGCCCCAAATGGTAGTTTCCTCTTGTCTGGATGTGTTCACGGAAGCTCGGCAATCATCTGACTGAGATACTTTTATCTGCATTCATGCACTGAACTGGGATTGTGTTTAATGACCCAAGGGGTTTAATGCTGGCTACGGTGTTCTGTGCAACAATCTGAGTCTTGTTGGATTGTCATGAAGTTAGGGATTGTCCAATTTGAGTGGCAATGGCTTTCCACAGAAGTGGGCTTCAAAACTTTCAGCAATGGGTTCTCTGCCCGGTTGATGGGTGGGCGTGGTCATGGTGGGCGTGGCCTAGTCGGCCTCCTGCACCACGGCGGGGGGGGGGCATTTCCGCCTTGCCCAGGCTCCAGAGACTTTCCTCAAGTATCTGGGAGGGTGAAAAATGCCTCCCCACCAAAGGTGGGTTCCTACTAGTTAGGACCGGTTCAGCCGAGTAGGTAGTAACTCAGTCTGCCATGCCCCCGAACCGGTTCTTTCGGAAGAAACATTTTTTTACTACTGTGCATGCACGTGTAGTGCGCATCAAGCGTGCATACACACGAAGTGCGTCCCTGAGCGAACCGGCAGTAGCAGAAGCTGGAACTCATCCCTGCTCCCCACACAGGCCTTGCACTTACCTCGCACCCAAAACAGACTGCGTGGAGGTTCCTGGGAGGGGCGGGGTAAGGTGGGAAGAGCCAGCCAGAGGTGGGATTTGAAGGTTCTCTGAACTGGCCATAATGTTAGCTACGGTTTCTCCCGAACCTGTGCAAACCCGTAGCAGCCCGCCCTTGGCTTTCCACCATTTCAGGCTGATTTTTGACTTAGCAATGGCAGAGACGGAACAGGGGACCCCCTTTGTGGAAAAATGTCATGCTTTCCTTTGCCAATTGAGAACAGCATTCTTCTGGTGGAGTTCCATCATTTTCCTTTTGCTCCCCAACCTGTGCTTTATACCATCAGCTGTTCAACCCCATGGACTTAACGTCTTGATAAAGTCTAGCTGGGGAGATCTATCAGAGAGTGGTAAATGCAGTGGAGTTGCTATTAGGCAGGGATAGCAATAACAGAAGCACTTGGATTTATATACCACTTCACAGTGCTTCACAGCCCTCTCTAAGCAGTTTACTGAATCAGCATATTGCCCCCAACAATTTGGGTCCTCATTTTACCAACCACTGTAGGATTGAAGGCTGAGTCAACCTTGAGCCTGTCAGGATCGAACTGCTGAAGTGCTGGCAGAATTAGCCTGCAATACTGCATTCTAACCACTGTGGGGACCATCGGAGGGCCTTATGAGAGCCCATTGTATCCAGAAACCTTGGGAGAGACCCCTAGAAGTCTTCCAAAAGTAACCGTCAAATTGTAATTTGCATGAGATAAGAAATATGATAATAAAAACTACAAAATAGATGAGCTGGATTACAATTTCCTTCAACCTGAGCAAGAATTTGGATGAAGCCGACCTCTCCTCCCGCTTCTATGCTGGGGGTCCTGTTTAAAGATGGCACCCTGACACGCATCTGGATGAAAATTTTGAGGAAGACTATGGTCTATTCTTGTGACATAAAACAGGTAGGTTTGAATCTTGGTTTCCTTGCTGATGATTCTTTTTGCTCATCTACCCTGTTTCCCTGAAAATAAGACCTCCCTGGATAATAAGCCCAATTGGGCTTTTGGGTGCATGTGCTAAAATAAACCCTACCCCAAAAATATGGCAACACAGCATCAGCCGTGAGGTGACCACGCTTGCTGCCTCCTGCACCTCAAAAATAATATGACCTTCCCAAAAATAAGGCCAAGCGCTTATTTTGGGGGGCAAAAGAAAATAAGATCCTGCCTTATTTTCAGGGAAACACAGTAGAAACTGTTGATTTCTGGCAGGGGTGCCTTTTCTAGCAAGGGATTGCTATTGCTCAAACCTTCCCTGGTTGCGTTAGGGCCTGAAGCACTGGCCGTGATAGAGACACTCAAAAGCTAACAGTTAGAAAGGAAAGGGGAGGGGGGAAAACAATTTTAACAGGGTGAGTGGGAGGCTCAGATGGCCTCAGTACTGAATTTACACACTTGTCGGAAGAGTGTGTCATCCTTTCTCTCATCCTTTAAAACTGATGCAAATATAGAAAACAATGTTGCTAGGTTCCCCGGTCTCCTTTACTAGGAGAAGCCATTTTGGCTGCGCTGCACGACCCTGGCCTTTGCTGCACAGAAGATGGTGGGTGAGTGTCGGAGGAAGCAGCAGCCAGTTGGAGGTCAAGTGGGTGATTCAGTCTGAGACACGGGTGGGGAGGAGAAGGGCACCATTTGGGACTCGATACTTCTCTGAAGGGGGACGCAGTGGCTAAGGCGCTGAGCTTGTCGATCAGAAACGCCAGCAGTTCAGTGGTTCGAATCCCCAGCACTGTGTAATGGAGTGAGCTCCTGTTACTCGCTCCAGCTTTTGCCAACCTAGCAGTTCGAAAACATGTAAAAATGCAAGTAGAAAAATAGGAACCAGCTTTGGTGGGATGGTAACAGCGTTCCGTGTGCCTTCGGCATTTAGTCATGCCAGCCACTTGACCACTGAGATGTCTTCAGATAGCGCTGCCTCTTTGGCTTTGAAACAGAGATGAGTACCACCCCCTAGTATCGGGAACAAGTAGCACATATGTGTGAGGCAGTGGTGAGGTACCGTTCTGGTACAGTGCTCCAGAGGGTCCACCCGCCCGCCCGACCACACTCCTTACCTGTATTTGAGCTGATCGGGGCTTCGCTCCGCTGAGCAGCTGGAGCGTTGCAGAGGCATCATGGAGTGTCACGGGCGTTAAGTACGCATGTGTGCACTGTGTGCACACTGCACACATGCATGTGGTGGAAGCCAGGCCACATTGCACTGTACCAGTTGCAACGGGTTCCGGAACCCACAACTGGTGTGCGGGGAACTTTTACCTTTACCTTTACTTCTCTGAAGAGCAAAAAGTGTAAAAGCTTCACCTGAGTAGGAAAGGTGCATTTGAAATAGGCCATGATTAACCAGGTATGGATCGGATCATAGGCTCATCTTCTACTGGAAAACTTGCAGGATTGCTCAAAAAGCCCGGCTGTGTTTTGCTACTAGGCCAATGTTCCTGAACCTCATCCACTTTAAGATGCGTGAACTTCAACTCCCAGAACTGTTGTAAATCAAAGACTACATGTAAAGCAAGAAAAGTAAACTTCTTTCTCACAATTACTCCAGGGGATCTGGTATTCTAACATGGAGATATTGTATTTGCAGATGCAACAATCCTACATCGCTGAGTTCTCAGATACAAATTTTCCACAGCACCTGAGGTATCTGAAGTAGGTTACAATGCAATGCAATGCAATGCAATGCAATGCAATGCAATGCAATGCAATGCAATGCAATGCAATGCAATGCAATACAATACAATACAATACAATACAATAGCAGAGTTGGAAGCGACCTTGGAGGTCTCCTAGTCCAACCCCCTACCTAGGCAGGAAACCCTATACCGTTTTAGACAAATGGCTATCCAACATCTTCTTAAAGACTTTCAGTGTTGGGTCATTTACAACTTCTGGAGGCAACTTCTGTTCCACTGATTAATTGTTCTAACTGTCAGGAAATGACTCCTCAGTTCTAAGTTGCTTCTCTCCTTGATTAGTTTCCACACATTGCTTCTTGTCCCGCCCTCAGGTGTCTTGGAGAATAGTTTGACTCCCTCTTCTTTGTGGCAACCCCTGAGATATTGGAACACTGCTATCATGTCTGCAGTGCTCTCCATTCTGCTGTGGTCCTTCCCAACGTTCTTCAAGTTCTGAGGAGAGAATAAAGAGCTGGTTTTCTGCAACCTGGTGTCCTCCAGATGGGTTAGAAATAGAATTTCCATTGCCATGGAAGTTGGCATAGGGTTTGGGATTCAGGGTGCTGTAATCTTGGTAGTCCTCGAAAGGCTGTTTGAAAGATTCCACACAGTTAATTAAACCGTGTAGAGCACAGGAAGTTCCTTCAAAATGAGTCAGCAAATGCTAGGATGCAGACAAGGAGGCAGAAAATGGATTACATTTGAATGAACTCCAGACACCACTTGGCCAAAAATCCGCAAGGAGTGTTTTTCTCTTTAATTTTTCCACTCTCTCATTTCTAGTAGGTTTTTAAAAAAATCTTCTTTGGTGGGCAGGATGAGGTAGGGAGTTGAGGATGGCATAGGGACTGTTTGTATTTCAAAATCTTCTGAAAAGGCGCACTTTGTTGTTAACAGCCTTTCCTGACTTTTAAGTCCTGGGAGACTACATCTCCCAGAAAGCCGAAACAGCACCATTGGTGACTGGGAATTCTGGGAGCTGAAGCACGGGTGAAATGCTACCGGTTCGGGCCAGTTTGCCCATAACTGGTAGTAAACAAAATGCTAAACAAAAAGGTTTTTAAAAGTTCTGGCGATCACACAGCACAGCTGATTGTTGCCCACTTGCTTGTTGGAACTTTTTAAAAACTTTTTTTTAGCATTTTTTACTACCGGTTCGGGCGAATAGGTAGTAGAAAATGCTTTAAAAAGTAAACAAACAAGTTCCGACGATCGCGCAGCACAGTTGATTGTCACGCAGCTGATCATCGGAACTTTTCAAAAATCTTTTTAAAGCCTTTTTTTTTAATTACTGGTTTGAGCGAAAATGCTTTAAAAGTTTTAAAAAGTTCCAACGATCAGCGGTGTGACAATCAGCTGTGCTGCAAGATTTATATTATCTAGAAAGCAGGAAACCCTGCTTTCTAGCTAATGTAAATCCCGCGGCACAGCTGTTCCCACCCCTCGCTGTTCCACTTACCTTTGCAGATTCAGAAAAGGCTTCTTAGCGCCTGTAGTGTACATTTGCACAAAACATGTGTTTGGCGCATATGCGTGTGAAGTGCGCATACGCACACAAAGCTAACCGGTAGAAGACTTCAGAGCATTTCACCCCTGAGCTGGAATCTCAAAAGCACCAGGTTACATGATGTAGCTTCCCAGCATGGGTTGCACATTAGGCATTTAGAAACAAAAGGAAAAATTGCCATATGAAACATGTCCACATGGCTGGGTATCCAGCTACTCAGCATGGGACACCCACCTCCAACTGTTCACATCCCTGAGTGCTGTAATTAGGTTGCTGGTTCCTCTACTATGATCAACTCTTCAGTTCCTGACTGAGGCTGATTTCTGTCTTGCACATTTTTCTTTGTGATAAATTTGTCCCGTAGTGTTTATGTTGCTAGGATTTGCAGTGGGAGGGCAAGAAGAATTGTTAGCGGGCAGGGAGATCTGAAGGAACAATTTGAGGAAGGGGGAAAAAATGAGGGGCTCGCATATGAGGTCAGTTTAGGTTTCTGACTTCAAAGTGGAGATTTTTGGATGCTGTGGGAATGCTAATCTTCCAACGGTTCAGAAGAAAAATGACATTTCATGTTTGTTTCACAGATCAGAGTCCAAATCTTCTGAACTGAGATTGCCAGATGTTGTAGGATGAACTCCTCTCTGATAGACTGCAACTCTCAGTTTTCCACCCAATCTGTGAGACTTTGGTCACTGGTTTAGAAAGCTCGAAGTGTTGGGATCAGATAGCAGCTGATTTATGTTATATTCATTATCCAATCCCCCAGTTATCACTTAGTCAGATCAGAGAATTGAAAAAGAAAGCTCTCCTAAAATAGCAAAAGCAACAGCAATTAGACTTACAGTATATACTGCTTCACGGTGTTTTACAGCACTCTCTAAATGGTTTACAGAGTCATCGTAAGGTAAAAGTTCCCCTCGTACATATGTGCTAGTCATTCCCGACTCTAGGGGGCGGTGCTCATCTCCGTTTCAAATCTGAAGAGCCAGCGCTGTCCAAAGACGTCTCTGTGGTCATGTGGCTAGCATGACTAAATGCTGAAGGAGCTGTTACCTTCCCACCAAAGGTGGTTCCTATTTTTTCTACTTGCATTTTTACATGGTTTTGAACTGCTACATTGGCAGAAACTGGGACAAGTAACGGGAGCTCACTCAGTTACACTGCGCTAGGGATTTGAACCATCGAACTGCCAACCTTTCTGATTGACAAGTTCAGCATCCTGAGCCACTGCATCCCATGATGAGTCGGCATATTGCGCCCAATAATCTGGGTCCTCATTTTACCGACCTCAGAAGGATGGAAGGAGTCAGCATTTAGCCCGTCCAGTTCGAACAGTTGGCAGTTAGCAGAGTTAGCCTGCAATACTACATTCTAACCACCGTAATACCATAACTCTTAAAAAATTGTCCATAGCTGGATGTAAAGAGTATCCCCCCAACACCAGTATTATCCTCCTGGGATCCTAACATCTTCATGTCCAGATATCCCATCCAATGAAACAAGGCAGGCAGTTATCAGAGAAAAAGCATTTTCTATATGTCCTCACATATAAAACATGCTCTCCCAAAAATATTCAACTGTTATTTCTATGATGAGCTCAACCCTAGATGCAGCTTTATTTTATTTTCTTGTGTATTTCAATAACCATTTTGGTATTTTAGAACTTGGGCATTTTGCTCCTACTTTATTGTTGTTTTATACAGCATCTATTGCAGCTGTTACTGTTGTTTCTGTTTTTCGTGTTTCCGTGGCAATTTGTGCAGACGGTTAAAACTGTTTTTGTGTTCTTGATTGCAGGTAGCCCGCAATTCATTTAAGGACCATTTGAAGTTACAACAGCATTGAAAAAAAATTACCTTTCTTCACACCAATGAAGACTAGTCTTCACACTTACAGCTTAACAACCACCACAGCATTCACTTGGTCACACGATTAAAATTTGAGCACTTGGCAGCTGGCATGTATTGATGACAATTATAGCATCCTGGACTCTTGTCACCACCATTTGTGACCTTCCAAGCCAGCTTCCTATAAGCAAAGTCAGGGGAGGAAACTGGATTGGCATAACAGCCACATGATTAAATAAAGAACGGTTGCTGGAACTGGGTACGTCTAGTCTGATGAAAAGAAGGACTAGGGGAAACATGATAGCAGTGTTCCAATATCTCAGGAACACTGAGATAAAGAAGAGGGAGCCAAGCTATTCTCCAAAGCACCTGAGTGTAGAACAAGAAGCAATGGGTGGAAACTAATCAAGGAGAGAAGCAACTTAGAACTGAGGAAAAATTTCCTGACAGTTAGAACAATTAATCAGTGGAACAGAAGTTGCCTCCAGAAGTTGTGAATGCCCCAACACTGGAAGTCTTTAAGAAGATGTTGGATAGCCATTTGTCTGAAACAGTATAGGGTTCCTGCCTAGGCAGGGGGTTGGACTAGAAGACCTCCAAGGTAGCTTCCAACTCTGCTATTTTGTTCTGTTCTGTTCCCTTCCCTTCCCTTCCCTTAACCATGACGAAAAAAAGGCTGTAAAATCTAGCCTGAGTTACTTAACAACTACCCTGCTTAGCAACCGAATTTATGGTACTAATTGTAGTAGTAAGTGAAGACTTCCTGTAGTATTTATACTGTTTGGCCTTTTTTCAGCATTTCTGTAACTAATTGTATAAAATTATTTATTAGTAGTATAAAATCATTAACTAAAATTTACTATAAACTATTACCTGCAAGTAGCTAACATGACTTGAGAGGCAAGATGAGGAAGAGTCAACCTGGACTCAACTATGCTCTTTGTGGGCATGGATTCATTACAGAAGAAGAATGCCTTTGATTGCTATGAGTCACATCAAACATTTTGGGTAGTCCAAAACCCCCAGTTTGCAGTCTGGTTTGACTCATATAAGGCAACTGTCCTGGTCCCTAATCCATATTAATTGACTTTAACAGTGTGTCAATCAGCAGTAGAATTCACGTATCTTCCTTATCGGTTTGCAAATGTGAACGTGTGCCACGCATGCGCAGTGCTCGTGCATTATGTCGGAGGGTGGGGGAGCAGAGCCTCCCGCAGCTGCCGCTTCCGGTTCACCCAAATCGGAAAGAACCGGCTGAATACCATCTCTGGTGTCAATGTCTTAAGACATCCAGTCTCGTTTATATCTCTCATTTGAGTGATCTTTAAGATATGCCGACATTTGGATTGACTATATACAAAATAAATACGGGACCAAGAAATTCCAGTTAGCCTATGCTTAAGATCAGAAATGATTTAAATTGTTTAAAGTTGGTTCAGCAAGAAGAAGCTAAGGTCAATGTAGAATGTTATTAATTTTTTTTTATTTCTTTTTTTTCTCAACAGATTTTAGACTGTGTTTGTTAGAAATCCATACCGTGTATGGGTTCTGGAAAGTCGGGGGGCGGGGGAAGGTGGAGGGGGGTTGGGGGAGAGGGTGGAGGGAGGGAGGGGTATATATTAGGCTAGACAAGAATTTGGTGGTAAACTAGAATTATTTTGACATACAAAAAATTGTACTTCGATGTCTTACTGATTGAGGAATAATGAAATGTTTGCCTTAAAAGAAATAAAACTTTTGAAACCAAGACATCCAACCAAAAATGCTGAGAACTGATCTCCAACAACAGGACATAACAAATGGAAATGAAGAGTCTTTCTCAACCCGCCTTTGCCACCCAAAGTTCTTTTTCAAGGGAGAAAGGTGATAAGAATATGCTGCCTTGCATTCTTTGGGGGGGGGGGAAGGGTGGGATAAAAATATATTTATCAAGTAACAATGAAACCTATTTAACAAAATTGCTGTGTCTTCGAATTTGTAAAGACCATCTCTCTCTCTTGCCTTTGGCACTGGCCTGCACTCTCTAATGGTTAGCATATAACACCCTACATTTGTTCAGCAATATAGATGACAAACTCAATTGAATCCAAGCCCAGTTATGGATGTTAATTTTTATACAGCCTTTAAAGTGCCACAGCCCATCAAGCCCTTCTATTTCCTGAATTTGTATCTGATCTTCTCCTTGACCTGAAATGCCATAAGATCTCTTGAGCAGTCCACCTGCTAAAATTAAGGATGGTTCACAACTCTGGGCCTCCTTCAGGATGATTCAGGGTTTGACAAATTAAATTGAGTTATAGTTCTGAGCAGAGTTCAGAAGGTCTGTTCTGAAGTTTGGTTGAACCTTGGCCCTGATAGGAATCCGGCCACCATTGATTTGCTGATTAAGTACATGCTTTGCCTACTTTTATTTATTTTTATTTGGTTTGTCAAGCATGTATGAGAAAACAAGTATAAGTATGAATATAACATATAAAAATATAAGTATAAGCAGGCATAAGTATATACATAAGAAATGTGTACAAATAAATGGGAACAATAGGACAGGGATGGTAGGCACACTAGTGCGCTTATGCACAGCCCCTTACAGACCTCTTAGGAATGGGGTGAGGTCCACGGTAGACAGTTTAAGGTTAAAGTTTTATGGGTTTGAGGATGTAACAACAGAGTCAAGTAGAGCATTCCAGGCGTTGACCACTCTGTTGCTGAAGTCTCATTTTCTGCAGTCAAGTCTGGAACAGTTAACCTTGAGTTTGTATCTATTGTTTGCCCGTGGATTATTGTGGTTGAAGCTGAAGTAGCTGCTGATAGGTAGGACGTTGTAGCAGACAATTTTGTGTACTAAGCTTAGGTCAGACCATAGGCAGTGTAGTTCTAGGTTGTCCAGATCCAAAAAGTCAAGTCTAGAGGCATAAGGTATTCAATTGAGAGTAGAGGAGTGGAGGACTCTTCTCATGAAATACCTCTGGACTCTCTCAATTGTATTAATGTCCATTATATAGTGTGGATTCCAGGCAGACATGCTGTATTCGAGGATTGGTCTGGCAAAGGTTTTGTATGCCTTGGTTTGCAGTACAATATTACCGGAGAAGAAACTTCGCAAAATCAGGTTAACAACTCTTAATGCCTTTTTGGCAATGCTGTCACAGTGAGCTCTGGAGCTTAGATCTTTTGAAATGAGTACTCCAAGGTCCTTGACAGAGTGAGGGTCGTCTACGAGGTATCTGCCCAATTTTTTATTTGGTGTTCTGATTTTTGTTGCCAGTGTGTAAGACAGAGCATTTGTTGGATGAGATTTGAAGTTGTGAGCTGCCATGATGCTATTTATGATGGTCACCTTGAATCCTACCTTACAAAAGGCAGATTTGTTTGCAAAGTTGTCAGAAGGAAGGTAGATAACTTGATGTTTTCAGATATTGATGGGATACAGGTCCATCAGATCTGGCTGTTATAGGCAACAACCAGGATTTATGGGCTGCAAAATATCTGGGGAACATTAGATGAGAGTGTCAACCCTGAAGCTGACCTGGTGAAAGCCATTTTGAAGCTCCAGTGTTGCCACACTGTAGCTGAGGGATAGGGTGGGGGGCATAGCGATAGTTGGGATTTTGTCGCCAAAACAAAATACTTTCTCCTGGGAACCAAGGACATTCTCAAATCTGGTCAGAGAGAGAAGGATTGATGTTACCTGGCAACCAGACAGCACCTCAATTGGACCATGTGACTGTTTGGGAAAAGGGAAAAAAGGTTTACTTTTAAAAGTAAACCTTTTAATTTTACTTACTTCTAAAAGAAAAAAGCAGGAACCTTCAGAGTTTGTTTTCACCAGAACTGTGCCAATATGATATATCCTTTGAGGAATTTATCTGCCTCAGAGTTTTGCTTGCTATGAGTGTATTACTTGGAATCCTAACACAAAGATCTCCAAACCTGACAACTTTTAAGACTTATGGACTTCAAACCCATGGCCAGCTATGGAAACACTTGATGGGCTCCATCCAGAGGTGGTACTCAGCAGGTTCTAACCAGTTCTGGAGAACCGGTAGTGGAAAGTTTGAGTAGTTTGGAGAACTGGTAAATACCACCCAGTGGTGGGTTCCAGATCCCGTTCCAACTGGTACGGTTGGAACGGGCCCGGTGGCATCCACATGGATGTGCACAGCACGCGCATGCATCTTAGTGCCTCCATGAGCCCCCGCAATGCTCCAGCTGCTCAGGGGAGCGTTGCGCAGGTGCTTTACATGCCGTGCGCGTGCATGCAAGAGCAGAAGCCTTAAAAGACTGGTAAGGAGCTCGGGTGAGCGGGTGGGCCTGCCGGAGCGCCATACCGGAACGGTATCTGGTGCTCCGGGCAGGCTCCGGTACACCCGTACCGGGACGTACCGCCTGCAACCCACCACTGATACCACCTCTGACTGCCCCTGCCCCCTTCTACTCAGTCCTAGCTGATCAGGAGGGAATGTGGATTTTGCAGTAACCTTCCCCTGCCACGCCACCAAACCACACTCACCAACCCTTGCCACACTCACCAAGTCACATCTACAGAACCTGTAGTAAAAAAAAAATGGAATCCCACCATTGACTCCATCCCATTCTGGGTTTCCTAGGTCTTCAAAGCCTTGTGAAAGACTGGCCCGGTGGAGGCCAACCTAATCTTTTCAGAGATGATGTTCCAAAAGAAGGGGGGGGGGCACCACAGAGAAGTCTCTTCTTTTGATCGTTTTGCAACAACCTTTCAGAGTAGATGAGCCTTGTACTCTTCGAATGAGAATTATGCCTTGAAATACGTACTAAATTTTGTGATGCAATTTTCCCATGAAGAGATATGCACCAAAATGCGTATAATTGGAAAGGCAACCCTTGCATCAATTTTATGTACAAGCTAGCTGAGCATTGTGGGAGCTGCATTCAATCCCACTTGGAAGTTTTCACCTTAATTGGTGAACGCTGCCTTGGCTGAGAAAATCTGAAGCTTTACATTCCTGCAAACACCACTTTCGTTTTTTTGCGGAGTGCTCATTTAGGCTCTAGCTGTTGTCAAGGCAGCATCCAGTTCAATTTAGGTCTCTCCCAGACCCTGACGAATCTCTGCCATCTGGATTAAACCCCCTTTCAACACTTCACAAGCATTTGATCATTATATTGAAATCTCCAAAATAATGATGCACAATAATTATTTTGCCTTTTGCTTAGAATATCTGGTTTCTCAGAATGATTATAATGAAATGCAATTTTGTTCTCCCCTTGAATGTGTTTTGGGATTATACTGAGATCTCTAATGAATGTGGAGGAGAAGGTTTACAGAGAGAGCACAAAATTAAGAAAACATACACAGGTAGTCTTCAACTTACAACAACAACTGAGCCCAACGTTTCTGTTGCTAAGCAAGACAGTTGATCAGTGAGTTTTGCCCTACATTGTGGCCTTCCTTGCCAGAGTTGTTAAGTGAATTACTGCTGTCGTTAAGTTAGTAAAATGGTTACTAAGGGAATCTGGCTTCCCCATTGACTTTGCTTATCAGATGAACACAAAAGATGATCACAGGACACTGCAGGACACTGCAATAATCACAAATATATACCAGTTGCCAATCGATTATGTGACCCTGGAGATGCTGCAATGATCATAAGGGTGAAAAACTGTGATAAGTCATTTTTCAGTATCATTGTAACTTTGAATGGTCACTGTTAGGAATATAATTCTAATGGTTGGGTTGGCAATATATAAATCATGTAACAATGCTATACCTGTTTCTTTAAATCATACTGTAAAATGTGATTGGTTGCTGTTTTCCTCAATTGGCCATAAGAGGAAGTCAGAATGACTGTTAGCTCTCTGTTTTGTTAGATGCTGGGCTGATCTGATCTGAGTGTTTTTGGAAGCTGGCTATTAAAAAGTGCCGTGAGCTATTGTAAGTTTTGCAACTGTTAGCAAACTTTGAGTACCAGACTGATTATATGATTACTGGACTAGGTTATTTGGATTATCCCTTAACTGAAAGACATTGATGACTGACTGACTTATCCGTGTATGACTTGGACTGTTTGATGGATTCTGATACCTCTATTTCCACAAAAGTAAAAGCCTATTTAAACTGCAGTGTCTCTGTATGCTGGTTTGTGTGTTCTCCAACACAACTCTCACAACGCTTCGCTGAACGTACTCGCTCTCCCAAAGGGGAGCTTACCTAACAGTCACGAAACCAATGAGTCAAGGAACATCTGTATTGTAAATAATCCCCATGTTCTACCAAGAATAGGTGGGATGGAGGTCCAAATGCATGGACCTGGCCCATAGAGTTTTCCTATAGCGAGCTAGATCACTGCTATCCATTCACAAGTACTCTGAACAAACCCGAGCAGCCAGAGAGCAGATAGACCCAGGATGGCGAACCTATGGCAATGAGCCACAAGTTGGGCAAGTGAGCCGTCGCCCCAGCTCAGTGCCACTGCGCATGTGCGTACACTTCCCGCTGGCCAGCTGATTTTTGAATCTCTGCCACGCATGTGAGGGGGTTGGGGCACATGTGGGAGACACACACGAATGTGTGTGGGGTCACACACACACACGCAGGGCACACACTCCTGTGCCCCATTTTTGGTCCCAGAAGGCTTTAGGGAGGCCTGCTAAATGGGGCACATGGGGTCATGTGTGCATGCGTGGGGGGAGAGGGAGCTTGGGGGGTGTCACACATGAATGTGCACTTGGCAGGGTACAGGGGGGATGTCACACGCACATTGCATTATGGGTGTGGGCATGTGCATGCGCGCACACACACTTTTGGCATGCAACAACAAAAAGTTTAGCCATCACTGGGATAGACTATGAAAACCAACCATCTCAGGATGAAATGTAGACAGGAGCAGGCAGTGTTTAAGCAAGGAAGACAGAGATTGCAATCCCAATACTTCTTAGAAGGGCTGGGTGCTGTGATGGCTCAGCAGTTAAGACACTAAGCTTGTCGGCTGGAAAACCAACAACCCAGGTTCGAGACCCAAGCGTCACGTGACAGGGTGAGCTCCCGTCCTCATCCTAGCTCCTGCCCACCTAGGAGTTCAAAAGCATGCAAATGCGAGTAGATAAATAGGTACCATTTTGGTGGGAAGGTAACAGCACTCTGTGACATCATGCTGGCCACATCACTGCAGAAATGTCTTCAGACAGCAACTGAGATGAGCATCACCTCCTATAGTCACAATGACTAGCAGAGTGAGATCCCCAGGGACTCCCCCACTTAGAAGGGATAGCAGATTAGGAAGGATTGATCCACATGTCATTAGCTTTTGTTGCAAAGCTTCCATGGAAAATACAGTGTAGCAGCTTCAACTTCATTGGTGTTATTTTCCAATTTTTCATTCCTTTTTTTCCAACTTGGCAAAATAAGTGAGACCCTAAAATGGGTCATCAAATAAAGCATGGAAGAACTTGAGTTTCCACTTGGGGCTCTGGCTAGACAATTGGAATTACTCTTTCTTGTCTAGAATTTCATTCCCTTTTCTACTGTTCAAGAAAGGACACTAACTCAGCGCCAGGACTTTTTGTAGGAAGATGAAGATTTTAATATCGAGGATCTCCAGGTACGGCTGGGAAAATCTCCTGGATGAGCTACTTTGGCAGCAGTACTAAGCCAGGTGTACTTGTGATCTGTTTCTGTAGGCTTCTAGGTTGCTTTTGAGTCTTCCATTGCAGTGTTTCTCAACTGTGGCAACTGGAAGGCTGACTGGGGAATTTTGGGAGTTGAAGGCCACAAATTGCTAATTTTGAGAAGCACTGCTGTATTCTATTTCCTTTGCTGTGGAATTTGCCTTAGTCCTCTTAACCAAGGGCCAGATTCAGCCGGTTTGCACTGGTTCAGGCGAACCGGTTGTTGCAAGGACTGGTTGGCCCCGCCCACCCTCCCCCTCCCCTCCCAGGAGTCTCCACACAGCCCGTTCATCATGCCAGGTAAGTGCATGGCCCACACGGAGGCTCTAAGAGGGCAAAAAATGGCTCTCCCAGAAGTCCAGAAACTGGCCTGTTTCTGGCCTCTGGAGGGCCTCCGGAGCCTGGGGAAGGATGTTTTCACCCTCCTGGACACTCGGAGAAAGCCTCCGGAGCCTAGGGAGGGCGAAAAATGGGCCTACCAGAAGTATCAGTAGTCTGAAAATGGGCCTGTTTCCGGCCTTTGGAGGGCCTCCAGAGGGCCTCCAGAGCTTGGGGGGGGCGTTTTCGCCCTCCTGGAGGCTCGAGGAAAGCCTCTGGAGCCTGGGGAGGGTGAAACACCCCCCCAACTGTGGTGCAGGAGGCCTAATAGGCTATGCCCACCATGGCCACGTCCATCCAGCAATTGGGCAGAAACCTGGTTGCTAACATTTTTCAATCCCATCCCTGCTCTTAACCATCACATAGGCACAGGCTTCCTTGAAAAAAAAAGTCTGTTGCTAGCTTCTGGATTGGATTCAGTTGGCGCCACTCAGGGTAATTGTCCTTTGTGGGTCATTCTTTCATTTAATTGCCAGAGGCCATTATAACTACTTTTGCCTGTGTTGGATCCAGTATGTCTGGATATCTCCTGCAACTAACTTCAGTTCCGTTCCAAGCCTTCTAAATGGATAAATTCCTTCAAAGGCCAAGGAAATGCTAGAACATCTCGGTCCAAGCATTCACTTTATCAAGTTGGTCTTTAAAGTAAAGACATTCACAAGCCAGTTAATTCCTGAAACATATGCCAGAATTCTCTAGTTGGCTGTGAGAGAGAGAGGCTGCCAAGGAAGAATTAAATTAGTCAGTTAATTAAAGGCTCCTGAAAGCCCAAAGGACTAGCTCAGAAAGGAGGTTTCCCCCTGCATGACGCTGGCATTTCTTTTCTCCATTAGCCTTCTCTGAAGCATATTCTGCTCTGCAAGGTCAGATCAAGTTTGTGATAGCTCTGGGACCATCAGGTTGGTGTGGATCTCTTAGTGCAAACTCAAGGCCTGGGGGCTGGCTGTGGCCCTCGGGGTGCTTAGATCTGGCCTGCAAGGCTGCCCTGAAAACAGCGAAGGACCGGCCCAGAGTGCCTCTGCAGTGAAAACAGGCTCCTGAGCTCCATTTTTGGCTGTGCCAGCCTCCTGCAACCCTCTGCCAGCAAAAACAGAGCTTGGGAGGGCTGCGTGCGCTTGGGCCACCACAGGCGCCCCGACACAAGTGACGTCAAGCTGGCCACGCCCACCCTGGCCATACCCAACCTCCCCCCCCCCCGAGGTTAAACACAAACCTGATGTGGCCCTCAATGAAATCGAGTTTGACACCCCTGTCCTAGTGAGTCACCAATATACAAAGGGTTCTACCTCAGTCATTTTCTAGAAAGCTGTTCAAACGTGGCTAATTCTAACAAACCCTTTGCGGTTAATTATCTGCAACTTTGCCTGCCATCTGTTTGGCTGTACACTATCCTTCATTTTAATCAGTATCATGGTTTATGTCGCTGGCTAGAAGAACTTCTCTTGGATCAATCAGGGACTTTGCGGGGTCCCTGAGATCAGCAAGATGTAGTCTTCCCGATCACCATCTCTGTGGAACGGTTTAGGTCCATAGGGATTGTCCAGTGGCAAAAGTATCGACTGCGATCTCGGGACTTCGAGTTCGCAGGTCATGTCGTCGCGACATCAGTTCCTCCTCTCCGGGACTTTGCCTGCCATCTGTTTGGCTGTACACTATCCTTCATTTTAATCAGTATCATGGTTTATGGTTTAATGGTTTTACTGTTTTATGGCTTAGGTTTGCAGGCCACCTAGAGCTCGGCCATATGGCCGCATTCAAGGAACGGAAAATTAAATACAACAATAATAATGCATTAACTATGCCATGGATGCTTATAGCTGAGAGTTTGCTTCATGCGTTTACCTATTCAGTGAATACCACTACAGTGAGGAAGGGGAAGAGAATTACATTTTTCAAAGGAAAATATCTTCCTTCCTGGAAGCAAAAGAGAAATGCTTTCTAGGGACAATAATAATAATTATTATTGGAGAGTAGATTAAACTCTGAGTTCAGAATGAAATAGGAGTTTCCTTTTGCCGACATGCCAGCTAGGTGACTTAGAGCCAGTCACTCTCTCTCAGCACAACCTGCCTCGCAGGGTTGTTGTTATGGGAATAATAGGAAGAGGAAGGTGTGTTGGATATGTTCGTCACACTGAATTACTGGTAATAAATGCAGGAAATAAGGTGAAATAATGAAATGAAATAATGAAATGTTAAATGAAATAAAATAAAATAATAAAATAAAATAATAGTAAAGTAAAGTAAAAGAAAATAAAGAAAATTAAAGAAAATAAAAATAAAGAAAATAAAAATAAAGAAAATAAAAATAAAGAAAATAAAAATAAAGAAAATAAAAATAAAGAAAATAAAAATAAAGAAAATAAAAATAAAGAAAATAAAAATAAAGAAAATAAAAATAAAGAAAATAAAAATAAAGAAAATAAAAATAAAGAAAATAAAAATAAAGAAAATAAAAATAAAGAAAATAAAAATAAAGAAAATAAAAATAAAATAAAATAAAGGTAGTCCTCTATTTAGGACCACAATTGAGCCCAACATTTCTGTTGCTAAGAGAGGCAATTGTTAAATTAGGTTTGCCCCATTTTAGCAATAGCAATAGCAGTTAGACTTATATACTGCTTCATAGGGCTTTCAGCCCTCTCTAAGCGGTTTACAGAGTCAGCATATCACCCCCACAGTCTGGGTCCTCATTTCACCCACCTTGGAAAGATGGAAGGCTGAGTCAACCTTGAGCCGGTGAGATTTGAACAGCCGAACTGCTGAACTGCAGTCAGCTGAAGTAGCCTGCAGTGCTGCATTTAACCACTGCGCCACCTCGGCTCCTTATAACCTTTCTTACCACAATTGTTAAGTGAATCCCTGCATTGATAAGTTAGTAACCCAGTTGTTAAGTGAATCTGACTTCCACATTGACTTTGCTTGTCAGAAGGTCTCAAAAGATGACCTCATGACCTTGGGACACAACAATGGTCATAAACATGAACCAGTTGCCAAATGTCTGAATTTTGATCACATGGGGATGCTGCAAAGGTCGTAAATATGAAAAATGGCCTTACACTTTTCAGTGCTGTTGTAATTTTGGACGGTCACTATATGACCGTTTTTAAAGTTTTTAATGGCTTTTGTGGTCAGTTTGTGGTTGTTTTTGTATTGTGAGGGGGGGGAGCCACATTCCTCCCCAAAGATTGCCTTCAATTGTACTCCAAGTAATTAAAAAACAAAACCGTTTCATCGTCAACATTTCATGAGATTTTTCCATTCTAGTACAGTAGTCCTCATTTAATGACTGCCTCATTTAGCAACCATCTCAGTTATGATGGTGGTAAAAAAGTAACCTTACATGTATGGCCTTTGCAGTCCTGTAAAGCAGAGGAAGGCTGAAGTAAGATCATAAGAACAGTGGCTAGAAAATCAGGAAGTCCAGATAGTTCAAATGAATATAAAGGTTTATTGCAAGCTCATGTTCTCTACAGGAATCTGAACTACTAACAGTCAAAGCAAACTGGCGGTAAATAAAAGTCAGTGGAATTCAAGGTAGGCTGGACCAAGATCTCTTGTGTACGTAAAGGGACTTGAGACTGATGACATGTTTGACCCCTCCCTTGGACTCAGCCTGGCCATCTCCTACAGCAGCAGTTTCACTTAGCAACCACTTTGCTTAATGACCAAATTGCTGGTCCTAACTGTGGTTGCTAAATGAAAACTACCCATATGAGAAGGCAGGAAGGCAGGAAGGCAGGAAGGCAGGAAGGCAGGAAGGCAGGAAGGCAGGAAGGCTGTGGGGTATTGCAAGAGAACACACATTGTGAAACGCTGATACTATTGGTATAAAGGTAAAGGTTCCCCTCGCACATATGTAATAGACATTCGCCTCTCTAGAGGGCGGTGCTCATCTCCGTTTCAAAGGCGAAGTGCCAGCGCTGTCTGAAGACGTCTCCGTGGTCCTGTGGCCGGCATGACTAAACACCGAAGGCACACAGAACGCTGTTACCTTCCCACCAAAGGCGGTTTCTATTTTTCTACTTGCATTTTTACATGCTTTCAAACTGCTAGGTTGGCAGAAGCTGGGACAAGTAACGGGAGCTCACTCCGTTATGCGGTGCTAGGGATTCCAACCGCTGAACTGCCGACCTTTCTGATCAACAAGTTCAGCGTCTTAGCCACTTAGCCACCGCATCCCACACTATTGGTGTATAAAGTTCATTGGTATACAAAATTCATTATAAACCCAAACATGAACTTTGGCTGAAAAAGAATTAATTAAAAATTATCACAGAACTAGGACTGCTAGTTATATTACTCAGCATTGAGTGAAGAAAAAGCATTCTGCAGGTATTTGGGAGACTCACTGGGATTCTTTGATTAGCCCTTTAGTTATTCCTTGCTTGGTATATAACTCACCAGCTATGAAACTGAGTGCACTTCAAATGACTTTAGAAACGTTTTTGCAGGAACTACAAAACTGTTTATCACATTCATTCCTTGATAGGAAGGAAAGTGGAAGATGGACGCAGCAATATTGTCCCAAGGGCTTTGTCATCCTTCCTGTTAAAACACATGCCTGCTTATGATTATTCCGAGCAAAAGTATTTTGGTTCTATACTTTCCAAAGACTTTAATATAACTCATCAAAGCTAACTATTTGTTCTTTTTTATCAATGGAATAAATAGCAAAAGAACAATTAAAACATTGATTTTAGAAAGTTACAAATGAACAAAGGATCCAGAAAAATTTGAAGTAAAACTGTGGGATTAATAATAATGATTTAAAAAAAAAAGATAAAACTTTAACAGCTGAACACTAGAGGGAACTAAAGATTATAATTAAATTAGAAGAACATTCAAACTCAACTCACAATTATAGAATGAAGCAAAATATTTTAAAATTAGACATACTGTGCCTTTGATGAGATGGATGGCATATATGTTAAATAAATAAACATTGATGGATGTTTTGAACAATGAACCTAGAAGTTAATTTCCAGAGTGTCTGACTCTTAGACAGACCATGTTTCAAAGATGCTATGAAAGAGGAACAAGTTTTACCTATCAAGTGAAATTGATTTGAAAGTAGACTTACATGACAGGCTACAAGAATGACATGGAAAAAGATGTTACACTGGACATAAAAAAGAAACATTTGATGTCTTAATTAAAAGGCTTGTACAAATAAGATACCAAAAGAGTGACCTGGGCAATTTTCTGTTACTGGATTTACAAAAGAAGCTTGTTAACATTTTGAAGAATTTTTTTGAGAAAGAACAAAGAAAATTAGGAAAAAAAGATCAAGTTAGGGAAATTATTTGAAGGGATTAAAGATCAAGATTGTTCAACATAAAAGGAAGGAATATAGAGTTGGTTTATTTGATCAAAATTAAAATAAGAATGCTATTATATCTGATAACTCTTGACAGAATTTTGCTGACCTCAGGATGGAAATGACAAATTTTTAAGGATTTGTTGTTCATAGATAAAATGTAGGATATGGGAAGAACAGATATTCTGTTGTATTTTAAGAGAAGACAAAATACATTATTAAAATTATTTAAACAGGTGGTCCTTATGACCACAATTGAGCCCAAAATTTCTGTTGTTGAGAGACACAGTTGTTACATTAGTTTTGTCCCATTTTATGACCTTTCTTACCACGATTGTTAAGTGAATCACTGCAATTGTTAAGTTAGTAACTGTTAAGTAAGCTCCCTGTTGGGAGAGCGAGTACGTTCAGCGAAGCGTTGTGAAAGTTTTGTTGGAGAACACACAAACCAGCATACAGAGACACTGCAGTTTAAATAGGCTTTTACTTTCGTGGAAATAGAGGTATCAGAGTCCATCAAACAGTCCAAGTCATACACGGATAAGACAGTCAGTCATCAATGTCTTTTAGTTAAGGGATAATCCAAATAACATAGTCCAGTTTCATATAATCAATCTGGTACTCAAAGTTTGCTAACAGTTGCAAAACTTACAATAGCTCACGCCATTTTCTAACAGCCAGCTTCCAAAACACTCAGATCAGATCAGCCCAGCATCTAACAAACAGAGAGCTAACTGTCATTCTGGCTCCCTCTTATGGCCGATTGAGGAAAAACAGCAACCAATCACATTTTACAGTATGATTTAAAGAAACAGGTACAACATTGTTACATGATTTATATATTGCCAACCCAACTGTTAGATTATATTCCTAACAATAACACAATTGTTAAATGAATCTGACTTCCCCATTAACTCGTCAGAAGGTTACAAAAGGTGATCGTTTGTTTCCTGGGATACTGCAACCATCATAAATATGAGCTAGTTGTCAAGGGTCCAAATTTTGATCATACAATGGGATGCTGCAACGATCATAAGTGTGAAAAACGGTCATAGGTCACCTTTTTCAGTGCCGTTGTAACTTTGAATGGTCACTAAACAAATGGCAGTAAGTTGAGGACTATTTGTGCTTATTGCGATCAAGTGGGAAGTCCCTTCTTTATATATTTCTTTCATTTTCATTATTATTTTTCTTCTATTCTTCTATTATTTTTCTTCTAGTGAGCCGAGGTGGCGCAGTGGTTAGGGGTGCAGTACTGCAGGCCACTTTAGCTGACTGTTATCTGCAGTTCAGCGGTTCAAATCTCACCGGCTCAAGGTCGACTCAGCCTTCCATCCTTCCGAGGTGGGTGAAATGAGGACCCGGACTGTGGGGGCAAGTTGCTGACTCAATTTGCTAAAAAAATTGTAAACCGCTTAGAGATGGCTGAAAGCCCTATGAAGCGGTATATAAGTCTAATAAATAAATAAATAAATAAATATTTTTCTCTTCTTTTTAATTTACATTAGCTTTTATTGTTGCAATTGCAATCTTTAACAAACTTACTATTAAAAGGGTTAATAAAATAAAACCACTTTAGAGTATAAAATATTTGTGGAAAGAAGTAACTGCTGTACAATAGCTGCCCTGTTACTCCCAGAAACGCACTGCTACTCGTATGCCACACCGCTGTTTCTGTTCTCAACAGCTGCAGTGGGAGGTGCTAGTCAAATTGAGCTTTATTAGCCAAGAAATCAGCAAGAGTTCAGAGATGGTACCACCCTGCCAGGGTCTTCAAAAAATCCCCAACCACTGAATACAATGGTTGGCACCAATGGTGAAATCTATTTTTTTTTTTTTTTGCCCACTGGTTCTGTGGGCGTGGCTTGGTGGGGGTGTCATGTGATTGGGTGGGCGTGGCCAACTTTTCTTCACTTTTTAAAGCAATTTTTTTCCTGCCAATTCAGCAGGGGTGTGTGTGTGAAAGGTTCTGAGGATTGCGCAGCTCACGGCTGATCCGTGCAATCCTCAGAAGCCTTCACACACCCCCACACACTTTTAAAAGCATTTTTTTTCCTGCTGGTTTGGGCAAATAGGCAGGAAAAAGTGCTTTTAAAAAGCAAAAAAAAAAACAACAGCTTCCGATGATTGCGTGGGTTTTTTTTACTACCAGTTCGGCCGAACTGGGACAAACTGGGAGGATTCCACCCCTGGTTGGCACTAGGTGTGTATAGTACACTTATAATTTATTCCTAAATGCTGCTCATCCTTTGGATTCTGACTATCCCTGGCCAGCATGGCCAACAATCATACTGGGTAGAATTTTTTGTTTTTTAGAGAATAGATTGGACATTTGTGGAAGGCATCCGACACAGTAGAAGACAGACAATTGGTAGTTTCACAGCCTGTTATTTATTTATACATGCTATTTATTTATACATTTCCTCACTTCCTGTGTTTTCATTCTCAGAAAGACCCCAAAGCCGAATAGTTGAGCGTGTACCAAGTGGCTTTGCTGATGTCCCTCAGGGCCACCAGTAGCCACACATCGCAGCTGTCATCACAATTTTCAAAGCAGTTTCACATCAATGGCATTCTGACACGAGCAGAAGGAAGAACAAAATCTCTCTTGGAAGCAGCATGACCATTTTAATCCTGTCCAAGAAAAAGGGGATGGGGAAGGAAGGATCATTTTTCTAAATGTCTTCAGTGCCTCTGCGCTGGTTGTAACTGGATGCGGGACATCGGCCACTGTATGCTAGTTTGCAAAGTGGTCCTAAAAAACATTCTTACATAGCATTCTTAAATTCCTTATTTTCCACCAGTAAACTGGCTGGTTATGAAGTCAGCCTGAAAATTTAAGAAAGAATGAAGAATAAAATCAGAATATATGACATTCTTTGAGTGTTTAATGCAGTGGTTCACAACATGCGCTCCATGCCCCACAGGGGGAGCAATTTGATTTTTAATGGGGGCAATTTGAATCTTGGTTAAACCAAATTAATGGCCTTTTAGGCTTTGTCCGCACGAGTAGAGTTCACTTTTTGAGTAAACAAAGAATTACAGGCTGGGGAGGGGGGGGGCATCAGGATTTTAAGTGGGGCATGGCCAAAAAAACCTTTGGGAACCACTGGTTTAATGCATTTAGGAAGACCTGTAAGGAGTCCTTGTGTTAAAATTTGAAGTATATTACTCTAGCTGAAGATGTGAATGCATACAATGATATTGTCACTGGCTGACAATCCAAATGGTTTGCAGTGAATGTTAGATAGCCTGTATAATGCAATAATTTATCACTTCGTTAATGAGTCAAAGACCAAATAGTCATGTTTGACAGGGAAAACAGAGTTCTTTTATTTTTTTGAAAATTTTTATTTTTGCATAAACACAACACAAAGAATCCTTGTTCTTTACATACTATAGAAAGTGTGTCAATTGGTTACAAAATGCTTTTGTTCATCTCTTCCACAGTCATCACCTATAATTCATATCAAATCATATATTTTAAATCAAATTATATTTATAGATATTACTATCATCATACCTCAATTTTAATTTGACTATAATTGTTTTAACGTCCTTTTGCATAGAATATTCCAAAGTTTAAAACATAACCACATAATGGCATTTCTTTAGCTATTTCCAATATCATCCAATAATATTAAATCCTTCTGACCTATTCTAAATAAAAATCAATTATATTTAATAACCAAGTTTCTAGTCCTCCTTTCCAAATCAGTTTACTATTTATACCCAATTTTCTTTTATTAAGCATATATATATATATATATATATATATATATATATATATATATATGTTATTATCATTATCATTATCAATCATTTATTTGACTGTCCATTATCATAACATTTTTTGACCTAATACTCAAAATTTAACTAGATTTAATTTAATTTTTTATTATTAGCTTTTATGTAATAACAAAATTTCTAATCTTCCTTTCATAGTCACCATTTACCATTCATATCCAATTATGCTTATCAAACCACTACATATGTATACATTATTATCATTATCAATTATTTATTTAACCATATCCATTATCACTTCATTTTTTACATAATGCTCTAAATTTAACTAAATTTAACTAATTTTTTGTTATAAGCTTTCATATATCAACCTGTCTTTCCAGTAATAATGCAATGTTATGTCTTTTGCTATTTGTGGAATTAATCTTCTGATTATTTCCTTGATAATATTTGTGCGGACTTCTCTTCGCAGCTCATTGCTTGTTGCATCTCTTACATAATCTCGATACCCTCCATCTGTTTCTTTAATCAGCATATCCTTGGTCATCATGCTTCTGATAAGATTTCTCTCCTTAAATCCATCAATTCTTCCCTTTTTCCTTCTTCTATACCTTGCCATCTGGGGTAGAGTTCCTGACCTTCTAGCTCCCCTTTCCATATTCCACTCTCTCCATTTCCAACCACACTCCATTCACCGTAGATGTCAACAAATTTCTTGTCTTTGTGCTCGTTTTTCTATTCCATTTTTAGGACTCTAACCTCCACTTTTTCCAATTGAAATTCTCCATCATGTTTTGCTGTTATATGCTCTATGTTTTCCAGTTTCTCCTCAATTCTCTCTGATACTTCTAACAATTTTTGAATTTCAAACATTATCTCTTGCAATATTAAAGTTCCTTTTTGATGTTGATATTGTGCCATTCCTTCAACTGGTAAACACTGCCACTCTGGCTTTCAAAGCTTTTTATTAGATTAACTACAAATTCATTTATAATCTCTCACAATAAGACCTTTTTTCACTTTTCTCCAGCTGGCAATAAGGTTCAAAAGAACACCTGCATAAACACTCCGTGCTCTTCTTATCACTCTCTATAAACAAGCTGCAAGGTCTTAAAGCGCAAAATCGAAATGATCAAAGAGAGAAGTAAAAGTACAATGTTTCCAAGGCTCAAACCTCCAGCCTCCAAGAGGCAGTGTTGCTTCCTTTCCCCCTAATGTTACAAGCCTCTTTGTACTCCTTTTGTATCTTTTTTGTATTCCAGGTTTAAAAGAAATAAAATTCTTAAATGAGGCAAAATAGAAAAAAGGAAAAAAAACTCATATAGAAATGAAGGTTACAAGGTTACAAAAATAAAAAAGTAGAAGAAAAACTAGTCCATTCACTTTAAAAAGCTTTGCGCAAATTCCATCCATAAAATAGCATTTAAAAAGAAAGATAACACACTGACCAATGCAATCCAATGTAGCTTAATTTCACCGCTTATTTCTTCTGTTCTCAAATTTAATTTAGCTTTAAGGTTTTTTTGAGCAGTCTCTTTTAAAACAGTAAAATTTCCTCACCAGCTGTACACACTTTCTCTTTCTGTTTCCTTCCATTCTGGAGCTGTCCCAACTTCATCAGCTTGTGTCGCTGGCTAGAAGAACTTCTCTTGGATCAATCAGGGACTTTGCAGGGTCCCTGAGATCAGCAAGATGTAGTCTTCCCGATCATCATCTCTGTGGAACGGTTTGGGTCCATACGGACTGTCCAGTGGCAAAAGTATCGACTGCGATCTCGGGACTTCGAGTTCGCAGGTCATGTCGTCGCGACGTCAGTTCCTCCTCTCCGGGAAAACAGAATTCTTGACTACACATTACATACAGATGGTAAAAATGTCACACAGTAAAATACTTATAGGAATCCATTTTCTTAAATGACCAGGAAGAAATATGTAAAGGTAATTAAGTAATACAGAGAGAGTGAATGGAGATCAAATTATGAATCATGTTGGCATCAGTTAAATTTAGCTGTCTTCCTTTCTTTTTCTTATCTCTTAATTTCTTCATATTATTATTTCTTACTCTTTTTTAGGGGTGAAATCCACTTACCTTTGCTACTGGCTTGGTGCACAGAAATCCTGCTTTCTAGCTAATATAAATCGTGTGTCACAGCTGATCATCGGAAAAACCAGTTTGCCCAAACCGGTTTCATTTTTTTTACTACAAGTTTGGGCAAACCAGTATCATTTTTACTACCGGTTCGGGCGAACTGGTTCAAAACAGTAACATTTCACCCCTGCTCCTTTTCTTATGTTTGGCGTAACTCTGTTTACTCTGAAGGGAAGTATGTATGTAGCCTTAAATATATCATTAAAAAGGAAGAAAATGTGCATCCTGAGGTGGCATAGTTTGGGGGGCAGAAAAAAAGGGGGGCAGCTCTACAGGCAACAGAATTAGGTGTTGCCCACATCTTGAATATTACAAGTCACACTCATGAGATGGGCAGCTGTCTAAATTTGATAGATAAAAAATTATATGTATTTTCGTCATAATCCTAAAACACAAGATAGCAATGATGCTAATGATACCCTAAAACTTACGTACAGTACCCTGTTTCCCCTAAATTAAGACATCCCTGAATAATAAGCCCAACTGGGCTTTTGAGCGCATGTGCTAAAATAAGCCCTCCCTGAAAATATTGCAACACAGCAGCAGCCATGAGGTGACCACGCTCGCCGCCTCCTGCACCTCAAGAATAATAAGACCTCTCCGAAAATAAGGCCAAGTACTTATTGGGGGGGGGTGTCAAAAGAAAATAAGACCCTGTCTTATTTTCGGGAAAACATGGTACTTTAGAAGCAGAGGAGGAGGAGGAATGCTTTCCTAAAAGCATTCCTTGGAGAAGGCTTTGCACTGCGATTTTGAAAACTTTCTCAAGGTGTCAGAGAAAATGGAAAAGCGAAGGAGGCAATCCAAGTTCAGAGTCTGGCTGGCAGGAGACCACAGCTGGGGGGAAAAAAACATCAAAGGAGCAGGCCAACGCTACAGCCCCTGGAAGCTGCCACCTCAGAGCATCTTTTGTGCTTCACTTTGGAGAAATGAGACAGACTTCAAACCCGGCCATTTTCTTTAATGAAATTGTTACCTTGGCAACCACCTTGTCACATTAGGGCAACGCAGTGATTCCAGTGGAAGTCTGAAGAGCTGAGCTAAGGGAAGAAGCAGTCAAATTAACAGGTGGGAGGACAAACAAACATAATAAAAGTTTAGGAAATCAGCCAGATGCTTGGTGGCATGGCTGGCAAGTTCCTCACTCAAATCTTCCTAATCATTTCCCCCAAAAAATCCAGGGGGAAATTGGATCTTTTGACTCCCTTGCTGCCAGTGGTGGGTTGCAAATATTTTTACTACTGGTTCGGGCACGCTCCCATACATGCTCAGGTGCAATGCTTCTGCACATGTGCAGAAGTATCCGGGTGGGTGGGCGGGGCCTTCCGCCATCCCTCCTACCTGTGCCGAACCGGTACAAACCCCCCACTGCTCACTACTGCTTGGGCCTTTCAAGAGGTGGCAGGAGAAATTAACTGCTCCCCCATACACTGCATTTTTTGATCTCAATAGCATGCTTCCTCTGCCTCTATTCTGATGATGCAACCAAGAAAGGAGAGGGAGGCAGGATTCCCAGGTGAGTGACGTCCCCTTCAGTGTTGCTGCTCCCTTGTCCCAAAGCTGCTTTTGGCTGAGCTCACACAATACACCAAATAGAGTTGGTTCCATTTTTGATGTATTGATTTGTTTGATTTGTATCATAGCCAATCACGCCTAAAGTACATCTTCCTCCCCCTGTGCCAGAGTGCCCACAGAAAAGAAATGACAATAAATCTTCTCTTCTCATCTCATCTGGTGGGAGTGGTGGGTTCCAGATCCCGTTCCAACCGGTACGGTTGAAATGGGCCCGGCGGCGTCCACATGGGCACACACAGCGTGCACACACACGTGCACAGTGCGTGCATGCATCTTACCGCCTCCGTGAGCCTCTGAGACATTCCAGCTGCTCAGTGGAGCATCGCGCAGGCGCTGTACATGCCATGCGTGTGCTTGGAAGTGCGGAAGCCTTAAAAGACAGGTAAGGAGCACGGGCGGACAGGAGCACCGTACTGGAATGGTATCCGGTGCTCCGGGCAGACACTGGTACACCCATACCAGGCCGTACCGCCTGCAATCTACCACTGCATCTCATCTATCTTAAATAGCTCTGGCCAAATGTAACAGGCAGGGAGAATAACCTTGGGAGGCAGGGTGAGGCTGAGAGCCACAGTCTTGATAAAGGTCAGATAAACAATATCTCATACCGCAGAAGGGAAAAGGGTGTGGGAAGAGTCTCAGAAGGACCCTCTGTAGTTCTCTGGAAGGTAAAGGCAAGAAGGAAGAGAAGTGCTTTCAGACTTCCACAATTCTGTTACTGTAACCTTACAATACTGTAGAGTTTGTTAGTACTCGTGGTTATGGTTTCTGTTCTATCTGGGAGAACTCGGGTGGAGGGAAGGACTGAGGTGAGCCAGATCTCTTAATGCTAACAGTTTATTGCTAACAGGTAACGTCAACACAGCACTTCACTACACGCACGTCTCAGCTAACGGCAACGCTGAGACCCTGCTTGACAGCTCTTTAGATATGCCGGCTGTCAAGCAGGAACCGAGTATGGCACACTCTAGTGGAACCAGGAAACAGCCATACACAACAGTTTCATGTCTACCTCAAGGGGCTCCCAGTGGCCCTCAACTGTTTAGCTTAGCATGTGCTTTGTAAATGGTAGGTTCTGGAAACCCAGCCAATTGTGGGTTTCGGAATTCAAGTCAAACCATGAGTTAGAGTAATGTGCAGAGCCACACATAAAATGTTTAAAAGATGTCAGGCTATCTGATAGCAGAACTCCCATATCTAGGGTTACCAGAGATCTAATCAGCCAATGGACCTGTGGTGGGATTCAATTTTTTTTTTACTGCCGGTTCTGTGGATGTGGCTTGGTGGGCGTGGCAGGGGAAGGATACTGTAAAATCTCCATTCCCTCCCCACTCCAGTGGAAGGTTACTTCAAAATCCCCATTTCCTCCCAATCAGCTGGGATCCGGGAGGCAGAGAATAGATGGGGGCAGAGTCAGTCAGAGGTGGCATTTACTGGTTCTCCGAACTATTCAAAATTTCCACTACCGGTTCTCCAGAACTGGTCAGAACCTGCTGAATACCACCTCTGCAATGGACCTGTAGGAGATAACTAGGTTGATCCTGAGGGAGGGGTCAGATGGATTAAGATCTAAGTCCAGCCCACCTTCAATTCTGTTGAGTCTTATCTGCTGCCAATTTACTTTGACTGTTAGTAGTTTAGATTGTAGCAGATAGCATTAGCTTATAATAATCCTATATTCATTTTAACTCTCTGGGCTCCTGATTTTTCTGCGCTTGACATGACTATTTGAAAAAGAAGAGAAATGGGGGGAACACACCAATTGTTTAATATTTGTATTTACGTTCATTGGTGTAATGGTATATGAGAATGACCTTGGCAGATTGGGGGAGGGAAGCTGCTGCTTAGGGAATGGTTAGATAAGAAAGGACATAACCTACCACAGCTGCATAATGGGTAGATAAAGAAGCTCAGACAGGATATCCTAAGTTAGGCTGGAAAGGAGCTGGTGGGAAAATTGTACTTTCAGACTTGCAAAATTCTGTACAGGTAGCCGTGCAAGTAATGGTAATATAAAAGTAAAGTAATAGTAAAGTAAATAGTAAAGTAATATTAGCTCATCTGATCATGTTGCCTGCCTGACAATTGGAAAGGATGAGATTGCAAGTGAATAAGCCAGCACACAATCTTGAGACAAGTGGTTTGAGCTGGTTAGGAGGCTAAAGATCTTCAGCATGTAAATGATTAAAAAGTCTTGTCAATTTCAAGCGAAGTTAGTTAACTTGCAGTTAGCACTTGTTTAGGGAAGTGGGGAGAAAGGCTGCTGCTCAGTTGGGTATAGTATTCAAAAAGCCAGAGAATATTTTATTTTAAGGTATGCCTGCTGGACAGAGGACATGAGAACCAAAAGGAGGACCTGTCCTCCTTTTGCGAGACATCTGGTAGTCCTACCTATATCATGTCTATTTTTGTTCTCAGGTTGGCAAGGCAAGAAAGGGGCCTGGAACTATGCCACCTACGGTCTGACCTAAGCATTGTATACAAAATTGTCTGCTAGAATGTCCTACCTGTCAATGACTACTTCAGCTTCAACCTCAATAATACACAGACAAACAATAGATACAAACTCAAGGTAAAGAGCTCCCAATTTGATTGCAGAAAATACGACTTCAGCAACAGAGTAGTCAACGCCTCGAATGCTCTACCTGACTCCATTGTTACATCCTCAAACCCTCATATCTTCAACCTCAAACTGTCTACCGTGAACCTCACCCCATTGCTAAGAGATCCGTAAAGGGGGCATGCATAAGCGCACCAGTGTCAGAGGTGGGTTCCTACCGGTTTGGCCCAGTTCGGCTGAGTAGGTCCACACACCCGAACCAGTTCTATTGTTGGTGGCGCCATCTTGATTTTTGGTTCTGCGCATGAATAGCAATAGCAATAGCAGTTAGACTTATCTACCACTTCATAGGGCTTTCAGCCCTCTCTAAGCGGTTTACAGAGTCAGCATATTTCCCCCAACAATCCGGGTCCTCATTTTACCCACCTCGGAAGGATGGAAGGCTGAGTCAACCCTGAGCCGGTGAGATTTGAACAGCCAAACTGCAGAACGGCAGTCAGCTGAAGTAGCCTGCAGTGCTGCATTTAACCACTACGCCACCTCGGCTCATGAACAGAACAATCTCCATTGTGGAAATGTACTCCCCCCCTTTTTCTAACATTCTGTGCATGAGGTGTAAATGCGCACGTATTTTAAAAAAATTGTACACCGAACCAACAGTAATGCCGGTAGCAACCCACCCCTGTCCAGGGTGCCTTCCATCCCTGTCCTACTGTCCCCATTTATTTGTACTCATTTCCTTTGTTCATGTCCATGTTTATACTTATGCCTGTTATCTTGTACATGTTTGACAAACTAAACAAAAACATCATTAAAAAAGTACTTGACTCCTCCGAGTCCGACAGCCTTGCTCTATTAGCACTAAGGCTCCATATTTTTTTTTTGGGGGGGGGAGGAGAGGACTCTGCTCAGTGGTAGCGCTTGGGTTAAACCCTGAAAAAATCCTAGAAAACTGAATAGGCCAAAAGAAGGCAAGAAAGAGAGTAACCATTTGGAAACACAGGGGGCAGCCATGATCAATGTGCTTTTTCTTCCCCTGAAGGTCTCCCTGTGGGCTCTGGAGGATCCATTATGAAAGAAGGTGGGAGACTTTTCCCCAGAACCCTTGTTTACAGGAGACTTTGGAACCCTTGGTGGGAAGAGATTTTTCATTCTTTTCCAAAAACATGTTAGCCCCGATAAGGTCCCTTCATCTCGGCTCTTTATTTGAACCAGGGCCTTCACAATAGAAGGGAAGGCTGCCAACTTTCCTTTGTGAAGGTCAGCTGGATGGAGAATGCAGGCTGGTCTAATGCAGTGCTTCTCAACCTTGGCAGCTTTAATCTTTAAAATCACGTGAAATATAAGTACTGCTTTGTAAAGACTTAATAAGGCCACACCTGGAATACGGCATCCAGTTTTGGTCACCACATTACAAAAAAAAGATGTTAGGACTTTGGAAAAAGTGCAGAGAAGGGCAACTAAGAGGATTAAAAACTGGAGAGTAAAACATAAGAAGAACGGTTGCAGGACTTGAGTTTGGCTAGTCTAGAGAAAAAAAGGACTAGGAGGGGCATGATCTGTGGTGGCATTCAGCCGGTTCGGACTGGTTCAGGTGAACCAGTAGTGGCGACCTGCAGGTGGGCTGACCACTCGCCCCGGCACTATGCTGTTCTTTTTAGCCACATTTTCTAAGATGCATGCATGTGTGCAAGCTGTGCGCATGAGCAAAGCACATGCGTGGAAAGCCGTGCGCATGCATGCTTGCTCACATTTTCAGTGTGCAGCAAACCAGTGGTAATATTATGTGAAACCCACCTCTGGATATGATAGCAGTATTCCAATATTTGAGAGGCTGCCACAAAGAGGAGGGAGGCAATTTAGAGCCGAGGTGGCGCAGTGGTTAAATGCAGCACAGCAGACGACTTCAGCTGACTGCAGTTCTGCAGTTTGGCTGTTCAAATCTCACCGGCTCAGGGTTGACTCAGCCTTCCATCCTTCCGAGGTGGGTAAAATGAGGACCCGGATTGTTGTTGGGGGCAATATGCTGACTCTGTAAACCGCTTAGAGAGGGCTGAAAGCCCTATGAAGCGGTATATAAGTCTAACTGCTAACTGCTAATTTATTATCCAATGCATCTGAGGACAGAACAAGAAACAATGGATGGGAACTAATCAAGGAGAGAAGCAACCTGGAATTAAGGAGAAACTTCCTAACAGTGAAGACAATTAACCAGTGAACTAGCTTGCCATCAGAAGTTGCGGGGCTTCATCTTGGGAGCCACGGTGGTGCAGTGGTTAGAGTGTAGACTGCAGGCTACTTCTGTTGACTGCCAGCTACCTGCAATTTGGCACTTCAAATACCACCAGGCTCAAGGTTGACTCAGCCTTCCATCCTTCCGAGGTGGGTAAAATGAGAACTCAAATTGTTGGGGACAATAGGCTGCATATACAGAGTTTATATACCTCTCTAAGCAGTTTACAAACTGCTTAGAGAGGGCTGTAACACACTGTAAAGTGATACATAAACATTTCCTCTCCCTGTTCACGATCCTATTCACATAGAAGGGTTGGAGGAGAGTTGGGAGATCATTTAGACCCACCATTTCCCCCGAGCTGGAATCCTATCATTGCATCCCTGACAAATGGTTTCCGAGCCTCTATTTAAGGACCTCCAGCAAAGAATAGGCCTTCAGCTCTTGGGGCAGCTCCACTGCTAAGCTATTCTTAATGTCAGGAACCATTTTCTGGTATTTGTTTTTGTGCAACCTACTTCCATGGCATTTGAACCCTTTGTTTCTTGCCTTGTATTGGAAAACAGTTCTGTCCCACCTTCTGCATGACAACCGTTTTTGATCAGACGTGGTATTCAGCAGGTTCTGTCCAGTTCTGGAGAACCAGTAGCGGAAATTTTAAGTAGTTTGGAGAACCAGTAAATACCACCTCTGGCTGGCCTCGCCCCCATCTATTCTCTGTCTCCCGAGTCCCAGCTGATCAGGAGGGAATGGGGATTTTGTAGTAACCTTCCTTTGGAGTGGGGATGAAATGGGAATTTTGCAGTATCCTTCCCTTGCCAAGCCCACCAAGCCATGCCCACAGAACTGGTAGTAATTTTTTTTTGAATCCCATCACTGGACTTTCGATACTTGAAGAGAGCTATCATAATTTCTCTCTGCAGGCTAAACATACCCAACACTGTCAATTATTAGCAGCCTGGCTGGGGAATTGTGGGAGTTGAAGTCCAAGTGGCCACGGCTGAAAAACACTGCTTATCTGTTTTACCTTCCATCCAGAGCATTTTACCATCTTACTGGCTCTCTTCCGGACACATTTTTGATCTCAGTATCCCTTCCTAAGTGCCCAGAACAGCCCACATGCAGAAGAGAGAGGAACTGGATCTTCTGAATAGATTGAGAAGTTGCCTTCTGGAATGTGAAATCTTGAGCATATCCCAAAGTAGAAGAGACTTTGTTTACTGTCGGGCAGGGGTGGGATTCTACCGGTTCGAACTGGTAGCTCCAACGATCAGCTGGGATTGAAACACTTCGCTCCGACGATCAGGTGGCCCCGCCTGCCCCTGCGATATACCGACCTTTATCTTCTCAGCTGATTTGCGCAGCAGAGCAGATTGCTGCCTCTCAGCTGTGTTATTCCCCAGCAGTAACGCGGAAGGTACGTTTTCTTAAAACTGTGCATGCGTGCAAAGCGCCCAATCACTGAACCGGTTGTTAAACTGGCAGGATCCCACCACTGCTGCCGGGGGTGGGTGAGAACTGAACTGAATGGGAAAAGATATCTAGAGCAGGGACACCTGTTTGCATGTGTGAGAGTCAAATTTTCAAGATGTGGGCACATCAAGATACAAGCCTCACCTCTTCTATATATGTGGAATGACTGCATGAACCAGAAGGGTGGGGGAAAGTTCCTGTCCCAACCAGCAGATTTTGACCCCCTCTTCAGTCATTTTTAGATGCAGCAATAGAGTTTAAGTTTCAACATTGACATTAAATCTCTGTGTGTGTGTTAGACAAAAATGTCTTGGCACACTGCTTGGAAATTATTGCCCTTATCTAAAAAAACAATTTGACACCTACAGGATATTGCTGGATGCTTCAGCTTTCCACTTTGGTACATTTGCTCAACCCCTCCCCCCACTAACAAAACAACTCAAGGATCACCTAAACAAACCGTAAATCAATCAGAGCAAGCCCTTTCCACAGGAACTGGGCAGAACCGTCCAGCGGTCTGCGCATTATTCTGTAAGACTTGTTCAACAATGCAACCTTATTTTAAAGTCAGCTGGCCAGAACAAGTGTAAGCTTGCCTTGTATAGCATTGTTTTCTCAGAATATTTCCCTTTTTTGAACAGGAAGACCACAGTCCTTGATAGCACTCTTTGGAAAAGTCAGCCTTGCCAATATAACCACAAGGCCGTATTATCAGCAGTGGGGTAAATTTAGTCCAATTTTCTCTCATCTGGTGCTACTCAGTTGTGCTGAATTCCAAGACCCACAAGTTGATGTTCTTGATATGATTACTTTTCTCACCCAGATTCCAGTGCCTGCTCCTTTTTCTGTGTTTAGCAGAGGTGGTATTCAGCAGGTTCTGACCAGCGGAAATTTTGAGTAGTTCAGAGAACCGGTAAATACCACCCTTGACTGGCCCCACCCCCATCTATTCTCTGCCTCCCAAGTCACAGCTGATCTGTCAGAAATGGGGATTTTGCAGTAACCTTCCCCTGCCACACCCACCAAGCCAAACCTAGCAAGCTACACCCACAGAACCGGTAGTAAACAGTTCTGAATCCTACCACTGTTTAGTTATTGTCATTATTGCCTGATTTTGCTATTCACCACCAGTGTATTGCTCTATATTTCTTTCTCAGTAAAGCTGTTCAGCTAACAGATCAACATCCTTGTTTATTTCTACAGAAGGGCTGTACCAACCCAATACAGCCTACAATGCTTGGATAAAGCTATCCAACTGTGGGAAGAAATGTCCATCTGGTTGAGTTCCAATCGGGGAGGAAAGCACGGTAAATAAAATGGAGGCTGGAGGCTGATTGGAAAGAGGGTGCATTTATTGATGAAGCAGAACCATCAAGCACATGTGATTCTGGGCAACTGACAAAATGGAGTTGAGAGTGACGGGGTTTTATACCTCCTTTGGGCTTTGTATTTGAGCTTCCTGTTCCTGTGCAAGAACATGTCTTCTATTGGCTGTTGTCAGATTCCTATGGGGTTATGTAGGGGCCATAGCTGGCTCTATAGGCAAAAGAGGAAATGCAAATCCTAGGTATTTGTTTGAGCTCCCAGGTTTGGTTGAAGTTTAGACTGCTCTGAGATGGTGCAATGCAGGGGCTTGTGTTCTGAAAGGGTGTTGGGCAATTCCTATTGTGTCTTAACGGCTTTGTCTTGTGTTGCATCTTGAGTGATGGCTAATCCTACCATTCCACCTTTGTTCAGACTTTGCTTCAGGGAGTTTCAAACAGAGGTGGTATTCAGCCGGTTCGGACTGGTTCAGGCAAACCGGTAGCAGACATCACAGATGGGTCCACCCACCCACCCCGGCTCTATGCCATCCTATTTAGCCACATTTTTTTAGGCCAGGAGCACGCACGGAAGGTGCACACACAAGCAAAGCACATGTGTGGAAGGCTGGGCACATGCACGGAAGTTGTGTGCATGCACAGAGCGTGTGCCCAGGGTGAACCAGTGGTAAAAATAAGTGAAACCCACTGCTGGTTTCAAAATATCCTGCCTTAATGGATTACCAAATCTGCATTTCTAAAAGGTGGCCTCCTCAGTTTCTGCTTGGGGGCTGGTTTCTGAATAGGCTGACCCAATCTTTCTTAATGGGCACAAAATATCTGCTGGGGCTATTAAGAAAGACTGAGTCTGCTTCCTGCCATTTCTCATTTAGGGAAATACAATATTCTGCCTTTAAAAAAAACTATTCTTCAAAATATTTCATTCTTCGGGTGCTGACTTTCTATACAACATCAAGTTAGAAGTCACATATGTATACAAAACATAGCTCTTGTATCAATGCCCGTTGTAATCAGAATATTGGGATGTTGTGTACGCACAAGCCTGTCCATCAGGAAAACATTGGAAGTATGTGTATCTTTGTACAAGCTTTGTTGTAAAAAAAAAAAAAAATAGTGGAGTGAGGGAAGCCAGGACTCCAAGCTGGCCAGGGAATTCTGGGAATTGAAATTCCTAAAGTTGCCAAGTTTGAAAAAGAAAACAACAGTGTTCAGTGCATTTGTGGTTAGTGTAGTTTTCCAGATGTTCTTCTGGTCTTCAGAATTCCCAGCTCCAGTCACTATTACTAGGGGAGAAACTGGTAAAGGCTAGTCTGGTGCAGAAAGTTGGCATTGTACCAAGCAAATCAGGCAAGAGAATATTGGCTTTTCTCTACTTGCAAATACTTATTCCAATTTTAATTGTAGAGGCTGGGTGATAACTTTCCACAGCAGAGACTATTACGAAAACCCCATATTAAACCATCCTGAACATGCTATGCAATATTATTCCATATTTATTTGGGATTATTTATTTACATAGGATTTGTATAAAACTTTGGATTTGTATCAAGTGGGGGAAAATACACGCCAAATGGTCTGATTTTTTCTTTCTAAATTCAGGGAATTTTGATTCAAACCTAAATTAACTACAGAAACCTGCAGCATTCCCCGAGTCCTTCTCTTTTTAATCCTTTTCTGTAAGGTGCAATTTTTAAGTTTCTCTGGAGCCAAACTCAGTAGGCACTCTTAACTTTCTATCATAGAGACAGAACGAAAGAAAGGCAGTTTGACAAGACAATCCTGACAGCACTAAAGGCTTAGCCTTACAGCTACCCAGGAAGCACAAAAGCTCCCCCTAGTGCCAAATTGTATGTATTGCAGTATTCTATCTCAACCTAAAAGGTAAAGGTTCCCCTTGCACATATGTGCTAGTCGATTCCGACTCTAGGGGGCGGTGCTTATCTCTGTTTCAAAGCTGAAGATGTCTTCATGGTCATGTGACCAGCATGATGAAATGCCAAAGACGTACAGAATGCTTTTACCTTCCCACCAGATGTGGTTCCTATTTTTCTACTTGCATTTTTACGTGCTTTCAAACTGCTAGGTTGGCAGAAGCTGGGACAAGTAACGGGAGCTCACTTTGTTACGCGGGGCTAGGGATTGGAACCTCCGAGCTTGCATGCCCTCAGAGAGGGCTCTGCCTGCCACCAGTGGCACGTGTGCCATAAGTTCGCCATCCCAGTCTGAGAATTTTTTTTTTCCAGTTTACTCACATCTGATTCTCCAAGAATGCCTGGACAGATTCTTGGAGTTTTCTTGGCAAGAGTTTTTCAGAAGTGCTTTTGCCTGCTTGATCAGGGAGTTGAACTAGAAGACCTAAAAGAGTAAGGTTCTACATTTAGGCAAGAAAAACAAAATGCACAGGTACAGTATAGGTGGTACCTTGCTCAATAGAAGTAACTATCTTGGAGTCCTAGTGTACAACCATTTAAATATGAGCCAGCTGTGGGCAGCAGCTGCCAAAAAAGCCAACACAGTTCTAGGCTGCATAAACAGAGGGATAGAATATAGTTCTAGGCTGCATAAACAGAGGCATATAAATATAATAAAATCAAAAATCAGAATCAAGATCACGTGAAGTGTTAATACCACTTTATAAGGCCTTGGTAAGGCCACACTTGGAATACTGCATTCAGTTTTGATCGCCATGATGTAGAAAAGATGTGGAGACTCTGGAAAGAGTCCAGAGAAGAGCAACAAAGAGGATTGGGGGACTGGAGGCTAAAACATATGAAGAACGGTTGCAGGAATTGGGTATGTCTAGTTTAATGAAAAGAAGGACTAGGGGAGGCATGATAGCAGTGTTCCAATATCTCAAGGGTTGCCACAAAGAAGAGGGAGTCAAACTATTCTCTAAGGCACTTGAGTGTAGAACAAGAAGCAATGAGTGGAAACTAATCAAGGAGAGAAGCAACTTAGAACTGAGGAGAAATTTCCTGACAGTTAGAACATTTAATCAGTGGAACAGCTTGCCTCCAGAAGTTGTGAATGCTCCGACACTGGAAGTCTTTAAGAAGATGTTGGATAGCCATTTGTCTGAAACTGTATAGGGTTTCCTGCCTAGGCAGGGGGTTGGACTAGAAGACCTCCAAGGTCCCTTCCAACTCTGCTACTGTATTGTATTATATTGTATTAAAAGGTCCCTTTTTAGCTGTTATTTTGTTATACAAGCTTAAAAAACACACTCGAAAAGCCGCTTAATGCCTCCTAAAATTTCATTTTTTAAAATCTGTGCCTTGTGTTCACAGAAAACAGTGACAATAAAGGTTACCTTATCTTAAGGCCTCCCGTTCAACACATTCTATTTGCTGTTCCCTCTCCTGCAAATCTCAGCTGTATTTAGGGATCGGCCGCAAGAAAATCTAGTCAAGAGTTTAGTGTCTTGCTATCTCTCCCACATCTCTCTGCAAGATCAAGTGTGCCTGTCCGTGTTCCTTTGGCATGGACACGGAGGTTCAGGAGCGAGACTTTGCCAAATGTTATTCTGCACTCGGAATCCCAAGGGTCCTGAGCCCTGTGAAGCAGAAACGAATGAGCCCCTTTGCCAACTCATTTTGTTAAAAGCATGGCAAGAAGCAGTGGGAGTTTCACACGTGAGTGAGTCACCGCTCCCCATGCCAAGAAGAAACATTTTTCCCAGCAAGAAACAAAATGGGTCATCGGAGGTGAAATCACAGCCAGAAGAGGCCTCGAATTTGGCATCTAGACCAAAGTTCTTGTTGGGTTATCTATAAATGTCAAGGTTCCCCTCGCACATATGTGCTAGTCGTCCCGACTCTAGGGGGCGGTGCCCATCTCTGTTTCAAAGCCAAAGAGCCAGTGTTGTCCGAAGACGTCTCTGTGGTCATGTGGTTGGCATGACTCAATGCCGAAGGCGCACGGAACGCTGTTACCTTCCCACCAAAGGTGGACCCTATTTTTCTACTTGCATTTTTCACATGCTTTCGAACTGCTAGGTTGGCAGAAGCTGAGGGAAGTAAAGGGAGCTCACTCCGTTACACGGCGCTAGGGATTCGAACCACCGAACTGCTGACCTTTCTGATCGACAAGCTCAGTGTCTTAACCACTGAGCCATCACATCCCCCTTGGGTTATCTATACACATTAACAAAAGATACCAGAAGCATCATAGGTATAAAAAAAAGAGCATGAAAATACAAATATGACCATTGCAGAGCAGGTTTTTAAGAAGAAGGGAGGAGAAAATATATACTGGTGTGATATATAATGGTAAATAAAAATTCTCAAAGAGTGTTAGTTCTCTTGAAAGGTATGCACCTATGTTGTATGTATGTATGTATGTATGTATACATGTATGTATGTATGTATGTATGTATGTATATGTTTATTTGTTTTCAGGTTTACTTATATACAAATGCAATATAGCGCAAATAGAGTTTGGTGTGGTAGTTATGGTATCAGGCTAGAAAACAGAAGACTATGAGTTCTACTCCTGCCTTAGACACAAAGCCATCTAGGTGACCTTGAGCCAGTCGCTTTCTCTTAGGCTTATGAAGGATGCAATGGCAAACCACTTCTGAAAAAAACTTGTCAGGAGCAGTTTCAAAGAATTGGATCATCATTGTGTAGGAAGTCAGCACACACATCCGCACATACCCCCAGGGGTGGGTTCCTGCCTGTTCTAACCTCTTCTATAGAAGAGGTTCCACAAATCTACAGTGCTGTTTAGAACCGGTTCCAGCTCCCTCCCCCTGCCCGTCTGCACAATGCTTGCCCCGCCCACTGCCCACTGATTGGCTGGCTCACCAATCTCCCCCGCCCACCTCTAAGAGTCCTATTAAAACCTTAAAGTCTTAAAGCTGTCAAGTTTGAACATTCCTGGGATTTTGTTTTCTAAAGGGTTAGGGGTGAAAGGGTCTTGTAACTTGACAGCTTTAAGACTTGCGTGCTTCAAATGCCAGAGTTTCTGAGCCAACATTTTGGTTGCTAAGCAAGAGCGTTGTTAAGCGAGTTTCACCACATTTTACAAGTTGGCCACCCCCACCCAGTCACTTGACCGACAAGCCACTCCCACCCGTCACATGGCTGGCAAGCCACTCCCACCCACTCACATGGCTGGCAAGCCGCTCCCACAAAGCAGGTCACACCTACAGAAGAGGTTCTAAAATTTTTTGAAACCCACCACTGCCCAACCCCCACCGAAAAGAAGAATTTCCTAGGCTCAAATCATTCGCTTCTCCCCACTACCATGAAAATACTCCAGGCAGTCCCTCCTATAGTTAGGTTTTATGAATGAGAGACTTTATCTATTGAGAAACTATTCGCAAACAAAACACCTTCAGCCACAGCTCCCCCAGGCTGAAGATGATGGGAATAAGATTTTACATTCCCCCATCCAAATTCTAAGGACATGACATGATCTTTAGAAGTGGTGGGTTTCAAAAATTGTTCGAACCTACTCTGTGGGTGCGGCCTCCTTTGTGGGAGTGGCTTGCCACCCATGTGACCGGATGGGAGTGGCTTGCCGCCCATGTGACCGGATATGAAGATGCCGACGACACCTGTCAGAACCACCTTAAATTACTTGACACACAGCACTGGCATGCATAAGAATATGATGTAAACTTGTTTTTTAAAAGGCATCTTTGGTTTGCGTTAAAACAACTTCAACACACGCAATGTTCTGATTGAAGCACAAATGCAGTAGTCACCTTTCACAGAGGCACTGAGTTTAATAAATATGAACATGATAATGTAGAATAATCATATCCAAGGACCAGTGGTGGGTTTCAAAAAAAATTGGAACCTCTTCTGTAGGTGTGGCCTGCTTTCTGAGTCCTCTGGTGGAACCTCTTCTAACCGGTTCGGTAGATTTGACGAACCGGTTCTACCGAATAGGTGCGAACTGGTAGGAACCCACCTGTGATGTTTAGGCAGTGGTGGGATTCAGCCGGTTGGCACCTGTTCGTGAGAACCGTTGGTTAACTCTTTGTGGGATTCCAGTAGCTCACACACACCTCAGATGCTCCTGCTCATTTGTAATTAACCAAAGGAAGGGAAAAGAACAAGGAGAAATAACCACATGGCCATTTCCTCAGCAGAAAAATTCTAGCCCCTTTAAAACTCAGGGTGGAAAATAAAGTGAAAGAGAGGGGTTTTCTTCTTCTCTCTCTCTTCAGTTAATAGCTACAGATAGCCAAGAACCATTTAACAAGCGAATACTTAGTTGCGATGACAAAACCGCAGGAATGCAGTCAGCACAGAAATAATAGAAATTTACAGATCATACAGATTAATAGAGTTGGAAGGGACTTTGTAGGTCATCTAGTCCACCCCCACCCCCACCCAAGTAGGAGACCCTGCACCATTTCTGACAAATGACAGTCCAATCTCTTCTTGAAAGCTTCCAGTGATGAACCTCCCACAATTTCTGAAGGCAACTTCTGTTCCGTTGGTTGATTTTTCTGTCAGAAAATTTCTCCTCATTTTCAGATGGAATCTCTCCTTGTTCTTGACAGGATTAGGCCAGGGAAGGAATTTTTAAAATGTTAACACAGAGCAGGAGTTTCTTGTCAGAGTTCTTATGTCTTTTTAGATAAAGGTTCTAATTAGCAGAATTGATTTTATTAATTTGGAATAGGGTTGCAATGCTGTTTCTATGTTTATGCATTTTGAGCCTGCATTTTCAGCATTTCAGAGTTAGCTTACAATGTTAGACTGTAAAGATTTCAAATTATCTTGCAACTGTGTTGCTTGTGTGTGATAGAGCAGTGGTCTCCAACTGTGGCAACTTTAAGACCTGTGGACTTCAACTTCCAGTGTTGGAGCATTTACAACTTCTGGAGACAAGTTGTTCCACTGATTCATTGTTCTGTCAGGAAATTTGAGGGGCTCCTACAATAATGAGGGGGTCAATCTATTTTCCAAAGCACCAAAAGGCATGACAAGAAACAGTGGATGGAAACTAACCAAAGAGAGAAGCAACCTAGGACTAAGAAGGAATTTCCCAAAGGTGAGACCAATCAACCAATGGAATAGCTTGCCGTCAGAAGTTGTGGGTGCTGTATCACAGTGGTCTCCAATCTTGGCAACTTTAAGACCTGTGGACTTCAACTCCCAGAGTTCCTCAGCCAGCAAAGCTCTCGCCTTTGGGAAATTCCTTCTTAGTCCTAGGTTGCTTCTCTCTTTGGTTAGTTTCCATCCACTGTTTCTTGTCATGCCTTTTGGTGCTTTGGAAAATAGATTGACCCCCTCATTTTTGTAGGAACCCCTCAAATTTCCTGACAGAACAATGAATCAGTGGAACAACTTGTCTCCAGAAGTTGTAAATGCTCCAACACTGGAAGTTTTTAAGAAGAGATTGGATAACCATTTGTCTGAAATGGTAATCGGGTTTCCTGCCTAAGCAGGGGGTTGGACTAGAAGACCTCCAAGGTCCCATCCAACTCTATTATTCTATTTTATTCTACTCTACTCTACTCTAAATATTGAAACAGTGCTGTTTTATTGTGAGTGGGGCTAAGGAGAAAATTCCTAAGGGTGAGACCAATCAAGTTGGCCATGGTCACCCAGTCACATGACCATCCAGCCAGTCATTAGGGCAGAGAACCAGTTAGATTATTTGAAGGGTCTTAATAAATGATAAATGATAAATGATAAATGAATCCTACCACTGCCTTTATGACATAAAAAGGTTGAACCCACCACCACTGAAATAGTAAAAGACACAAGGTTCACTACATTGCGCAACCCTCTGGAGCATCTCAAACACCAAACCCCAGAATACTGTAAGAATCCACCTACTCAACCAGACAATTGGTCAGCCACTCCAGAAACATGCTGCTGTCACTGAAATTTCTAGAAACCAAAGAAACAGAGACCTATTTCCAATGTCTTTCTCCTGTCTTAGAACTGGACCGGATTTTTCTCCCAACAATTGAATGAAGGAAAAAACATATCATGACGTGGAAGTGTTTGAAATTTTCCTTCATTGTATCTGGAAGGGTCCTAGGTTAAGAAAGTTGGGTCTCATGACTTTAATGAGGTGGCCTCAGCCTGAGAAATTCCAGCAACTGTACAGGTATATTCAGCAAAAATGTTAACAGGTACATCAAGACAGCATTTTTTTAAAAACATGAAGGAAACCTAGAGTTTCCAGGAGAGAAAATGTGTGTGTACATGCACAAATGCTATAGTTACTTTGTTGAGTAATATTAAGTAAACTATCCAGAGGTGGTATTCAGCAGATTCTAACCAGTTCTGGAGAACCAGTAGCGGAAAGTTTGAGTAGTTCGGAGAACCGGTAAATACCACCCCTGACTGGCCCCGCCCCCATCTATTCTCTGCCTCCCAAGTCCCAACTGATCGGGAGGAAATGGGGATTTTGCAGTATCCTTCCCCTGCCACGCCCACCAAGCCACGCCCACCAAGCCACGCCCACCAAGCCACACCCACAGAACCGGTAGTAAAAAATGTTGAATCCCACCACTGAAACTATCTAACCCTGAGCTGGCACAACTTCCTTATTGAGTCGATCTGAATCGGTTTCTCTGCCATTTTCCCTTTTCAAGTACTTCCTCCTGCAGCCTGGCGGCCACCCAAGGAAAATAATGAATAGCATTTAGGTCAAACCAATATTTCAAGGCACTGGAGTCCTCTTGTTCGCAAAGGTTGAAGACAAACTCACTTTTGTCATTGGATTGATTTTGCTTTTTACTCAAAATACCTTCAGAAGCGATTAGGGTACCTTGCATATCTATGTTTGATTTGCTTCTGCATCTCAGCATCGAAAGCAAAGGATGTTTAAGATCTGTTTGAAATGCATTTATTTAGGATTAGAACAGGTTCATTTCTTGCTTTGTTCCAAACTAGCTGATTTGCTGAGGCAAATGGTCTTAAGGCAAACCTGGTAGGGAATGCTTCAGTGGTGGGTTCCTACTGGTTCGGCCCGGTTCAGTCGAACTGGTAGTGGTATGGCGGCTTGGGTCAATGGAACCGGCAGCGACTCAGGCCTGCCATGCCCCTGAACCGGTTCTCCAGTCTCTTCTGTTGTTGACGGCATGTTTCTGCACATCCGCAGAACAGTTTTCAGTCAATTGCGCATGTGCAGCAATGCACGGCAGGCGCACAAGCAAGTGAAGCAAGCAGCGTACACGCAAAACGCCCTCTCAGCGAAACGGTAGTAAACCAGTTAGGAACCCACCACTGGGATGCTTGTTAAAAAATGGCTTTGGAAAAGACAACGGCATCAACGAACAGGAAAGGAAGAGACAGAAGGAAGTCACAGGAGAACAGCTGCTTGCATTTCATGTTAGGAAGCCCTCACCCAAACAGCTGATATGTAGGCAGAGAAAGAGTTGCCTGCAGGCCTTATGTCACAGTTCCTGGAGTTCCCGGAACAGACCTACCCATCCTTGGCTGCAGGACGTGGTGTTCCTCATATCCTTTGTGTGTCTTGGAGTCAAGCCAAGGGACTTGTGAGCAGCAACCGGACCAATCAAGGATAAGCACCCTGGCTCTTGGCTGCTCCAGACACTGGATGGAAAGCAGGTGGGTAAACAATAGCTGAGCATCAGGAGAGCTGATTTGCAACAAGAGGACTCTGGTTCAAATCCCCAACATCTTAGGAATGCTAAAGGTCAAGTCTTAAACCCTCAAGGGCTTCTTTCCCAGTAAAGACAGCACAGAGCTGGATGGACTAAACTCTGAATGATTTATAAGGATTGCTTTCTAGAGCGGAAGGACCTGTTTTGGCAGAAGTTGCAACCTTTACAGTCACCAGAAAATTCTTGGCAGGAGATGCATATATTCTCATATTAGATATCCTTTGTTATCTTTTTAGAGCTGAGTTCAGCAAAACAAAAAGGCCTGTAAGTTTAAGGCACAAGGCAACTGTGCACAGTGCCAATTGGATGATGCTGTGACCTCACGAAGACACTTTCTTCAATCTACAGAGCATTTTAAATGTCTTGTTTAGGACAAACCTTCCAGAGATGCACAAATAGATTCCAATCAATCTTCCGGCTTTCAGCTATTTTTCAAACAATAGAGTAGGATACATCGTTATTTTTGGTCTCATCCTTCTAGGATACTCTTGACCTTCCAAGCTTCTTTGTCTTCTTGGGACCAAGTTGGACACACAACATTCACGAGAAGCCCAGAGGCATGCTGGCTGGGGAATTCTGGGAGTTGAAGTCCATACAGCTTAAGTCTGCCGAGGTTGAGAAATCCTGCTGAAAGGCAAAATTAGGCTGCAGTGGCTACTGTAGTTTGCTTTGCAATATACCAACTTCCTAAAGAGAGGGGGGGGGGGAATAAAGATGCCAAGTTGTCTACTACTGCTAGAGTCTGTATTTAGCTACGTACTTCACTAATCTCAGAAAAGCTAAGTAAGATCAGGCATACAGTGGTACTTGACTCCCCTCAAGGTCTGTAACTAGGCTGGGAAGTCAAAACCAGAGGTGATATTCAGTTGGTTCAGACCACCCAGGCTCTATGCCATCCTATTTAGGCATGTTTTCAAACCACGTCGATGCGTGCAAACCACACGTGTGTGAAAGTAAGTGAATATCACCCCTGGGCAAAACCCATTCTGGAAGAAGGCAATGGCCACATTGTTCCAGGAGAATGGAGTATGACACATCCATGCAATTACCATCTTAAACAGATATAGACATTAGGCTCCAATCAGTATTGAGGTCCTTGATCCCTTTGGTGGTAGGTTTAAAAAAATGGTTTCCCCCCTTTCCATTCTTTTAATGCAATTTAATTAAGAGGAAAAAATAATTGGCCATTTGTGAGGTCCTTGGTGCTCTCTGAGCTTGGTTATTTTCTTGCAGATGTTTCATTACCAAACTTGCAGATGTTTCATTACCAAACTTCATCATCAGTACTAGTAGGGAATGGGATTTGTTTTTATTTTATGTACTAGTCACTTGCCCTGTCAGTGTTGATGGGGGTAGACCTGATGGTTCCTTGATTGGGCTGTTGTTTGCTGTAGCTTGTTTGTGTGAATTGGTAGTTTCTTGATTGGGGTATTGTTTGCTTCTTGATTGTTGGTTTAGCATTAATCTTGATGTTCATCTCTGCTCATTTGGGTGTCGATTGTTGGTTTTGATCTCTTTGTTTCCTTTTGGGTTTTTTATTGTCTCTTATGAGTGGTATATGTAGATGTTGTTTATCTCTGTGTGTCTATGGATGGCTGATTTGCTTGAGTGCCAGGCTTCCACTGGCTAACTCTTTGTAACTTTGAAGTTCCACCTTCCATAACTTTCCTATGACATGCCTATGGATGGTACAAAAGATCAGTTGAAAACTTGGTCTGCCCAACTTGTGGAAATCCAGGTGGGTTTTCCCCCCCCCAGATTTATGAGAAACAAAATAAATACATGAGCATCAGTAGGTTGCTGTCAGATTTCTGAGAACTTGTTGCCATGCTAACACTAAAGTGCCATTTAGCAAACAAGTTTGGTGTCTTAGATACAAGACACCCAGCAGCCAATCTCAACCACCATGGCTGGAAAAAGCTTAAATTCCTAGCATTGGGAATGGAGGTGACGGTCGTGGGGCTAAAGCTGAAAATTAATGCCAAATTTTAAAAATCAATAATAAAGCAATTTGAAACGACATTTGGTGCAGAAACCAGATGCACAAAGATCAAAAGGAGGCTGTATACAGTTATCAGGGTGCAATGACTCTGTAGTTAAAGACACTGAGCTTGTCAGCTGAAAAATGGAGAGCTGAGGTTCGAAACCCGAGCACTGCACAAGAGGGTGAGCTCCCGTTCTTGCCTCGGCTTCTGCTCACCTAGGAGTTTGAAACCACACAAATGCAAATAGATAAATAGGTACCACTTTGGTGGGAAGGTAACAGTGTTCTGTGTGCCTCGGTGTAGAGCCAAACTGTCCACATGACCACAGAAGTGTCTTCGGACAACACTGGCTCCCTAGACTAAGAAACGGTGATGAGCCTTACTTAGGTCAGACACACTGGACAGGGGAACTTTTATCTTTACCTTTTATATAGGTGTCAGGAACACTGCAAGCTAGGAGGATTACATGGAGGACATCCTAGAGGATGATGAGCATGTTTACAGGGCATGCTCAGACAGATAACAGGTTCTGAAGAAATAAGGAAATGAGATATAATGTAAAAAGCCCCCGGTTCATTTTTTGGCATCTCTACTGTCATAAGACAGGCATGTCAAACTCGATTTCATTGACAGCCACATCAAGGTTGTATTTGACCTCAGGGGGTGGGTGGGGGCATGTCCAGGATGGGTGTGGCCAGCTCAATGTCACTCGTGTCGGCCCCTGTGGTGTCCGAGGGCTCTGCCAGTGAAAACAGGCTCCCAAGCTCTGTTTTCGACTGCGACAGTCTCCTGCAACCCTCTGCCAGTGAAAATGGAGCTCCATTTTCACTGGCAGAGAGTTGCAGGCGGCCGTTGCAGCCAAAAATGGAGCTCAGGACCCTGCTGTCAGAGGCACCGCGGGCCAGATCTAAGCACCCCGCAGCCCAGATCTGGCCCGTGGGTTTTGAGTTTGACACCCCTGGTATAAGGTGATATTGATCCCTGCTTCTTTTCTTTGAGTTAGGGAAGATGGTACTAGATGCAGTGGTGGGCTGCTAACCGGTTTACTACCAGTTTGCTCGTGAGTGCTTGTGCATGTGTGCACTTCTGGGTGGCTGGGCGGAGCCTCCTGCTGCCACCACTATCGGTTCAGCTGAACCGGAAGCTACCTACCTCTGACTAGATGTAAACACAAACAATCCTAACCTGGCTTCAGGATATGTCTTAAAGGCTGGAGTCAATAATTGGATTTGGCTCAATCCACTCACTCAGCCTCACTGTATGTTGCTGACCTTGGGCCAGTCAGTTAGTCTTTCCGAGAATGCGGTGAAGAAAACCCATCTAAGTCACTTTGGGCTCCTTGCGGGCAAGCTAATTTGATGAATCCTACAATTATTTACTGCTAAATATTTACTTTTGCATATCCAGTCTCCTTCTCACCCTCCTCAAATTGAATTAAATGAAAGAAGGCCTCTAGGAACAAGGTCTTTTAGCCCATTTAAGGTAGGAACAGCAAGGACAGCCTTTGGCTTAATGCCACACAGTCCTCAATCTCATTTTGAAAGTGCTTTTTAAGCCACCCGTTTAAGATTTCTGGGAAGACACGTGGGAAGAACGATCTGTCCCTTCCTTGGCAGCCTGCCAGATGAAGAGGAAAAGAAACAATTGCTTCCTTGAAAGGGAAACTAATCTGAATTTGAGAGAATCCTTCTCAACCAAAGAAGAATACACACAAAAAGGAATCACACAAAATCTTGGCCAATAACCAGCCCCAGGGGTGAAATCTACTTACCATCGCTACTGGTTCGCAAATGTGAACGTGCATGTGTAGAGCATCAAAAACAGATGTGATGGCGTCCCGGCGGGTGGGTGGGTGGGTTTTGCTACTTGCAAAGGTGAGTAGACCAGTGAGGGCAATGACTAAACAAATTTCACCTCCTCTGTAACTCAGGAGCTTGAAATTACTACTACTACTACTACTACTACTAGTAGTAGTAGTAGTAGTAGTAGTTTATTGTCATTATACTTCATAGAACAAAGTTACTGTAAATGCCATATTCAGTGTACATTATACCTAAGATAACTATAACGAATAAAAGCGAGAGAGAGAGAGAGATACACATACAAACAACAGTTAGAACAATTAGTCAGTGGAACAACTTGCCTCCAGAAGTTGTAAATGCTCCAACACTGGAAGTTTTTAAGAAGATGTTGGTTAACTATTTGTCTGAAGTGGTGTAGGGCTTCCTGCCTAGGCAGGGACTAGAAGACCTCCAAGGTCCCTTCCAACTCTTGTTATTCTAAATTCCAAATACATACTTGCTGGAAGCCAACCCAAAATTGGCAGAGCCAGGATCTCCCTGCCCTCCAAAAAAGGCCCCTGATTAAAATTGAAACAGTGTAGCAAACTACTTTTGATAAAAGGATCCTCCACCTACTAAGCTATTTTACTCTATAACCAATACAATTCTCTTCCTCCTTCTGCCAGAATTTTTTTAAAGGGGGGGGACATTCACCTACTCCTTTGGGGGGTGGGGGTGGAGACAGGGTTAAAGCAAGGGGCCCTGCAGTGGAAAGAGAAATGGGGAATCAAGATAAAATGAAAGATAACTGGATAATTGTGGGGGGGGAGGGAAGAAACCTCTTCCCTCCCTCCACCCCAACCATGCCCCCCCTCCAACCCTCCCTGCCCCCAACTTCCCAGAGCAAAATACAGGGTATAAACATTTAACAATCATACACTAACATAAGATAACTAACTTTAGCATCCTACCTTCTCTTGTACTTTAACTCCCCTTTTATTAAACTAGCTTTAAGTAAATTATAACATTCCTTGTTCATTCATTCATAAGCTAACTGAAATTTCTTAGTCCAATATTTATTTTGAATATAATCAATCCATCTTCTCCATTCCAACTTGTACTTCTCATCTGAATGGTCCTTCAAGTATGCTGAGATTTTGGCCATCTCTGCTAAGTTTATTACTTTTAACGTCCATTCTTGAATAGTAGGCAATTCTTCCTTCTTCCAGTACTGCGTCACCAACAATCTTGTTGCCGTTGTTAAGTTCAGAATCAAATTGATCTCTATAACTGTACAGTCTGTGATTATACCTAACAAGAACAACTGAGGGGTGAACTTTATCCTCTTTTTAAGAATATTTTGAATAAACCACCCACCTTTGTTAATGAGGCTATGTAGGATTGCAAAGCATGACAGAACAAGGTTGCCCTCCTGTTCTAGAACCGCCTCCTGAACTAATTGTGGTTAAGGTGAGGTAAAAGTACAGGTTCCCCTTGCACATATGTGCTAGTCATTCCCAACTCTAGGGAGCAGTGCTCATCTCCATTTCAAAGACGAAGAGCCAGGAGCTGTCCAAAGATGTCTCCGTGGTCATATGGCCGGCATGACTAAACTCTGAAGGCACACAGAACACTGTTACCTTCCCACCAAAGGTGGTCCCTATTTTTCTACTTGCCTTTTTTTACATGCTTTCGAACTGCTAGGTTGTTAGAAGCTGGGACAAGTAACGGGAGCTCACTCTGTTACGTGGCACTAGGGATTCGAACTGCCAAACTGCCGACCTTTCTGATCGATAAGCTCAGCGTCTTAGCCACTGAGCCACCACGTCCCTCTAAGGTGAGGTACTCAAAGGCTACGTTACCAGTGCCAAACATAAACACGACAAAACATAAATGAAAGTTAGCCACCACAGAAATCAAATATTTGAGGAAAGGCGTTGGAGTGACCAGAAGAGATGAAATCAGAAGTGAGACCATAAGAAAAAGGACTTGGCATAGAACCGATCTAAAATTACATTCAAGAATAGCAAATAAAATGGTTTGTTCACCTAGAAAGGATGTCATGGGATTCTCTGCCATACAAGGCATATACAAAAAGAGAAGCTCAAAGAACATGAGGCAAACCCCAAAGATGAAGAAACAACCTCAAAAACACTCAACAACGTCAATGGTTGAGGCCGCCAGAAGACCAAGAGCCAGAACTTTCTATCTACCTCAACACCTAAAGTGAGAAAAGAGAAAATAAAGAAGAAAGACTCAAAGGCCTGAAAACTGGCCAACATTAAATTCCATGCACCAGACTTTTTGAACTTTTCTCAAAGTCTGGGATATACACTGATGTTTCTAGGCTGCATGTAGATCTTGAAAGCATTGGATGCAACTCCCCTCTCTCCAAAGGTTGTGGAGAAATTAGATCAGGGGCAGGCAACCGTAAACATTCAAAGAGCCATTTGGACCCGTTTCCCACAGAAAACACTGGGATCCACAAAACCCTTCCCGTGCCTATTTCCTGAGCAGCCACAGAACTAGCATTAAATGTTAAATGTTCTGTTTTCTTCTGAAACTTTTCTTTTCTTGGATTTATCTATGGCTGGGGTCGAAAAGCTCAATAAATCATGAGCCGGCAGTTATCGCACATTGGTGGTTGTGATGCATATTTTGAGTGACAGGGAGCTGCAGCGAGGCTCCAGAGCCACTGGTTGCTGACCCCTGAATTAGATGATTAAACGAGGAGTAACCAATTTAACTGTACATTGCTGCTTCAATTTCACTTGGAGCCATTTCGTTGATCTTTGAAGGCAATTCTTTTGACTCCATAAATGTTGTGATCTCCTGCTAAGAGCCCATTATCCTCTCTAATAAATTGTGTCACTTGAATTATAATTGAACAGTCTAATACTTAGCTGTTTTCCCATAACACGTCCAAAATATGATAATTGGAGGCTGGTCATTTGTGCCTCGAGTGAGAACACTGGGTTGATTTGTTTGATGATCCACTGTTTCCTTTTCTTGACTTCCCATGGAATTCTCAGGAGTTTTCTCTAAAACCAAAGTTTAGAATTATCCATCTTGTTATCTTGCTTCTTCAAAGTCTAATTTTTACTTCTATAGGGTCACAGGGAAAAACATTGCCTGCATTAGTTTTGATTCTGATCTTTTTTTGGGGTACAGAAACTCCATAATGTCTGAATGAATATCTTTTCCAAAGCCTTCAACTGCTACTCTACCAAATACTTGCTTGGGGGATATTTCTTGATTGTTGTGGTTATTTAATCCTAAAGAACAGAGACTATCTACTGCTTAAATAATTTTATTGTCATTCCTAAAAGCTTTAATAAAGGAGAATATTTGTAGCTGAAATGAGGGGTCCTTGATGCTCTCTGAGCTTGCTTGTTTTATTGCAGACATTTCATTATCCAAACTAGATAACATCATTGCTAGTTTGGTGATATCACCTAATTTGGATAATGAAATGCCTGCAACAAAACAAGCAAGCTCAGAGAGCAGTAAGGACCCCTCATTTTTAAGGCTTTACTTATTATTAATTTGATTGTCTTCATACTTACCCTTAGCATATTTTTTTCACTGTGCCCATTGACTTTCATTATTAGGACTTGCAGATCATCTGCTTTTTCAGTTAATCCAAGTAATATCATCAGCATAGTACAGGTTCAGAGATGGGTTGCTCCCGTTTCAGGAGAACTGGTAGTGGTAATTGGCAGTGGGTTGCTAAACCGGTAGTGATGGCTGGCTGGCCATGCCCCCGAACCGGCTTGCTCCAACGCTTGCCCTGCCTCATCTTCGCCATGTGCATCCACACAACTGCCTCCTAGTGCCTACACATAGGTAAGCAGCATGGGCTGCTCAGGGAGTCCCGAGGCTTCGCAACCACCACCTCCTAAGTGGGATCGAGCCTTCTTGCCTCCTCAATGCAGAGGCAGGAGGCTAGTTTTGTTTGCTGCCTGTGAACTCTGAGGGGGGTGGGCAACAGCCAAGTGAGCATGCCAGGATCTGCCGGCTGCCTCTAATCTGTAGTTTACTCATGAGCAAGTTTACTCATGAGCAGGGTGCTTGGTAGATGGCAGACTGCTGGCTTGCTCGCTCGGCTGCTGCCCCCCCCTCCTCCCTGAGCTCACAGGCAGCGAACAAAACCACACACTCTTGGGACCCCCCCAGCTCTCCTGCGTTCAGCGGCTTTGGTTGCTGCTTTCTTTTGCCTTTTTAAAAAAGTTTGACAGCATATTTTTCCCCATCTCCACTCTGAAACAACCATTTGCCAAGCCACGCCCACAAAATAAGCCACTCCCACAGAACCGGTAGTAAAAAAAAGTGGAAACCCACCCCTGTACAGGTTGCTGATATTACTGGAGGTTTTCAAGAAAATATTGTCCAATTATATTTGTCAGAGATGGTATGAGGAATCTTACCTTGGGTAGGGGGTTGGACTAGAAGACCTCCAACGTCCCTTCCAGCCCTATGATTCTGAATCTGGAGATGTTTTGGAAAACTCTCCTTTTTCTCTGTTTGCTTTCATCTTTGATATCTTTATAATTTAATTATAATCCTGCTTCTTGTCTCCTCTTAACAGTTGTCTTAAAAATTCTTTGTTAGGTTCCTTCCTGAGATCTTTATCTTTCTTGGCTTTGGCTTTTCCTCTTTGCACTTTCCACTGTTTGTTCGGATACCCAACTTTTCTTCTTCCTGATCTTTGGCGGACGCTTTTTCCTATCTGGTTCCCTATCAATGAGGATCAGGATTTCAAAGTGACTCAGAGTTTCTCTTTGAAAATGATGAACATAACAACTCTCAAGATCTTATTGTGGAAACTCGCAGGGTTTGTTCTTTGGCTTCAGCTAGATTTGCATCTTACATATCAGCAGTTCACGATCCATTCCACAGTCGGCCCAATTAACTGAGCACTTCCACATCCTTGTTATCAATAATATAGTCAGCCTGATTCTGTTTGCTTCTTCTGGGGATGTCCATGTTGTTTGAAAAATGTTCATCAGTAATGAAGAAGTTATTGGATTGCCTGAAATGGTCATTATCTTGCTTCATTTCTGTTACTTAAGCCATATTGTCCCATTTCAGCATTCCAATTTCCAACTACCATATTTTTCAGACTATAATATGCACCAGAGTATAAGACGCACCAATATTTTGAAGAGGTACATTTTTAAAAAAGGTTTTTGCCCTCCCCAGCCCCCAGGAGCACTTTATAGGCATCCCAAACCCTCTGTGCATCCATTTTTTCGAAAAACGGAATGCGCGGGGCGGGGTTTCGGAAGGCAAAAAATGCTGTATTCAGTGTATAAGACGCACCCAGATTTTCACCCTCTTTTTTGGGGGAAAAAGGTGTGTCTTATACTACGGAAAAAACTGCACGTCCTGCTTGCATTTAGACTATGGATTTCAGACTAAACTTGACCATGAAGTTTGTCAGTTTTCTGTTCTGCATCTGTTGGAGCATAAACCAGAATAATAATGCTAGTGAAGCAGGGTTTCTCAACATTGTGAACTTTTATGAGGTGTGTCTTCAAGTCCCAGAATTCTCTACCCACCCATGCTGGTTGAAGAATTCCTGGAACTGAAATCCACTCATCTTAAAAGTTCACAAGGTTGAGAAATGCTGTATTAAAGGACTGACTATGAAATCTAATGGATGTTATCTGCTGGCTGACTGCACTGCATCCAAATACTGTTTTTGCTGTAGGAAAACAACACAATTTCTTGTTTCCATGTCCCAACGAGTAAACAGTATGATCTTACTGACTGAAAGTTTACAATTCTAGTTCATTTCAATTTTTCGGACACCCAAGATGTTACTGCATAGTTGATTCTTTTAATCTTTCAACATGTTGATTTCACGTTCTTATTTTCCATATTCCCATGTAAATCTGCAGCTTTTTTTTTTTATGGCAGCATCACAAGTTAAACATCCAAAAGGCTTTAATGTAGCTGTGTCATGCACCACTAGTAGAAAAATTCTCAGTTCTTCCTTGGTAGTAATATTGCCATGTAACCCGAGAAGTCTTATCATCTGGCATCATATTGTCAACCACTTTATATTGTTTGTCCATCTGCCTTTCTTGGTAAAGTGCAGAAATAGTTTACCATTGCTTTCTCCTACACAGTATGACTGTCTTCAGCATCTTCCTACATTACTGATGTCAGATATAAGCGCCTGCTTGCTTTAACTGGGCAGTTGGGATCACCTTCATGCTTTGTGTGATCCTGCTGGAATTATACACTGTATTCTTGGAATACTTTCAGTGTTCTTTGTTTATATCTCTCAGGAATCCCCTTCCTCCAACAACGAGGAGGTGGCATAGCAGGACATCAGGTCCCAGAATCAAAATAATTCATAAGCCTTGACTGCTGACCAAAGCCACGGAAGTGACCATCAGCCTGTTTCATACTAAACGAAGAATATAAATGAAAAGTGGAAAAGTGCACTGGTTGATCATCTTTAGCAGGATTTCTCAACCTTGGCAGCCCCTCAGGTGTGTTGACTTCAACTCCCAACCTAGAGTAGCTGGAAATTCTGGATGGGAATTATAGTCCTAACACACTGGAGGGTACTGAAATGGCGGAGCACAATCTACAGGACAAAGACAGAATCTGTTAATGCTGGAGGAGAATGAGAAAATAAAGCAGTTCTCTATAGACTAACCTTTCCAATCCTGATGCCGTCTAAATATGTTGAGATATACTTCCCATCACACTGGATGGCGAAGGTAGGAGCTAATTCAACACACCTAGAAGGCGTCAGTTTGGAGAAGGATGCTATACTCAAAAGCTCTGGTAGTCCAAAAACATTTATTTGAAATTCCTACAATTCAAACACTTTTTGTTGATTGTCAACAAATACGTTTACATAATGATCAGTCACATATTTGGTACTTCCATTTTTAATATAATTTTTTACAATATATCTCTTCATTTGTATATATTCATTGCATTTACAACTTCTTTTTAAATACATATTAAGCCAAACAGGAATAAATCTAAGAAGTTGATTTTAATTATGTTAAACCAAAACAGACTATCCTCCCCCAACGAAAATAATATTTTTTTCTGAACCCCCCCCCCCCCCCCAAAAATAAGCACGTAAGAAAATTAATGACTACTAACATTTAAGTTTTATGTTGGGAAAATAAAGTTGCATTAGGATGGTAAATAGTCTCTCGATATGTTGGATGCAATTTAAGATACACAATAAATCACTTGTAGGCACGTTTCTTGTTTTCTTCTCCCCATTCACCCTTCAAATCTCAGGTTTTGCATTCATTTGAAACTACTATAGATAATGAACTGCAATGTTTGTTAACTGTCTTAAATTCAATGTATACTGTGCATCTTTCACGCTAGCTAAAACAAAGGCCATAATTCTTCCCTGTGAGAAAAATAAGAAATGAAGAGAGCAAAAATGTAAGGCAATGATTTATGTTCATGCTCAGCGGTGACCCAGTAAATTCCGTGTACAGAGGTTAGAACAAAAAAGATGGGTTCAATCTTTTCTAGCTTCAAAATTCTTATTGGTCATAGGAAAAGCAATATGCAAGGTATAACAGTTCTTTTCAATATTCATATGATTATGTAGAAAGAGACACATTATAAGCCAAACAGAAACAGAAGGAATTGAAACCATGACGCTGCTGATTACAAGTCTCGGGGTCATGCTATGTCCCACGAATAAAATTTGCACGTTTGTTTTAGAGGAGAGAAAAAAATAAGCCGAGACTCGAGTTGTCATGAGTTCCTTTTCCCTTTCAACAAGCTATCCATCAAAAGATCCTGTGTTTTAAAAATTGTGATGCGACTTTTTATTTTATTTTTTTACAGGAGCAAGCAACATTGCTCTAAAAATGGATTTTTGACCTCTTTGGATACAACTATCATTGAAATGGCCTCCTTCAGAAAATGCTTCCCATCTGGTTGTACCGGATCCATAGCTTGCCTCAACATACAGCTCGGAAGACAATAGATATCTTTGCTACAACAGGGATCATCTCCTGTGATGGATAGAAAATCTGATTGTGTGAGAGAATGCAACCTGGCCAAAAGCTGATTGTGCTGGTTATGGCTTCTGCTCTTGAAGAGAGATGAGAGAGAAGAGTTGGAGGTTTTTTTAAAAACATTGATTGACACCTGCCATTGTAAACAGTCAAGCACTCTCCGCTTTTCCTATAGTGTATTGCTTAAGCCAGGAAAGCTCCAGCCCCTTGGCACAATCATGAAGACCAATATGCAAGCACCCAGCATCATCTTCAGCAATTATATCTAGCCTGGAGTTTTGCAACTTTAGCCACTTTTAAGATGTGTGGATTTCAACTCCCAGAATCCCCCAGACAGCAAGGCTGTCTGGGGGATTCTGGGAGTTGAAGTCTGAACATCTGAAAGCTGCTAAGATTGAGAAAACATTGAATCTCACTTTCAAAAGATCAACCACTTTTTAAAAAAGGTATTTTATAAAGAAAACACTGGTTTCTTTTTTAAATGCTTCAGCAGGAGCAATATATTTGATGTGTGTTTCTCTACACTGATTTGCCCTCACAATGTTCAGATCCTCCAGGTGCATTTCCCCCCTGGATTCTGAAAATCCTGAAAGACATACCGAAGCACAACTGATGACTGGCAAGCTTGATAAGAATATAAGTATACAGCTGGCAATATATGGTTCCTACATAGAAGCATCTAGCTTTCCATGCAGTTGTCCTGGGAGAGGACAAAAACAACAACAACAAAATCTCCCCTACCCTGCACTGCAACTTTCCCTCCTGAGGTGAGAAATTAAAGCCTATGCATTTCATCTTTGAGATCTTATGTCTTCCCAATTCAGAAGGAGCTCTGTGATTACTGTTGTGAAAAGCAAGACAAAGAGTTCATTTTCTTTACATCACAGTATTCCTGGGATCTTGTGGGAGGAAAAGAAACCCTGTTGCACTCCCCCTCTCTTCGCAATGTGATCTTATTGGGGGGGAAAAATCCCCTCCTTTCTCTTGCCTTCTTATGAGCAAATACTGTAAATTCCAGGCCCCAGGGATTTTAATTGTATGATCTCTCCAGGAATTCGGACTCCAACACTATCATTCCATAACTGCTCACAAAATGTACCCTGTTCTTCCCAGAAAATACATTCTTTCTTTTTGCTCATTTGCAGAAACTGATCTGGATCCTAGAAGCTGCCCCTTTGCTAGGAAAGAGCTCAGCTCCCAAAAGGAAAAAGGGTGTAAGGCAGCAATTCCGCTTTCTGCCATGCTGTAGCCCAAAACCCTCTTAAGCATCTTGCTTCTTCCATCCTCATTCAGGCATTTACAGGCTGCTACTTGCTAATTCCAGTTCATTCGCTCATTCGCCTTCTGGGGAGAGGGTGTGCCCAGGATGACCGAAGGATGCGATGACTGCCAGAAGATGACCTGAGTTCTCCTTCTTTGGGGGAACGTCATCCCCTCTTCTCTTGCCTTTTTTCCTTCCAAGATTCAGAGGGTGAATACTGTTCCAAAGATATGAAGTGCATACATGACTCTTGATGGCACCGGAAGTGCTCCAGGGAATTCTCCCCATTTCCCCAGAGGTGCGCTTTTGCTCTTACAGAATCCAGATTGGGGAGGAAGAAAGGTTGGCTGGCTGCAGAGTGCACACACACTGAAGCAGGAGGGGCCTCTGCCTTTCTCCGATTTGTGAACCAAGCGAAAACGCCTGCACCAAGCTTCCTCTGGACAGGAACTAAGTTATTCTGAGCAGCGAAAGTCATTCCTAGACATTCCAGGGACTTGTTGATTTGTTGGGATAGTTAATGGCAAGACTAATAGCAGCAATGTTTTTCAGGGCCTGTTAAAATAAATAAACAAAAAAGTCAACAATTAAAAGCAGAAAGATAGTTAAAAGCACATTGCATTTACTATCGAGAAATGCCACTGGCTGCTAAGTTTTTGTCAAGTTCAATTCAGCATGTTAATTTGAATTTCAAAGCCAGCTTTCCCCAGTAAGAGAAAGTGGATTTAGAATAATAGAATAAACACTTGGGTTTTCTTACTACAGTATTTGAGCTAACTTTGGGAGCAATGTCTCTGGTTTCATTGGCCTGATGCCAATTTAGTCATTTCAAAGGGCTTCACACTGTTCCCATTTCAAATTTATTTCGACTCTTCAAGGTACTCCACGGAGGAGCTTTAGAACAGAAGGAACAGGTTGCCCTACCTGGGCTGTACAGTGGTAGAGATAGTCTTCCGAATTTAAGGCAAGCAAGTAATCCTGCAGAGACCCAAGTTCCTGCAAACAGAAAAAGTGAGGCTCATAAGCAAAATATAGGAACACATATTTATGGTCTGCAAAACAAAGGAAAGCAAATGACTTACACTAACTCTGCTCTCAGCAACAAAGAAAAGTTCAGTGAGTGCCCGGTGGAGTGGAAGAAGGACCCCTGGCTTAGTCACTTCAAAATTCATGTTTTTTTCCATGTGGCTGAAAAGATGCCACAGTGGCTTCAGCAAAGTGAGATCACAGTCCCTGGGGGGAAAAAGGTGTGTTAGAATTAGCATGAAAAGCAGCACCCCACAAATGGCATGACTGCTAACTGCTGTTTTACGCACGCATGCTAATTTCTCAAGTTACTATTTTGAATGCCATTTTATCCCTGTAGTTCTTATGAATCCAAGCATTAGCTTTAAAAAGCAACAGTTCATTTTCCACAATGGAGCTGGAGCAATTGATAGTGGGCATCTTCTGCCCACTTGTTATGAAGTATTTCATCAGTGTTAGAATGCAAAGCTAGAGAAAAAGATGCGGAAGAAATGAGGCACTGAGGTGTGAAAACCACACACAACTGGCTGCAAATATGGATGGAATCCTGAGGTGCCTGCCTATTTTTCTGGCTAGAACTTTTGGGGCATCTGAGGGGCCAAATGATTTTTGAGTCTTTCAAGCCTATTGATGTCTAGATGTTCCTGAATAGTTGTAAAAAAACAACAACACCCTGCTTTCTGACTAAGTCTAGTGGCCCTGTGGATTCATTGCTGGCCATGTTCCTTAACTAAGGATAATTCTACTTCCTTGCTATCTGGTTCTGCATCTGATCAGATGATAGTTGATATAGTGAACGTAAGTCTCTCCTTAGGATGCAGTCAAGAATCCACCTGCAGGTGTGGCAGAATGGTGCTTGCCTACTGGGGTGGGGGAATCTCAGTTTGAGCTGCAGACTGGTGATATTTCACTCCGCCCCCAAAGTCTTTGTGACTTGTGCCAGCTGGCAACCCAAGGCAATGTTTCCTGCTTTCTTCTTGGGGAAACATAGAAAGGAATACCACGGTGAGATGAGGGGGGAGGGGGAGTACTGCTGCACCACTAGGCCCAGTCTCCATGCTTGGCCTCAGCCACTGCAGTGATCTTCGACAGAGTAAGTTACATGAGCCTGTTGACCATGGCACCTGTGTTAGGTTAAAGGAAAAAGGAACAGAAGAGAGGGGGAAAGTTCTGACAGTTCTGGTCACATGAATAGCCCATAGAGTTCACCATTGTGCATTGTCTCCGGAGCAAGACGAGGCAACAATTGGGATAGGAGACTATCCTTTTAGAGTGGGGATGTCCATCCTTACCAACTTTAAGGTTTGTGGACTTCAACTTCCAGAATTCCCCAGCCAGCCATGCTAGTGAGGAGTTGAAGTCCATAAGTCTCAAACTTACCCCTGCTGTAGAGGCTGGGGAAAAAAAATTAAGTGCTGCCTTGAGAATGGTTGGGAGGGACTTACCATTGGATTGATTGGAAAAACAAACAGGTCAATATTCAGGAAGAAAGAAGTATGAAAAAAGCTAAATAACCACCTGTGAGCCAAAGAGAACTCAACCTTTTATACTCTCAATTCCAACTTAAACAAAGGGTTTAAAATGAAAATGCCCTAAAAATTGTAAAATGACACGATATACAGTAGTAGTGTGAATTATGCGTTTTCTGCACAAACACAAGAGGTAGGAACTCCCTCTAGAAAAACAAAAGTGGGATCAGAAAGTGTACCTCTCACTGCTGCACTGTATGATCTTCAAGAGCAAGTGGATGGCTTTCAATCGTTGGTGTCCAATTTGCCTGCAGGCCACGCCCACCTGCCACTCCCAAACTTTCACAAGTGGAATATGAGGAATTACTTTTTCCTCTGACAGCATTTGCTTCAAGATCTCAAAGCCTGAAATTCAATATAAGCACACTGCATTTTCTATGGGTTCTTTTAAGTCCCTGTATTCTTCTCTTTAATAAATCCTATATTCTTATCCGTAGAAAAATTCATAACTAAGATGGTGTACAGAGCTTAAGAAAAACATACAGTACAATTGAGGAGATTAGAAAAGCAGTTTCATAAAGTTAAAATAATCATACCGTATTTTTTGGAGTATAAGACACATCATTTTCCCTCAAAAAAGAGGCTGAAAATATGGGTGTGTCTTATACACTGAATACAGCATTTTCTGCCTCCTGAAACCCCATCCCCTTCACCAAAATGTCCGTGCATAGTTTTTAGGAGGCTTTCAGAGAGCTCCTGGGGGCTGGGGCTGGCAGAAATGAGGAAAAAAATGGGCCGTTTTTTGCTCAATTCCCTCTCTTCTCAGGCCCCAGAAGAACTCTATAAGGCTATTCATGCCCTTTAAAAAAAAAATGGGCCCGTTTTTGCGAAAAACAGGCCATTTTGGGGAGGTTTGCAGAGTGCAAAAACTTTTTGTTTTCAATTTGCCTCTTCAAAACCTTGGTGTGTCTTATACTCCGAAAAATACGGTAGGTAGTACAATTATTTTTATTTGTTTAGAACAGCATTCTGACTTCCCCTGTCTCAATTTTTTACTACCGGTTCTGTGGGCGTGGCAGCCGTGGCGTGGTGGGCATGGCAGGGAAGGATACTCTAAAAATCTCCATTCCCTCCCCACTCCAGGGGAAGGTTACTGCAAAATCTCCATTTCCTCCTGATCAGCTGGGACTCAGGAGGCAGAGAATAGATGGGGGCGGGGCCAGTCAGAGGTGGTATTTACTGGTTCTCCGAACTACTCAAAATTTATGCCACCGGTTCTCCAGAACTGGTCAGAACCTGCTGAATGCCACCTCTACCCAATCTAGATGTGTTGGACAGTCACTCTCAATGTTGTTGGAAGGAGACTGAATTAGAACTTCTCAAATTTTCAACATAGATATTTATTATTTCATTTAGTATCTCTACACAAAGATACCCACTAAGCAATAATACAAGGTGTGACCTAAACAGTACTGACCTGTTTGGAATCTCCCCAGGTGACCAGCTGTTACTGTAAACTTGTAACCCCACTCGGTATTGCTCATGTCAGTGGTGAATCGGTAGTATAGCGTATCTCCTGTCAAATAAGAAGGAAAGATTCTCTCACACAGCCTGAAGTGACCTGTTTGACAAGGCTTCTCCTTTTCTTTCATATCCCTGCAAGAGGGAGACTCACCTCTTTAACTGTTTTTGCTATTTGTAGTTTTCATAGGAATTTGTATTTAAAATGACACACACAAACACACACACACACACACACTTATTGGAATTAATAAAGATGATGGTTCTAAAATTAATAATCAAGATTTAATTATTTGTATATTTATTTTAGAAAATTTATATAGCACTTAGACTTATATATCACTTCACAGTGCTCTACAGCCCTCTCTAAGCGATTTACAGAGTCAGCCTATTGCCCCCAACAATCTAGGTCCTCATTTTACCCAGCTCGGAAGGATGGAAGGCTGAGTCAATGTTGAGCTGGTGAGATTCCAGCTGTCAAATTGCTGGCAGCAGGCAGGCAGTAGCAGTAGCCTGCAGTACTGCACTCTAACCACTATACCACTGCGGCTCTTACTTGCTCACATATAGCCACTTACTCGCTCACAGAGACTCTAGGTGACATACAGACAAATAGAAGTACAATACAGAAATAAAATAAAATAAAATAAAAATAAAATAAAAATAATAAAATAAAAATAAAATAAAAATAAAATAAAAAAATAAAAATAAAATAAAAATAAAAATAAAGTAATAAAAATAAAATAATACACCCTCCCCACCACCACCACTTGGCGACAACACACACTCAAATCAGTCATTTGAGCCATTTAATAGGGTCTATAATATCTAGTAACAGCTAAAGCGGGGCTAGGAATATTTAGTACAAAATTAAAAACCACATTGTCTTCATAATTTGGAAGGCCTACATTCCCGTCCCCTTGGTTTACAGAGATGTAGTAAAGTAGCATTTTTAAATAAAACAAAGAAAACGAACAGCAAGCCTTCTGCACTTAAAACAACAGACTTTATCAAGATTCCTTTCTTATCATGATAGAATCCAGATTAATACCAGTATGGAAATAATTTTATAAAGGAGAGAATTCATTCATAAGGCTCTTTCCAATCTGCAAACAAGCAAGGGAATAGAGAGGTATTCCAAACTATAGAACAGAGTGTACATCAAACAAGGTGTGGTTGTCATTAAATGTACCGTATTTTCATGACCAAAAGCCGCACCGGATTATAAGCCGCAGTATCAGTTAACGTTAATTTTTCAAACTTTTTCCATATATAAAGCGCACCGGGTTATAAGCCACACGTTTCCCGACGCTTCTGGACATCTGTTGCAGTCGCGAGGAGCGGAGAAGAGTGCAAAGGTTCTTGGCGCTCCAGGAAGCCGCGAAAGCAGCTGGGAGAGGCGCACGGCTTGGTTTATCCTCCCTGGACGTCGCAGCAGCAGCCCCAAGCGCACCGATCTCTGTGTTTTTCGCATCGGGGCATGCTGCAAGAGAGAGTGAGTGAAGACCTTTCCGGATTGCTGGTGGTGGAGGTGCGGGCCCGTCGCCCTGTGCTCAGCAAAAAAAGTCCGGGGGAGTCCTTTGCGCTGGCTGGAAAAGGTCTTCACTCTTCACTCATTCCCTCTTGCAGCACACCCCGATGCGAAAAACACTGAGATCGGTGAGTTTGGGGCTGCTACTGCGACATCCAGGGAGGATAAACCAAAGCGCGCGCCTCTCCCGCTTCCCGGAGCGCCAAGAACCTTCGCGCTCTTCTCCACACTCTCCTCGGCTCCTCACAACTGCAATAGACGTCCAGAAGCGGCAGGGGATATCGAGCTGGAAATCCAATCCCCATTAGCCCCAAAAGCCGCTTCTGGACATCTATTGCAATCCCGAGGAGAACGCGGAGAAGAGCGCGAAGGTTAGGGTTACTGGGCAACGTGGGGGTGGGGGAGGCTGGAGCAGTTTCGTTCTGAATGGAGGGAGAGGAAAAAAGTTGGGATTCTCCCTGCTGCAGCCTTTAAATGGCAGAGAGAAGCCGAACTCTTTCCCCTCCATTCACAGAGAAGCTGTGGCTCCCTTTATGCCCCTCTGGCTGGCCCCCTCCCTCCCGGGGGGGTGTCAAAGTACCTGAAAGGGGCATGCAGGCTGCTATAGCTCCACTGAGAAGACATTTCTGAGAAGAGAAAGGGCTCTGGTCAGGCTGCACCCAAGCTGATGGAGTGCTCGCAACCGCCCGCCTATCGCCAGGGAGACAGCCAGTGCAGGTGAGCCGCGCGATTGCTCCGATCGCAAGGGCGCTTCACCAGCTCGGGTGCAGCCAGACCAGAGAACTTTCGGTGGTGCACCGATTCCAGCAGCTGCATTTTTCCTTGAAATTTGCTGTCCCGGCAACCCAAAGTGGACATTCTCCCAGCGGCGTCTCAGACATTCCCACCCTTAACCAGGACGAAGTGAGGATGGCTGGGCGCAGTTTGGTGCCTCCCGGCTAAGGAGGGAGGGAGAGACCCAAGGGACGTGTGCGTGCCTGCTCGCGGTCATTCGCTTGCGAGTTTCAAGTTTGAGCGTAAAATCGGGAGGGAGAGATTTTCGATCTTTTTCCATATATAAAGCGCACCGGGTTATAAGCCGCACTGCCGGTTTTTGATCAAATTTTAGGATTTTCAGTGCGGCTTATAGTCGTGAAAATACGGTACCCATTGTCAGGAATGGGCATTTTTTTTGCCCCAAACTGGACATTTCTGGCAAAACAAATAGGTCTAATTCCTATATATGGCTGAGTTCTTACAAGCATTTCAAAGGCACTGTTAGAAATTACAAACAGCGAGCATATACTACTTAGTATTTTGTTTGAAAGGGTGTCTAAATGCTTCTCAAAAGTCAAAGGTCAGTTGTGATAGTTGGGAGCATCTGGGAGCTTCTAGAAAGGTGGCAGAAAATAATCTCATCAATTAATATTTGATACATGAATGTTTTTGCCTGTCTATATCCACTGTAGTAGCCATTTTTTAAAAATTGTCATAGCATCCTTTCAAAATTTCAAAATGTGTCCACTGGGCCTAAAACACTGGGTACTTATTTCCAAAGCACCGAAAGGCAAGACAAGAAAGAATGAATGGAAACTAATCAAGGAGAGAAGCAACCTAGAACTAAGGAAAAATTTCCTAACAGTGAGAATAATTAACCAATGGAATTAGCTTGCCTTCAGAAGTGGTCAGTGCTTCATTACTGGAGGTTTTTAAGAAGAGACTGGACAGCTACTTGTCTGGAATGGTATAGGGCAGCGATGGCAAAACTTTTTTGGCTCACATGCCATAAGGGGGAAGCGCAGGGGGGTCATGCACAGGCATGCTGCACCCATAATGCAAAGCACGACACCCCCCCCCCCAGTGTGCATACGCGCATGAGAGGCGCTCCCCCCATTCTTTGCATGCTTTTTTTGCCCTTCCCAGGCTCCAGAGGTTTTATAGGAGCTGGAGAGGGTGAAAACATCCTCCCCTCCCCCCCCCCGGAGGCTTCAGGGACCTTGTTTAAGCCCTCTGGATGCTTCAGAGACCTTACCTGAAGCCTCCAGAGGACTAAAAATGACCCTACGAGCAAACCAGAAGTGACTTCCAGTTTGCTCGTAGGGTCGGTTTAAGCCCTCCGGAGGCTTCAGGGACCTTCAGGAGGCTTCCCTGAAGCCTCCAGAGGGCTTAGGGTCATTTTTAGTCTTCCTGAGGCTTCAGGGAAGCCTCCTGAAGGTTCCTGAAGCCTCCGGAGGGCTTAAACTAACCCTACAAGCAAACCGGAAGTCCGTTCCCGATCTTCCGGTTTGCCCATAGGGCCGGTTTTTTTTGTTCTCCGGAGGCTTCGGGGAAGCTCCTGAAGCCTTGGAGAGCCTCCGGGGGGCGGGGGAGGCTCTTTTTGCCCTCCCCAGACTCCTATAAAGCCTCTGGAGCCTGGGGAGGGTGAAAAAGTGCTTTAAAAAAGGCTGAACTCAGCTGACAGGGCAACGCTTCACATGCCCTGACAAATGGCTCCGCGTGCCACCTGTGGCACGCGTGTCATAGATTCGCCATCCTAGGTATAGAGTCTCCTGCTTGAGTAGGGGGTTGGACTAGAAGACGTCTTCCAAGATGTCTTCCAACTTTGTTATTCTGTTATGCTGTTATTTCTGACAAATAAGGAACAATTGGTTTCCTGAAGAAATCTTTTGTAGTTTACCTGGAAGTTCAAAATCAGTCCATTTGTGTGGAGGCCCACTGAATGTATGTCGATCATGGATGAAGTCACAACTGCTGGATATGACCAACTCATCACATCCCTCTTCGGTATTACACTGAGAGTCAAATTTGACTGAGAGGTAGATAGCACCAGGTATATGAACTTTATCCTGTGAATAAAACAATGTATGAGTGTTAATCCACAGTCCTATACCAACATGACCCAAATGGGTAGAAGCCAATCAACCAAAACGACTAAAGAAAACCTGCTGGAATCCTGGAGCTCAAAAAAGGGGAAATCACTTTGGAAGTTTGATAACTTCATGCCTCTGATGCAAGGAGAATTTTAAAAATGTTTCTTGTGATTGATAGGTTGTAAAAGGCATCCTTGCCTAGTCCATGAAGAGGAACGTGCAGCCCAGCAAAACCATTTGGCCTTAGGTAAAGTTCCATGGGTCTATCTAACCACCTCACCAAAAGCTGAAGGTTAAAGCATTTCAATTCCTGCAGAGTCATTTTTGAATGCAGAATCAAATATTTATTTCACCATTCTTTCAACAGGTTTCTGTGTCTGCTGTTTTTAACCTCACACCAAAAACTCAGATGCTATCCTGCTCCACTTTCTGACAGTCCTCCTGATTTTCCCCTTAAATGAATTGCTTGAACAAATGGAGTTGTGCATGCTCATGTGCATGCCTGCTACTCATACAAAACCATCTTTTCTGCAAACCCCCCCCCGCCCCCACTTTGCTGCTCCACCACATTGGAATGATTGGGGACCACTGGCCTAGAGTCATCTTCTAAGGGGAGACAGATGGTATAAAATTTTAATACATACAAAATGAATAAAAAAATAAATGTTCAAGTCTATCAAGATCCTGTTGAACCTAAAACCTGTCTTCTGAGGGATTAGCAATTTCTCCCAGTTTTGTATCATCTGCAAATCTGACGACCATCCCTTCTATCCCCTTGTTGAAGAGCACGGGGCCTAGGGCAGACCCCTGAGATACTTCCTCCCTTGTAGACATAGATGCGTTAAGGGCCATGTATTGGTACAGTTATTCAACCCATTGTGAATTCATCTGATAAGAGGGGCCACCCATACCTATTGTTTCCCATCATCAAGGAAGTGGCTATGATGAACTTTGTCAAATAATTTTAGCAACTTACCGTCTTCTTTTAAAACACAAATGATCCTTTCCCATATTCCATCTCTTATAAATAAATAAATAAATAAATAAATAAATAAATAAATAAATAAATAAATAAATAAATAAATAAATAAATAAATCCTTAAAGCCTCATCATTTCTATCTGGAGGTCAGCAAAAGTCGTTTAAGGGTTACCAGAAATAATATGTTATTTCTGGCCCTTGATCAAAACAACTGTAGAATCCTTGTTTTTACTCCTAACAATCTTGACCTTTAGTCTTTTCAAATAATGTCCCGGAATTTGATTTTTCTTTTTTGTCATTTCTCACAAAACTCTTCAAAGCTTTAATAAGTCTTAATTTAAAATAAAATATAAACAATTATCCAGGTCATTATTGATTTGTTATTTGTTTCAATTATTAAGACATCAGCTAGTTTCTTTTGTATGTCCAATGTAACATCTTTTTCTGTCATTCTTGTTGCCTGACATTTTAAAATTTACTTTCAAATCAGTCTCAATCTTGTCAGAATCTCATTTAAATGGTTTTTCTCCTTTAATTATAATCTTTACTTCCTTCTAGTCTAACTTTTAAAATCTTATTTTATTATAGATGTTTTTAAGAATTTTTTTAAAAATTCTGATTTGAAGGACTCCTTACAATCAATATCAAAATCTTATTTCAAGACAAGATTGAAATATCTTATCTTAACTCATTTGCAACTTTCAAAAATTTAATCATCCTTTTGTTGTTTATCCCAATCAATTTTTAAAAACCCCTAAATGTGTATTTAAAACTTCTTTCACTAAGGATTAAGGGAAACCCATCTGGTGCTGTAAAAACTTGTCAATCCAAAAGTTTCTAATAGCTGAAAACAAAAATGCCAATCACAGTTTGAGCAAAGTGGCCATTCCCTCATCTCTCAGAGCTTTAAAACTGCCAGAGACTGCTTTCTCAGTCTCCTCATGAGGAACAACAGTCTGTAGCACTAGTGAATGATCTCATGTCTTCTCCTTGCCTGGAGATGAATTATCAAAGAGCGAGTCTATTCACCAGCTCTTCATTTCACTTCAGTCATCAGCTTCGCTTTTTGCGGAACTGTCTTCAGCCTGCCATTTCTTCTTTGGTAGCCTTGTACCTAATCTACAGTAAGGCATTTAATTGGGTTGACCATAGCCACAGGGGTGGGATCCTACTGGTTTAATAACCGGTTCATTGAGTGCATGCGCCTGATGTGCGCTCTGCGCACTTGCACAATTTACAGAGAAATCACCTTCCACATTACTGCTGGGGCGGAAAACAGCTAAGGCGCGGCAATCCACTCTGCTGTGCCTATCAGCTGGGCTTCAGAAAAGGGAATATAGGTGAGGATAGCACAGGGGCAGGTGGGCAGGCCCAGCTGCTAGTCGGAGCGAACCGGTTCGGGTCGCTCCCAATTGATAGTTGAACTGGTCGAATCCCACCCCTGCATAGCCACCTTTTTGATAAAATGGAACAATACGAGCTGGATGGTCTTTTTCATTTGGAACTGGCAACTGCCTATGCAAGCATGACTGACATTTTGCTCACCTGGCGCCAAGACTACTAAGCATAGTACCTCAAAGTTTGTATTATTGTTGTAAGGATGCTTGGACTCTCGCACTTGGACCGCCATCCCAGGCTCCTCCATGAACTGACAGGCTGTAAGTGCCATCTTTGCTAGCATGGTTCCACTGCAGCCACGGAGCACTTTCAGTAGAATCTGTAGGAAAGATCAAGGTGGGGGAAGGACCACATAAAAGTGATTCACAAACTAAATGCTGGTTAAAGTTAAGTTTGATATCAGTAAAAAAAAGGTGGGTGTGATGAGTGATGAAACAAGAAAAGTAAAGTAAGAGAGAGAGAGACACTGGCTGGCCCTTCTCTGCTTTTGCCCAAGACTGCGAGGTCTAAAAGTGAGAAAAGAACTTACTCTTAGATTACTAATGGAGGTATGCTTGATATACACTATTTCTCCTTTGGAATGGATTCATAGATTTAAGTATGAATAAGTTTAATTAGAGATCATTCTTAACAAGATTAGAAAGCAATTTCAAACCTTTTTTTCCAGTTTAAAGAAGAAACCTAGGAGGAAGGAGATTGTTTCTAATTGGAAGCCAAAATTTAGAATACATGAATAAGAACATCTTGCAACTACTTTTCTACAGGCCAAAACTCTGATCATCTCAAGGAATTTTCTTTGTTAGTATTAATGGACTGCTCCAGTAACATCAGTTATGCTCAAAACAGGAAGGATACTTTCTCCCTGAGAAAATAAGGCAGCTATTTATTGTCCACCTAGCCCAATTCCATTTACAGGTGACTAGCAGCTATTCCAATACTCAGGCATTCCAGGATCACTTTATTTGAGAGGGAACTATGATCTTCTACATGCCAAGTAAGCACTTTACAATTTCTTACAGACATCCTACATCTCATCTCTTCTGTCATGAATGTCATACAATCTGATTGCAACTGAGACAGTCAGGTAACAAGGAAAGGGGAGAAAAACAAAACGAGAAAAAATGGAATATTCTGTTTCTTTTTTTTTCCTTTTAAAATCCAACTTGAATAGAAGACTAAAATACCGTCTTCTAGCATATTAAAAAGAAAATTGTCCCAAACTAAACCAGCGAGTAGCATTTGTTGCTTGGGGCTGATTTGTCCGCTAGTGTCAAGCTACTTTTCTCAGTCCATTCCCAAATCAGAGGGATAAAACAAGTTACCTTTTCACACAGCTGTTTTTCCTCTAGCTGCAACAGCATGTCCAGGATATATGTCATGTGTGCTGGGCCACTGAGATCTAACATCTCCTCGCTTATTGCTACATCATCAGGCCACTCAGCCAACAACAAAGCGAGGACATGCCTGGCGTAGAGGACAGCAGTAGCTTCATTGACTCGGTAGAGATAACCCCGCACAGTTTTCTTGCTTCTGGAGTCCAACTCCTTATGCAGCAGGACAGAACTTTTGGTGCGTTGTTGCTTGGCGTAGCTGAGCTGGAGGTCACTTTCTGTGTTGGTGATGAGTTTCTGGGTCACTGGGTTGGATTCTTCAGTGGCTTTGCTGCACGGAGCAGGCTTGGACTGTAACATACAAGGAGTCTCAGTAGATTGGAAATTCTCTCATTTCCAAACCTACCCTGCTTTTGGATGCTGCCCATGTACTGTGTGATTTTTTTAAAAATAACAGTCAGTAATAGAAACTGTAATGGGTGTTTATGATTAAGTGGAGACTGGAATTCAAGTCTTGCTTGTCCACATCTAAAATCCTGAATGGTATACTATACTGAATCAGCTAATCATCTACACCTAAATGACAGGACATATGTTGAAGACAGTATGTTGTAAAGCTCTGCAAAATGGACACTAGTGTTTAAAAATGCATTAACATGCTACAGTACATTCTGAATGTAAGGATTGATACTGCAGATATGTCACATTTCTTGTTGTGTGTTTCTAGTTTAATATCCTCTAGATCAGTGAAGGCAAACCTTTTAGCCACCAAGTGCCTAAAAGGGAGAGCGTGCGCATGTGCTTTGCATGCTTGTCGGGTGCACAATCCGCAAGAGGAACTGCCCAGGGGGCACGTGCATGCTGGACAATGAACTTACAGTTTCCGGCGCGTACATACATGCTGGCCAGCTAGTCTTCCAGTTACTGGCACATATGTGCGTGCGATGATCAGCTGGCTGGTGCAGATGCTTGTGCCGGAAAACAGAAGATCAGCTCCTCCAGTTTCCGACACTGCCACATGCACAAAGGCCAGCTGATTGTCACGCACGCATGCCAGAAACCCGGGAGAGGAACAGGCAACGCCACGTGTGCCAGGCGACATGGCTCCACATGTCACTTCAGGCACGTGTGCCATAGGTTTGCCATCATGGCTCTAGATGTATTAAATTTCTGCTTCCCCAAAAATCTCACAACTATGCCAATGAATGATTGACGAATAGAAATATTAGTTCAGTGTACATTGCAATCAACAAGCATTTTTCAATGCATGTGTCCTTCGAGATGCTCACACTACAATTCTAATCAGTTCCAGGTAATATAGTTAATGATCACATTTGATGGAAGTATTGGTAGATATTACTGCATAAACGGAACAAAGTTTTAAAAATGCTTTGCATAAAACAGCACACTCACCAAACATGGCACAATGATCATATCTGTATCCAGAGCTTTGGAATTCTGCTCTTCTGTGCGTAAATGCTTACTGGGCTGCCATTTTTGAGCCAATGTACGAATCCTTTCATCCATGGTAAGTACTTCTCCATCAAATCTTTAAGAAATGCACACAAATTATTTTTACTGTCAGAATTTAAAGACAGTACCTTTGAGCTGAGCAATTTCTACATTTAAAACCCCTGTGTTTCATCCCATCAAGTGCTACTTTATATTAGCAATTATCTGGCCACGTGGCTTTCTTTGTTTCTAAGTACCTTGTCCATGTTCTATGCAATTTATCTTTTATCTTACACTTCTAATTTGCAATATAAATGTATTTTCAAAGACAAGGTAACTGATTGCAAGTAATTTATCTTCTGCCTCTAATGTCAAGAAAATTTGTGAATGTTCCAGGCATGAACTACCATGATTTATAGCAAGAATCAAAGGATAACAGCTTGGAAATGGCTGTTTTATCAAAAGATTATAGCTTAAAGGTATCTTATAGAAATGGTCTGCCTATCTCTGGGGTTGTGCCGTTTCAGTTTGTAAATGAGCAAGACCATGATGGAATGTTTCTTGCACAGTAAATACTTCTCCTCACTAAAACCTGGCCAACAAGAAAGCTGTCCTTTGAAATGGTACGCTTGTTTTCCTCAAAATTATCAATAGCTCATTTAGAAATACAGGTAGTTTCCCTGCCCCACTGCACAATATCTGCAATTGTTAAAAAATAAATTCTTGGCCGTCTGCTAGTTTCCTTTTTAGGTATACTTGATTAATAGATTAGGTCACTAGGGATACATAACTTTTCATTCCGAGTCAGGTTTGGAAATTCTCTTACCTCTTCTGAACCTCTAGGAAGAAAGAATCTGTCTTTTTCATGTGCAATTCATACATGGCTCGAAGAATGTGTAGAGGTGCATCAAGAGCATCATGTGTCATCTGAAAATAGGTTTAACTCTAATTAGGTGAGAAGAAGGAAAAATACTGCCTAATGTAGCTCTGGGTTGAATTGTTGGGTTCTTGGTTTTGGCTTGGTTGTTGTTGTTTTTTTCCATCAGGAAATATTTTTTACCAGATGCTTCCTTGCCACTGAACACCAAAAATCCATTTTTTTTTCTATGTCCCTAAAAACCATTGTGGAAGTATTGCAATCGTAGAGTGAACATATGAATTTGAATTACTATGTTAGGCTTCCACAAAACACAAATACACTACCTACACCCTATACAGTCATTATACTGATTGGATAGATAAGATCTGGCTGTAAAGGGTCGGGGTGTCAATGCAACTTTTGTCAATTCATTACATTTACTTTCACAGAAAACAGCAAAGAATTAAAAACACTAAAAACCTAGTATTAGCTGAAATAGATAAGATAGATCTGTTCAAGAAAAAGTTTTACATGGGTTAGAGTCCACTTTGGAGGCTAACCATGTTATCTGTTCGAAGTTGGCTAGAGCCCATGAAACCAATAGTACACTTAAATCTATTGATCATTCAGGCATAATTGGGTCTTGTATTTTTGCCATTGTAACATGCTAACATGAATTTTTATCTGGATTTTGGGACAAACTGAAGTTGAACATTGAAGCAGAGATGGTGAATTGGAATACAACTTCAGGGACACACACTGTATGGCTGCACTCCTTGACTTCTATCCCAGTTAGCCTTCTCCCCTGAAACACTAATCTGAAATTTCTGCTTGTATTGTTAGGCCTGCCTTTTGCCTCGATGAGGACCAATCCCTTGTTATGTTAAGAGAACTTCAAACAACATGCACAGTGCAACCCAAGCTTACAGACTGTGCTTTTGACAACAACTGAAGCACTATCCTCGCCCCACCCATTGCACATTAAAAAAAACAGTACCAGGAAGCATATTTTGGTGGTTTCATCCAAGCCCTCCAGTGGGTCAAGCCTATTCTGCACAGCGTCGGAAGTGTCAACAGACTCATTTACTGCTTGCTCATGCTCTCGCTCATTGAATTCTAAGTCCTTCTGCTCAGCCATGGAGTTTAACTCCTTTTTTGAAGAATAAAGCATGACCGACAAGATCTACAAGGACAAAGACAAGGTACAACTCAAAATTCCATCAGAAAACCACTAAAGTTACAAGACAAATTACAGACCAGATTTGCTTCTCTTCTGTAAGGCTGCTTCCTCTTTAGCCTTTAGCCATAGTGTTGGGTAAGCTCCCCGTTGGGAGAGCGAGTGCGTTCAGAGAAGCGTTGTGAGAGTTGTGTTGGAGAACACACAAACCAGCATACAGAGACACTGCAGTTTAAATAGGCTTTTACTTTCGTAGAAATAGAGGTATCAGAGTCCATCAAACAGTCCAAGTCATACATGGATAAGACAGTCAGTCATCAATGTCTTTCAGTTAAGGGATAATCCAAATAACATAGTCCATAATCATACAAACAGTCTGGTACTCAAAGTTTGCTAGCAGTTGCAAAACTTATAATAGCTCACGGCACTTTCTAACAGCCAGCTTCCAAAACACTCAGATCAGATCAGCCCAGCATCTAACAAACAGAGAGCTAACAGTCATTCTGGCTCCCTCTTATGGCCGATTGAGGAAAACAGCAGCCAATCACATTTTACAGCATGATTTAAAGAAACAGGTACAGCATTGCTATATGATTTATATATTGCCAACCCAACCATCAGACACATACTCTCAGATTTTAGTAGTTGATCAATAAAGCATGAACATAATCAATAATAATATATCGGTAAATGATAAAATGAAAGTTCATTTATTGAATTGTACCGTGGAACTCTTATTCTCAAAAAGGCTGTCTCAAAGTTTTGCTGTATGTAATCCCATAACAGACTCACAAAACCTCCAGTGCCCCCTCCCTCCATCGATTTGCATTGTGTTTAGGTTTGCTGTCTGTACATCACTCCAGTATGGAGCAAAAAGGCTAGTAACACATCAATTTAACATCCCTTAGTTGAAGCACAATTAGAATGATTGAAATTATGAAGAACACAAAACCTCAAAAATGAAAAGGAACTGCTGATGTACGGAATAATTCAAATAAATGAGTACGTAGGGAAGAACTTGCTCAGCTGCTTAAATGCATTGTTGTGTTACCTCCAAGTCTCTCAGAAGCCAAGTCTTACTGAAGCCTGTTCCTTTGCTACACTTCTTCACCAATAGCTTAAGTAAACCAGATTGCAGAAAGGCTGTGCGGATTTCTTCAAAAGCATGTGTCTGTTGATCACAGGAAAAAAATGGTAACCATTAACACTTTGACTAAGAATGATAGTTTAGGGTTTTCTCAATCTCAGCTAGGTTAAAATGTGTGAACTTCAACTCTTGGAATTTCCCTGGGCAGCATGCTGAGGATTTGGGGGAGTTCACATGTCTTAACACTGTTGAGTTCATACATCTTAATAATGCTGAGGTTGAGACATGTTGGTCTATACCACGGTTGTCAAACAAGCGGATGCGTCACACACAGGCCACGCCCACGCCTAGTTTAGCGAAGAGAGAAAAAGTCACAATACATCACATGACAATGCAAGTTTGACACTCCTGGTCTATATGGACTGATTTTTTTCAGGATTTTTTGTTAAAGGATTTCTTATATGAGAAAGGCACTGAACATATCAAGATCACATTTTCATCTACAGTTTACAGTATTAGACATAGACCACTGCTCCTTCCCAAAGACAAATAGTGTGGTATATAGTATTTCTGATTAACAAAACATAATCTTGGATTACAATGCTTGTGTATTAAATTATAAAGATTGAAAATAACTTTTTAGAAGAGTGAAGGGTTTTTTGGGATGCTGGCTTTTGTCTTAACTGTAACATTTTGATAATAAAAATTATCAACATTCTTAAGTTGCATTCTTAGTGGATCTTATTCTTTCTTCTGTTATTTTAAAGAACCTAAGATGGTTGGTTCAAAGTCAAGCCTGAACAGTCATTTTTATTTTACGCTTTAATCTGGATTATAGTGCAGAGAATTGAATGTGATAGCCTAAATGCCCTCTTAGACTCTGAAGCTAAAGCTCAAATACTTTGGCCGCCAAACGAGAAGAGATTATCTCATTTGAAAAGACCCTGATGCTGATAAAAAAGGAAAAAGGAGAAGAGGACAGCAAAGAATGAGATGGCTACATAGTATTATTGACACAGTGGACATGGGCTTAGGAAGACTGGCAGACAGTGGAGGACAAGGGGCCTGGCCTGCTGTGGTCCATGAGGTCATGAAGAATTGGGCACGATTTCGCAACTGAACAACAACAATATGGCTTCTTTCAGTTCTGTGATTCTATGTTTCTTTATCAGAAATCAGCAGTGATATTTTTTCTATACCCCCCCCCCACACACACACACAATGATTTATATAATCCTGGGTCATAAGATATTTTGGGAATCTTTGTCCATTTTTGTACCTTAAGTGTTCTGTAAAGTCCCTTCAGAGCAAGAGATAAAACCCACGTTGCTTCCACTGCCTCTGCAAAGCTACTGTCAATGTTGGTCTGGAGAAGATGGCTAGTTATAAACACAAAATGTTGGAGATACTGGCGGAGCTGGCCCTGGGACTCCGCATCATCTTGCTCACATGGCTTAATCAGCTGGAGATCTTTTACTAGAACAGAAATAGATGAATACACAGGGTTTCAGTTGGTAGCTGTCCTGGGTTCAGCTCTTTTTACTTAAGTCTGGTCTTGGCTTAGCACGAAGCAATGTGGAAAAAAAATACAAACTCTTTTAAAAAAATGTTTTCAGATCCACCTCAAAAATAAATTCTTTAAAGAATTATGATTTTTTTACATCCACAGAAAGATGATGTAGCCAGAACATATATTAAGAATAGGCTTGTAGTAAATAATTTTGTCATATGATGCGCATTCAGCCACCTCTAATATTTTATTTCAATACAAATAGTCCTTCCTTACTGACTGTTTTGTTCAGTGACCATTCAATTTACAATGGTGATGAAAAATAATTTTACAACCAATGTTCGCATTTACAATCTTCAGAGCATCCTTCAGTTACATGATCACCATTACATATCAGTGTGTATTATCATTTTGTTTTACTCCCCACACATTTGCAGAGCAGAGAGATTGGAGATGAAGGGATTTCAAGAGAGTAAGAAAGCACATAATGGACATAGTGGCCCTGGCAGCACCAAGGATGCTATACAAACAGCTGGTATAGTCCCCAATGTGTGCTTGCCTTACTCTCTTGTAATCTCTTCCTCTCTAATGAATGTCAATTACAAATACTAATTACTTTCTTGTTAATTATCCCAGGACTAGAATGACCATTCCAAAGCAGTAATGGCTAGGAAGTAAACACATCTGGAACTTATGAAACTAATAATTATAGGTAGCATCTATTTGCCAACTATCCCAGCACTAGATTGTGAGAGGGGAAAAGGAAAGCACAGTTGTGATCATGTAATATTTCCACTTAGCTCACACACACACAGACATGCTAAGCATCTACATACAAGATGTAAATAAATATCCAAACATGAATGACATGAACCTGCTTTCCGCTTTCGGGTTTTAACATCCACAACCACAGCCCTGTTCTTCTCTGTGAAATGCTTAAGGATGATCACATTGTGGGCCTCATTTGCATTATCCATATATACTGATTTGGTTCCCATGCATAGAACCTGTAGAGTTGGAAAGAGACATTCAGATGACATTTATTCAGTTATGGTAGATTAAAGCTAGAGCTGCTCTCTAGCCAAGCAAGCTACAAGTAAAACTATGATTTACTGGACAATTTGAGGGAGGGGTTAGCCATTACAATCTATATTTACATCATTTGTATCTATTTATGACACTGACATAATTACACATACATGTAAATTGACACAAATTATAGTCCATCAATTTATGTGATTCATCTTGTTATTCTGAACGAATGCCTGGATATAACTTTTGTCTATTGCATCCGAAGTTCTCTAAACTGAAATCAATCAAGTTTAAACTCTATGTCTTGGCTGTATTTTTACTTGTAGTTTTAGAAAGTGGCCTAGAAAAGCACATGCCTTAATATGCTCACCTCTGGAAATCCAACAAGGACCAGTAATGTGAAAATGTTGGTATGTTTCAACTGAAAGGGAAGCTGCTTGATGCAGTGGTCGGTGAAGGCACCAATCACATCATGCCACTGAGTGGAGGAGTTCAGCGCTCGCAGAATGTCTGCCATGGTGCACGCCCAGTCCAATCCAACACGGCTAAAAACCAAGAGTTAGAATTAATTATTCATCTTCACATGTGCTCCTGCATGTGCCTGCCTTGCATCAGCATTGCTTCAAAAACTGTAAGCGATCAATGACTGTTTTGCTTCACTTGTAATTCCCATTGAAATGGGCTGCCTTCTCTTGGGGTAGATCCTGCCAGCTAAGAGGGACATTTCTTGCAGAACTTACTGTTTCCCCCAGGGATTGTAATGAGCTGCAGAAAATGACTTGGAGGATAGTAAGTGGCCTTCAGGCAATAAGTTTGAGGTCTTTGCTCTAGGCAGGAAAATCTTGCAAAATTTAAAATTTAGTTCTATTTTCAAATAAGCTATAATACAGGATTATCTTTAGCATTTCCCATTTCTCTCTTCCCTTAAAAATATTTACATTAGTACTACTGATAGCAATAGCACTGAGACTTATATACCGCTTCACATTGCTTTACATCATTCTCTAAGTGGTTTACAGAGCCAGCGTTTTGCCTCCAATAATTTGGGTCCTCATTTTACAGACCTCGGAAGGATGGAAGGCTGTGTCAACCTTGAGTCAGTGAGAATCGAACAGCCAAATTGCAGGCAGCCAGCAGTCAGCAGAATTAGCCTGCAATACTGCATTCTAACCACTGCACCATCACAGCTCTTACTAATTTCTTGTGAGCTTCAATTTTGTTTTTTATTGAAGGCAGTATTTGCTGCCTTTTAGGAGTGTTTTGTTTTGAGCAACAGCCATGTTTGCAAACATTTTTAACATTCTGCCATTACATGACAGGTTTATAACAGAAAGCATCATCTGGACATATTAAAAGTCTTTAAGATGAATCCATCATGAAAACTGACCTGTCCAGGCAAACTGCTCCCAGACTGAAGAGGAGATGGGTTGTTTTCCAGCCTTCTGGCACGATGGAGCCATCACCAGCAGCCACAAGGCTATGCTTGGTGGAGAGGACCTTGTTCACAGCAGCATCCACTTCTGCAGGAGTCAATCTCCGAATCAACTGTCCCAGGAGCCCCAGAGTTAAGTGGTAAGTTTCATTTAAATGGCCAGCATTGGAGATCACAACATCAAACATGAGAGGAAGGATCTGGTCCAAGTTAATTAGAGATATTGTCAAGCCCTACAAAGAGAAAACAGGAAAGAATATGGAAATCAGCAGAAGGGATAATGCAACATACTTTAATTAACATACTTCAAAAGTTCAGTTTTTCCAGTTAATTTTCAGGATTTTCCCTCCATTTTTGAACCAATGACAGGTCTCCTGGATATCAAACAATTTGAGGAAGGGATTGAATGTCCTAGATAGCTCCTTCCTACTCTTAAAATCTTTGATGGAACCACTAATGATTCATATGATTAATATGAACTTCTGGAGGGATTGCCCTTTTCTTACTTCCTTAATTATCGGACACTTAAACTCCTTTACTGATTTCCCTAATTTGGATAGTTCCTTACTGATTTCAGGCGTGGCAACATTGCAGCTAGTAGTCCAAGAATCCTCTTCTGGGAACATTCAGCAAATACTTCCTCTTGACAAGGCATTGGTTTTTCTTCAGCTTGGGATGGAGGCAAAACATCAGAAACTTCAACATCTGCAAACCGACAAACAAAAATGCTTCCTCAAGTTATGCTTAAGTTGAAAATATTAGTAATATTACAATCACTGCAGATGTACAATGCATTAATTCAATCTTCATAACGGTGCACATTTTCTCATCATATATATCATAGTAAAATATGTCACTATTATTCCCAAATGGATATTATTTCTATGTTTATATAGGTAGTCCTCGGTGAACAATGTTGAGACTGGCAACTCTGTCAATAAACAACACAGCCAATTTAAATGGCACTTTCAGTTACCATTGTTAAGGAAATTCTGCACAGTCATTAAGCATGATGTCACATGATTGCCATTTATGATTTCCTGCCGGCTTCCCCACTGTCTTTGCTTGTTAGAAACTGACAATGAAGCTTGCAAATGGCGATCATGTGGCTGCAGGACGTCATAGGCATCATAATTGAGAGCCAGTTGCTAAATGCTCAAATTTCAATTATGTAACTGCAGAGATACTGTGCTGTTTCTTTATTCAGCAGTCCTGTAACACTGAACTGTCACTAAACAAGTAATCATTAATTGAGGAATATCTGTATATGGTCTGGTAGAGAGGAAGACAGAGCATGCAAGGAATTAACGCATCTCATGCATCTACTTCTAGAAGACTGATGATCATCTTTGGCATTACCAAGCTACAGCATTACACATGTAGTATACTAACTACTGTTTGTAAAGACAGGGTATTTGGGAAAATAATAGCAATTTTCTGATTGTATGATGGGCAACTATACTAGAATTAATTTTCAAAATGTCCTTGTGTATGCAGTTAGGCTCAATGTCACTGGTTTTCTAAGCTACAAATGAGAAATGAACAAGAGCTTGGGTGTTAAAGTGAATAAGGTGTCTCATCTAACCTCAACCTCACGCAATCTCACTGAGTAACCTTTGGCCAACTACTTTCTCAGCCCAACTTATGTTGCAGAGCTTTTGTTGTAGGAAAAAGTAAGATTTCTACTGTGGTTAGATATAAGGGCACACTAAATAAACATACAAAATATTAAAATACTAAACCATGGACCCTTTAAATCAGTGGTCACCAACTGGTTGTCTGCGAGAAAATTTTGATGGTCTGCAGAAAAAATATTTGCATTTTTTAATTGCCCTAAATCAGGGATCCTCAAACTATGGCCCCTGGGTAGGATATATGCAATGAATGTTTGTGTTGCTGCAGAGAGTCTCCCCCTTTGAAGTCTTTTGGTGCGGGTCGGAGGGGGGCAAAAATTCTTACTTGGGGTCTTCTTCAGCCTCCTGGTGCGAGGCTTTGGGCGAAGACTGGAAGGAAGTGCCGCTGGTGGCAAAGGCCTAGAGGCCTTGTTCCAGTGGGACTGTATCATGGCCTGGAACTGGCTGTCCATCTCAGCCCGCTGAACCTCCAGGTGCCAATACCTGGCCTTGCACTCCCGCAGGTCTTCCCTCTGCTTGTAAAGCCTATACTTGTAGTCCTCAGTGAGGTGCTTCTGCTGAGCCTCCTTCTCGGTCAGATCCAGTTTGAACTGAACCACCTGTTTTGCAGGCGAGAAGTGGCTGGGAGGGGAGGGGCCAGTAGAGGCTGGAGAGGTGTCCCTTGATGTGATTGACATCAAGTTGGCCACACCCACCCAGTCACATGACCACCTAACCACACCCACCCAGCTGGTCATTAGGCATATCTTATTAGTGGTCCATGGGATTTAAAATTATGAATTTAGTGGTCCAAAAGATTGGGGACTCCTGCTTTAAATACTGCTCTTTTCAAAATCCAACACCTTTACCAAAGTCTGTGCTTTGGCTTGCTAAGCGTTACATATTCAGCATTATATAGAGGATCATATGTTTTCCAGCTTAGCATCAAGTTGTATTTCAGTTAACCGGAAATGAGTTCGGAATCTGATCATTCTCTTCTTCCTCTCATGTGCCTCCTCACTCTTTCAACTTGCAATATTAACTATGGATTACTCTAAAATTTCATTTAACATTTCATATATTATGCTTGCTAGCAATTATTCATTTTTCCTTGTGAATTTGCTAGTTAGGGTCAGTTTTTAGAAAATTTTAGGCAATTTAGAAATTAACAATCATGTATTGCTATTAGGAGCAGACCAATAGTAATACAGTTGGGTGCAAAGAATGTACATAAACAAGCAAGAAAAAGGAAATTGAACAGCAATTGCTTTTTCTTATAAAGGAGCTAAAAAGTAATATTTACCTGGGGATATGTTCTCTTTTGCAAGTAAATCTGAATTAAAAGCAAGTGTCTGTGATAGCATTTCTTTATTTGGTGGAAGACCATTGGAAAGTTTGTTCTCAATCTTCATTTTACTCTTTTGTTTAGTGTTTATAGAAGTCTGAATTTCAATACTGCTTCCATCTCCCTAAGTCAAAATAACAGATTAACTTCAAACTGTATTTTTAAGCAGTTATTGACTTAATAAAGAAGCTATTTTAATTTTAGCCATTTTATTTGCAATCAAGTTTAACAGCACTGCTCCAATAGAATAAAATACTTAAATCAGTGTAAAATTCTAATGCTCTTGAAGAAATGCTCCTATCATTATAAAGGGGATCATTCCTAACACCTGAACTAGCCTTCTGAACTTAGAAATTTTCAGATAGACGGGGTCTGTAATTCAGAGTTAGCAAAGTCATCAGACTGGGGAACTGCAGTGGCAGGAAATCTTGAGCATTCAGAGTTAAAGAAGGCTGTTTTGAACGAACACCTACTCTCCTAGATCTCCAAAGGGAGAATGTCAACTTCAGCTTATTCAGTAGCTGACTAAGAGCATGAGAGATGAGAGACACAGAGGCTCAAGGTTTAGCCCCAGGAATATTTAGGATCTCTTCAATTTGATGTAGTTGAGGTCATAAAGAGATCTCGCCTAAGAGCAGGTGAACCAATAATCCTGGAACCCATTCACCTTCCTCTGAAGGAAACAGCTTGACCTGCTTACTGTCTAGTAGTTAAGGAACTAGGCTACAAAACAGGAGGCATGACTTTGGGCCAGTCACTCTCTCTCAGCTCAATTCACCTCACAGGGTTGTTGTAGGGAAAATAAGAGGAGGAAAAAATATTAAACATGCTCTCTGCCTTGAGTTAAAATCAGAGTAAAAAAACAAGATTAAAAAAACTAAAGATCATTTAGAATCCATCTCCCCTCTGTTGAGTGCATAACACATACGCCCATGTTTGCATACATCTCTTTAATATCAAGGATCTGCATTGATATGCATTCATAAGTAACTTAAACTACTCAATACATGTGTGTTTTCAAAAATATTTACATTGCTGTGGATGACAGATTTGGGCATCTTGTTATTTTCCACGATTTCTTCAATGGCGTGATTTTCTACATTGCTATCTGTAGAAAAATCAACGGAGGACATCCCATTTTCAGACAAAGGTTCTTCTGGCAACATGCTAAGCAGAGTTTGACTTTTCAGACCTGGATGCAAAGAAAGAAAGTTTAGATGTTCAAGACAGGTTAAAAACAGTTTGAATTCAGGATTCACCTCCAATCAATAAATGTCCGAAAGACCTGGTACATCATGGAATTGGTTCCACCACATATCTATTGAATCCTTCCTCTTCCTTGTGTGTCTACTCTGTTCTGTTTTGTTCAAGCTGCCAGGAAAGGGATGATAGGAAATGGTAATGTGGGAGAGGGAGTGATATATCCTCCACAAAGTGGGAATTCCTTTATCTAGCCATCCTGACAACTTCTACCTCATCTGGAGTTACTTCAGAGGATCTGGGATGAACTGGATTGTCTAAGTTCTCTTTCAGGCATGAGCTGAAGCCTGGACCTGGGTCAGGAATAGCATTGCGTGTGGATGGCCTGCAAAAAATGTGGATAGTGGGAGGGAACATGGCCCTCCTCGTCCTCCTTGATTCTCAGTAGCATTAAATATCATTGCTGATGATATTTGGAAAATTAGTGAGGCCATCCTGAATTTTCTTGGCAAATTTTCACAAATTTAGAAAAAACAGAGTCACTGCAAGGAGAATTCTCACACTAGAAATGGTGGTAACAAAGATGGAAGGTCAACCATCAATAGCAGCAACTGAACTTTTTTTGAAGCAAGACAAGCATCCAAAAGGTATAGGTACCAAAATAATGGCAAGAGTAGTCAAAACATCTTCGTTCATAAGGGAAAAGATGAGTTCCCCTTTGTTCCACAGAGAAACCTCAGCATGTGACATGTTCATTAATCTACCACTGTGGAACAATTTGAAAGTACCTGTGTGGAGAGCATACGTTCCTAATTCCTACTATTTTTATATGATTAAGTTTAACAGAAACAGCTTAAGGAATCAACTCTGCAGACTGCAAAGGCTATTCAGGAGGGAGTTAGTTCAGATAAGGTTGATCTGGAATGCTGGAAGAGGATATGTGACGAACATATTTCTTGGTGGACAAATATCCTTCATGTCTGTGGACTCTTATGTCTACCAAAGCTGTGCCAGGGCCGGAATGTTAAATAGCTTGGATTCAAATTGCCACCATGTCTGTCCCCACTTCAAGGTAGAAAACCATGAGTTCTAACACTGCCTTTATTGTAAGGTTACAGTAGCAGAATCTTGCAAGAGTGAAAGGACACCATTTCCCCCCCTTTCACGGGTGAAATCCAGCAGGTTCTGACAGGTTCTGGAGAACCGGTAGCGGAAATTTTGAGTAGTCCGAAGAACCGACAAATGCCACCTCTGGCTGGCCCCAGAGTGGGGTGGGAATAGAGATTGTGCAGTATCCTTCCTCTGCCATGCCCACCAAACTATGCCCACCAAGCCACAGCCACAAAACTGGCTGTAAAAATTTTTTGAATTACACCACTGCCCGCTTTCTTTTATTTTCCAGGCAACTAAGAAGGGTCCCTTCTGAGATGCTTTCCAACCTTTCCCCTATTATTTTTGTGAGCTGAGATGTCTCATCTCTTACTTTTTGCTCTGGCTGCGGTGCGTCTTCCTCCTGTTTCTCAGACTGTTATAATATCTCAACTCACCTTTGCCATGCTGCACTTTCATCAGGCAATCTCCAATCAATTGAATACATTCTTGCTGTAGGATTTTAGCATGAGTGATGATTTCTGGACTGAGTTCTTCCCCATCTGCTTGTTTCCCACAAGTTAAGTCAGCGCTGTAGAGAGCCAGGGCAGAAAAAAGGAGCCAGGCATAGTTGTGAAGATAAGGCTGGATGAGCCTATGGCAGTCACTGATCCTAAAGGTCACCATTGGATACACAGTGATGCTATGGGTAGGCAGGTGGCTAAAATGACAAAAGAGTCCTTGTTATAAAAACTGTTTGATATGAACATTAATAAAAACAAGGTATTTTTCCCTGCACTCTGTTTAGAGAGATCTGAAGCCTATTGTCTGCCATAGTGAAGAATGAAACATAAATAGTTCAGTCATGTGACCCACTTCAAAGCAAGACATTAGCTACTACCCAGTCTGTACCACCCAGTGGAAAATCAACGAATTGATAGATACTAGGTTTTTGCTTAGTCAAAAGTGGCTGTTCTTGATGTATACCAAATACTGTGAACAATGCCAAAGACTATAGTAAAAATGGGCAGAAATTATACAAATAAGATCAGGATATACTGGAAGCAACCAGGCTGCATTTATGGCTGTTTGTGGCATCCTGTGATCATGTGATTGCATTTTATGATGGTTTTGCAAAAAACTGACATTTACAGACTGCAGCAAAAATGGTTATAAAATTGGGTTTCACATGTGACCAACATGTTTTATGACCATTAGAATTTACAACCTTAATGGGTAAGCTCCATTATGGTCATAAGTTGAGGACTATCAATATAGAAAACCTTTGCTTACAGGGGAAGGATAGTTAAGCAAAGTAGAAATGGAACAGCCAAAGTGATTTTCTAAGAAATTAAATATTTTCAATTACCTCCTTTTGTTCCTTTCACCCTCCCCCAGTCATCTTTCTCCATATAGCAAAGACAGTGTAAATACATAGAGAATGTGACCAAGTGATAGGTCGACATTCAGTAGCCTCTGATGTGCCAAGTACCTGTCGGAGTACTTCTTTGTAGAGTAGCATCCATAGCAAAGGTCAAAATCTTCACAGACATTGCAGTTGATGCGCTGGCCCACAATAATACCTTGGCAGTGATTGCAAGCATACTCCATGTTAATCATGTCATGACTGGCCTCGTGACCTTCAGGTCTCACTCCACCTTTTAGTAGGCAAATGCAAAACACATTATTCCATCATTCACATTGTTGTCCTGCAAGTCATTCTGCACCGATGGCTGGGGAATTCTGGGACTTGGAAGTCCAAACATCTTAAAATTGCATCGGTTGGGAAACACTGGTCTAAAGCCTCAAAGCCACACATCCAAAGTTGTCATGTAACTGGAAGCCAGAAAATGCACTCCCCTGCTGCCTATTTTCCTCCTACTGAAGAAGCTAAGAAACTGCGCCACAAATAACTGCTCTGCTTTGCTGTATGAATGTTATTCCATAAGAAACTGATAAATTCTATTCTACTCCAATTACTCCTGAGAAACCATCAGATTGTTTTAGGTCTATTTCACAGAATCATAAATTATTGGCCATGAAACTAAGTCATAATTGGCATTGGACTCCATTGTATTATTGAATAGTTCTATTTAATTTTTTTCCATTTTTTTCAAGCCAATGCCTATGACATCACATGTGTCCCACTTAGACTTAATGGACATAGACATTTGGTTTCAACAAATAACTACCCTTTATTAAATAGTGGAGTTACTTTGTGAATTTATGTGAGTCTGTGTGTGCATGTCTATGTGTGCGCATGCCCCTTCAAACCGACTCTGCGTATAACAGTGAAAGCTAAACTACAGTTCCATTACAGGAAATCGAGCTTATGATATAGTTTTCATCTATCTACCTTACCCAGAAAGCATGTTTTACACAGATCCATATCATTGCATTGCAAACAGCGGTAACGATGCCATGGCGCAATCTCATCACACCCATCGCATGAAATATCCACATGTAACAGGTCACAGTACCGGGCAATGAACATGTGCATCTAGAAAGAAATAGTGATAAAACACTGATGAACAATAAATAACACAATGCCCAGGGATAGTGGGGGTTGTGTCATCTTCCCACCTAGTGAACATTGGAGAAAAGCACAGGAGCAATAAAATGGAAATGGGAATCCAAGAACGATGGCATCTTCCAAAACTTGAAAGTAATTTCGGTGACCGAGTTGCTTTGAATTTCAAAGGGAAGAAATGCATATTATGTTCTGGTTTGGTTTGGAAAAGTTGTGTAATAGCATATCTAATCTCTCTGAAGCTCAACTGAGACCTAGATACAGAGTTCCCAAAGCCACATACGTAGTCCTCGACATATGATGGGTCACTTAGCGACCATCTGAAGCTATAACAGATCCCCCTCCAAAAACTTACAACCTGGTTTCTAAGTTCCGACTGCTATCTTGCCTTCTGGCAATGTGACCGCACTTTGAGCACCTGGCAACAGGTCTGTATTTATGGCTGTTTGCAGCCTCCTGCAATCACATAACCATGATTTATATTTCTGACAAAACTGCAATTTATGGCATTTACTTCTGGTTTCCAGCAAACACTGGCCCAGAGCAAAAACAATGGACTTGCTTAACAATCACAGTGTTCACTTAACAACCACTGCAAAAAATAAAAACAAAAATGGTACAATTGGTCATGTGATGACTTGTTTTATGACTATCACAACTTACGGCCCTAATTGCCAGGCTATTACAGTCATAGGTCGAGGACTACCTGTTCAGAGATTCCTGAACAGACCCTTCCAGGCCTACAGCTATCCAAAAACATTTAACATATGTAAGCTACAGTACATCACTCTGTTTAAAAATCTCTATCTGAAAAAAACATGTCAACATTTATGACCTTTCTCTGTTTATCAGGGTCTGCTTGGCTTATCTTGTCACACCAAGTTTCAAAAACTCCTTCCTGGCATTCATCCATCCACTCTGAGTTTTGCTTGTAGTCAGCAAGTTCTTCTTCTTTGTTGCATGAGCTGAGAACAAAAGATTACATTAAAACTTGTACGTAACTTTGGGACATCGTTTTTTCTTGATAGTGTTTAAAGAAAGTAGTATGCCCCCTACTTATGGAATCTTTTTTTTAAAAAAATCCGTTTTTTTTTATAACTTTCCCCTTTTAAACTTTATTCCTTTTCAATAAAAATAAGGACCAACTTTGCCTAATGCCCCAAACCAACTAAAGCTAGGATTATATTTCTGTGTCATTGCACATGAGGGAATGTATATGTTTGTTGTTCGGAGATGGTTGCATAGCTATTGCATTTATACATTTGAAAATGTTAACCATTTGGCTGGTTGGGGGGGGGGGTGTTTCAAACAGCAAAGCATAGAAAACATAGCCTTATTAATCAATCACCATGCAGGATGCACATCTTTGTTGCACAATGTGTAGTTGAGATTTGGGAAGGGTGCATATCAACTCATCTGCAACTATCTGCAACTTATGCATACCCATCAACCCCTTTGCAGTGTAGGTATACATTGATACCTGCATGCAGTTGCAGATAAGTCTAAATCTAGCTTTAAGCAATGACTACATTATTCTAGATAATGAAATCAAAATGAAACCAAACTAAACCAAACCAAACCAAACCTAAGGCTATAATTCTATTCCCTCTTTGCAGAAAGTGACTTAGTGAAATCAGAATTGTTTTTATAATATTTGCACATTCTACAGTCATTTAAGAGTTTTACTCCATTTTAATGAGTCTTTAAAGTGGTTGTGGAAAATGTCCATGTGCAGAACATATTTTTAAATTATTTCACTGACTTCTCTTTCTAATATTACATGTTTTCCTGACTTACCAAATTATCTTGTCATGCGTACTTATATTTTCTTGTGACATGGTGAGGAGGAGACGTGGTAGCTGAATATCAATGAAGAAGGAAAGATCGTTTGCTTCCCAGCCCATATCCAAAAAGTGAAGGAGGCATGTCTGCACACAGGACAAGGCAGGCAGCAATGATCTAAACAAATAATAATAATCCATCAAAATTGAGTGCTGTTATGTTCAAGACATCCTCTTTATATAATATATAATTTAGCTAACAGTATTGCCAGGAAGATTGTATAATAAATGTCAACTAAGATGGCTTTACATGGCAATAGATCACATTCATCAATGAGAAGAATCTACATTTTGAAGCACAGGAACAGCCAGAAGTTGACAGGTGAAAAGCATGAAAACTATTCTGTTTTTAGAACTATCCAGATGTAAAACAAAATGGGGCTCTTTCACTGATCGAATGAGGCAGTGTTTATGATTTGGTTGATTCAGCCTCTTCCCATTTAGTTGTATGCAGAATATAGCTTTTGTTCTTCCAACGCCAAGGTAATTATAGCTCACCATCTCCACCAGTGGAACAGCTGTACTTTATTATATCAGTATATAAATGGTACATAAAAAATGAAATGTTATCTGATGGCTATTAACAATAAAAATTCCTGAATCTCACTCCACATGTTGATAAATTTCTCACAATAAATTGAATTCCAACAAAGGAACAAATAAGACACCATTGCATGGAAGTCAGCAAATTTTTACATACTTGTATTGACCATAGCTACTCAGTCTGCCTAAGGCTTGATTAGTCAAATTTAATGCAACATGAAAATGCACCACTGCAGCTTTATCTGTCTGAAATGTACCAGAAATGAAGCCATGGTTTTACTTTAATAGCTTTAAAAAAAAATTCTTCAGAAAGACAATACCAGAGTCCTGCTTAACTGTTTTAGTCTGTGTAATTCTCAGCTAAATATATCACTATATATATCCAATCACTAAATATATCACTAAATCATCTTTATATAGTATAGAAACTGATCTAGATATTAACTGAATTGTGGGGGAACCAAATTCCACTTAATTAAGACCTGCTGTTATGCTTGCAACGCAGGTTTCCAAAATGGACATCGGATTTTTAGGAACTCTCTTTCTAGGAGAAAGTTTAATTTGATAGGCCAAGACAGTTCAGCTGATTTTTTTTTATAACTCATTGATTGGAATAATAGTTTCTATGAATAATATAATCAAAAGATCCACATGCCTGGCCCTGTAAATCAACAGTCTTACAGCAACCCCCCCCAAAAAAAATCCCAGAGAAAACAGCAATATCTGAATACAACAATGAAAAAATCTCAGAGAAAATGATCTCTTTCTTCTCATCCACTACAAACAATACATGGTGATTATTTATTTATAATATTTTTGTAATATTCATTCCTGATAGCTCTGAGAGGCTAACGATCAAATACATCATTAAAAAAGATGAAGAGAAATTCATATAAAAATAATAAGTATCTCAAAAAGTTTCAGAAAAGTATATGTATTTGTAAAAGATAAGCAAATAAGAGTTTATAAACTCATAAAACCATCATAGAGGGACCAATGGCTACCAAGAAGATGAATTACCAAGATAAGCAATGATTAAAGAGTAATTTAGCATGCTTTATGAATAACGCTCATACTTGTCACTGTAGTTGTTAAATCCTTTCAAAGCATTGACCAAGAAGTGAAGCAGCTGGTAGAAGGATTCCCGTATTTCTCGGTGTAATTCAGCCCCACATCCTTCTAAGTGTCCAAAATAACTGGAAACAAACAAACAAAATAAGGCTGGCTGGTGAACTACATCATAAACCCTTCACTGGGTGATATCTACATTCCATACATATATATGGGATATGGGGGTAGACATTCCATGGACAAGTGGACATTCCAAAACACACCAGTCCAATTATGTATGGGCTAATTGATCAAATGTCAGGGGAATGGTTTTCACCATGTCTTACTTTGTGAAGTCTTTCTGGCAAGCTAAAAGTTCCAGCAGGAAAATTATGCAAGGTGGAACAAAACAGTGAGGTTGGCTGAGGGATTTTAGGCACTGGAGGATCATCTTCAGCACTTCCAAAATATTTTTGGCTTGAGCTTTCCTCAAAGCAAGGATTTTCAGGACACTGTGGATAAAACACACACAGACATAAATCCAAATGTGGTGACAGAATACCACCCCCCCGTCATAATTAGATGTTGGATGCATGGAACATAACTCAGAATTTACAGAATCTTGGTATGGAAAAAACTATATTTGTGGAGTTGTGGAGTAAACTTCAGATTAAACAGACATCTTTCTTCCAAAGTAGTATAGATAGAATGGCATAAATTGCTTATTCTGGATCCTGGAATACCTGAATGGTTGCTTCCACTATTCAATCAAATCCCAAGTCCTGAGGAGCCAGTTAGAACCACTATTATTTTCACAACAATGCTCTCACACTTGGACTGTTGGAAATATAGCTTTCAGTTTGTTTGCCATATTTCAAAGATCAACACTACCTGAAGGAATCAACGGAAAATACTATTTCTGGTGCCTTATGCAATTTCAAAGAGAAGATTAAGCTCCATATTTGCTTTATTCTGACATTAATTGGGGCTGTTGCTGAACTTTCTAAGTTAATTCCCTACATTACTCTTCTATAGAGTAATCCACTTGATATCTGCTCTAGAACTATAAACAAACAACTATTTTCTTTACTAAAACAAGGACTATTTTACTATGTTTGAGTACTGAAATAACTATGAAAATATCTTTCCTTTCATTTGCTCCCTCCGTTTTGTAAATATAATATTTATTTAATATTATTAAATAAATTTAATAATTTGCTTGCCATAATATCTTTTCAATTCTTTCTTGACTACAACTTACAGGGTTAAAACATATCCATTCCTGAAACTCTAAAGCAGAAAATAAGATCAGCCCTATGCAGATTTGCATCCAGGGTACAATTGGGCTCACCTTTCATGGGAAAGAGACCGATCTTTAATGAAATCCAAGATGTCTTTCAAGATGGGATATTTCTCCTTTATGCTGGGTGCAGGTTTAGAGTCTTCCATTGAACGGAAGGAGAGGAGTCTTAGCCGTCCACGGCTGAATGGAGGCTTGCGGGTTGGGGTAGAAGGGGGGGACAAGGTTTCTTCTGGCTCTGAGTTTTTTTCCAGAGAACTACTCTGGGATGCTGAAGCCAGTTCCCTCTGTGGGGAATCCGGCCCTTGTTTTTTCTTGAGTTCAGAGTTCTGACCTCCCTCTGGGAAAGGAAAACCAGTTGCTTCACAAGCAGGTGACGGATGTGAGGCTTGGAAATCTGCTTCTATTACAGAACTTGTCCTATGACGTTTACCATTCAGGCCTTGCCCATGGTCCTCTAGGTGATCAGAGTTCAGACTTTCAGTCTTGGTCCGTACAGGCAAAAAATTCAGCAACAGATGACTTTTCTGGATACACTGCTGGGCTACAATGGAAGGCAATATATGTTTTGTAAGAATAACACAAGCAACACACTGCACCCCAGAATCTCAGACCATTCTTGCGATTTTTGTTTAGAAAAGTAGAACACCCACATTTGGAATACAGCATTTCCACGTGAATAAAAGGAATGAATGAATGATGCAGACTACAGAAAAGCAATACAAATTTCACACACATTAAAGTAGCTATTAGAATAATGCCTTGGGTGACTTCTTCTGCACATTTCAGGGCTGGCCTTAAGCATATCAGTGCACTGTTTTGTCAATCTAGGCAATGGGAAACTGATGGTGAGCCTGGATGGTGTAATTCAAACCCAGCCTCAGTGGGCAACAAGACCTTGGGACTACAGAGGGACAGAAAAGCTAGTCAAGTGAGGTTTCCTCAATCAGCTGGTAAAGTGAGCAACAGGGAGACAGGGTCTTCCCTCAAGTTTGCACACCAGTTTAGGAACACTAGAACCTACTGCAATTTTTGGATTATAATTTGTTATTCAGTTAAAGAGATAATTTCTACAGATACAGACTAAGTATTTCTCTTTGGTGAGTTTTATTATTTCTGCAATTATAATATATAGAAATGCCTGTGAATGTTTGTGGCTAATTTTTACTGGAGTTTTGCTGATTAATAAGGACAGCTAAAGATTTAGAGATGGGTTTATAGAAAAGAGAGCGAAGTACAGAATCTGGTTGTATTTTAAAAGAAAGTGGCAAGTTGATAATGAATCCACTTTTGGACTTCTTGTGAGAAAGACAAATGTTCTTCAAGAAGTTCTTTGGAAAATGGAGATATTATTAATAGCTAATAGGATTGCAAAAAGAGGCATGTGCAGAGAGAGACTTACCAAGACACTCTGGGTTTACTTCGCTCATTTCACCAGCCTGCTGTTCCTCCCCATTACTTCTCTGGCCCATGTGGAACTTCTGCTTCATTTCTAGCTGCAGAAAAGAGAGTTTAAAAAATAATGAGTTTTAAATTTGCCTTTCTCAGATGACATCTCCACAAACACATTTTCTAACAATGAGTGGAGATCAACAGATCAATGGAATTGTATTATAAGTCCACACCTTTAAAAAAAAATCCTAGAAAAATATAAGAATGGGCAGTTTATAGACCTAAGTTTGAAAATGACCAGTTCAGATTTCAGCAAAGTACTTGATCTTTGGAAGTCAGATTGCATCAGGAAGTATATGACCCTTAGTGGGTTAACAACATAATTTTCATGTCATTTCTTGCACAAGAAAGGATACCAGTAATTCATCAGGAAAACCAACTGATACATGAAAGATATGCTTGTCTCAGGAACATTTAAGTGGATTTCTTTTTCTTCTTCTAGAAAGTTAGTATACCTGGGGGTGCAGAGGGATAGCACCTGCTAAACATGCTCCCTGACATGTAGAGCAGCAGTGGTCCTCAACCTTTCTGGCTCCGCGGAATGGAAGCGGCAGCAGGGGGGAGAGGGGGTGATTTTGTGTGTGCCCGCCACTTCCATAAATAGAGCATCATGCACTCATGTGCTTGCCTGTTGCTTGCAGAGCCCAGTTCCCAATGGGTGGCGGTCTGGTAGAAGACTGCAGACTGAGGGTTGGAAACTTCTGATGTCAAGTAGCAAGATTTCATGATATTTTTAAATGAAAGGTTATTTGGGAGTCCTCACCTATTTAGGGGTATAATCTGCACAGATGTTGATCAATTCCGTGAAAAATGAGTTTTGCAGAATTGCCCCATAAAAGTTGATCAATGCTCAAGCATAGCATTAAATAGAGATACTCAAGCATTTAAACATCTGACCAATTCTGAACAGCTGCAAAAACAGATCAACTCTGTGACCCAGTTAGCAAATGAGGAACATATGATAGCATTTAGCAGACATCTTACCATCCATATTCTGATACCATCTGCCAGCAAATATACTTGTGCAAATTCTTCACTTAAAGGAGTTTTGCCACCACTATTCACTGCAAGGACAAATAGGTGGAGATAAGAAGAGAGATCCTTTTAGCCTGAATCAGCCAAAGAACAAGACACATCCTTCATACAAGGTGCAAAATCTTTCTAGATCTTTCTTAAAGAGGTGGCAAAGCTTTGCTGAGGAGAAAATAGTGAACTGGCCTTTCTACCACTTTCAGAATTCCCAACCATCTTGGTCTATGAGTTAACAGTACTTTCAAGAATCTATGTCTTCCCCTTTCAACTGATTACATCAAGGACCAGCATGATGTGCAAGCTGTACTTTGCTGGTGAATTTTAAATAACAAGTTTCTCATCCTGACGACTTGTTAATTTGCTAGGCTACAGTTCCCGTAATCCTCCAGCTGCCACAACCTCTGAATGTTCAGTGTCGTTCAACACATGTGGACATCATGACACAGAAAGCTGCTATGTAATAAGAGCAACAGTCTTTGTTATGAGTATATATTCACTGATGTAGAAGTTACCATATTTTTGCAGCTTCCCATACAAATCTGGAGACAGATACACCAAAGCAGCAAATGTAGACTGGACAGCTTGATCGATAGTGGAACCAGCAATTATATCTGTCTTTGGGGCCTGTTTATTACATGCCTGTAAGAGTCCTTTGAAAAGTTCAGAATTTGGCCCACAGAACTCCTGGGTAGGGTCTGACTTTGAGAACTCGAGGAGAAAATCATGGCAGCAGTTGGCATCTGAGTTGACTGCCTAAAAAATAACATCAGAACAGCATTAACTTCTACTTCAACCCAATTCAAAGTCTCTAAAGTTTAATTCTGTAAGCATTGTACGATCCAACTGCAACCTCAACATTAACACAATTGGCTTTACCATGAGAAGGGAAAATGAGCAAACTAGCCAATATTTCAACTAGGTTATTCAAGTATTAGTAACAATGCCACAATTTATTATAGGAAATAAAACCCTGAGAGATAAATCAGTATGATCTCAGCACTCTTTGTGTTGTGGGCTTGCAATTTCTTATAAAAAATCCTATCATTTTAATTCTTTTTTAAAAGTAGATATTGTATGAATAAATCATTGGTTTGATTTATAGTTGAGCCCTCTACTGTATTAGCCTAAGTATTCCAGGCAAGGAAATAAAAGAGTATCCAGGAAAACAAAGATTGCATGACACTTGAACATGAACTAAGAAGAAATTTTAAAACTAAGGTAGAGAAAAAAGAGAAGATGCCTCTCACTGCCATGAATGAAATCTAACCTAATTACAGCTGCTCCCAGACAGAGGTTAAACATGCTTTTAATCCAAAATATATGTGATCCCATCTTTAGTCTTGATCACTTGTTTCTGATACAAAATATTGTAAATTGTGGCATAGCATTCCAGTCCCTGAATTATATAACAGCTGTCAGAATAGAAGGGGGGGGGAATGATTAAAAGGCTCTCTGAATTGGTGTTACTAAGTGTAAGCCACCAACCTTAAGTACCTTTTTACTTTCTTGTTGAGTTTGGCTTTGTTTTCTGTCTACTGGTGTTTGTTCAGAACGCATCCGATGCCTGAAGACAGGTTTCCATAAAGGAGAGTTAAGAACAGCTGTTGCTTCAGTAGGAGGCAATTCTATTTCACTTCCTACTCCTGAAGAGAATAAATGCTAAGTTAGAATAGCAGAGGCTTTATCAAATTTAATATATTTTACAATTATAGTTTGTAATCTATACTTACAAAGATCTCTACAAAGTAGAAAACGAAAAGTAAATTCACTATAAAAGCCAGCCAATACAAATAAAATGTTAGAAATTGGCACTCTTTGCACCCTGGCTCTATTCCTTCTGAGATTCTCAATATATGCATTCAGTGTTGCCATAGGTGATGGTGCTCTTTTTATTGGATCTTGGATTTCATGCCAGTCCAATATTTTTTGGGAAACTATAGTGGCTAAAGTAAAGTAAAGCACCAGAGGATAGATATCCCTATTCAAATCCACTTTCTAGCAAAATTATTATATGTTCCTTTTTTGTCAGGGTGACAAAAGCAAGGCTTACAACTCAGAGGCGGGGGGGGGGGGGGCGGGAGACGGAGAGAGATGCACATCACTTCAGACAAGATAATCCTTTGAAGATAAATGAGTGAATGGGATATGGAGACATAGAAGTTCTAAACAAATTTAGACAAATGACAAATTCAGCTCTGATGTTGAATATTTGTTTCAAAGCACATTGCTTAGCTTTTCTTGAACTGTTTCCTAAATGTATAAGCATTTTAAAAATAAACCTTGAAAATAAAAATTGCAAGTCAGCAATAGTTTTCAGAGGTCTCATATCACATCCATCTCCCATCTGTAAAAGTATCAAGAGTTTGAAAATGAAGAAATGTAAACTAATAATTACTCACCCTGTGAAGATTTTAACATCATACTATGTGAGGCGAGGCGCCCCATTAACTTGGCCACAAGAAGATGCAAATCCAGGACCCAAGAAATGTCAACATCGGGCAATCCAGAGGCTGTGACAGAGAACTTGTACCCCCACTCATTATTACTGCTGTCAGAGTGAAAGAGAAACTGCAACCGAGGACCAGTTTTGAAGGTCACTTTCTACAGAACAATAAAACAGTCAGATTTTTGTAGGTGCTATCAGGTCAGAAGTTAAGATCAGATTATCAGGGATAGGGATGACATCAATATGAATTTCTCGCTTAGAATCTGGAGATTACTCACCTTGGGCCACTTATCTGTGCCAACTTTGGTATCATAGCGAGTTTTGGCACCTTTGGCATCAGTAAATTCCAGATAATCATACCTACATTTTTTTTGAACAGATTAAAAAAACAAGTCGTAAATGGGCTGATTTTGGCACCCTGGGATTAATCTGGAAAACAAGACACGCAACTGAGCCACAAGACATTTTTAAAATTATGGTTATTGGCCACCAATGCTTCTGAAGAGGCTCATTATGATGCTGAAGGAAAACAGAAAGTTGATATGGAGAATAGGTTGATATGTCTACTAGCAGGACAGCAGAAAGCCCACTCTACCCAAGAATGTTGCTGAAAAGTTGCCAAGTGAGTTCTGTCCCCCCCACCCCAAAAAAATTAGGAAGTGATCTTGGAGATAGAGAGGACATGTATCTGAGATGTTTCCTCATGTTTTATTCTTGGCCTGGGCTCAGGGCCCTTTTTGTTTGACCACTGCCTTGGCAGTTCCAAAGATGCTTTTCAAAAGCAACTGGACTTTCTTGGGTTTTCCCCCTTGAAAACATTTCACTTCTTGGAGAAATGTTTTCAAGGAAAAAAAACCAAGAAAGCCCAGTTGCCTTTTGAAAAAAGCACCTTTGGGACAACCGTGACTTGGATGATTGAGAACCTCTATAGACATTGCCTGTTAGCAGCTCCTCCTCCTGTTCTTCAAGGTTATTCCCTCTTCCCTCTACAAGCACCCTAGTCGATACCTCATAGTTTTTAACGAGATTAAATTGAAGGTGCCACATAGTGACCACCTGAATGCAATAAACTGTAATCCCTACAAGAAACTGACTACCACAATATATTTCCTTGGGTGGCAAACAGTAAAGGACTTGATGGGGGAAGTTATACCATGTGAGACAAATGTTATCGGTCAAAACCATCCATTTGTCTTCTTACATTTGGTTCTAGATTTAAAATTTCCAACTCTTGAGGAAGCAGAGTCCTAGAACTGGTCTCACCTAAACAATCTATGAATTACCTCTTTTTTTCAGTAGCTTTAAGAATGCAGCTAATGTTAACCAAAGAACATTAATACAGGATTAATCAACTTGCCTTCGCTCTGTTTCACATCTTTCGTCAAACTCAACTTCGAAGGAAGTTGCTCCTGGGCACAGGAAGACAGTAACATCATGGCAGTTGTTATCATAGTTATGGGGAGATTCTGCTGTCCATGTTCGCAGTACCACTGGCTGCTCCTGCTGCCAGCTTTCTATACCCATCTGACACAAACAAAACCACAGAGGAGGAGAAGATATTAGTTAACTCTCTGAAGTTTTTATCTAGAAAACAATTGTGACCACTTATGCAGTGGGCACATGAAAAATTAATCCAGACCCTCACTTTAGATCTTGACTTGTCTGATAGCTATAGGCTTGCTCACTCAGGGATCTGTTTCTCTAATTTAAAAGCTGCATCTGACTTTCAAAATTGGATTTTCCTAAACTGATTAACAACAGATCTTCATATGTCAGAGCCTAGAAATCTGTGATTCAAGTGAAGCCTCTCTAATGCTTTACAGATTTTGACACATGCTTTAAGCAGGACAAAGAAATATCAGTTACAAGTAGCATAGTTGTAAAAATAGAGAAGTACAGAGCTAAGATTCATTTAATGACTGAATAAAAACAGAGGTCTCAGTGCTACTCCAGTTACAATACAAACTTATTTTTGAATACATCTTTTCATTCAGAGCTTGGTAAAGTTTACAAAGTACTCGCTCTTCCTATTTTTCCTCAATACAATATTAGCATGAGGTAGGTTGAACTGGAAAAAAACTGACTAGCCCAAGGAGATTCTATGATTCAGAATAAACTAGAAACTACGTCATTCCTTATTTAACATGTGAGCCACTCCCAGGAATGTACTCCACATATTTTCCTAGTCCTAAAATCTTTCAACAGCCTATCATCATTTTGCAACAGATCCTGGAATGGAACAGGTAACCAAAAAGCTGAGATACCAGAAGAATGTGTTCCAACTGAAGATAAGAACTTCCTAAGTACCCAGGAGCCTGCAATCTACTTAAGAGCTTCACTATGACTCCTTATCCACCGTGTTAGTATTACAATCCCAGCATTTAATCAAAAAATGAAATATTGTTAAGCATTTATATTTTTTCTCTCTCAGGTTACCTTATTTGGACAATTTTCAGACTCTGCAGAAAGATCATTCAATAATTTTGTCAATGTGCCAACATCCTGCAGGATGCTCCCATGGGGGATGTCTAAAATGCAGAAATCCTGCAGAAAGATCATCTAGGGAACACACAACGCATCTGATGTTAACACTTACAAAAAGAGGCACCAAACTGAAAATAGGCAACTGCTGTAGCACTCACCAGCTGACGGACTACCATGGCAAAAACAGAGTTGCTTAATTTTTCCACAGTGATTTTCACACTGTATTGAGATAGGAGGGATTCTAAAATTGTCTTAACATTTGACAGGAACTGTTGCACATCTGGACAAAAAAAGAGTACAAGGCAGCAGTTAAAGGAAATATCAGCAACAAAATCCTGTTACTGGGTTCCCACTAACTATATCGGATTACATCTTTCTTCATTTTCAAATAGACTGACCATACATTGCTTTAGGGAAGGATTGGTAATACATATGATTATTACCTGATATACATTACTCACATTTTGTAAGGATTTCTTTGGCAAGACTTTTAGATGCTGCATCACTGCCTTTAATTTGCAAGTAACACCAAGACAGGAGGCTACCCTGTACTGACCAGAATAAGGATGAGAGAACAGGGCCAGTATCTTGCAAGACAACGTCCTTCATCAACATTTCACACTGGGGAAAAATCAGTTAAGTTCAAAGCTGTTAGAAATCAAAACTAAAAATTAAGCAACTAGAATAAAATGCACTCCCTTTCCTTGGCCTGAGAGGGATCACATTTTCTACTTGGGGACCAGAAGAGGTAGGGAACCAATGAGCAGATAGATGCTTTTCAGATACTTTCCTGTCATGTGGTCAGAGTCTGACTCTAACATGGAAGACAAACAGCTGATAAGAGAGCTGAAAAGTGGCTCCGTTGGCTGTGGAGGAAACTGGGGAAGGGCAAGATCAGGCTGGCCAGAACAGGGGAGAGGTAGAACAAAGGAGAGGGGGTTCAGCTGAAGATCAAGGCCGACCCAGTCCTCATAGGGAATGCAGGGAAGAATGCAGAAGAGAGCAACGGGGTTTGCGTGGCTTACGTGGAAGAAAAGGGACCAGATTCCCTTCACAAGGCACACCTGGGGATGGAGTTTACTTCACCATTACTGCACAATCTACAATGGATTGTTTAATTTAAAAATGGTGTAAAATAGTGATATTATATCAAGCAGAACGTATTACTAAACACACAAAATTTCTGTTCAGCTTTAGTTATGACTAACAAAAACCCAGCTCGATTAGTAATTAAATGTGCCAGTAATTTTCTGCAAATTCAATCAATATTGTCACTTCAAGAGTATTTATTGGAAAAAATACCTGATACATCTGTTCTGCAACTATTGGAGCATATTGTCAGAAGTAGCTTTCACAGACTTCCCAGAAATAACGTATATATAAATTATCACTTCTATAAGGAAAAAAATCATTTTTAAAAAATACAACCTCTTTTGACATCACCATCAGGAGGGTCTTCATCACTGTTAGCACTTGAGTAACATCAACATCTGCAGAAGTTCCTTTATCTGGTAATAGCAGAAGTCCACCTGGATCCTGATCACTGACAAAGAACATTTCCACAATAATGTATTGTTAATTACCAAATACTCTAAAAAGATGTCAAACCCAATTTCATTGAGGGCCGCATGAGGGTTGTGTTTGACCTCGAGGTGGGCAGGGGAGGGCGTGGCCAGCTCAACATCACTCCTGTCAGGGGCAACTGTGGTGGCCCAAGCGCTCTGCCAGTGAAAACAGGCTCCCGCGCTCTGTTTTCGGCTGCCACGGCCTCCTGCAAACTTCTGCCAGTGAAAATGGAGCTTGGGACGGCTGCATGCCATGGCAACTGAAAACAGAGCTCTGGAGCCCATTTCTGTTGGCAGAAGCACCGCGAGCCAGTCCTTTGCTGTTTCCAGGGCAGCCCTGTGAGCCAGATCTAAGTACCCTGCGGGCCGCATCTGGCTCCTGGGCCTTGGGTTTGACACCCCTGCTCTAGAACATCCATTTTGAAACAATTGGAATTGGCAACTGGTTAATCTTTAGATCAGTTTTCCCCAACCATGGCCACTTCCAGGCCTATGTATTTCAATGGCAAGAATTCTTATCAATGGCCATATGGCTCTGGAATTCTGGGACTTGAAGTACACATACCTGGAAATTGCCACGGTTGAGAAAAACTGCTCTAGATAATGCAGAATTCAATGTCGGCCATCCCAGCCAGTATGAGCATTAAAAATGGATCTATCATTCAGCCAATTTTGTCTAGTGGTTATCACACTAGGCTAGAAAGTAAGAGAATGTGAGTTCTCGCTTTAGCCCGAAAGCCAGTTGAGTGACCTTGGGCTAATCATTCTCTTTCAACCCAACCTACATCATAGGCCTATTGAACAATAGTAGGAGGAAGGTGTGCTAAATATGTTTATCATTTTGAGTTATTTGTAAAAATAATAAAAGTGGGATAGAAACAAAAAAAAATATAACAAACATATGAATGGCTGCAGGTTCTAAAATAGAGCCATGTATTTTTCAATCCTTATGGCCACAATTTATCTTTTTAAGTAATTCAGATGTATTTCCTATATTAACCATTTCTATTTTTTTGTTTTGTTTCCTGAACCAGCAATCTCATTCTGATGATCTGCAGGATCATACCACAAAATGACAGATTTGAAAATGTTAAAAAAAATGCCACAGAGATACGTCAGTCAAGAAATGCAAAGATTAACTCGCTTACCTAAAATAAGCACAAAGTGATTTGAAAGTAAGTTGCGCAGATGGCTTGTGTTTCTGCTCTGTAATATTATTCTGTAGAATAGAAAAGGCTCTTTTAAAAATAAATCTCACAAACATACACTTTTAGCAAGAGAAAAAATAAGCCTCAAAGGATTGTTGGATAGATGCAAAATGGAAGTGACAGAATCTACTTAACTAGATAACGTTATTTACAATGAACATGTACAAGATAAAATAAAGTTAATCAATATTACAACCAATAAAAATAAGTTGCTGGTGGAAAGGTTGAGGTAGATTGGACAGAAGATGCATGTATCTAAAGAATCTAATCTTAAAAAGTACTTTTAGGTAGGAGATACAACAAAAGCTACATTTCACCGATCTACACAACATACCAGCATTGCAAAGAGCTGCTCCCGCCTGGTATGTCTATGGGGGAAAAAGATGGCTGCTCCATTGAGTAATGTGTTAGTCACTTCCTGCTTCAGAGTCTTCAATGGTGTGGACTCACTGTCACTGTTAACAACTGTGTGTTAAAAAAGATAAAAATATGCTGACCTAATAAACCATTTTAAATTCCAATTCCTTTTCCTGATGTTTCTATTCTAACTTCCATTATGATTTCATCTCATACAGGTATTCCTCAGCCTATGACCACCATTGAGCCCAAAATTTCCATTGCTAAACAAAGCAGTTGTTCAGTGAGTTTTACCTCCTTTCACCACCTTTCTTGCCATGGTTGTTAAGCGAATCCCTGAAGTTGTTAGTAACACACAGTTGATAAGTGAATATGGATTTCCCTATCGATGTTTTATAGATGGCATTTAGATCCTAAAAAGCTGGCTTCTATGTATCTGAATGTACAGCCTAAATGTTGGAGATGTGGTTCTCTCGATGCTACATATTTTCATATATGGTGGACTTGTCAAAAGGAAGGCATTTTGGATAAAAATCTGATGGATCATGCAATATCTTTAAAAGAAGGATAAAATTTACTCCTCAGTTATTTTTACTAGGTATATGTACTGACTTTACAGCGGTAAAGACCAACTTGGTTCTGCACCTAATAATGGCAGCAAGACTGTTGGTGGCGCAATACTGGAAGAAGGAAGACTTGCCTACAACTCAAGAATGGACATTGAAAGTTACAAACCTAGCCGAGATGGCTAAAATATCGGCATATCTTAAAGACCACTCAAATGAGAGATATAAATGATGGTTTTCTGCCCAACTGTCAGGTCAGCAGTCTTTCCCATGATTGTGATTCCTACTGAACCAGACTGAGAGACCATTTAAAGGCTCAGGAACCCTTTGCAGATGTTATGGCTTAATTAGCTGATTAGAGTGGGACACTTTGAGCCTAGAATATTGCACCTTTTCACAATATTCTAATTTTCTGAAATTGTGGATTTGGGGTTTTCATGAGCTGTAAGCCATAATCATCACAATTATGACAAATCACGGCTTGAACTATCTTGCTTTGCATGTAATGAGTCTATCTCATATATTAGTTTCACCTTCTAAGTTGCTGAAATATTTATTTTACTGAAATAAATGAACTTTTGCATGATATTCTAATTTTTCGAGTTTCACCTATAAATGGGTGAACTTCAGGTACAGTTAGTTTTCCTCCTTCCCTAAACAGAAAGTAAACTCAACTCCAAGTGCCAGTCATCTTGAGATCTGAGATTAGGTATCTGTCATGGAATCAAGGATCAGTATGAGATCCTTGTTCCCAGGAATTTCATAGCAAGTGCATTCCCTTTCCCACACCTCCTAGAAGAATTGCCAGCTACTCTGCTCTATAAATGCCTCATATTATTATATTAAAGGAAGAAGTCGCAACTGCATTGAATCCATGGACTGCAGTGAAAGATGGGTATAATTACCTTCACACAAATGTTTATAAAGTTCCTCTGCTGCTTCTGTACTTTCAAGTGTTGTTTTCTGAGCAGCTTTCTCAGTCTTTGCAGCCTTGGGATCTGATGTAAGCATTGAGAAACAACTCTGAAGAAGCTGTAAGAGCACGGCCTGGGCATCAATGCATTCTTCTCTTGGGCTACAAGGAGAAGCCACAAAACATTTGCCATGAAACTATGGTTAAGACAGTAATTCAGCATTTAAAAAGCTTTCCCTAAACATAATCAAGCCTAGAACCTTACGTTGTGTAACTTCCTATATGCGAATCAGCAGAAAATCTTTATAACGCTTGGTTGTGGGAGTTAATAAATGCCTCCGGAAGGCACTATGTAACAGAGTTCTGGAAAATCCAATACTTGCTTTAGATTTTGATTTCCTTTTAACAACAGCATTGTGTCTACAGATAATTGCAAATGTGATTTATCACTTATTATAACATACCGGTTTCACGCCTTCCAATCTGTTGATTTGTTACACCCAACAGGACACTGTGATTGTACTCACGTATTTGACAATAGACCAAAGCTGAAGGTTTTGTTCACTATTAATAATGTTCACTATTAATAACCACCACAATGATAATCACACATTCAACTAACTGCACTGATTTTTGTTTAGTATAATGGAAAGGGACCTACTTTTGGTGAAGTTTACTATAAAAATTCCAGAAAAGCTTTAAATCCAGGCCTGTGAAGTCCAGATATGATTTATACCGTTGACCACTTTCCTTCTTCTGAACCTATAAAAGGAATTACTAAATAATAAAATGGAAAAGAATTTGATATGAAATAGATTTTGCTGGGACAGAAAGTACAGCTTTTAAATATAATGGGTGGGAACTGATTTTGCATCATGCACTTGATCTGCTATTTGCTGAAATGGAATTCAATCAGGGGCGAAATTCAAATTTTTTTACTACCAGTTCTGTGGTCATGGCTTGGTGGGCGTGGTAAAATCTACAAATCTCCACTCCTACCCTACTCTGGGGCTAGCAAACTGACTCTCTACTGATAAGACCCGTTCAGGCGTCCAGCGAGTAAGCCTCCTGGCGAATGTTCCTGCGGCCGCTAGAGTCGCAAGGAACCGCAAGTTCTATAATTTTAAAGAAATGAACACCAACAATCCGTAATCAAACGCGTACCAAAAAGAGGAAAAAATCCAAGTCAAATGACTTAATTTTGTTTATTATCCTAGAGGAGAAAAAATTTGCATTTCTTTAAGGCTGGACTGAGTTAAAAAACTGAACTATCCCAGTCAGAGGAGGCGTGGTCAACAATTACGTAACTCAGTCTCTAGGCTAATGGACAAAGTTAACCCATGCTTGGATTCCCCAAGCAGCACACAGGAGAACTCAGAAATTTAAATGCAATTGGCCAAATAGAAATGCCTCAAATTGCAAATCTGTATTTTGAAGAGAGTGCAATCTCACTGCGATTTAATAGCAATACCATTTAAACTTATATACCGCTTCACAGTGCTTTGCAGCCCTCTTTAAGTGGTTTACAGAGACAGCATATTGCCCTGAACAATTTGGGTCCTCATTTTACCAACCTTGGAAGGATGGAAGACTGAGTCAATCTTGAGCCTGGTGAGATTTGAAATGCCAAATTACAGACAGCCAGCAGCCAGCAGAAGTAGTCTGCAGTACTGCATTCTAACCACTGTGCCATCACAAAGCTCCTTTGATAATTCCTCTGCATATCTGAATTCCATACAGAATGGGTTTCATTGAAAATTTGCACCAGTTTCTATTGTCATTCTTACATTCTTCCTTTGTTTTTATGAGCCTTTTAAAATTTGTTTCAATGTGTCTTTACAAAACACTCTACAGAAGTTACAATGAACAGAACGCCACATACCAAGTCTTGTGCAAGTTGTTGAATGAAGGACAGAGTTTTTAGAAGAAGAGTCATCCCACAAACGGTATCACCATTTAGTCTGTCACATTCCCTACATATTTTGTTTCTGCTAGGTTCTTCAGATGCTGACCGAATATAACCAAAGACGCTTAAGCCTTGTACTCCGAGCCGTTCAGCTTTCTCTTGCCTGGTGCATAAGAACTTTATCATTAAGTACTAGAAAAGAACAGAAAACAATCATAAATCTAAACAATTTTCATTTAAAAAAAACCTAAATCATTTCACACTAAGATTTACAAACACAATCCTACTATGAAATATGGTTAGCTATTCTGTTTGATCCATTTTCAGGTCTTTTAATATCAACATATGAGTTCTGAATCCACAAGACTAAAATGTTTGATTCAGGTCATTACAGAATAGCTTCTTTCCTGTTGGGGGTAATGCCTTTAACACAATGCCTGTTGCAGCATTTAGCACACATCTAAAATAATGTGTGATTTTTTACATTAGACCAGTAAAGTGCAATTACCTTTAGATCAAGGCACTTAGTGCAAAAAAAGGCAGGATCAGGACCCTTTTAGGGAGGGAAGTCATTGGGGCTTTAAATATGTTAAAACTTTGCAATAGTTAAGGTATACATTTTGCTCATTAAATCACTATCCAAAACCCTCAAAAAATAACAAAAAAGCCTGAATTATGGGGCCAACCACAATATGTGTTAGGCAAGGACAGATATAAGAGAAGCTAATAGGACATTTGTGGCCCCAGACTACATCTCTGCTTTAAAGTTATACTTTGTTATGATCAAATATATTTAGATTTAGTCTATTAACAGCAACAACACAACAGTTCCTAATACAAACCATTTGAATTGCACAGAATAACAGTCACCAAATTGGCATAACAATGGAAAAATTAAAAAGCAACCACAGAATGATGCCGTTCGTAATGCTGCCTTTAGATCGATGTGACTGAGATACCTAACAGCAAATAATTATACCTACCTCCATTAAGCCTGATATATAATTCATGTATTTATTAGATTAGTACCCTACCTTTATTTCTGAATATTTGTAGAAGGTATAGAAAATGTTTCTGCCTCTTACTTTTCCCATAATGACAACTTAGTGAAGTGGGTAAACAGAAAGTTATGTGGTCCAAAGTTATTCAGTCAGCTTTCACATCTATGAGGACTATAACTCACAGTCTTCCAGTTTCCACTTTCTATTTCAGCACCACTGAAACAGTACTACTACATTAAGTAGTATTACATTCCTAGCAATGCCTAACAACAAAGTTGTTATAGACCACATTCATTTAATATGGATAGACAAAGCTAGCCAGGATTTTGGCTTAACTAGGAACAAGGAAGGAACTGCAGCACTGACCCAATTGGCTTCTTCTGACAATGGATGTAGCTAACTACAGACACATTTCCTGTGGTTTGTTTATTAAACCTCTGAACAAGGAAGCCAAGATCACACATGCTGAGGTGGCCAAAGATCTTTCTGGATTGTGCCTGCCACAAGTTATCTTGAGCTTTCAGAGAAAAGATGTCATGTATATATCCATAGACAAAGAGACAGTCTGTCTGTTTTACCTTAGATATTCTACACTGCTGCATTTTGATTTCTACTTCATCCCATTCCTCTTCCATTTCAAACCATCCAACAGGATCTTCCTCTCCAAGTTCATCACATGCTGTGCTACTTCTGGAAAACAGGCAGTATTTAAAAAAAAAACTTTATAACATCTTACCTCCAGAGAGCTAAAATAAAGAGTTTCCAGTACTGAACATCTTTTTCTGGGGAAGATTCAAAGGAATGGAAAGACTGGCTGAATAAACAAAAAGCATTACTGAGCTAATGACAGCAAGGTGTGCCCAACCTCCTGATCGGTGCGGAAATCCAAACTAAACCATCTACAACTAATTTCTATTTTGTCTTGAAGATATTCTGTGAAAGCCCACCAGTTCTCTGTGTAATGGCTTCCATTGTCACACTGCTTTTACTGTTAGCAAGAATTTTCAGAGGCAGTAATAACTAAAATCCATCCTTCCATATCCAGCATTTTGAGATTATTCAAACAGGTTCTGTCCAAAGGTGCTTTTTCAAGAGGCAACTGGACTTTCTGGTTTTTTTCTTTGAGGACGTTTCGCTTCTCATCTAAGAAGCTTCTTCAGCCCTGACTGGATGGTGGGGAATGGAACAAGACAAGAAGCACGGGCTAGTCATGATCTTGTGGATCAATTGGTCAAATGTGACACCTGAAGCTGGAATTGACTGTTGGGATTGTGTTTTCAGTCCTAACAGACTGCCACCTTTTAGTTGTCAGGGAAACATCATGACTCAAAGAGTCTGCATAGAAAGCCCCAGAATCAGTTGTTGGGTCTTTTCAGTTAAAAAGAACAAGCAAGCAGTGATAGGCAAGGCTTTTGTCTACTGAGCTCCTGGGGAGTTACTGTCAATGAAAGAAGCTTATAGGCTAACTTAGGAAAATGCAGCTTAACATAACATGTTAATGAGGTGCATTTGTTTTAATGTTTTACCTTGTTTTTAGGAAGTGTCGGAAATCCTCTAGTTTCCATTTGTCATAGCTCTCAAATCTTTTGAAATGCTCATCTGCATGAAATTTATCTGAGGAAGAATTGTAAGCAAATACCAGTCCGCATCGAGCTCCAATTGCTCCTCTCCGCACCTATTGGGGGGGGGGGGGGGTGTTTAGCATTGCACAAACCAAGAGGAGAAAAACTAAATGACTCTTCTGAGATTAGCTCCTATAAACTCCATATAACCGTATTCTACATAAATAATACTCTTCTAAACTTTCAAATTGATTTGAGGCATTATCTAACTCATTCATTAAAGTAGATACAGATATTAACTGCTTATTAATTTCATAATCCTCATCCTTTTAGCCATTGTACCCACTGCAGGATGAAGGCCTCTTCCGCATGTTTCCAAGCAACATGGTCCTGACTTTTCCTTTGCCAATTGGGCCTGCAATACTTGCTGCTGTTGTCAATTGGTCTTGTTTTAAGCCTCTTTCATGGACACTTTTTATCAAGTGGGATCCATTCTATGACTGCCTTGGTCCACCTGCCATCAGTTCTTTTTGCTATGTGAACAGTCCATTTCCATTTCAATTCTAAAAAAATATATTATTATTATGGGTTCCCTACTCCAAAAAAAACCTATTCCTATTGTTAATATTACATTGTTTGAAATATATGTTCTACAAACTTGTTTTCACCATTTTTAATAACAGGTTAAATCTTAACACTTACAAAAAGCTAAATGAGCAAAACTTTATTTTACTAATAGAGACCATGCAATTAAAAGTAAAACAAAGAGATTCAGAAAGAATATTTAAGAAGTGCATTCAGACCTTTATTCTGATTTGTGTGACCTGGAAGGCCGATTCTGTCCCAGTTGAGAGAACGATGCTGGCTTGTCTTTTTCCGGCCTCTGTCAGGAAGCCTTTGGATAAAGCAAAATATGCAACAACTTATCTGGAATGTTCAGAACAAACTTTTCCAACTTGATATATGTCTGCCTGAGACTCTGCAATTAGTGTGCACATTAATTAAAACTTAACCATGTCTAAGAATTAAGTTTGCAATTTGAATGTTCTCTGGGAATTTGTTTTACTCCTGATGGCTGGCTAGTGTATAAAATGCAGAGATGATCCTCATTTAGTGACCACTCATTCAGTGACTATTCAAACATAGAGCAGCAACGAACAAGTGATACTTATGTTCGGTCCTCGAAGTTCTGGGCGGACATATGTTATGTGATCATAATCTCTGTCCTTGGTAATTGGCTCACATTTACAACATCACAAGTGTCTCGTGGTCATGTGATCACCGTTTGTAACTTTGACTGCTTGCTTCCAACAAGCAAAATTAATGGGGCAGCCAATAGGAGGTTGCAAATGGCAGCTGTGATGGTTCTGGACTTCCTGTGGGCGTGGCCTGTTGCCGAGGAGGGCTCCACCGAGCTCCTCAGAGATCTGGTCTGTATATCTAAATAAGATCATAGATAGCACCCCTTTTTGGCTAAGAAAGGGGCAGGGAGGGTAGCTCCGTAGGTTAGGGTCTATTCGTAAGCCACAGCCTTTTTTTTTTTTTTTGGCTGTGGAAGAGATTAGATCCAGCCGAAGCGGAGCCTTTATCTCCGGCCAGTTCCTTCTCAGCTGCCTTTTTTTTTTTTGGCAGCCCCAGACAGGCTAGCCCCCCCCAGGACAAAACAAAGTTTTTTTCAAGCTAGAGTTGATACGGGAGGGTACCACCCCTGTGAGATTTATGCTTTTATTACTATCTTAAATACCAGCACCATTTGCCTTAAAGACTTCTTTGTTTAAATAGACTTTAAAATGGCGATTTCTCTCCGTGGATGATTACTGGATGTACTTAGCCGGGCTTATCTTCCTGCAGACCGCTCCTTAACAAAATAAACTCTTTTTCTTTGGAAATAGAGGGGAGCGAAGCACTGCTTACTTGTTTATCTATTATGGCACCCAGATCAAAGAAACGTCTTGCTACAAATGTGTCTAAAGAATTTAAACAATCTTTTTTGGAAACACAGCCTTTGTCTCCTACGCCCTCTACTGGAGAAGTTTTAACACAGGAATATCTCTTTAAAATATTTAATGCCCTTAAGCAAGAACTTAAGGAATTTGTATTGCAACTTTATGAGGATCTAAAATCTAAAGTTAATCAAATGAAGGCGAATACGTTTGCAGCCGTGTCTGCCCTGTCAGATTACTCTGCTGAAATAGAGAACAGATTGGAAAGTCTGGAGAAGGCTAATTTTGATTTGACTACCAATATTCAAATTTTACAAGAAAAAATTAGAAATAACGAAGAACAGCTTATGACGCTAAATTTTGATAGGAAGGCATTTTCAATAAGAGTCAGAGGATTCCGTGAAAAGGAGCAAGAGAATTTGAAACAGACATTTGCTGAAGCCTTCAGCCATGCGCTGGGAAGCCCGGGACTTAACCTTGATTGGCAGATTCGGAAAATCTATCGCCAGAACTCATTGATAGCGGAACAGCGACAGCTCCCGAGGGACATAATTATACATTTCTCTACAAAAGAATCTAGAAACGCGATTGTGCAAAAGTTTCATAATAACAGTCTCCGAGTTGATGACCAGGACGTGATTGTCTTCAAAGATATACCTTTCCAAATGTTGAGAGCAAGAAGGGACTACGCCTTTTTAACTAAAGAGCTTAGGAGTCAACAGATTCGATACAGATGGGAGGCCCCTGCCGGCATCACGGTTACATTTGAGAATCAAAGATTTCGTCTTAACTCTGTTTCGGAGGCTCAAGATTTCTATTGTAGGATTCTGAAGGCGGGACTTCCTGACGCGCTTGGAAGAGAGGAGAGACAAGCGGAAGGAGAAAGCAAACGGCTGGCCATGCGGCTGCAAGATGGAGGGGGTAGCCCCTCCTCCCTCGGAGAAGCAGAAGAACGCAGATTGAGAATTTAGATACTTCAAAAGACTTCCTAAAGTTGAGGATTGAATGGGGGTTTGAGACCTCTCTCCGGTAGAAAAAGTGGACTAATTTTTATCAGAAGGGAAAGCTGGGTGAAACTACTTTGAGCTAGATTCTAAAGTAACGTTAGCATAAATCTGATAGTGGTTAAAAGAATGCGGAATGATTTATGTTGTTTAAACTTTGTTAGATGGGACTATTTTAAAATAGAAGGTTAACTGACTCTTGCTGAAAGCATTATTTGAATATGATCCATGCTATTTAACTTTTATTTGAAGGGAAAGTTGGTTGTAATAGTTCTGAGTTATTTTTCAAATAAACGCTAGTATAAATTTGATAGTGGTAAATATTAGACAAGCAAGAGATGAGGGTAAAATGCATGTGGAATGAACTACGTTATTTGTGGTAAATATCAGACAAGCAAGGGATGAGGGCAAAATTTACGTTGTTTAAAGCTTATTAGAACAGGAAGCCGCTTGGGATTATCTTAAGATAACTGTAAAAAGAATGTGGAATGATTTATGTTGTTTAAACTTTGTTAGAAGCGACTACCTTAAAATAGAAGGTTAACTGAATCTTGCTGAAAGTATTATTGGAATATGTGGAATGATTCATGCTACAAATCGCTCTGAGTTATATTTTAAACAAATGGTAGTACTACGTTATTTGTGATAAATATTAGACAAGCAAGGGATGAGGGCAAAATTTACGTTGTTTAAAGCTTATTAGAACAGGAAGCCGCTTGGGATTATCTTAAGATAACTGTAAAAAGAATGTGGAATGATTTATGTTGTTTAAATTTTGTTAGAAGCGACTACCTTAAAATAGAAGGTTAACTGAATTTTGCTGAAAGTATTATTGGAATATGTGGAAGGATTCATGCTACAAATCGCTCTGAGTTATATTTTAAACAAATGGTAGTATAAATTTGATAGTGGTAAATATCAGACAAGTGGGGGATGAGGGTAAAATACATGTGGAATGAACTAAGTTATTTAAATTCTATTAGAAGGGGAAGTCGGTTGGAATTACAGAAATTGATTCCTGTGTAAAGTAATATCTGATCTACGCTGCTTAACTTTACTAAGAAGGGGAAATCGGGTTAGATTATTTTGAATTACTGTTTGAAAAAGGGGTAAAGAAAGATCATTTACGTTGTTTAAATTTTACTAGATGGGAAAGTTTGATTACTTGTCTGTAAAGTTATATTTGAATATATGGCATAAACTACGCTGCTTAAATCTTACTGGAAGGGATCATGAGGTTTAGGAAGGGAACGGGAGAGTCTACAGAAGGTTGGGGTAAATAGCAAAGAAGTAAGAGATGAGAATAAAATATAGATAGAATGATTTATACTATTTAAGCATAGATAAAGATGGGGGGCTGAGATCAACACAAAGAGTGGTTTCTTTTTTTCCTTTTTTTTTTTCTTTCTCTGCTTTTCTTTTTTTTTTTTTTTTGATATATTACTTTTATTTTTTAATCCATATGTATACAAGATATCTTAGATAGAAGGTAGTGCCAGGTGTGGACCCTGGGAAGTCGGGAGGATTAGGGATGGGGATTGTGGGGGGTGGGGTGGGGGGTGTTAATATAGTTTTAATAAGAACAAGAATGTATTTATATACGGTGGTTCTTTTTTTTTTCTTATTATTATTATTATTATTATTATTTTCCTTGGTTTACTTTACTTTTATTAGATCAAACAACACTCGAATAAAGGCATACACCAAGGAGGGAGGTAGAGGGAAGGAAGAGGGAGGAGTAAGGAAGGAGTAAGGGGAATGTAAGGAGTAAGGGGAATGTAAGGAGGGTGTCTGGGGAGTAAGGGGAGAAGGAAGGCTTGAGGGGAAAGGGAAGTAGGAGGGGAGTGTTAGAGGGAGAAAGGAAAGTTGGAGGGGGTAGATGGGGTGTATGGAGGACGCAAGGGTTAGGTGGGGTTGTGAATGATGAGTTGTGTTTCTTTTTTACTTGTTCGTTTTATTCCCTTTTTCTTTTTTTTTTTTTTTTTTCTTTTCTTATAGTAAATACCCTGTATATAAATGATTGCAAATGGAATGTGAAAATTGAATAAAATATATTTCCTACGCAAATGGCAGCTGTGAGATGTTGCAGGAATTGCCTAACAGCAGCAACTGGAAGTTGTGTAATTGCTGTCACTAAGCAGCATGTGCAGCATGTCATTGTGCAGTTGTGCTTTATGACTGTGTCACTTAATGATGGAATGTCCAGTCCTAATTGCTGTTGTTGACCGAGGACTACTTGTACCATGTTTCCCCAAAAATGAGACAGGGTCTTATTTTCTTTTGACCCCCAAAATAAGCACTTGGCCTTATTTTCGGGGAGGTCTTATTATTTTTGAGGTGCAGGAGGCAGCGAGCATAGTCACCTCATGGCTGTTGCTGTGTTGCAATATTTTCAGGGAGGGCTTATTTTCAGGGGAGGGCTTATTTTCAGGGGAGGGCTTATTTTGGGGAAAACAGAACATTTCAAGCCACTGTTACACATGTCCAGTTCTACTGCAATATGCTGAATATGGAGTTCGCTCTGAAGAACATCTAAAAGCTTTGGGTTGATCATAACATATGAGAAAATATTTTAAAAGGGCTGTTATTTGGCATATTGCTTTTGTTTCCAGCCTCAATTTAAATTGCTGACTTTTACCACTATACTAAATACTATGATCAGTGAAAACCACTTTCTACCATGATGATGGCTGTTTCATGAAGTCATACATGTCACACATTTGTATTGCTGTTTGACATCATTACTCTTTCATTTATTGGGTTTTTAATATTCTATTTTATTGTACGGCTCTTTGATATTTCTCTCTGAGAAAAAAAGCAAGATTGATATATATGAGTTGAAAATGAGAATCAAAGGAGGCCCTTACCATCTCCTGTCCATGGTTCCACGAGCATATTCTCAGGTCCTGATTTGTCTTCCTTCCCTTTGACATCACAAGCTTGCAGAGTTAGCTGTAGGGCAGTTCCTGGAAAAAGCAGAGAAGCTTTATGAAGAGAATAGGGCGTCCAATGGAGAACAGAGTGGGACGAGAATGACTCAGAATAACCTCTACTCTTTCAGCTTAAGTTCACATGGATGACTCCAGGTCCAACATTTACAAGCGGAATTTTTCTTTCAACATGTGATTGAAAGGAAAACTTAAATTTATTCTTCCCAATATACGTCCAACAATACAGGTGCTGCATTATACTCACTGTTCAAGAAACACTTATACAGGTAAATCCTCAACTTATGCCCACAATTGAGCCCAAAATTTCTGTTGCTCAGGAAGGCAGCTGTTAAGTGAATTTTGCCCCATTTTGCAACCTTTCTTGCCACAGTTAAGTGAGTTACTGAAGTTGTTAAATTAGTAATATGGCTGTTAGGTAAATCCGGTTTCCCCATTGACTTTGCTTGTCAGAAGGTTGTAAGAGGTAATCACATGACCCTGCAACCATCCTAAGTACATGCCAGTTACCAAACAGACGAATTTTGATCCCATGACCATAAGGATAGTGCGACGGTCGTAAATGTGAAAAATGGCCATAAGTCACCTTTTTCAGTGCCATTTAATTGCGAATGGTCACTAAATGAACTGTTGTAAGTCGAGGAGTACCTGTGTGTTCTTCTAGTAAGCTGTTAAACTGAGTGAAACAAAGGAAAGTAAATAACTGGTTTTTTCCCCCACAACAGATGCTGTGGAAAGTAGTCAACTTCAGGGGGAAATGGGAAGGAGAATCAAGTACAGATGTGCATGCAAAAGACTGAACTAAATTCTACTACTATAAAAAAATTACGTGGCTGAGTCACTGCTCAGAAATATCCTGATGATTTGAGACTCCATGAAAGTCAGCACAGCACAGAGCTTAAGATGTTCAATTGGATCAGAATCATTTGGGGGCTTGAGAAGAGAGTGGAAAAGGGTTAGAGCTTCTAAGAGGCAACCCTCTTTCATTCTCATCCTTAAACCTCCCAACACGAGACCGGGGGTGGGGTGGGTGGGGAGACACACAAAACAACACTCATGATACTTAGCACAAAAATGGCTTTCATGGTTGCAGGACATGGGAGTATTAAAGACAGGAATAGAAATGATTCGACTTTTAGAAGCCTCCCACATTCATTCCCACCTTTAATTTGCTTCCAAAATATTGCACCATACAGTATAAAGTGGGCCATCTTGCCACTGGATCTTGTCAGTATAATCGCAGATATATGTGTGGGATTCTGAGGTGGCCTGTAGGCTGCCTCCCTGTGTTGTGGTTTGACTGTAGAAGGCTAACAGAGAAACAAAACAAACTCCTGGTGGCAACAATAGGTTATCTGTCAAAGTTTGGCACAGAGAGAACAGAACAAGCCCAAAGTTTCCAATGATGGTTACCATATTTGTAGAGCAGGTTTTGCCTGACTGTAGCCATGGAAGTAATTAGAGAAGCAGCCTTATAAGTAGTTTCCAAGTGGCCAGCAATTGTGCAAAGTGAATTCAACACTTTGGTCAGGCTCCCTCTGGCCAGAGAAAAAGCTAGCAGTGTAAGTTCTACTTCTGGAGAGGCACAGTAACTGAAATGGAAAAAGAAAGTTTAAATTTAAAAAATGTATTCTACCTTGCCACCATCCTCCCCCTTTTTATGTTCCAGCTTAAATCTTATCATACCTGGTAATTCCCAGGAGAAAATTGTCCACTTCTTCCAAAACATTGGAAGATAAGAAACTTGAAATATCTGTGGAGCCTGGAGACAGAGACAGAGGTGGCATATGTTGCAATGCCTTCCTAGAGGGGAAGAGAAAGAAGGCCATCAGTAATTGCCTCAAGCCCATCACAAAAAGACAGCCACAATGGGTAATATTTGCCCAAGAATTTGGCAACAAAGGAATAAGGCACTTAATTACATTTGCCTTTACTTTGTGTTTTAGCAACCTCTGTTTGTTTTTAGCCATTCAGGTTCCTAAAAGTAGATTGTTAATAAATACCCGGATACCTGCCCTATAACAGGCTCAATCACTAGAGCTTATTCTACAGAGAATTCAAAGAAATTAATTTCTATAAGAAACAAAAACATCCCAGCTTGTGATCAAATTGGTTTAATCCATACAATCCAGTCCTGTGATACAATTCTTAGTATTGCCCTGAAGGTGCACTTAAAAACTGGCTGATCATCAACGTGGTTATCTATAAAGTAGCATTTGCAGTATATAGACCTTGAATTTTTTGGCCACTAGGCTAGCAGTTAATATCTTTAGGTTGCCTGGAGCTTTTCCTCCACTCCATGGAGGCAGGGAAGAAAATAGTTAGTGGTTACGTTAATTGCATAACTTTATACAATTTTATTTTTGAAAATAATAGCTTACATTTTTAAAACTGTTTCGGAGCTTTAACTTTCATTATGATGCATAAAATAAAATCACTTGAAAATCATCATTCTAAATGGATATTTTATTTAATGAGCCGTATTGCTTCTAAAGCAGACAAACCAGCAAAGGATAAGGCACCTGATTTTCCTATCTTGATATTTGCACAAGAGCAGTTAAATATTGCCTGCTTCATTTTGAAGGTTTATATTATATTAATAAAAGTGAAGCATGCATTTATAAAATGTATAGGCTGTAGGGCTATGAGCAGCATCAATAAAGGAAACTGTTCCGAACCAATCACTTTTTTTTGCATCTCTGGATTAAAGATATTTTACATGCTATAGTTCAAAGTTCCAAACATAAGCTGCAGAGCAACCTTTTTCGTCTGAATGCTCTCTAGATGGGTGAACCAATTCCCATATTTTCTCAGCCAGCATGATTACTGCCAAGAGTTAAAGCCTGGAAGGTGCCAAATTTGGGGAAGGCTGACCTGGTTGAATACCTAAGTTAAATGTGAATATGGATGAATACTGTTCTTTAATGCTATAAAGGAATACATAAGAAGGTACACAATTACCAAACAAAAAAAGTGATTTAAGGAGAGTTAACATGCTGAAAGAGGAGAGAACTTACTGGGTATTTTGCAGAATGGCGTGAACAATCGCAGGGTTGGTTTCCATGGATGCCGTGACCAGAGAGGTCAAAAGTGACCAGTACCAGATTGCTGAAGCATCACATACAGAGACACAGTCTTTTTTCACTCTTTGGTACCCAATAGCCCTGAGACCATGAATTCTTGTGTCACATCCATCACTAAGGCAACGCTTGATGTTAATCTGTACATCTGTCAAGAATATCAAACAAGGGTAATTTCTTCCAGTCAAGGGCCAAACTGAAAATTTCAGAAGTCAGTCAGTTCTTGATACACCATTTAAGAACAGTTCTGAAGGCACATAGCTACACAGTTGAATTAATCTTTAAAAGACACAATTGCATCTAGGTATAATCTCAATACTAATATGTCTTCCTAGTTAGCAAATCTAACCAAAGGTAGGCTCATTTGGCTCATGGTGTTTTTTGAGGCAGGACTACTTTCTGAAGATCCTCTGTCAGACAGTTTGTATGGGGAATATGAAAGGTAAGAGTGTGCTCCTGAATCAGTGGGAAAAATTGATAATCTAGAAAGAGTAAATGTCTAGTCATTTTCATAATCAGGTTACAATGGGAAAATTACACATCTTTGTTTTTGTTGTTGTAGTAATAGTATTTTTTTTTCTCGGACGTCATTCTAAATATTGATTTCTAATCATTTCTCATGCCAAGAGTAATGAATAGATGCTTTCATAGGAAGCATCAGAAAAAAGTAACCTCTTGCCAGCTCAAAATTGTATCAATTGAAAACTATACCAGACTCTTTTAGAATCATGACCTTGAAATGACCTATGAATTTTTTAACAGTGGGAAAGCAAGCAAGTTAAAGGGAAGCAAACACTGCAACACCATCTCCAGCGGGGTACATGTGCTGAACACAAATACTCAACATCCCCCAGTTAATTTAAATGGGAAAAGATACAGATGATTTAAGAGCAAAAAAGTAAAAGTACATAGTTTCCATGTCTGTCAAATGTAAGAGTTTTAAATGACCTGCAATACTCCTGTAACAATGTCAGTTCTGGTTTTGGGGCTTTGGAGAATTGCAAAATGGCATGCTATTTCCTAACTGGATTAATACAAATTCAATTATCTGGTATATCCTTCTGAATGAGTCTATTGAAATAAAAAGCACAACACCCAAAAATTTCATGAATGTCCCAGCACCATGAGAACAACTACACTGATAACTTAGTAGGAATTTATGTTCTGCCACTTGAAGCTGATGTGTCTTATGTTTGCAAGTTCAATTCTTGGAGTTGTACTAAAAAAACAAAGGGGGGGGGGAACCAGAACAAGTAATTTACCATCTCTGACTTATTAGAGCATTATTTCCTCTCAATGATTGTAAGGTTGGAGTTCAGCACTCAATTGCCGAAATTAAGAATAAATTCCTACATCTAAATAATCAATCAAATTTACAAGGAATTAAGATAGTATATTATATCAACAGCAAAACAGCAGATGGATGTAGGCCAAGAACTTTGTTTGACAGATGGCCAGGCTATCTGCTAAAGTAGTCACTTAGGGGGAGAAATAAAACCAGAAATTACAAAGGGAAGTAGAATTCCATTTGGATCAGGATACAAGTCAACCTGCACTATTTTTTCTGATCCAATTACCTTTCCTCAAACTATTAATCATAGAGGAAAGTATACATCCAGCAATAATGCATTGGGGTGGGGAGATAATAGCAATAGCAATAGCAGTAGACTTATATACCGCTTCATAGGCCTTTCAGGCCTCTCTAAGCGGTTTACAGAGAGTCAGCATATTGCCCCCAACAATCTGGGTCCTCATTTTACCCACCTCGGAAGGATGGAAGGCTGAGTCAACCCTGAGCCGGTGAGATTTGAACCGCTGACCTGCTGATCTAGCAGTAGCCTGCAGTGCTGCATTTAACCACTGCGCCAGTAGTTTTTTAAAAAAAAATGGCAGAAGGGAACAGAATGGATTGGCCTCCATTATTCCTATAGTATTGTTGTTTAATTATTCTGAAACAGGGCTCCACTATTACCACAACTCTTTAAAGTGAAAACATTTCTTAGACAAACCCAATAAATACTCCACATAATGTAATTCTTTCAACCCTATCATATCTATTCCAATGGGGCTTCTTTTGTCTGTGATCTCATAGACAGATTCTGAACATTACTGATCTATCCAGCCTAGGCAACCATTTCATGATTTTTAAAACAGGATTTTGTTTTTGGTTGTCACTGCCAGCATATATATTTAAGAGTTAGTTATAATTATGATACATGACTACTGCCCAAAGAGAAATTCTAGTGATCCCTGAAATGTTTTAGGCATATTCACACAATCAAGAATTTAGACAAACAACTGAGATCTGCAATCAAGAGTCCCAATATAGCTCTATATCTAAAAAACCATCCTGTTTAGAGCTGATTGACCTTGAAAACCTAAAAGTTCAAAGGAGGGAGATTTGAAAAAATAACAGAAGGTGCTGTCACCCTCTTCTTACGTTATGAAACATACGAGAGAAACCCAAACTTATTTAAGTGTGGGAAATTTTCCTCTTTACAACAAACTGGTATATCAACATTCTGTAGATACTGGAAAGTTCAAAATAATTTTGAGTTTTTTCTTATTTTTAGAGATGTGTACATACGTATGCATATGGAGTCCCGAATATAACCTTATTTGGGTATTATAAAACCTAGAGTAGCTCTTGTGTTAGTGCTCCCAATAATCTATGCCGTCTTCACTGACATCATTTATCACTGCTAAAGTGCCTGCTTATGTAAAAGTCACTATCTTATTTTTAGGTGGCCCTATTCCATTTCTACACAAATAAACAGCCGAAGATTCAAGGCTGCTGTTTGCACAGATAATGATGCTTGCAATGGACCAAACTACAATCTCAGGACAGAATTTTGACGAATAATTTCACTTGTGCAAGTATTTTTCTAAGGTTCTATGAATGGATGAAGGAGGAAACATATTTGTAATGAAAATATCTGATGGAAGAGGTGATGAACACATTGTCATCTCTTGATTAAGAGATGAGCCCCTTTTACATCTGTATGTTTATCTCCTACTTATGAGAAATTCCCACCCCACTTTCCTTTCAGGTTCTTCAGAAAAGAAACTATTTTCTATTTTACAGGCTCCTTTTTTAAAGAACGCAATACTCAGCTACAGTATTTCCTGAAAAAAACCAACATAACTACAAAGAAAAAAGATTTTGGAGACAGTCTCTTTTTCGTTCTAAAAAGCCAAACAGGAGATGGTGGTTGCAATTTCTTTAAAAGCCCAATTTGCAGGAAGACTCAACTACCACTAACTTCCTACTCAACAAACAAAAAGAAAGATGATTTTTCTCTATCAACACAGTTACAAAGTATCTGTTGGACCTCATTGCTGTTGCCTGCAAAACTCTAATGGAAAATGCACCCATAGCTCCCTACCTTCTACAAAGAAAAGGAATGGCTGATTGGCACACCTGATTCTTCTGAAAAAGCTAACCTTACAGGGATAAAACCATCTATTTTCTCCATGGAGAAGCTTCCTCAGGTTCCACATTTGCAGAGAGCCACAGCAATGCTTTGCTGCTTCTATTTCCTTCAAACTTTTAACAAAAAAGAAATATGTTCTTTCTCGTAGAGAAAGCCAGGGTGAAGGAAAAAAAGTGATCTTTCTCATTCAGCTTTAGCAAATAACAGCAATGGCTGCTTGCGCCTTCTTTAAAAGTGCATCAAATATAACTTCCTTCCTCGAGTTCCCTACATACTCCTATTCAGGGACAGGAAGAGCAAGCCGCAACACAAATAATGTATTTGCGATTATATTCATATAATTTGGTGGAAAAAGCAATATTTTAAAACCTTGTTTTAAAGGTCTCCCTTTAGCTTCCAAATCATTCAGTAATTTACTTTAAAAAAAAGCAAAAAAAAGCAAAAAAAAGCCAATTGTATTGTTATTGACTCACACATCTGACTAATGTTAGCGTTTTCCAACAATGTCACGTATCCAGTAACATTGCTGGGAATGTGAACATCTCGGACCTCCTGGAGATTGTTGGGAGTCCTTCCAACTGCTACTGTAATTTGCTGGGGCATGTAACTCTGGTCGTTTGCCGCGACAGCAATGGAGAGGTGCCTCAGAATGACATCTGGCTTCATCTTTAAACTGCAAGGCAGAAAGAAAAGAATTTATCTATCAACTGCAACTACAGCAGCCTCACTGGCTCACAAAGTAAGAATATATGCAATATATGAAATATAAAAACATAAGCACAGGACAATTAAAGTGTGATGATACATCACTGTTATGGAAACTTTTAATAGAAGCATTATTCATGAAAACATGAAGAAACCAAAAGGAATGCCTTCGATACTCACATTTCTCAGCAACTAATACAAAAATAGGTTCAACTGTAGTCTACTTGACAGAAAACAGTATAACATAGCAAGCATGACTATATCAATTGATAGGTTTATATTTCATGAGAAAGATAAAACAATGTTTCCATTTCAATGAATCTTGAGAAAACAAAGGGCTGCAACATTTAGATATATATAGAGAGAGATATAAACCAGGGGTGTCAACTCAAGGCCCATGAGCCAGATCTGGCCTGCGGGGCCACCATGGAAACAGCGAAGGACTGGCCCATGGTGCCTCTGCCAGTGAAAATGGAGCGCATTCTGCAACCTCTGCCAGCAAAAATACAACTTGCTCCGTTTTTGATGGCAGAGCACTCAGGTCTTCACAAGTGCCCCCAACACGAGTGACGTTGAGCTAACCATGCCTATGCTGGCCATGCCCCCCGGCCCCCTTAGGTCAAAGGCAACCTGATGCGGCCCTCAATGAAATGAAATTTGACACCCCTGATATTGACTGATTGTGATGGATGGTTTTATCTTGGCTGTTCTTTTTGTTTTTTATGTTATGATGTTTTTAATTCTTTTAATTTCTTGTTAGTTGCCTAAAGTCATATATCGGAGATGGGTTGCCATATAAACAGAAGAAACAAATATACACTTTCAAAAATATAAAATTCCGTTTACCTAAAACAGGTTATCAGAGATGTATAGAATTGCATCGTAGACTGATAAAAGTTACATGTTTAAAGAATATTTTAAAAAATTCCAAATGTGTGTTAGCCATATCCAGTCATTAACCCTGGTCTTTTAATGCACTGCTTTTATCCAGGCATTTTCCTGCTTTTCTTTTAACATAGTTTTTATTTTTTTATTCTGCCATCAAATTATTTGTAATAAATAGCATGTATATATGTGTGCATATAATATACACTACATATAAAATCAAGCTAAAACTGCAATTTTCTCCAATACAAGAAGGCATAATTCTGAAGACTTTGAAAAGAGAACAAATTTTTCCCATTAGAAAAAGGTTTCTCTTATGCAAATTTAACATTTGTCATTTAAACATTTGTCATTTAACATATCAAGCAGTCAATTAATAGTCCTGAAAGAGAATCATAGTATGCTATTTCAGATCCATCAATTGGTATGAGAGAAATGCTTTTTGATTTTTTTGGCCAGGTCAGTCAGATTTCTATTTGGTCAGAGTTCATGTTTTAAGTATATGCCAGCATTAGTCTCGGGCTAGGCCTAATCTATGTGTATTATATAAATGTGGCTGGTTAAATGAACACAATCCAGTTGTGCCACCCCTAACACCTGGGAGTCTTGTATTGACAAAATTATAGATCAATTTCATCAAAGTCAGATTTTATTCTGGCCATTTTAGACAGTTCGTTAATATTTAGCAAGAAGGCCTCACCGTATCCAGTGTGATCGAGCACTCCCATCCGATTGCCAGAAGGAGGAAGTTTCTCCATTTGTCATTTTGTCTATATCGGATGAATTAGAGGAGGTTTCTATATGGGTGTAGCACTTAGAAACTGATTTGAGTTTGTCCAATTCCTGGTTTCCATTTAAATCACTAGGGCTCTCTGTAAAAAGATTGGATATAGGGACAAAGAGGAGAATTGGAATCACTCATTATCAACAGATTTCACTATTAATTTGCATACTGGTTTGCTTTTATTGTTAACTTCCTAGAAATATGCATTTGAGATAGATAGACAGATACACAGACAGACAGACAGATCTGTTCGCTGTTCTTTGTGAATGTCTACTCTCTCATTTCATGGTGGCTACCCTCAAAATGTGGCACCAGAAACTCAGAATACAGTGTGCAAGCCATCAGCTAAAAACTTATAAAAATTGCATTCACACAAATTGTAAAATTCACCTCATCCCATAGGGAATACAACTAAAATTTGAAGAAAAGAATTTCACCACCACCCCTGTATAGCGATTACTGAGCCTACTACTTCTACATTTAATTTTTAATATTTTCTTGTTTGTGGTTTTTGACATCTTTAGCTGTCTCTATTCAGTTTGATAAAAAAAAAATTGAAGGAAGTACCTCTTTCCCAGTTTTGCTGACTAATGTGCACTTGTCTGAATAACGAAACAAAAAACCCAAATGAAACTGTTGACTGATTTGCGCAAATCAATTTTACCACACTATTTATGGGCAAAAGAATGTATGGAATAATTTTACTTCAGTTTTTCAGTGTGTGAGAAACATTCCTCAATGGTTACTCAGGAATGGGTCTCTGTTGCAATGGAAGAGCAATTAATTCTTTTTCTAAAGTTTTTCAAGAAGGAAGGGAGCAAAGGACAGCACTAGCTATAGTTGTTGCTTTGTAGCTTCCTTCATGCTTCAACCCTAGCATTGTTCTAGGTCATTTTAAGTAGAGGGATGGCCACCTCCAAAATGCTGCAGAACACTTAAGGAAAATTCTGCAAAATGGACTTTAACTTAGAAGAGGAATGAGAAAGAAATACCTAGAACAGTAAGTGGTTTTGGCTCTGCTCCACTTAAAAGCCTTCAAATCCACTTTCCTAAATTAACAATTACACAATGCTGCAGCTTGCTTCTTTAGTTGCACAATCCTTCCAGGAAAAAAAGAGCATCGAGGGGAAAATAATTCTATAAGTATGTTGTAAATCAGGGATCCCCATATTTTTCAGTTCATTAACATTGTCATGAATTTTGAGATTGTTCTTTGATTGCTCCCCCCAAACATTTATTATATGAAAACAATTTACTAAATACTACTTTAACTAATAATATAAATAATAATGGTATCATCAGCCAGTTTTGGTCAACCCTCATTGACCCTTGGGAGTTGATACTGACCACTATGGAGAATCCTGCTTTAAATCATTGTCTTCGTAAGTATTAGGGGAATTGAAGAAAAGCACATAGGGCAACACATCACTAACTAATTTTATGAAAACCAAATACAAAAGTCATATTATTATAAATCCCAACTGTCAGCCTGATACTTACTTTGATGACAGAATTTCTAAACAAATTCCTTCTCTCATATAATCCTGTCTTTCTTTTTTGTAATATCAGCATTGGATGCTGATATTTAGGATGCCATCGTGAGATGAAGGACATAGGAGCGAGAACGGGGGGGGGGGGGTGTATGTGTGTTTAAGTGGTGCATTCCAAAGGTAAACAAACCAATTGCAATTGGTTTTTTTTGATGGTCAGTTCAATATAGACTGCATTGGTACCCAATTTTGAAAACTATCTTCAAGATAGTTTGACAGTTAGAACAATTAATCAGTGGAACAGCTTGCCTCCTGAAGTTGTGAATGCCCCAACACTGGAAGTCTTTAAGATGATGTTGGATAGCCATTTGTCTAAAACGGCATAGGGTTTCCTGCCTAGGCCGGGGTTTGGACTAGAGGACCTCCAAGGTCCCTTCCAACTCTGCTATTGTATTGTATTTAGCAACAGAAAAAAAGGATATGAATATTTTAAAAAAGCAAGCCCAAAGTAAATCTATTAAAATTAATTTTTAATACCTTTTTCTTTTAGGAGTAGTCGATCTAAAGAATCCTTTAGCACAGAAGATCGCATAGTGCAAATATTGTTAAAGTATTCCAAGACGGGATATGGGATAACAGTGCTGGTGATACGATGCCGATGCAGGAATCTAAGAATCATAGTAGCATGAAGACTAAGGCGCTCATTTGAGTCTGAAAATATATCTATAAAACCTGCAAGAAAAAGCAAAAGTCCTTAAGGAAAAGCATATAAAAGTTGGTGGGGAAACTCACTTTATTCTACCATATCCTTTCCCATATATATTCACTCTGGGAGTTTAATAAAACCTCAACACAAATGGAAATTATAGGTGCTTTTAAATTGAATGCTGGAGAATACCCTCAGAAGACAAACAAAATCAGAGTTCACATTCAAAGCATAAATGGCCAGATTCAAATCATCCTGTTTCGGACACATTATGTGAAGACCTAACTCTCTGGTGAAAACTAATGCAGGGAAAGATGGAAAGAAAGAAAAAGAGGATGACTAGTAGTCAAACAGATGGACTCAGTTATAGTGGCTTTGAGCGCATCATTGGATGACCTAAAAAACCAGGTTAGGGATAGATTATCAAAATCTATCTATGTGGTGTTTGAATTGGCAACTTTATAATACATAATCAATCAATCAAATGGAGCTGGGGAAAAAGAGAGAAAAGCTATTTCTGGTAAAACTCATGAACAGATTATTTTAAGCATAAATGCTATAAAGAATGCATGGGTTAATTTTGACTGTGTGGAATCTGATATTATTGCTTAGCAGGAACTTATCATTTAAATGCTATCCATGATTTGATTATGTATCCACATAAAAAGTAATAAATGGTTCCACAGTATTATCTTAAATTGACAATTAATTCCTGGTTTAAGAACCTATGAACACATTTTCATAATTGTAGGCATTTTTATAAAAGTTTCCGGTTCTAAGTTGTAAGGTTCAGTTGGCTTTAAAAAAAAACCTGGAGATAAAATAAGGACATTGAAAATATAATTTTGTTCCACTCTTCTCTCTAGAAATTTGGAAGAGCTCCATGAACTTAAATAATATTTTATTTCAGGCAGTAGACAAAGTATATATGAATGTACACAACTTGAAACATCACGTTTCTTAAAAGCTGAATCCATCTAAACCAGGACTCTCCAAGGCCTCAGTGAAAAGATTTATCCAGTGCATAAATCAAAGATAATTTAAGTGAAAATGACAAGAACATGTTTCTTCCTTCTTTTTTACCTGGAATAAGTGAACAACTCTGCATCTGCCGGATTACGTAACTAAGCTCTCCTTGCAAATTTGCACCACTGGAACTCTTGAGAATCTCCAGCATATTTTCCACATCTACTGTGCCATCACCCTCAGGATCAAACTGAGCAAAAGCCTATTGGGGAGAAAAAAAGTTAGAAAAGCCTCTCAGTACTTATCATATCCATCAGCAGTTGGAAACCAACAAATTCTTGATTAGAATTTGGTCAGCATTAACACCATCTTGCTCAAACACTTTCCTGAGTTTCTAAAGAAATAACTCTCATATAAATTATCTCTAATAATAATAGTATTCACAATACAGTTATTAAAAAATTAAATTCTGTAAAAGGTTTCTCACAGGAGAAATCAAGAATTGCAGTCATTACAAATAAATGACACTTATGATTTCCTGAGATAATATGCAAAGCAAAACACAACATATACAAACTTGAGTGACAGGTTTTCAGTATGCTCAGCCTGAAGAAACAAATGCTCATATTTCTCCTGGCAACTGTTCCCTATTTTCACTTACCACAGTCCAACCCAGAAAGGATTGATATTAATAGTGATGAAGGCCTCAGATTTTCTGATCTCTGCAGTTAAGGTAACTGTAAACCACAATTTTAGATTACAGTATCCTTACTGACTGCAAATATTAGATGACAAGAAACAAAGCATTCAAAGACCTTTCTCTGAAACATGTACTGTATATACTCAAGTATAAGCCTAGTTTTTCAGCCCACTTTTTGGGCTGAAAAAAGCCGCCTCGGCTTATACTCGAGTCAGTGAAAAATTTGCCCGAAATGGAGGAGAAAAAGGGGCGGGGCCATGTCGCTGGGTGACGCTCGTGAATGGCCCAGCGCCCCTGTGAGTTTCCCCTCCCTCTGTGTCAGTTTGCCGCGCAGCGTGCACCGCACCATCCCCCCTCCTCACGTTCTAATGTAATGCAGGGCTATCTTACGATTCCCCTTCCTCCCCCTCCTGCCGCTCTGCAACGATGTCCCACCTCCTCCTTGTTATGGCAAGCAGCCACATAGCGATGTCCCACCTCCTCTGGTACAGTGATCCAATGATAGGAATCACTGTGCCGTGTGTCATAGGAGGCGGGAAATCATCATCACAGCGGGACATCAGCATCATGAGGTGAGTGAAGTATTTCATTGAATACACCGGTATTGTGTGATAATAATTTGTTATGCAGAGCAAATTTTTACAATGGCTACTGTATGTTTAATGGGCACAGGCAGGCTGTATATGTTATTCAATGGGCAATGGCATTATTGGTATCTATTTTTATTTTTGAAATTTATCGGTAGCTGCTGCATTTCCCACCCTAGGCTTATACTCGAGTCAATAACTTTCCAGTTTTTTGTGGTAAAATTAGGTGCCTCGGCTTATATTCGGGTCGGCCTATACTCGAGTATATACGGTAATCACAACACTGCAAACTGATGCATACAGAATGCTGCTGCATCTAAACTTTACAAATATAATATATATGAAACAATATATTAACTGATATCACAATGATCTAAGAATACATATTTTGCTACCTTGAATATGGCAGTTTCAGCTCAAAGAACTGACTCTTTGAGAGGATCTCATATTTAAGATTCTATCTTCAATGAATGTAAATATACTGCTGAGCAGATTTGGTTTGTCTGATGAAAGCAAACAATCTTGGAGAACATTTATAGCCTATCCTGTCTCAATTCCTGTGTTAGATGACATCCATTTAACATAGAATGGTGTTCTCCAAATGTGTTAAAACTCTAAACCTAAGAATTGCTAGTAAGAGTGGTAACCATAATGAATGGCAATTATGGGAGTCCAAGTCCATCTGAAGGACACAAGACTTTGAGTTTGAGTAATTTCTGATGAATCTGTTTCAATCCACAAAAATGACCATAAGGGATATTGTGAGGAAACAAAGAAGAAATATGCACTAATAATTACCTGGCTCTGGGCATATTTAGCGATAGTGTAATTAAAACTATTTATACAGAATACATTTGTTTCACCTGTATTCAGCACCTATCACACCTTAAGCAGCAATGTTTTGAGATCAATGGTATGTAAACAAAGTAGGCAGTACATTTATTATTCAGAGCTCTCTCTGTTCAGGTACTGGTAGATTTTATCTACTTAATAATCAATAATTTTGTTTTTGTCTCCTATAGTGCTGCTTTGATTATTTCTATTTGCAAGCATTATTTATGGTATATCTTAATATTTCATGTACCATATATTGTGAATTGCATCTGAATTTTCTAATGTTTAATTAACTAGATATACGTGTTATTTTTTTAAGATCATACTTTATTTCAATATATTTCATAGCATAATTCCATAGCATGATTGGATTTGCAGAAATGGACTCCAAAAATATAAGTAAGGAAGATAACTTTGCCATTTGCCACAGCTTGAAGGCATGTAAATCAACCAGCTTTCCTATCTGAATAACTTGTTTTTTAACAGGGTGTGGTCCACTAAACCTTTGCCCAGAAGCAATACTGAACTTCTCTTGACATTGTCTTTTATTACATTATTTATTTTCTACACCCTTCCCGCATAAGCAACAAAATATTTTGCAGATTCAATTTTACTTGATTTGGTTATAATCATTTAAAATCAAGAAATCTTTAACATCCATCTCAGTCATCAGAATTGGCTCTAATTGGGAAAGAAGATGTCTTAGATATTGAGGCTCCAAACAAAAAGGAACTTTAATGACCAATAACTTAAGGTGCACTCAGAAAAGACATGCTAATCAATGTAGTTCTCAGAACAGTAGTGTAACTTTGCAATGTCTAGATTTCTCAGTGAGTTTAACTGATGTTGCTGATGCATTCAGGACCAGCTGAAGTTCCTGGATGGTCTTGGAGAGCAGTTCCATTAAGAATAAATTATAGTACTGTATATACTCGAGTATAAGCCTAGTTTTTCAGCCCACTTTTTGGGCTGAAAAAAGCCGCCTCGGCTTATACTCGAGTCAGTGAAAAATTTGCCCGAAATGGAGGAGAAAAAGGGGCAGGGCCATGCCGCTGGGTGACACTCGTGAATGGCCCAGTGCCCCTGTGAGTTTCCCCTCCCTCTGTGTCAGTTTGCCGCGCAGCGCGCACCGCACCATCCCCCCTCCTCACGTTCTAATGTAATGCAGGGCTGTCTTACGATTCCCCTTCCTCCCCCTCCTGCCGCTCTGCAACAATGTCCCACCTCCTCCTTGTTATGGCAAGCAGCCACATAGCGATGTCCCACCTCCTCTGGTACAGTGATCCAATGATAGGAATCACTGTGCCGTGTGTCATAGGAGGCGGGACATCGCTCCCGCGGCTGCACGGGACATCATTACCGGTAGCTGCTGCATTTCCCACCCTAGGCTTATACTCGAGTCAATAACTTTCCAGTTTTTTGTGGTAAAATTAGGTGCCTCGGCTTATATTCGGGTCGGCCTATACTCGAGTATATACGGTAATCCAATCTACAATTTGTGCATTGACTGGAGCTGAACAAAAGGCAGTATAGGCTACAGCTTCCAACTGCTTTTGTAGCAGGTACTATGAATCCAAAAGAAACCTGTGGTAGTAAACCTGTGCTGAGTAAGCATAACCCTACTAAGAGTTATATTTAATATTAACTTGGATTCAGCTGGCTTCTGACTTAACATCCACTCTATTTTGCTTGGCTTAAGTATAAACTTTTTTTCCCTATCAAGACTCCAAGCATAAGGCCAGGGTTTTTTGGGCCAGGGTCAGATCCACCTACTCAAATAAAAGTGTAATCAATCAAAAATGCCTCCAATTCCCAATCCTCACAGATGGCCCAGTGTTTGACAGTATTTGTCACGGAGAGGATAAGGACAGTCATCATGATAGCCCACAATCATGAGGACAATCAGATTATCTCCTTACTGAGGCCTGTTTCCCAACTGCCAGATATCCCATGTTGTCCAGAGCTTTAATTATTGCTCCAACAATTTTTTCAACAACTTCCTCACTTCCTCAAATGCCACAGGCTAAAAGACCAACTCAGGTAAATATGCCGTTTCTGCAATATTTTAAGATACTGTGGGATCCTTGGTGCCCTGAGCTTGGTTGTTTTCTTGCAGATGTTTCATTACCCTACTAGATATAACATCATTGGAGCTAGCAAGATACTGTCTGCCCAGCTTCAAAGAGAAATATGAGCAACCTTATCCCTGAAATGCTTAGCCAGGTAATTGCAGTTTCCCAGCAGGGACTTCTCGCTGTAATTTTATAGAGGAGCTTAGGACACCGTGAATGGGCAAATATTCTGAAGACAAAACAAGAGTGAGAAATTATTTATTGAATCATATTTATATGCTGCCTATCTCACAGAAATGCAATCTTGCTTTGTTGCCCTTATTACATGAGGCAGGCGCAAATTTTTGCTCATGCCTATTTTCAGCTGTAGTCACACTTTGTTTTCCCCAAACTTGCTCCAAGTATCTCTTTTCTTACTTAATTTCCCAAAACTCATCAGAAATCACTCTGAAAGCAGCCGCCTTCATATTCAAGAGGCTATCAATACATTCCATAGAGCTGCCCTAATTGTTGAATTCCCCAAAGCCATCTGAAAACCCTGTATGTTCATCAAGCACTTCAGACAGGTCATCTTAAATCAATGCTTTCTCCCTGTGGAAGTTAGCAACCCCCATTAAACTCTTTGTCATGAAGAATGATCCGCCTGTAACAAGAACTGGTGCAAAAGTCTCATGTTATCAGATCATTTCTCTGTGATAAAGAGAATATATCAAGCGTAGCCAACAGCTATTTGGTGTGAGTCATTGATTACATAAACAGGTTTGTAATTTTTATATGCAACTATGAAGTTGTTGGCTAAGAACCTAAAGAAGTTGCCACAAATATTGCACTATATGATACGACAAAGAATATGTATCTACAATAATATAACAAAAATGTGTTGGACCAAGAAAGTGCAGTAAACAATTGCCAGCTTTAGAGATAAATAAAAAAAATAGAATAAGTAGATAAAATTTGCCTAATTTGGTAGAAAATTTATTAAATCTGAGAAAATAGACAGAAATTTAAGAAAAATTGATAGGCAGGGGAAATACATGGTGAATGAATGCTTACCAGAAGAAGAAAAATAAAACATGATTCTAACTATGTTGTTATACAGAAGAGTTGGTCAGAAAAAAATGAAAAGTTGAATAGAGTGGGATTAAAGAACGAACAGTAATGTATGAGACAGTGTACAGACATAGTGGAAACATGATAGGTAAGGGGGGGAAAGGTATAAATATTTTCATTAGATTTTACTTACCTTTTTTCACTTATCTCTTGCCATCCTTACTCAACCTAAATTTTACTGTCTGCCAACTCCAGTAGATTCTAATTTATTTTGCTTACTATTTTTTCAGCATAACCCTGATGCCCCAAAAGGAATCACTAGGATTAGTACTCTGTATTTATCTAGAAATAAACATGCTGAAAGGGCTCCATTAAAATCATACTGACAATTGGTATTCATCCCTCTAAGTTCAACTAGACATGGTTTAAAAATATGTTTGTAGGCATTCCATATCTCATTATTTCAAATGTATTCTCTAATGGCACGTTCCCTAATGGCATCCTTGGTAAAAACTGCACATGCTTGAAGCCTGCTAATTGGTTCAGGAGAAAGTCAAAGATGAAATTCCAATAATACACTTAGTACTAAATGTAACCCAGAGTTTATGAGTCACTCCATGCATCTTTAGTGGAAAACAAAAACAGTCTCTCTCTCTCTCTCTCACTCACTCTCACTCTCTCTCTCTCTCTCTCTCACACACACACACACAAAGCCTGATTTTTTTTGAAGTGAGTTCATTCCGTTATTTTGAACATTGTTTTTTAAGTCTGAGCATGGTGGAAGCTGGCAGGAAGTGAGCTCTAGACTGCAGTTCAGTAATAGAGTTAGAAGGGATCTTGGAGGTCATCTAGTCCAACTCCCTGTTCTTACAGAAGAACTATACTATTCCTGATAGATAGCTGTCCAGTTTCTTAAAAGCCTCCAGTGTTGGGGCACCCACAACCTCTGAAGGCAAACTATTCCACTAGTTGATTGCTATTCCATTGGAAGAATGGTTACAAGAACTGAGCAGGGCTAGTCTAGTGAAGAGAAGGACCAGGGGAGACATGATAACAGTCTTCCAATATTGGAGTGGCTGCCACAGAGAGGGTCAAGCTATTTTCCAAAGCACCTGAAGGCCAGACAAGGGATAGTGGATGGAAACTGAACAAGGAGAGATTCAACCTAGAAATAAGGAGGAATTTTCTGGCAGTGAGAACAATTGATCAATGAAGTTAACTTGAGAAGTTGTGGGAGCTTCATCACTGGAGGCTTTCAAGAAGTGACTGGACTGCCATCTGTCTCCTGCTTGGGAGGAGTGGGGTTGGACTAGATGGCCTACAAGGTTCCTTCCAGCTGTGTTATTCTGATTGTTTGATGATTCTGGTATCATATACATGAAGAAAGATGCCCCAACGGAAAGTTGCCCTGAAATTCTGAGCGCAACATGTCTTTTTTGCCAGTCTTGGAAGAGAAGCGTTAAGCTAGCTGCCCGTTCGCCCTTGCAGGTGCAGTTGACACCCAGCCAGCCTGAGCTTTCCGTTCCCTCCCGCACTCACCTCTTCGCTCCTGACTCGTTCCTCGGCCGCAGCGGCAGCGGCGTCCCCTCCTGTCCCGGCGGTGGCGGCGGTGGCCGTCCCTTGCGCGGGTGCAGCGCGGATCTCCAGGGCTTCGCAGAGCTGCTCGAGGCTGATGGCGTGCTCCCCGCGGCCCAGGCGCTCCTCCAGCCAGCGCACCAGGGCGGCGTGGTGGCGCGAGAGCAGCGGCTCGGCCGAGGGCACCTCGCGAAGGCGGGCGGCGGCTTCCTCGCGCAGCCGGGCCTGTCCGAGCAACACCGCCGGCGGCGGGAGGGTCGAAGCAGCCGAGGAAGACGACGACGACGACGAAGCCGGCGGCGGGGAAGCTATGCCCGGGAAGGCGGCCTCCATAGCTCCCGGTGGAGGGGACTCGCTGGTGCCAGCGGCCCAGTTGCCGTTACTATTGCTCCAGGTGACGATGCTTGCCGTTCCTCCTCCTCCCCCTCCTTCCGCTGCCGCCTCCTCCTCTTCTTCCTCGCCCTCGCTGTGGCTACCCACGTTCCCCATGAAGCCCTCGGGCCGCCTTTATGCCCTGCGGCTCCCTCCCTTCAGGCGAACTCCTGTCACGGATCAGGAAGGGCCGCCTCGCTCTTTCTCTCTCTCGCGTCTTCTTCCCTCAGGACACATTTCCGCCCAAACGTCGCAAAGGCCGCTCGCCCAGCGGCGGTTTACGACCCTGCCGTACAGCAGAGCTGCAAAATATGGTGTGGTCCAGGGCCCGAGCGGCACGGCGAAAGATGGCCCCCTGTCGTCTAATAAAGTGATAACATCGCTTTTCGGCAACGCCGCAAACCTGAGCAAGGGGAGGAGGGGGTCTCTACAGCAACAGAGGGCTGGCATCATTTTGTGGCAGAGTCGCAAAAAATCACAGCCGCCTAGAGCTAAGAGTATATATCATGATAACCTAACGTGCGCGAGCGTCTCATAATGTCGCAAAAGATAAGCGGGATTCGTTTTTTGACGGCAGAGGCAAGAGTGTCTTTGTCCGATAGTGTTAATTGTGGCTGAGGGAAACTTGCGGCATAGAGATAAGAAAAGGGAAGAGTCACCTGCTTATTTCAAAGGGCACCAATAAAGGAGAATATTTGTAGCCCAGGGTTGAAATGAGGGCTCCTTGCTGCTCTCTGTAGTTGTCTTTTTCTTGGAGATTACCCAAAAAATCATTACCCAAACTAGGCTATAGTTAGTTTACTTTATTGTCACTGCACCTTGTACAACGAAATTATATGCCATCTTCAGTGTACATTATACCGTTTCCCCTGAAAATAAGACCTCCACAGATAATAAGCCCGATTAGGCTTTTGAGTGCATGCACTAAAATAAGACCTTTCCTGAAAATAAGACCTCTCTGAAAAATGTTGCAACACAGCAGCAGCCATGAGGTGACCACGCTCGCCGCCTCCTGCACCTCAAAAATAATAAGACAACCCCCCCCCTGAAAATAAGGCCGTGCTTATTCTTGGGGTCAAAAGATAATAAGACCCTGTCTTAATTTCAGGGAAACACAGTAATAACTATCATAAAATAAAATAAACAAAACACACACATCCTTCACATTCATATACAATGCAATTGAAAACCCCTGAGATTGCACTATATTTCACTATACAGTAGTGAATACTACTGTACCGCCATATAGTAGTTAGCATCATCAGTGCTAGTAAAGAGTTCTGTTTGCTATCAGTTTATTTCAAAGGGGATTTGTTTGCAGATCCAGATTGGCTGCATAGAAATGAAAAACAGATGAGCCCCACTAGGCAGAAACAAGATAGATGTGCTTGAATTGATATCTATCAAAAAAGACCCTCTGGTGGTTTATCTCATCAAGCAGGAGTTTGTTTTCTATGGAGTAGAAGATGGAGAAATCGCTATGCAGTCGGTGGCATCAGGAAGTTGTAATGGGTAGAATACCTTTGAAAATGGAGGTTCTGATTATCTAACGCAGCCATTCCCCCAGAGACTGCCTGGGTAACGTGTTTTGTAATATAAGTTACCACCTGCATGCTTCCAGCTGGATTGGAAAGCAATGGCAGTAAGATATTTACCTCCTTGTGTGATTTACAATGCCTTCACGCCGATTCTCGGTAGATATACATTACTTCTACCATCCAGTGTTTGAGAACTGCTGACTTAGGTAAACAGCAAGGGTTAAAGACCCTGCATTCAACAACACCCCTCAAATTGCAACATTTCTCAGGCAAACCAAATAATTAAAAATCCTCAAGTCAGTGCAAAAATGCATTCTTATAAACTGCCCTCCTACATTTCAAAACTGCTTTTTTTTTTTTACAACAGCTGGTGCTTGGCAGGGACAAAGCAGGGATGTTCTAATAAAAATAAATTTTGATATCAAAGACTACCCCTTTTTCCTTACTCTTATAAGGCACACCAAGCCAAAGCACATCCCTTGCATTTAAAAAAAATCTCTCTCTCTCTCTCTTGTGTATTGGCACATTGATATGTGCTGCAAGTCTAGCTTGTTTAATTAGTTTGTGATTCATGGCCCAGATAATAGGTTAATTCAGCAACGTCTTTAAACATGTTGCTTGAATACAACCATTCATTGACCCAGCATTGTCATTAGAAGTCTCTGTGACATGGCAAATCTTACTATATTATTATTATTTTATACTTTTTTGTATATAACTCAAGGAAGTGAACATATCTAATACTTATGCCTCCATTTTCCTTGCAACAACAACAACAACCCTTTGAAATGGGTTGGACTGAGACGGAGAGAATGGTCCAAAGTCACCCAGCCAGCTTTTATAGTTGGAAGAAATGTCTTTCTGGGTTCAGCTCCAAGTGGGGAAAAAGACACTGGAAACATGGAGGCTGCTTGGAAAGATGGTTTAATGGTGGATAGGACCACATGGCTTCAGGTCCTGAACAGAAAAGGTTCAAGATGTTAGGTGAAGAAGAAAAAAGAGAAAGAACTGTTGAAAGTTCCTGGCTTTATACTCTCTGTTCAGCCCCACCTCTCTGTTTCCTGTTCCTGTGTAAGAAATGTATTCTGATTGGTTGTCAGACTCCCATGGGGCCATGCAGGGGCAACTCTTTAGGTTGTGCTTTGAATCCAAGTTTGATTGAGCATTGCTTCTTCCCAGATGCTCTGTGATGAGATGGGTAAAGGGCTAATACTACCTTGCCTTAATCCCATCACCCTGGAGCTGAAGGGGAGGGTTTTTTGTTAAGTAGAATAGACTGGCCCAGGCTTTTTAAATGGCCATTAACAAAGCTATTAAGAGTCTGTTTCCTGCCTAAAAACATGTTTCTCCATTTCTGATCCAGGGAAATATAATATACTACCTTTTCAATATTTCCTAGAATATTTCATTTTTCTAGGATGGGTTTGGGGTGCTAACTTCTTACAATACTTAAGGGAGTTTTGTGATTAAAGCCACTCAGAGTCAACCTTGAACCACGAGATGGATGGCAAATACATTTGATAAATAAATAACATCTACTGGTTCTAGTCCAGCTCCTTAACCACTCCATCAAACTGGTTCTCTCTGTATGATTGATTGCCTGTGTACTGCCAGTTATGCCTGCTCTTTCACAGGCAATCTAGCAAGAATTATTTGTACTGATGAATCATCTGTAAAGTTTTCATGCTTTTAATATAGTACAACTACTGGGCAATGAGAAAGTGTATATTTTCGGTAACAGTTGATTTAGCCACCAGATGTGGTTCTGCAATATATTGAGTCTGCTAGTGAAGAGCACTTATAAACTGGAAATTAATTCAAAATCCAGCTGCTAGCAGCTGAACCGTGACTGGACTGAGAAGCTGCAATTTCAGCCTTGGCCACCATAAAAGTGGCACTGCAGCACAACAAATGAATATTGTCTTGATAACTTCCACAGCTATCTTGGGCCAAGAGCACCTTCTACAAGTGAATTCTGTTGTCTTATATACCCTGGTTACAGAGTTTATTCCACAAGGTTCATATTTCTAAATCACAGAGTTGGTAGTGCGGGAAAATATTTTGGTCCTTATTGTTAGATCGGGTAAAGGAGGCACAAAAGGCTTCAGTAAACAACAGTTCTTTATTGCAAGTCAAGTAAACATCTGGCTAGGGAATGGTCGGGCAGCATCCCATTTTAAAGGGAGCTGTCAGACCACTTAACAAATGAGATTCAACCTCTGTTCCCGCCAGAACAGAGGATCTTGGTGGAAACCTCTGTCAGTCTGTCAGAGGGGGGAAATATCTAACACCCCTCCCCTCTAGGATGGGACAATCTAACTTGTGACATAGTCACGCAGGTAGGCGGGCTTTTGCATAGCTCTACCTGACCTGCGCAATTCAATGATGGTGTTTCCTTCGCACAAGTCGGACGGACCTGTTGCTCCTGCAGACCCGCCTGGTAGAAACTCCTGGAACTTTTCACAGGCCGCGGCTGGAGCTTCTGGTGGTGACTCGCTCGGAGTTCGGGTGGGCCTGCATCGAAGTCAGCTAAGTCTTCCAATATTATCGGGCTTTCCTTTGGTTTGGAGAGACTTATTTTTTGTATAGCTTCTTTCGGTTTCTGCAGGAGTTATATTTGGTTGTCTAAGCGCTGTTAGACATGCGGCTATGGAGTTGGCCTATATGCCTTCTCCAATTTCTACCATCCTCGAGTCTTACTGTGTACGATCGAGGGCCGATAATTCCAATTATAGTTGCAGGAATCCACAACGTTCCCCTGGTGTAGTTGTATACTGAGTCTCCTATGGTGAAAGACCTGATTTTGCTTGAGGGGTCAAGGGGTGTTGAGGTGGAATAATTTGGGTGTAGCCAGTCTAAGTGAGACCTTAAGCGGCAGCCCATGAGGAATTCAGCAGGGCTTCTTCCTGTGGTAGCACTGGGTGTGATATGTTGAATGAGTAAGGAGTGATCAATTCGTGTTTGCCAATCACCTGGGCCCATCCTATTGAGGGCCTCCTTTGCAGATCTTACCATTCATTCTGCCTGGCCATTGGAGGCCGGATGGAATGGCGCAACCAGGGCATGTCTGACTCCCTGAGCTGCTAAGAATGTTTAGAATGGCATGGCGTGAATTGGGGCCTGTTGAGACTAGTACATCGGGGAGGCCATGCGTGGAGAATAATCTCCATAGTACCTTGATGACCAATTCCGCTGTAGTGGAATTCATCAGGACTACTTCTAACCATTTTGAATATGCTTCCACAACTATGAAGAATGTTTGGCCATGGACTGGTCCAGCAAAATCAATGTGTATTCTGGACCATGGTGCTTGTGGGCACTCCCACTCCTTGGTGGGCGCTTCCGGGGGAGCCGGTCTGGACTCCTGACAGGGTGTGCATGTAGCCACCCATTCTTGTATGTCCCTGTCCATGTTAGACCACCAAACATAACTCCTTGCTAGAGACTTCATTCTAACAATCCCAGGATGCCCTACGTGCAGTGCTTCAAGGACTGCTATGTGCAATTGTTTGGGAATGACTACCCTGTCCTCCCACAGCAAACAACCGTTAATAACCGACAGTTCATTCTGTTTGGAAAAATACATTTTGAATTCGGCCCCAACAGGCCCCTTGGGCCACCCCCTTCACACCCAGTTCAAAATTTGCTTTATTATGGGGTCCTTTGCAGAGTGGCGTGCAACGTCACTAGATGAGACAGGTCCTGTTTCCAGACAGTCAGTGAGGAGGACCAATGTCTCGGGAGTGGGGTCAGCGAGGACTATGGGCAGTGGCTCAAGGCATCCACGTGCCCTAACGTGGTGCCCGGTCGGTGGATGAGGCAGTAGGAATAGGCTGCTAGAAAGATTGTCCATCTGGTCATCTGGGGAGATAGAGAAACCAGGGTGGGGCAATCCCCAGCCAGCAATCCCAACAAAGGTTTGTGGTCTGTGACTAGTTTGAAATCGTGGCCATAGAGATATTCGTGGAATCTCTTTACTCCAGCTACTGCAGCCCAAACCTCACGATCCATTTGGCTGTAGTTCCACTCTGCGGCGAATAATGTCCTGGAGTAGAATGCAATGGGGGCTTTGGTTTTGTTGGGCATGCGGTGGCTGAGGACAGCGCCGACACCGGAGGGGGAAGCGTCACAGGTCAACACCAAAGGCAGGGTCTGGCTGTATTGTACTAGGAACCAGTCTGCTGATAAGAGTCGTTTTACAGCAGCGAATGCAGTGGCCTCGGTTTTGCCCCAGGATCATTTCTCATTCTTGGCCAGGAGGCAATGTAATGGTTCAGCAACTGCAGCTTTCTGTTTGAGAAAGACGCTGTAGAAATTAAGGAGCCCTAGGAACATCTGTAGTTCGGTCTGATTGCGAGGTGTGGGGGCTTCCTTAATGGCTTTAATTTTTTGTGAGGTCGGGTGGATCCCAGACCCATCAATCATGTACCCTAGGAATTCAACTTTTGGTACATTAATTTGACATTTTTCTTTTTTAAGGTGGGGGCCCTTGTCTCTGATTCTAGCCAAGACTGTTCGTATGCATTTTAAAAGTTGCGCTTCATTTGCAGCCGATACCAAGATGTTGTCGAAATAGGGGACGACTCCTGGAATCCCCTGCAAAAGTCGTTCCATGACACTTTGGAACAGTCTGGGGACAATACTAACACCGAATTGCAGGCGGTTGCATTTGTATGCACCCCTATGCGTCACAATGGTCTGGGCCTCTGCAGTAGCACCATCTACTGGCAATTGTTGCTATGCCTGCGTCATATCTAATTTTGCAAAGATTTTTCCTGGGCCGAGCGAATGCAATAGGTGTTGTACAACAGGTACAGGGTAAGCGCTTTGTTGTAGCGCTTTATTAATTGTACATTTATAGTCTGTGCAGATGCGTACAGACCCGTCAGGCTTGACAGGTGTCACAATTGGCGTCTCCCAGCATGTGTGATTGACTGGCTCTAAGATGCCCTGGCTCACAAGCTTATCGATTTCTTTGTTAATTTTTGGGCAGAGAGCGAAAGGTACTCTCCTGGGCTTTAGCCTAATTGGGGCTATTGTGGAGTCTAAACTAAAGGAAATGGGGGTTCCTTTGAACTCACCCAGACTGGTGCCGAAGACGTCCTCGAACTCCTTAAAGATGGCTTCAGCGGCGTCCTCCTCCATGGAGTTGACTCCGGTCACTTCCATTCCCAGAGCTTGGAACCAATCAAGCCCCAGCAGGCTCTGAAGGTCATCTCTGACCACCGTCATGGGGAGTTTTTTGCAGAATTGTTTGTGGCTTACCCGGAAGGTACCTTGGCCCATGATAGGGACCTGGTTCCCCTGGTAGTCATGTAGGTGGACGTCGGGGCTTCTGAGGTGTCTCTTTTGTAGCTTGGGGATCTTTTGCTTCCATGGAATTATGGTCAGTGACGACACGGTGTCGATCTCCATTTCGCATGGAGAGTCCTCAATGAGGACAGTGACTTTCAACTTTTGGGGGCGAATGGTACAGATTTGTCTAACCAGAACAGTGACATTCAGCCTTTTTGGGTGCCCTGGGCGGCTTCGTGCGGCAGAAGTGAGGTTGCCGATCCTATCATCCCCTTCTGAACCCCGTAGATACTTCTGCCAAGCCCCTGATTTGGGTCGCTGTTTGTGGTTTTGGCCCCCCTTGGGCTGTCCTGCAGCCGCAGGAAAATCGCAGTGGCACACCTTGGTGATGTGGCCCTTCCAGTTGCATCACTGGCAAATTGCTTCGCGGAAACGGCAGGATGATTGGGCATGGTCTCCTCCACAGCTGGCGCAGGGCGGAGTTTGTGAGTTGAATTTTCGTGCCGGCTTTGTGCGGCTACTGCGCATGCGGTAGCTGTCTTCATCCTCGCTTTCAGAGCCCTCGGGCTCTGTCGTCTCGTGGTGGACGCGGGTACTTTTCCACGTGTCTGGAGTTGTGCTGTAGCACTGGAGGGTTTCCATCGATTGGGCAGCTGATTCAGATACTCTAGCTTCATCTAGTGCGATCTGCAGAGAGAGGTTGGATCTAGCCAGAAGCCTTCTCTGCAGATTGATATCTTGCACCCCACAAATTATGTGATCCAGAATAAGGTCATCCAGTTCACGGAACTCACAGTAGGCTGCGGCTTTTTGGAGTGCCGCCACATATTCATTGATCGATTCGCCCTCATTCTGGTTCCGGATATTGAACTGGTACCGGCGAACATATTTGGATCGCTTTGGCACGGAGTGGGTCTTCAGCGTTTGTTGTAATGCAGACCAGGACACTGCTTGTAGAGGGGGTCGGTTCTGAGAGGTTTTTCGCTGTCTCGAATACTTCCCGGCTGCAGTACCCGAGGAACAAGTTCTTTTTCCAGGCTTCTGAAACGCCCGTGAGATCGTTCGCTTCCAGGAAACACTCGAATCGTAGCATGTACAATTCCCAGTGTTCGGTAGCTGGATTATATGGAGTCGGTGGGGTGTACATAGCCATTCTGATTCTCTCTGGTTGTTCAGTGATGGCTAGCTCGATGCCTCACGGGATGCTCCAGGCTGGATGTACTTGCAAGGCTTCACTCTCTTTGTTTGCCTAGTTGCCTTCTAATCCCTCCTTCATCGCTTGTGTTGGATCGGGTAAAGGAGGCACAAAAGGCTTCAGTAAAGAACAGCTCTTTATTGCAAGTCAAGTAAACATCCAGCTGGGGAATGGTCGGGCAGCATCCCCTTTTAAAGGGATCTGTCAGACCTCTTGACCAATGAGATTCAACCTCTGTTCCAGCGGGACCTTGGTGGAAACCTCTGTCAGTCTGTCAGCAGGTGTGGGGGGGAATCTAACATTTATAGAAAATCTACAGAATAACAGAGTTGGAAGAGACCTTGGAGGTCTTCTAATCCAACTCAGCTCAGGAAGCTCAGGAAGGAAACGCAATACCATTTCAGACAAAAGGTTGTCCAATCTCTTCTTAAAAGCTTCCAGAGTTGGAACATCTAGAGTACGAATGTACTCAAGCTTTTCCAGTAAAATTCAAGACTGTGCAGAGATGAACAGATTGATTTTGAAAATAAAGAGGAATCGGTGTACTTCAAGACATGGGGAAGATTTTATGAATGGTTAGAGAAAAACATACAGAGAAGAAATAAGGGAAAAATATGAAACTCAGACGATACCCCATTAAGTAGAAAAGGGGGGGGAGAGGGGGAGAGGAAAGAAAATAACAGTATAAAAGTATATATTCAAAAGTAAGATACAAAGGGTGGGGAGACAATCAGGATAGCTTTGAGAAGAAAAGGGAACAAGAAATGATATTCAACTATTTATGGGTCTGCGGAAATACCACCCCAAGAAAATAAAAATTAAAAGCTGGAAGAGACACCTACAACAATAGAAAAAGAAAGGAAGAGAGGAGGAGAGGAGATAAGAGGAAGAGGAGGGAAGGAAGATAGAGGTAAGAAGAGGAAGATGGAAGGGAGAAGGAGAGAGGGTAGGAAGGGGAAGGGGAAGAGAAGAGTAGGGGAGAAGAGCCAAGGTGGCGCAGTGGTTAAATGCAGCACTGCAGGCTACTGCTAGATCAGCAGGTCAGCGGTTCAAATCTCACCGGCTCAGGGTTGACTCAGCCTTCCATCCTTCCGAGGTGGGTAAAATGAGGACCCAGATTGTTGGGGGCAATATGCTGACTCTCTGTAAACCGCTTAGAGAGGCCTGAAAGGCCTATGAAGCGGTATATAAGTCTACTGCTACTGCTATTGGGAGAGGTAAGGGAAGAAGGAAGGGAAAGGAGAGAGGAAGGAATAAAGTAAAGAAGGGAGGGAGGGAGAAAAGAAAGGGAAAAGAAGGTGGTGTCAAAACAGGTGAGGGATGGTAAACAAAGCAACCCAAACTGTATGTTATAACCCTGTAAATGAAATGACAAATGTATAAGAAAGACGAATGTAAAAAAGAATAATAACTGTGAATGTATATCTATAATTGTATACAGACAACAACAAAAAAAAACTTTTTAAATAAAAGCATTTCCAGTGAGAACATCTGTTTTCTCTGCGTAAGTCCATGGTTGAAGTAATCAAAATATTTTTTACCCAATGATCAAATTTAGGTAGTTTTGGTGCTCCACTAATTTAGACTCACGAGATCTGGAAAGCAGAGATCATTACTTTACTTTTTCTTATGTTCCATCCAGAAGGTACAAAAGGTGCATTCTGTCACTGTATGGTTCACCTGCCGAAATGTTTATTTCTTATGGGAAATAAATGATAGAAAGCATCAGAAGATACTGCAAAGACAGTACCTGAAGAAACATCAGAGGATGCAATAGGACAAACAACATTGGCAGAAGAACGACCTACTGTATGTCTCAGAGTTTTGAAACAATAATATGTATTTATATCCTACCTATCCCCCCAGGGGCACTGAATTATGTACTTTCTCATTAGGACAAGAAATCTGTGAATAATCGTTGGAGCATGTGTGCCTCCCTCTGTAATTATGCCTGAAAGGTTTTGAAAAAAGTAGCAGTGAGAAATGTGTGCTGCTTATGTGTGAAGATCATTTGAGTGTATAATAAGATACTTATTATTTATTTATTATGTCGTTCCATTTGATGCTGCTCGACTCCAAACAGCCCTGGGCAGCTCACAATACACCAAAACAATATAAAACCCATATAATAAAGATAAAGAACAACAAAATCAAAAGGAGAGTGTTGGAAGAAATGCCCTTCTGGGTTCAGTTCCAAGTGGGGAGAAAGACACTGGAAATGTGGAAGCTGCTTGGAAAGATGATTTTAATGGTGGACGGGACCACATGGTTTGAGGTCCTGGGGGAAAAGATGATCACATGCTTCAAAATGTTGGGTGAAGAAGAAAAAGAAAAAGAAGAGGTTTGCTGAGAGTTCCTGGGGTTTTTTTATACTCTCTGTTCGGCCTCTACCTCTCTGTTTCCTGTTCCTGTGTAAGAAATGTATTCTGATTGGTTGTCAGACTCCCATGCGGCCTTGCAGGGGCAACTCTCTAGGCTGTGTTTTGAGTCCAAGTGTGGTTGATGATTGCCTCTTCCCAGGTGCCCTGTGTTGAGATGGGTAAAGGGCTAATACTATCATGCCTTAATCCCATCACCCTGGAGCTGAAGGGGGAGATCTTTGATAAGTAGAATAGACTGGTTCAGGCATTTTAATGGCCCATTGACAAAGGTGGGGGCTATTAAGAGTGAGTCTGTTTCCTGCCTAAAACATGTTTCTCCATTTCTTATCCAGGGAAATATAGTATTCTGCCTTTTCAATATTTCCTAGGATATTTCATTCTCCTAGGAGAGGGGTGGGTGCTAACTTCCTACAAGAGGAAACTGTAAACCCAGCAAACCCCGGAAGATCCCACTAGCAATTGACAAAGGGCAGAAATCATGGTAGCCCAGAGCCTGGGAGAACAGCCTGGTCTTTATGGCTCTTCAGAGCAGGGGTCTCCAACCTTGGCAACTTTAAGCCTGGCAGACTTCAACTCCCAGAATTCCCCAGCCAGAAAAGCTGGGAGTTGGAAATCCTCCAGGCTTAAAGTTGCCAAGGTCGGAGACCCCTGCTTCAGAGTGCCAACATGGGGGTACCAATCAGAGCTCAGGGGGAACTTTCTTCCAGAAGGCAGGTGCTGCATCAGAGAAAGCATACTTTCTGGATCCTGATAGATAGCATTCTTTAATAGAAGGAGCATGGAGCATGCCAACATTGTCAGATCGAGTCCATTCTGGTAGGAACCACATTATTAAATATTTCTGGAGCTTCAATAACGTGATTGTCTTGTTTTATATGCTTTTTTTCTTTTTTAAAAAAAAGAAAGAGAAAATAACATTGACTAACCCACGTCCTTGGATTTTTTTTCTTTACAACCAGAAATAATTAAGAAAAGCTCCAGTCTTAAGGCACACCATCATGTTCATAATATTATGCTTTAGCAGGTCTAAACAAAATATCTTTGGAACGATCTCCCCGTGGAGATTCGTACCCTCACCACCCTCCAGACCTTCCGCACAGCCCTCAGAATCTGGCTATCCCGTCAGGCCTGGGGCTAAGACTGTAACCCGCCCAAATGGTATGAATGTTGTGTTTTAATTATGTATTGTCTTATATGTTAAAAGTTTGTCTCCCCCCCACCCTTTTTGGGTTGTGAGCCGCCCTGAGTCCCCCCAGGGAAAAGGGCGGCATATAAATAAACTTCTACAATCTACAATCTACAATCTTTGTCTTAAGGGCCTTTATTCTAATTTGGCCCTGCTGCACCTTATTTTTAAAAGTCATTTCCATATATTTTAATTCTATGCCTGAGGTCTTTCCTCTTGGGCTACCTTTAGCCCGAGCATGCCTTGGGGAAATGAAATAATATACAAGATAGCTCTCCTTCTAGCCTTCTGATTGGCTGGTGGTTTAGAAGCCAGCTGTGCCCGGTTCTGATTGGTTGCCCTCACCTTCCCTTTCCAAATCCTCACAACTTTTGCACTTTGAAACATATTTGCCGTTGCCTTAAAAATGGATGGGGTCCATAAATGTGCTGAAAAAAATATGCGTGTTTCCAGACAGGTGAACCTTGGAAGCCAGCATTATGGAAGCTGTGCCTCATCCTAGATCTTAGCAAGGGCCGCTACTGCTGCCTGTGGTGTTTAGGAGAGATTAGAAGAAAGCCATGGGATCAGTGTGGAGTACTCAGTCAGTGCATTATCTGCCCTCTCCTGATCCAGGCTTCAGATTATCATCTCACCCAAAGCCAAGCCAGCAGTCCGACATAAAGCTGTAGCATTTGTTAAAGCAGGCAGCCCTTTTCTCTTTGGGGCATCGATCACGCTGGACTCTGGAGATAAACAGGAGAGGAGGTGCATCGGGCAGGCAATGCTGTAGCAGAGTCTCCAAGCAACAGCGGCAAGAGCAGTTAGCTCCTCTGGAAAGGGAATGGGGGAATGGCAGATGAAAGAAGCAGCATTCAGAAGAAGCCAGTAAATCACCACCTCCTTTTTTTTCCGCCCTCGGAATCTGGGAGCTACACAATTGCATCCCGTGGCTCGGATCCACCACCTTTTGTCTGGCTCCCTCCTTGAACACTCACCCAGCCCCATTGTTGCACGGCAGAGCGGATCATTTGCAGCCAGCCGAGGAGAGCATCCTACCTAATTGCCCAGGGGAGGCTTGGAAACGCTGAGAATGGGAAGGGACCTCCGGTGTTCCCAACGCGGGATCTGAAGGAGGAGATCTTTGGATGCAAGTGGCCAAAGTTCAGGAGCAAGCAGAGGTAAGCGAAAGGCTCGAACGTTCATTAAAGACCTCTTGTCGGGCTTCCTCTTTGGGGGTGGGGTGTCTGTGTATTATTTTTGCTTGTCCGATTTGTGCAGGTCAAAGGGCCTTCGGAGATACTTCCAAATTCATCTTTCCTATTTAACTCCGTTACGTGGGCAGAACCAAACTTAAAGGGAAATGAAAGAAGGGATCTGCAATCCAGATGGATCTTTCCTGTCCAAAAGCTGTGCATTTTTAGATGCTGTTTGCTAGGAAGCAACCGTGAGAAAGGGACATCACCATAATTTCCTGGATGTGGGTTTTCCTAGCAGACTGAATGGACCATTGTCAGAAGCAGCATGGCTGTTATACCAATTATGCCGTAACCTCACCCCATGTAATTGAAAGGAGCGTATGTTGGCAGTGCAGTATATGTAAACATTTGCTATTTTTTTGTGCTTATTCTCATTTAACTTTTTAAAGGGGCGGTGCAATGGTAGGCTGGAGAAGAAGGACGCACAGTCTCCAAATAGTTGAATGTACAAGCTTCCCAGAATGGTATGGTTGGAGCACCGTCAGGAAATCCACTATCCTGAAGCACCAGATAGATTCCATGCCTAATTTTTGTACCTGCTTAATTACATGTGATTACTTAGAGTTTGCTGATATTTATAATGAATAAAAACAAAGATGCACATTAAAAATGCTGACTAATGGCGATTAAAAATTAAAGTGTGCAATCTAGGAATGGCCTTTTCAGTGGTAGCCACTTGGTTCTGGAATGAACCTCTGGAATCCTCTGGTTGGAAGGAGTAATCTTGCAATGTTTCTCAACCTTGGCAGCTTAAAGATGTGTAGCCTTCAGGTCCCAGAATTCCCCAGCGAGCATGCCAAGTTGAAGCCCACATATCGTCAAGTTGGCAAGGTCGAGAAATATTGATCCAGGGCATCAAGTCCAACCACCTACTTTTGCAGGAATCCACATTAAAACATTGACCAAATAGATAGTCACTTGGCTTCAGTAGAATGCCTCTAATAAAAGGGATCCCACTACCTATCTTGATTCTTGTTTCCATGGTCAAAACTGCTCTGATATTTTGAATTTTTGTGTAGTATTGTACCATAATCTTCTTGTAACTTAAATCCATTATTTTGTCCTGGAATGATGAAGAACAGGTCTTGACCTTCTAGGTGGCATCCTTCCAGGTGCTTGAAGATTGCTAGCGTATTCCCATCTTTTTTATTTTTATTTATTTATTAAATTTATATGCCACTCATCTCCCCAATAAAGTGACTCTGGATGGCTTACCGTCCAGAGCTGTAAAAATCTATCCCCCCCCCCCCCACCAAGTCAGGCATACCCAACAGTTCTGGCAATTTCTCTTGAGAGAACATCTTTTCCAGATCGTTCTCATTGCTCTACCCCAAACCTGTTCTGATTTCTCTGATTTTTTTTTTTTAAAAGTAGGCTGCCCAGAACTGGAGTGCTCAAAGGGGGAGTGGGGGGGGGGGTCTGTGCAAAGCAATTATATTTCTAATGTTTGGAAATTATATTTTTGTTGATGCCGCCTCCAATTGTATTTACCTTTTTTTTTTGCAACTGCCTCATATTGCCGGCTCACATTCAGTTTGCAATCGATTCTGGTTTTGACAAATCTCATTATAAGCCAAGCCTTGTGTACCTGTGCATCTGATTTTTGTTCCCTAAATGGGGAAAAAAAACCACCTTGTCTCTGATACATTTCATTCGGTTTCAGACCATTTCCCATATGTATCATAGAATAAAGGCATTTTTTGTTCTATTAAACATTTTAATACGTTGATATCATCTCTTATATTTCTATCCTTCAGTGAAACTTTTATTCAGTGCCTGCTGTTTATGCTTCCTCGGTTTCATTTTCAACAACTAATCTTAACCTTTATTTATTTTTTTAACTTACTCTGCTGTAAGCAATCCTGGGAATGGTTTGTTTTAAAGAAAAGAATGAGGGTTTTAAAAGTAAATAAATGGATATAACAGAGTAATCCAGAATGTCCTGCTTTTGTTCTCCTTGCCTTTCTGACTATTTCTATCTTTACTTTAGATTTCTTTAAACTGGACATGGGCATGTATCCTTTTAGGGAAAAAGTGCTGTTTAAAAAAAGATGGAGCAGCATCAGTCTTTCTTATTTGTGCATCCTGGTGGCTTAAAGTAATATCTCTAATTCTCTATATTATTGAGAATATATTCTCTATAATATTGCTTTTATATACGATCTACAGATAGAAGGAAGTGGGCTTGGGTACTAGATATGCAAGCTTAAATAAAAGCATTGTCATGACTAAAGCATAAAAAAGAAGATACTGTAGTCACAATCGCTTTAACAAAAAGAGAACTTCAAATCTGTATCAGGGCAGTCATTTCATTAGAACAACTCAAAGACCAACCAAATGGTTGAATACTAGTGAATAGTAAGAAAAGAGTGTTTTGTTGGCATTCAAGACATAACACTTTTAAATATAGTTGTGACAAGCTTCCAGACAGGAAAACTGTGCATTATCTCTGTAAAATTTATAGACTGCATTGCTAGTGTCATCAAATCGTCTTATAAAAGTCTGTATCTGAGGCCTCAACAAAAAAGTGCACATTGGCTATATGTATTCAAATTAGGATATCATTCGAAGTGCAGAAATGATTTCAAGGGACATCTAAAATTCTCCTACAGGTTTCAGAAATAAAGAACCAAATTGTACTTGATCCTCACCCCACCCCCATTTTAAATATAAAATCAACTTGTTACTCAAAACTGTTTTCATAAACAACCATTTTCCAGTAGAAAAAGTTGGAACAAGATGAAGAGACAAACCAAACAACTATTATATTAATAAAGATGGAGATAATTGTACATCTATGCAGCTTTTTTTTTTTTTTTTGAATTTGGGACTAGATATGGGGTTTGAGCCCTAGAGGATAAGTTCCAAAAGTAGCTAGGGCCAGGCCCAAAATTGGATACAGAGAGATAATTTAAATCAAATGTCAATTCGTGAATAAGCTTTTTGGTGCTATTAAAATATGAAATTGCTTTTTCTTCAAAGGACTCATCCAGTAGCAGTTAGCAGTTAGACTTATATACCGCTTCATAGGGCTTTCAGCCCTCTCTAAGCGGTTTACAGAGTCAGCATATCGCCCCCACAGTCTGGGTCCTCATTTCACCTACCTCGGAAGGATGGAAGGCTGAGTTAACCTTGAGCCGGTGAGATTAGAACCGCTGAACTGCAAATAACAGTCAGCTGTAGTGGCCTTCAGTACTACACCGTAACCACTGCACCACCTCGGCTCCCTTAATCCAGTAGAATTAACCCATCGAGGACATTCTTCTTGGATGGTTTCTCAATTTTGGAAATGCTGGGGTGTTTGGCTCCTGTATTATGGAATAGTTTCTACCCACCCAGAGACCAGATTGATATCTATCCTGACAACTCCATGGAAATTGGTTTAAACTGAACTTTTTGGATAACATTTGGAGGATCATGGATTGGGATAGACTGTGGTTAATATAAATTCATTGTTTTGCAGTTTGTTTTATGAATTGTATATTTATGTTAATGTTAATGTTTTTATTGAATATGGTCAGTGGTGGGATTCAAATAATTTAACAACTGGTTCGCCCAGGGTCAGATGGGCTGTCATGGGAGGCGTGCCATCCCCGCCCTCCCGCTCTGCTGCACATGCGGGATGAGCCACCCCCAACGACCAACCTGACCATGAGTGAACCAGTTGTTAAATTACCTCCGCCCCCTCCGCTATCAAAGTGGATCCTGGGTGCTGCGCTGCAATGGAGAAACGAGAAACGGAGCAGCTGGCATGAGGGAAGAAGAAAAAGGGAAAGCAGCCTCCTTCCCTTGTGCTGGCCGCTCCATTTCCCGCTTCCATTGCAGCACAGCGCCTAGGATCCACTTTGATAGCGGGGGTGGTGTTGTTGTAATTTAACAATCGGTTCATCTGAACCAGCGCGAACCGACTGAATCCAACCACTGACTATGGCGATATGAAAACCTAGCAGTCTATATGCCCACTAAAATTCTCATATCTGTAACCTGAAATGATGCATCATTGGGCAAGATTTTTTTTTCCAACCAAGGTACCTCAAATGAGCTAAGTTACTAAACGCATCTGAAATCTGGGACACAAGACTCCCACAGAGTTGAAAGTTTGCAAATGTTGTAAAATATCCCCAAACATTTTCTATGGCCAACTTCTGTTGTTTGACTGTGCTATACAGATCAACATGGGCTATTTTCAGGGCAGACACATCTCTGAATATCTCCCTGAATTTTAAACAACTTTTCTAGTATATTAGATAGTATGCCGTTGTTGACCCGCGTTGGGGAATCTGGGAAGGATATATCTCTGAAACAATAGCCCAAGAGGTCATGCATTCTCTTAGTAAACAGATAAGGTTGATGTCAGCCGTCCCTCATAAATGGAAGTCAGAGGGGAGAATCTCTGGAGACTAAATTTCTGGATAGCAGAAGTATCTTTGTTGTGGAAATAGACAATGGAATTTAGTTCGGTTTAAATAAGAGATCAAGATTTTCCCAGTCTTTGCAATGCAGCTAAGCTTAGATTATGAGCTTAATGTTCTTACAGGAGAGAGGAGCTTTTGAACAGTAACATGGATTGTTTTCACTTATTTCAGGTTGTAAGAAAGCCCATCAGTGGACTGACATATCAACTTTCTCTTTTATCAGACACTCATTTTTTTTTACAAAAACATTCATTTTCTTCATATCATGAAAAATATTGAGAAAGTTGGGAAGTTGTTGTTGTTGTTTTTTTAAAGAAGGCAATCATATTCTCTCACTTGTTCTTCCATATTGTCTGCTCACCATTCTGGAGAAGACAGAGAAGGGCTGAAATAAAACATCATTTTTTCCCCCCTGTATGTACGCAGGAAGATCCCACGCCAGAGACGATGGAAACTGAGTGAAGGGAAAGCATAGTCTCTGGCTTCCTGTGATCTCAAAATTCATCCCCCGGCCCTCCTGCCACGGATGCCTGAAGGCCGCAAGCTCCACAGCTCTTTGGAGGTATCTGCACCAAGAGATATGCCTGGAAAGAAGAAGCTCACAAGGCTGGTAGCTGACATTCTTCAAGAACTCCAAAGAGCTTTGGCTTATTTCTTAATTGTCTACACTTTATTGTTAGGAGGCTTCATTTGTGCCGGTCTGATATACCAGATCTTAGCTTCTGAGTAAGGGCTGTACCCAAAATATGTTGTGCTTAATGGGGACGACAATGAATTAATGAAGACAATGCATAGCCTTCTTTCCCATTTGTAATGAAAACAAGCACATCTGTAACTTGGGACGCTTCCAGATGGAAGTCCAGATCTTTGATGATCACCTGACACTGCAGCTGGACAGTTGCCATGCCGATGTTTCCCAGCACATCTGTGTGACTGTTATCATCTCTCCTCCAACAAGAGAAACCTGCTTAGGAGTGGTCATGTTTTGCTGCCAGGCGTTCCAATGGACATTCGGCGCTGTTAAGAAGGTGGGGTGGGAGAGAGTTTCACATATCCTGCCTCTTGCACTTAGCCCCACGGTGACGTTTAAAGGATGTGGCGCTTTGCCACCATGGCCAGTAAAAATGTACAGGATTCACCGTGATTTATTTTGTTTAAGGGGAGAAAGCAACAGGGAGTGATGGGAGGCAATCAGTTTCTGGGTAAGGCCTGCCATTCTCTGGGCTCAGGTGGCAGGGAGAGAGAGCAGCTTCATTGCCTGTCAATTTCTCTGTGAGTGCTACAGGATGACAATCCATTCAGGCCCATCCTGACCATTTTCAAGTGGAATTGGAGGGGATGAAGGGGTGTAAACAAGGACCTCTTAGACATTCCCAGAGAGGCCATGAATGACATGATGAAACAGAAGTAAATGATAAAGCCAGTTTACTCAACTGTTGTTCTCTTTCACAACATTAGGGTGGTTTTAAGGCCAGGATATGCCCTGGACATCCAAATTGATGTCAACCCAGGTAGGCCTTTCTCTCTAATAACCAAACATTTGATTTCTAATGGCAAGGAAATCCACCACATAACTGGACTAAAAATCTTGCCTCTGGGGAAAGGTTATAAGACATAATTTCGTTCCCTTTGCTGTCTCCTTTTCACTAACAGTCACATGGTACTGTTTAGAACAGTGTTTCTCAATCTTGACAGCTTGAAGATGTGTGGATAGCCAGCATGGAGAATTTGGGGAGTTAAAGTCCACACATCTACAAGCTACCAAGGTAGAGAAACACTGATTTAAAATCATTACTTAATTGGCAAGGTTCTTTTGATTGATTGATTGGATATTATTTGCTGCTTAACTCCAACAGATTCTGGGTAGATCATGGAGTTTTAGTAACATACACAATGTTTGCAGTGCTGCACCCATCACTTTCCATGGCTGTTTGTAACAAGTTGACCCACTATTTTTTTTTAATTAATGGGCAACCTTTCTGGAAAAATGAAATTGACCAGGAGTGTCTATGGAGATGCATGTCAAAAAAAAGGTCACAATGATAGCACAACCATGTGATGGATGCCTTGCCTCATTTTAACATACAGCCAACTCGAGTTGAGTACACTTCAGTTGAGAACTGGGCAAAAACCTCTTAGCGGGAATGTATTTTTGATAGCTGCTATAAAATTGTTGATGCCAGTGAATTCTGTATGACTTGTGTCATAAATTCTTTGGGCCAGAGCTCTCTCTAACTTATTTCTCTCCTGAGCTCACACAAATACATATCTATATATCTGAAAACACCCAAGAAGTTATTTCCTCTAGGTCAAGGGCTTGTGTCCAAATTAGTATTATCCACTAATTTGATCCAGTTGAAAAATATGTTGGCATAAATGTTGCTGCCCTTGTGGTCGATCTATAAGGAGTTCAGCAAACTAAAAGCTGCCTTTCGTTACTGCTGCCAGTTAAAGAAGGGATTATGTCCGCCCCAAGGTGGCGCAGTGGTTAAATGCAGCACTGCAGGCTACTGCTAGATCAGCAGGTCAGCGGTTCAAATCTCACCGGCTCAGGGTTGACTCAGCCTTCCATCCTTCCGAGGTGGGTAAAATGAGGACCCAGATTGTTGGGGGCAATATGCTGACTCTCTGTAAACCGCTTAGAGAGGCCTGAAAGGCCTATGAAGCGGTATATAAGTCTACTGCTATTGCTATTGCTATTGCTATTAGGTAAAACTACTTTATTGAGATTGGCTATAATAGCAGATTCTTGCAAATCTGTGCCTTCTCCCCCTTTTTATACTCCCCCAGTGATTTAGAGAGGTGTATGCCTGAGCCACTTCCAAATGTTATCTCTTTCTGGACTTAAAAAAATGTTCTACCCCCTTTTAGCCTTGCTAACAGTTTCTGCATGTATATTTTTTTGCAAAGGTCCTCTTCCTTACTCTCTACAACTGATAAATGACTGACTGGTTTCATTTCCCAGTCAGTCAGCTTGTTTTGCCTGCTGAAAAACAATTAAGAGCCGAGGTGGCGCAGTGGTTAGAGTGCAGCACTGCAGGCTACTTCAGCTGACTGCAGTTCTGCAGTTCGGCTGTTCAAATCTCACCGGCTCAAGGTTGACTCAGCCTTCCATCCTTCCGAGGTGGGTAAAATGAGGACCCAGATTGTTGGGGGCAATATGCTGACTCTGTAAACCGCTTAGAGAGGGCTGAAAGCCCTATGAAGCGGTATATAAGTCTAACTGCTATTGCTATTGCTAACTACAAATCTCTCTTCTAATATGGAACTTTTAACAGACATTTGGAATAGCAGATTTAGTCATCTGCTAAATTCTGATTCACCAGTGACAGAACTAAGGCGGGGCGGGGGGTGGGATACAAAGCTAAGTAGAAGGAACTCTCCTTAGGCTCCTGCTCTTTCATCTATATTTAACACTGACCATCAGGTTACTTCAAAAAACTGGTCGAGTCTTCCATGAAACCCATGTTCAAAATTATTTTGTCTGACAATAGAAGTTGCAGGCCACAGCAGGAGGGAGTGATTGATAACAAGCAAGTCCCCCCCTTGTTTAGTGCAGTAGAAGGACAGTAGTGGCAGCAATGAGTGATAAAGAGAACCCAGTTCTGATATTACAGCTGGCAACATCTGGAAATAGCCTAAGAATATATAAAATGAAGAAACATACTAAAGTTAGACTTCCAGAATTAGAATCGGCTTGCTGGTAACAACAGTCATCTCTGTGGCACTCGGTCCTATCAGATACAAAATGAGCAGGCAAAACAATGCACCAGCTTCACTATGGGGGCACTTATGCAGCTGAAGACCATTGCACATATAGTCCTAGGAACAGCAGCTCTACTGAACTCAACCCAGGAGTGTTGCACAGAGAGAGCCATAGTACTCTTGCACAAGTCCTCAGAGCAAATCAAAGTTAAAAAAAAAAAGTATGGCTGAGCAATCCCATGTTAACCAAAACAACATAAAGCTTGTGATGCATTGAATAGTAACAGCGAACAACACACATTTGGCAGGGCCTGGCGTTGTTTTTCCCTTTACAGGTCAGGGTTAGCTCCATCCTCTGACTGGGTCAGCAACCAAATAGGCAGTGAAGCGTGCCAGAGCATTTCCACAGCAGTGAAGGATGACTTCAAGCGGCCTTATTTACGGGCTCCGTATGAGGCTGATTTCTGCACTAGTGGCTCGGAGTATTACCCAGCCGTCACTGAAGCAGATAGGATTATTGTCATTTTGGTAGAAAGACAGACGGCTGGATGGCTGTAGAGCAGTGCATGCAGTATGCTGGCTGGGAAAGTCTGGGAGTGGAAGTCCATGTGTCTTAATGTTGCCAAGGTGGAGGAACACTGCTCTGGAAGGAGCTATAAATTGCTAGGGCAGCAATGTCAGGTAGATATGGAGGGGAAAGGTTGCTAAGAAGCGTTTATGCCATGATTAGAGTTCAAAGCCATTCTTATTCAAGCTCATCTCCCAGTAAATACATGGATGGAACCCTTTCAGAATAGAATAACAGAGTTGGAAGGGACCTTGGAGGTCTTCTAGTCCAACCCCCTGCCTAGGCAGGACGCCCTAAACAACACTTCAGACAAATGGTTATCCAACATCTTAAAAACTTCCAGTGTTGGAGCATCCACAACTTCTGGAGGCAAGTTGTTCCACTGATTAATTGTTCTAACTGTCAGGAAATTTCTTCTCAGTTCTAAGTTGCTTCTCTCCTTGATTAGTTTCCATCCATTGCATCTGCTTGCCCTCAGTCACTGGAGAATAGTTTGACTCCCTCCCTCTTCTTGTGGCAGCCCCTGAGATACTGGAACACTGCTATCATGTCTCCCCTAGTCCTTCTTTTCATTAAACTAAACATACCCAGTTCCTGCAACTGTTCTTTATATGTTTTAGTCTCCAGACTCCTAATCATCTTTGTTGCTCTTCTCTGCACTCTTTCTAGAATCTCCACATCTTTTCTACATCATGGCCACCAAAACTGAATGCAGTATTCCATGTGTGGCCTTACCAAGGCATTATAAAGTGGTATTAACACTTCACGTGATCTTGATTCTATTCCTCTGTTTATGCAGCCTAGAACTGTGTTGGCTTTTTTGGCAGTTGCTGCTCACTGCTGGCTCATATTTAAGTGATTGTCCACTAGGACTCCAAGATCCCTCTCACAGTTTCTACTATTGAGCGAGGAACCACATATACTGTACCTGTGCATTTTGTTTTTCTTGCCTAAATGTAGAACCTTACTTTTTTCACCATTGTTCATATTGTTGGATAGTGTCCAATGTTCAAGCCCGTCAAGATCCTTCTGTGTCTTAAGCCTGTCTTCCAGAGTGTTGGCTTCAAATGCTCATTAAGTGTGATGCCCTTTAACTTTTTGAAATCAGAACAAGTTTGCTAGAAGCTGGTACCCTTTGTGACTTTATGTTCTTTTGAGGAATCAGTAAAAATCTACATTCACAGTCTGATTTCCCATGTTGCTTTTTCCTCCCCTCTGAAACAAACTAAGTTGCAGACACTTCCCATGCAAGATGTCATATTGAGCTGATCATTATAGGAAAGCAAAAAAAGCAATGTCAAATTATTTCTTAGACCTGATTACACCTACGAAATACCTCCAGTTGTAGAAAAGAGAGAAATACGGTCTTAAACATCCCTAATATGCGATTGACATGCTCCAGATACATAACAACCCCTTAATTTTTATGTCTGACTGAAATTCCTTTCAGTACGTAATCATAGAGGCGTTGAAACCTGTTTATATACGGTAATTTTCAGCAAATTCTCCAACTGTGTCTGTTAGCCACCATATTTTCTAATCACTGTGCACATTGAGCAGCATTAGCAAAAATTGCCAGAAGTCATTTTATGCCGTTATTGAATCGTTTTAGGGTCTTTCTTTCAGGTCATGGTTATAAAAAAAATACCACATGGATAGTGCCTTATCCATAATGACTATGAAGCTCTTTTTAGGATTTTTCCTGTTTTGTTTGGTATATGGGAACCAGTCTAACTCTTTTGTATTCTATGAATTGGACACAGTGAGAACCTAGGTAAGAGAAGACTAGGAAATGACTAAGCCAATTTTTTTTTTTTAAAGGAAGAAAAATTTACAAGTCAATTTTGTTGTCAAGAAAACAATGTAGGTGGCCATCGGCTCAATGTTAAAGTGACTTTATCCACAACATGCTTATTATTAATGCTCTGCAAAAACATTATGTTAAAAAAAAAAAGTTATGAAAAGGCAAATGGTAAATAGATATTGAATAGCCAAACTCCACCTCCTGATTTCCCCTAACCTTATCCACATCATGGACAACTGTGGTCACCAAAAGTAAGGGGCTACGCTTCTTTCTTAATATCTGTCTGCTGTCTTCTGTTTCCCCTGCCACCACAATAATTTGGACAAACTGGAGAGAAGTTTATTTATCTCAGTTTATAAAAGAGTCTATTTATTTATCTGTCAGCATGGTAACCAGAAAAGGTTTTCTTGAATGAGTTTTAAAGATCTGTAATAACTGGTAGATTACTCAATGGCAAAACACCAATTATTTGGATCGAGGTTTGAGGGGGAAAAGCCCTCATCTTGTACAAAATCACCAGCTAAAGATTAGAAATGTAAGTTGAGGAGGTCTTGAATATCTCTAAAAATACACTGTGTCCCCTTGAGGGAACCGATGCTGTTTTAAAGACCAGAACTGTCTACCTACGTGCCGTGTTATGTACATTTATAAATAAAGTGCTAATACAAAGTTACTCAAGACTTCGGTTTTTTTCCTCTCACCAAACCTCCCATATTCTGTAACAAAAATGCAACCCTCCAGCAGAAGGACTGGCTGTCCTGATGGTTCAATTGCGGCCGCTGGATGGTTTCAGAGCAGATGCTAGTACTATTTTAGAATTACTACTGGGAGACCGACCCTGTGTCTGCATGTACCTTCCCCCAAACAGTTTAGTGCATTCTTGAATCAGCCTGAAGCAAAGAAAGATACGCTGGCCCTGAATACCAGCTCCTGTAAAACAGCAGGAGCAGCTTATTATCTTGGCTGGGCTTCCCGGAGATACCTGTTGACTAATTATGGGAAAGAAATGTTCTTCTCCTTATTCATTTATCCAGGTGTATTTCCATTTCCCTGCACCAGAGTTCGTTATTATTTTAGGAGGGTGGTTATTAACTAATGCATCCCGTTTTGGTCATCACACTATAAAAAAAAGGTGTTGATACTCTAGAAATAGTACAGAAAAGAGCAACCAGGATGATAAGGGGAGACTAAAATATATGAAGAGCAGTTGCAGGAACTGGGCATGGCTAGTCTAGTGAAGAGAAGGACCAGGGGAGACATGATAGCAGTCTTCCAATATTTGAGTGGCTGCCACAGAGAGGAGGGGGTCAAGCTATTTCCCAAAGCACCTGAAGGCCAGACAAGGAATAATGGATGGAAACTAACCAAGGAGAGATTCAACCAAAAATATAAGGAGAAATTTTTTGACAGCGAGAGCAATCAATCAATGGAACAAAAGTTGCTTTCGGAAGTTGTGAGAGCTTCATCACTGGAGGCTTTCAAGAAGAGACTGGATTGCCATTTGTCAGACATTGTGAAGGGTCTCCTGCTTGGGCAGGGGGTTGGACTGGATGACGTACAAGGTCCCTTCCAATGAGGTTAATCTGTATCTGTATCTACTAATATTTTAAGCAAGGACTATGTTCATAGTAAGGCCTGGCTTAATGTCTACGGAGATTCTCAGTCATGGTTGTCCCAAAGATGCTTTTTTAAAAGGCAGATGGACTTTGTTTTTTCTTGAAGACGGTTCACTTCTCATCCAAGAAGTTTCTTCAGTTCTGACTGAGTGGTGGAGAATGGAAGGATTTATATTCTTTGCAGTCATCTGGTCGTTAGTACTCTTTCTGAGAGTCATTGAGGCCAATTGGAGGTTTATCTGTGTCCCCAGGGTCACCTGGATGGTGCAAATGGCTGTTCACCAAGAAGGTTCCACAGCCATTTGCACTATGCAGCTGACCTTCAGGGCTCAGGTGATCCTGAGGGCACAAATAAAACTCCAAATGGCCTCAACAACTCTCAGAAGAGAGCTTTGAGTAATAATAACTAGTTAACTGCAAAGAATATAAATCCTTCCATTCTCCACATTCTGTCAGAAGTGAAGAAGCTTCTTGGATGAGAAGTGAAACGTCTTCAAGGAAAAAACAAAGTCCATCTGCCTTTCCAAAAAGCACCTTTGGGACAAGGACTGCCTTCTTCCTCTAAATAGTCCATGATTGGGGAAATGCTGGATCTTGGCTTATTTCTAGGGACAAGAGAGATCTGACATGAGAGGAAGAAGAGAGAACAGAAGTCTTTTGGAAAGCTAAATCCCTGGTCAGACATTATGCTCCTGAATGTAAGCAGAGTGCTGAAAGATACTTAAGTAATAGAAGGCCCCATTTAAAAACATCTTTCAACTGCAGTTGCTTTGGATGTAGTCCCTTAAGACCTCCATGGGCTAAGAAGAGCAGCTGTACTGTCAGAGCCATTCTGGAGTATCTGTTTTTGAGCTGCTGTAGGGTAACATATTCAAGTAAGCAAAGGTGTTCCACAATTGGTTAAAATCCCCAGCCTTGATGAGTGGAAAGGTGGATGAAAATTTATCTGCTTATTTAGAAGGTTAATATGGCCACTGAACTTGTGGCACACAATTCCTGGGCAGCTAAGAAGAATGATAAAAATCAGAAACAATGAAAACATGTTTTGGCACATTGTCATCTATCTCTTTCTGCTACCCTTTCATTTCCTTCCCCCTTTTCCCTTACCAATAACTTGGTTCACATTTTTTTTTGCAAAATTCCAGAAAGAATTCCTAGAAAGAGTGGAAAACTTTGAATTTTGAACAGAGTGCTGGAAGATAGGTCATCTTTTTTCTCCCTTTCTTCCTCTCTGTCTTTCTCCGCTTTCTTTCTGGGTAGCCCAGCTGGTGTTCCTATTTCTACAGGTTGGCCATCCTAGAACCCTAATTTTAAGATTATCTATTTCAGGGGTCGACAAACTTAAACACTCAAAGAGACATTTCCTTTCCCACAGAAAAGGAAACACCGGGAGCCACAAAGGTCCTAACTGGAAGCCCCCTGTTCAATTCTGGAGCTGACCGGAAGTTCAGTTCCCCCACCATAGAGTGCCTCCTAGCGCGGCGTACTTTTTCCTCTACCTGTCATAACCGAAAGCCCTATCAATTGTGGAGACAACTGGAAAACCCTCCCCTTGCCATAGAGTCTTCTCCTGGCGCACTGTGCTTCTTCTCCCCCTATCCCACTTAACAAAGGTCTCACTTAATAGAAATTTTGGGCTCAAAATTGTGGTCATAAGTCGAGGACTATCACCTGTATTATAATATCATGATGGCCCAGCTGGATAATTTTAGATTCTGGATTTAATAATTGTACTGGGAGATATTTTAAGAAGCCATATGTGCAACTCAGAAGACAAACGAACAAATCACATTTCTTTCCTTTCTCCCTCCCCATTTGAGATGCTGTTTCTCAATTTTTAATGCTATAGAAGGGAGACATTATGAATAATAATTAATTATTCATAACTATAAATAATTCAAACATAAAGGAAATAAATGCACATATAGTGTTGGTCTCAGTCTACCTCTTCCAAGACCATGCAACTCTGCTTACTGAATGCGAGACTTGACTCAGGAAAGCACTCCTATTATAACCATTCCTACATTCTTGTAGGAAATAAGATACTCTGATTATCCCAGGATAATCCCTACTCTCACCCAGGGGGTGGGCTTCAAAAATTGCAGCAACTGGTTCACTGCCCTGTTGCTGGGTGGGAGTGGCCATGGTGGGCGTGGCCTAGCCAGCCTCCTGCATCATGGCGTGTGTGTGTGTGTGTGTGTGTGTGTGTGTGTGTGTGTGTGTTTGCCCTTCCCAGGCTATGGAGGCTTTGCTCGAGGGTGAAAACCACTTTCCCTGGGCTCCAGAGGCTCTCCAGAGGCCGGAAATTTCTGGAACCTTCGGTAGGCCTGTTTTCCCCCCCCCCCCCCCCGTCCCTGAGCCTCTGTGTGGGCCCTGCACTTACCTGTCATGATGAACGGGCTGCGTGGAGACTCCTGGGATGGGAGGGGCAGGGTGGGTGTGGCCAGCCAGGAGTGGCATTTGGGGGTTCGTCGAACTGGGCAGAATCCTAGCTTGAGGATCGCCTGAACCCGTGTGAGCACCCAGCAGCCCACTCCTGCTTCTCATCATGAACAAATTTTAATTTCTAATACTGCACTTCAGTTGTGGTACTTAGTGGAAATAGTTCTTATGCAGTCAGAGGAAAGCCACCAGATGTGAGATCATGGCCAAAACAAAAGATAGGTGAAAACCAGATCTTCTGCCCAAAGAAATGGACCTCCAGCCTGTTGCACAGTTTGGGCAGGAGGAATAGGTGGAAAAGAACTTGAAGTGTTATTTCACTGTATACAGGATTTGCATTTGATGCACACTAATCGCCGGAATTCTTTCTTAATGGCTTCTTAGCTTTTCACAATAACGTTAATTACCAAATGTTCCCAGATTCTTTTGTGTTTATTTAAATCTTGCAGGAAGTCAGCACCCTACCCCACTAGAGAATGAAATATTTTGGGGGATATTAAAAGAAGCAGAATATTATATTTCCCCAAAGGACAAATGGGGAAGCATGTTCTTAGTTTAGTTATTGTCATTGCACATGGTACAACGAAATTAAATGCTGTCTTCAGTGTACAAGCTTTTGTTCACATACAGGCCCAAACCTCCCCCCTTGCTCCTGCCTGACTCACCACTTCTGTTTTGCTGGTGTGCCACCCAGCCCTCCAGCTCAACAGCTGCACCCAGAATGAGTGAATGAAGCCAAGTCCCCGCGATCAGCAAAACACAGCAGTTTCTGATGCACCTAGTCCCCACAACATGCAGCCCCAACTCATCCACTCTGTTAGCAAGAGATCCCGCACCAGCAAGAAACACAGAACTTAGAGGTAGAAAGCAGCTCCCAGTCTTAATAGCCCATTAAGCCCTGCAGCAGATGCCCATTAAGAAATCCTGGACCAGCCTATTCACAAAATACCTTCCAGGTGTTGGGATTAAGGACAGGACATGACCTCAACCCAATTCATTGAGAAAAGTGGAAAGAATACCTGTCCGTTTAGAAAGACAGGCTAGAGGCAATAGATAACAGGATAAAATCAATTACACATGCCTGACAGGATTAGGACTAAGGAAGTGATAAATAAGACTCATCTTAAGCCTTTGCGAAATAAGTAAAACCATTCAAATAATAAAAACACACAAAGAAAGCCTCCGGATTACAAAATGCTGTAAAAAAAAACCACTGTATAAAAGCCCATGTAAAACCAAATCAATTGGTCAGCTATCCCAGAACTGCATGGCTATGTGGATGTTGGTTCCAGGGGTGGGTTCTGGTAGGCACTACTGCTGATTCGCTCATGGGCCCACTGTGCGTGTTTGATGTGCACTGCGTGTGCATGCGCAGTGCAATAATTGTTTTGTGCATGCACAGAATCAAAAAACAAGATGGCGGCGGCTATGGAACCGGTTTGGGGGTGTGGCAGGCCTGGGTCGCTGCCAGTTCCAGCAACCCAGGCTGCCAAAGCACTACCAGTTTGGCCAAACCAGTCCAAACAGGTAGGAACCCACCATTGGTTGGTTCAATAAGCAGAGTCCTTCTTTCTAATCTAATCAGCCTCTATGTCATTTCCAGCATCTTTCTCCCAGCTTAGAACTGAACCACGTGGATTTTCCTTCCAATAATCTTGCCTGCCTGGGAGAAGCCCAGATAAAGTTATGGGACTAGTGTTTCATTTGGGAATAAGAATCTTTTTCAAGTGGAATATATTTAAGTAAAAATAATAAATTGGATACCTGTGTTAACACTGCAATATTTTCCCTGTGTAATAGACCTTCTTAGCTGGCTAGGATAATGTTGTTCATCTGGGTTAGCATTTCTCAAACTTGGCAATTTGAAGATGTGTGGACTTCAGTTTCCAGAATTCCCCAGTGAGCACGCATTTTCAAATTGACAAGTTTAAAAAAATACAGATTTAGAAAATCTTATTTCGGTCAAGCTGGTGTTTCTCTGAATACTTTTGTGAGTATAAGGCTTGCGTTAAAAACAGGGTGGAACAACAACTGATGGCCTCCTTTTACCGGTCCACAATAGAAAGAGTCCTCACTTATTGCATCACGGTATGGCATTCTGGTTTGACAGCCGCGGGTAGAAAAACATTACAGAGGGTGGTGAGCACAGCACAAAACATCGTGGCCACTAGATGAGATCTCTAGGGTTCGCTGCCTTAGAAGAGTGAGGAAAATCCTCAGGGACGACTCTCACTCTGGACGGCCCTTCTTTACCCTCCTATCATTGGGAAGGAAATAGAGAAGCATAGGCAGCCGCACAAACAGGCTGAAGAACAGTTTTTATCTGTGGGTTGTCAGACTCCTGAATGCGAAATAACATCATAACTACGTAGTACGATGGATTTGCAGTGCCGGCGCAATGTGGAACATGTTCACACTAGTGCAATAGGACTGGGGGTTTGTTAATGTGATTTATTGGATTAGGGATTTCCTGTCTTCACTGTGAGTTGTATGGGCGATGCACTGAGGGAGCTCAACCAATCTCATTGTACATATGTTGTGCACTGACAAACAATTTATTTGTTTATTTATTGAATTTGCACTCTGTTCAACCATTGGGATATTTTCATTCTTATTACTGGGATTTCTGAGCTGAGTTTTTGGCTATAAAAACAAGTCTGAATCGGGGGGGGGGGGGGGGACTCTACAAATCAGAGTTCCCTGCTATATTAAGTCCAGCATTTTCCCCTCAGTTTTTCCCTCACTAATTCCCCAGAAGTAGTTTGAAAGGAACACAGAGAGGCTATATCACAAAACAGGACCATGTAACTCAGGGGTGGATTCCGGCTTCTGTTACTGCTGGTTTCCTCAGGGATGTGTCTCATGTGCACACTTGATGTGCACTATGCACCCATGTGCAGTAGTAAAAAAAATGCTTCTGTGCATGCGCAAAAGCAAAAAACAAAATGGTGGTACCTATGGTGCCGCTGATAGAACCGGTTTGGGGGCATGGCCAGCCAAGTTACTACCTACTGAACCAGTCCGAACCGGTAGGAACCCATGTTGGAACTCATATAGCTCCCTATCATCAGTATTAAACCAGGGACTTTTCTGCGGAAGTTAGTTTCTTTAAGAACACTGCTGAATTCTTTCCAGCTTTTATATCCCTGTTCTTTCAAGATGTTGAGTGCCGTGAGTCTCCAAGCAAGAAAATTAATTTTCTTGTGAGATCCAATTTTTTTAAAAATCCAGTAAAATAAAAACTCCTTGGGAAATGCAATAAAAATAACACAATCACATCTTGGCTGTGAAAGAATATAAATTTACGCTTAATAATATTCATAATTTTGCTTTACAAAAAGAAATGATTTAAAACAGAGAAACCCTATTACAAATCCCTTCAAGTTTTTTTTTACATCAGAATAAATATAACATTAAGCTGTAATGGGAATTGGAGGTGGATCCCATCTTGTCTTGCCTTTATAGCTAGGATTTACGTTCTGACATCATGACCCATGTTTCATCATTTGTTTGTCTTAATGGATTGTAGCACACACTGGTGTTTCTTTCCAAAGATTCTTCAGCCGTGTCTGTAGAATATGTTAGTGATCCTGCTGTCCCACTGTTGTCCTAGTTGGTTAACAAAATGCAGTATTACAGTCTGACTTTGCCCGTTGCCTGCAGTTTGGTCTTCATTGGCTCAAGCCTTCCATCCTTCCAAGGTTGGTAAAATGAGGACCCAGATTGTTGGGAGCAATATGCTGACTCTGTAAAACTGCTTAGAGAGGGCTCTTAAGCATTATGAAGCAATATATGTCTAAGTGCTATTGCTATTGCTACTGACCAATGAGAATATTTTGAGGCTGCTGATCATAATTATATCAACTGTCCACCTCTTTTCCTGAGATACAAATGACTCCAAGGGAACCTACAATGACTGATGAAAGATAGATTGGCATATGAGCATGTAGCCCAGAAAGTATGCATTTTGTACATCATATCTTCTTGGCACCTTAAGCAAGAATAATTGTTTAGTGTTACATGATAGATAGGAATAAAACTAGTTAAATTATTGCATTGGGCCAGCTAAGCTAAGAGCTTAGAGGGTTGTATGATGTTTAGATGTTAATCATAAAACCAACTCACCTTTTCCCACTCCCATTATGCCATGGCTTACAAGTTAGGCAAACTCATATAATAAGCACCTTAACAGAATAACAGAGTTGGAAGGGATCTTGGTGGTTTTCTAGTCCAAACCCCTGCTTGGGCAGGAAATTCTTTACCATTTCAGACAAACGGTTGTCTAATTTCTTCTTTAAAATCTGCAGCGTTGGAAAACCCACAACTTCTGAAGGCAAATCATTCCACTGATTAATTATCCTAACTGTCAGGAATTTCCTCCTTAGTTCTAGGTTGGATCTTTCCTTGATTAGTTTCCATCTATTGCTTCCTGTTCTGCCTTCAAGTGCTTTGGAGAATAGATTGACCCCCCTCTTTTTTGTGGCAGCCCCTTAGATATTAGAACATTGCTATCATGCCACCCCTGGTCCTTCTTTTCATTAAACTCAATTCCCACAACTATTCTTCATATGTTTTAGCCTCCAGTCCCCTAAATCTTTGTTGCTCTTCCCTAGACTCTTTTTAGAGTCTCAACATCTTTTTTTTATCGTGGCAACCAAAGCTCGATAGAATATTCCGAGAGTGGTCTTACTAACACCTCACATGATCTTGCATACTTCCTTCCATCTAGATGCAGTTCCATTAAGAATTATGCCGTTCCATTAAGGAGAATAAGCACAAATGATAACCCTTTTCACAGGTTTTATGTCTCTATTGATAAAAGAAATATTTCCAATATATTTATCACATTACAAATCATTTTTTCAATCCAAGAAGGCGAGCAATTTTGAAAGAACATTGATCATCTCCTCCAGGGGTGTCAAACAAGCATCATCAAGTGACATATAGCGACTTCCCCCCTCCCCCTGCTAAACTGGACATGGGTGTGGCCAGCGCATGATGCATGTGGACCATGAGCCGGGAGTTTGATAGCTTTGATCTACTCAGTTTTCATTAGCTTAAGGGATGTATCAGTTCTAATCACGTCAAGTACTTGAATTACAGAATGAAGCTGGTTTAATTGTCATTTTCTGTTACAAGTAACTATGAAAGATGCAATTGGTGGTGGCAAAGACCTTGTAATTCCAGGATTCTTTTGTAGAGAGAAGAATGCCGTTAAAACTTCAAACACCTGAAAGGCTTTCACTGAGAAAAAAGGTCTGGATTTGCTTCCAAAGCTCCTGGCGGTTGGATAAGGATGGAAGCTTCATAGAGGGAGATCCATATTCAAACTAAAGAGGAATTTCTTGACTATGACAACAGTTAAGCAATAGCACAGCTGAGCTGAAGTTCTAGGCGCTCCATCACTGGAAGTTTTCAAACGAAGATTGGACAGCCATTGGTCTAGGATGGTCTGAGGATTCCTTTCTTCAGAAGAGGGTTGGCCTTCACATTCCCTTCCAACAATTTGATTCTGTGAAGATCTTATATCAACTGATATAAATCGTTGGTATATGATGAGTGTGGCTATCTCAGAATGCATAGCTATCGTTTAATCTTAAGATAGCCACACTCGCCTCCTCCCTTTTCTTCTGAGCAGGGAAGGAACGAAAGATGACAGCCCCTCTCCAAACATAAAAAAACACCTGGAAGTTTGCAATTAATAAATGAAACAGGAAGCAGGCAGGAAAAGGAAAGAAAATACTGACTGATCCTCAGCAACGTAGGAGCTCAGAAGTTGTTGGACAACGGATCATGTCCTTAATGAACGATGTAGCGTACGATGGTTGGGTCCTCCCTTGGCACAAAATCGGCAGACATCGGTTTGTCACAAATGCTGGAACTGTGGAAAAGAAAGGCAAAGGAGAAATGAAGATGGTATACAATCAGTGGTGGGTTTCAAAATTTTTTAGAACCTCTTCTGTAGGTATGGCCTGCTTTGTGGGAGTGGCTTGCTGACTATGTGACTGGGTGGGAGTGGATTGCCGGCCATGCGACTGGGTGGGAGTGGCTTGCCGGCCATGTGACTGGGTGGGCGTGGCCAACTTGTAAAATGTGGTGAAACTCACTTAACAACGCTCTTGCTTAGCAACCAAAATATTGGCTCAGAAACTCTGGCATTTGAAGCACGCAAGTCTTAAAGCTGTCACGTTACAAGACCCTTGCACCACTAACTCTTTAGGGAAAAAAATCCCAGGGGTGTTCAAACGTGACAGCTTTAATACTTGTGGACTTCAACTCCCAGAATTCCTCCTCTCGTTCTTCATCTTGATGATGTGCGGACAGGCGGGGGGAGGGAGCTGGAACCAGTTCTAAATGGCACTGTAGATTTGTGGAACCTCTTCTATAGAAGAGGTTAGAACTGGCAGGAACCCACCCCTGTATACAATGTAGGGATTAGAAATTATGCAGGATAAAAGGGTTAGCCTACCGAGTAGACAACTAGTTGAAGAACATTAAAATTTCCCAATTTGTTTTATGGCAGCCTTCCCACAGCGACTTTAGGTTTTGAGAAGCCTATCACCGCAGGCAAAAGTGTTGTCTTTTGGTATATAAGGTTCCCACTTTGTAGAATCTCAGGTAGCAAATTTGGGGAAGACCTACCAAAGACTATGGAGAACTTCCACCTCAATGTAGGAAATCTTACTTAGGTTCATCATCTCCCTGACGAGTGGGTCCACTCCATTCAGTCAGAGTCCAGATTCGGCAAGAATCTTTTCCCCTCACGGTTGGGAGGACTTTCCAGATGGATGTGTTTGTCTATTGTGCTGAGCCAAATGTTTGTTAAACGTGGTTTTGAGTAAACCACATTTGGCTGGCCTCAAACACTGTACTAAGCTGTAGAAATCTCAATGGCTTACCTCTAAAAGCATTTGTGTTCTAGTGAAATGTGTGAAGTTTCTCACAATGTCAAGAAAAACACTCCAAGCATGTGAGCTATATCACAGAGTGTAAAGAAAGGACTTTTCTCCATGGGTTCAAGATACCTGATTGGGTCAAGATAAGGATCTTCTTCTGTGTGTGTGTGTCCGTGCGTGTGCGTACATAGACCAGGTTTTCCTGAAAATACGACCTACCATATTTTTTTGGAGTTTAAGATGCACCTTTTTCCCTTAAAAGGGGGGGCTGAAAATCTGGGTGCGTCTTATACACTGAATACAGTATTTTTTGCCTCCTGAAACCCCTCCTCCTTCACCAAGATGGCTGTGCAGCACCTTTAGGAGGCTTTCAGTGTGCTCCTGGGGGCTGGGGAGGGCAGAAATGACTGACAAATGGGCCGTTTTTTGCTCAATCTTGCCCTCCCTATCCCCAGGATCTACAAGCCTCATAAAGGCTATGCCTGCCCTTTTTGGGGGGAAAAAACTGGGCCTGTTTTCATGAAAAACGGGCCGTGTCTGCAGAGTGCAAAAACTTTTTTTAAAAAAAATTGACTCTTTAAAACCTTGGTGCATCTTATACTCCGGTGCGCCTTATACTCCAAAAAATATGGTACCCACAAAACAAGATCTACCCTGATTTTCATGCCTGTGCCCAATGTAAGCCCTACCCCTAAAATAAATCCCGGTTAAGCCCTGCCCACTGTCTGGCTGTACAAGGTGGGGCAAGGCGTAAAAATCAAGCTAGGGCAGTGGTGGTGGGTGGAGGTGCCCCATGCGCCACACCCACTTATGTTAGGACCACCACAGCCAGGCCTTCCAGGCCCTGACACCTGTCACACTGCTGCCTGACTTCTGCAGCCATTTGTGGCTGCTCGTGACCAGATGCCATGTGATGCATCGTGCTGCTGCTGCTGCTCTCAGCAAGACACCACAATCCTACCAATGCCGCCGCTCACACACACACAGTGGCACAATGTACCATGCAACCTCCTGCCACATGGCTGCGAATGGCCACAAGCGACCACAGAAGAACTCAGGCAGCAGCGCAACAGGTGTCAGGCATGGGAGACATGGCTGCAGTGGTCCTAAGGTAAGTGGGTAAGACATCCTCCGAAAAAAATAAGACCTAGTGTTATTTTGGGTCCGAAAAGAAAATAAGACCAGGTCTTATTTTGGGGGAAACACAATAGATAGATAGATAGATAGATAGATAGATAGATAGATAGATAGATAGATAGATAGATAGACAGACAGACAGACAGACAGACAGACAGACAGACAGACAGACAGACAGACACTGTATTTTACAGGGGCAGCCCTTGAAGAGCATTCGGAGACTTCAACTTGTCCAGAATGCAGCCGCACGAGCGATTGTGGGTGCACCTCGGTTCACCCACGTTACACCTATCCTCCGCGAGCTGCACTGGCTGCCTATTGGTCTTCGGATACGCTTCAAGGTGCTAGTCGTCACTTATAAAGCCCTTCATGGTATTGGACCTGGGTACTTGAGAGACCGCCTGCTGCCAATTACCTCCAATAGACTGATTAGATCCCACAGATTAGGCCTCCTCCGAATTTCATCCGCTGGCCAATGCCGACTGGCGACCACCCAGAGGAGAGCCTTCTGTGTGGCTGCTCCGGCCCTCTGGAATGAGCTCCCCGTGGAGATTCAAACCCTCACCACCCTCCAGGCCTTCCGCAAAGCCCTTAAAACCTGGCTGTTCCGACAGGCCTGGGGCTAATGAGCTTTTGTCCCCCCTCGAATGGTATGGTTGTTGTGTGCTTTTAAATTGTGTATTGTTCTGTTCATCTTTTTTATTCCTTATTTGTACCCCCCCCCTTTGATGGGTTGTGAGCCGCCCTGAGTCCCCTTCGGGGGAAAGGGCAGCATAGAAATATAATAAATTCAATTCAATTCAATTCAATTTTTCAGAGTATAAGATGCACCTTTTTCCCTCAAAAAAGAGGCTGAAAATCTGGGTGTGTCTTATACACTCAATACAGCATTTTTTTTGCCTCCCAAAACCCCACCCCCTTCCCCAAAATGGCTATGCACAGCCTTTAGGAGGCTTCCAGAGTGCTCCTGGGGGCTGGGGAGGGCAAAAATGAGTGAAAAACAGGGCGATTCCCCCCCGCACCTCCAGGAGCACTCTATAAGCCTCCTAAAGACTATGCATGTCCTTTTTTTTGACAAAACACGGCCCTGTTTTTGCAAAAATTGGGCCGTTTTGGGGAGGTCTGCAGAGTGCAAAAACTTTTTTCTTTATTTGCCTTTTTAAAATCTTGCTGCGTCTTATACTCTGAAAAATACGGTAGGTAGATGGATGGATGGATGGATGGATGGATGGATGGATGGATGGATGGGCGTGTGTGTGTGTGTGTGTGTGTGTGTGTGTGTGTGTACACATAGTCATAGATATATGAAGCATACTATTTATAGATGAAGGTGGCAATGAGAGCAGCCAGGAGAATGGCAGAGAGGATGGAGAGGATGGAGATAATGACGGTCGTCTCAATTCTCCGCCGTCTGGGCTTGGCAACAATTTTGTCAGGATTTCTCCCTGGTGAAAAACAAATTTATATTTTTATCATGTAATCTTTTCAAGGTGCCATCTTAAAAGAATTTCCGTTCCTCCAGGACTAGAATAATTCTTGTAATGCCTGAAATATTTCTTTGAAATCGAGATATGTAGGGAAGTGAACCTGAGAGCACCAAAACACCTCCTCCAACAGGTTAGACTGATATACTACTAGTCTTCCTGGATTTGTACCAGTAGTCCTTGACTTATGACCACAATGGAGTCTAAAATTTCATTCGCTAAGCAAGACAGTTATTAAGTGAGTTTTGCCTCATTTCATGACCTTCCTTGCCACAGTGAATCACTGCACGTTAAGTTAGTAACATGGTTGTTACGTGAATCTCGCTTTCCCATCAATTTTATTTGTTAGAAGGTTGTAAAACGGGATCACATAAACCCGGGACACCGCAACCATTATAAACCAGGGGGTTGAAAACAACTAAGAGTGGCAAAAATCACAATACTAAAACTAACCCTCCCAGGGGAGAAAGGCAGACTCCATAGACAACGGTTTTGCTCCTTTTCAGAAAGAAACCCAGCTGAAGTTAATACTTATTTTCAGGTTAGTGTATATGAAATATTGCAGAGGTAGGCTCCATGTGTGACTGCCTGACCAAAATGAATGGGATTTGAACAGGCTGGACATGTGACAGGTGATGTTAATGGTACCCATTTTTAGTTACCTTGAATCAATCTGATGGGATCAGACCATTTTGATTCCTTTATGATGACGCCTGTTGAATTCATTGCCAGGAACTTGACCCTAGAAAGAGAAGGCTGTGTGTGTTAGTGACAGTGACGGGTGTTCCAAAATTTGTCAGTAATTGCTTTTTTTCAATAAATGGCAGCTGTTCCTGCCTGATCTTTTTTCCCTACATGCCCTTGACTTCAACACTCAGTGAGGCTGAGAAATATGGGGTTTGTAGTGTGATGCTTGTGGCCAACATTTGTTGGGTAAGGCCATTCTAAATTCTACCATTAACATGGATGGGATTCTTGTCTTGAAAAAAATCCAAATAGCTATGGCACATATGCATCCCCATTCTTTTCCCACCTTAAAGATAAAGGTAAAGGTTCCCTTCACACATATGTCCTAGTCATTCCCGACTCTAGGGCGAGGTGCTCATCTCTATTTCAAAGCCAAAGAGCCAGCGCTGTCCGAAGGTGTCTCGGTGGTTATGTGGCCGGCATGACTAAATGCCAAAGGTGCACGGAACGCTGTTACCTTCCCACCAAAAGTGGGCCCTAGTTTTCTACTTGCATTTTTTAATGTGCTTTCGAACTGCAAGGTTGGCAGATCCCCCACCGCCCATGTTGGCTTAGAACCGTGATGGCGAATCTATGGCACCCGTGCGCATGTCACCTGGCACGCGCAGCTTGCCTGTTTGTCTTCTGGGTTTCTGGCATGCATGTGCTCGCGATGATCAGCTATCCTTCTCACACGCAGCAGTGCCAAAAACCGGTGTGAGCATGCCCGCTGGCCAGCTGGTTTTTGGGTGTGCATGCGTGTTAAAACCCGGAAATTTGGCTTTTCCGGAGCATAATCCCTTAACACACATGGCAGTGCCGAAAACCATCCTGTGTATGCACATCAGCCAGCTGATTGTCGGGCCTGCATGTGACAACATCCAATTAGTCATATTTTTTTGGTCCAAGATTCTTGGAGAAATAACCCTTAGACAATGAATCTTGTCGGGGATTTACTGCCTATATTTCCTAAGACAAGCTATTGCAATCTAAATAATTGATTGAGCTTTTTTCTTAGAAGAAGACATTTTAGATCTATTGTTATAAAACACTGGACAATTCAAAAACAAAGGGGAGTGTAAATAGTGACATCAATACGTCTTGGAAGCAAAGGGGATTTGTAATGGTAAAAGGCTACGAAAAGGTTAATAAAGGTATTGATGCAAATCAGATTTCTCTATCTTTTCTTTTTCTCATTTCATATCTTTATTTATTTTTATTTTTTTGGCTTATTGTTTCTGACTTCTTTTCAATGCTCTGCATAACATTGTTTATCCTGAAAGTTAACTGTGTAATAAGTATTGATATTTTCATGTGGAAAACAAAAATACACCTTCCTTTGGATCAATGGCATTTAAAGATGCTTAAAGAGAGGAAATGCTTAGGCTGAAAAACAAAAGCAAAGAGCTTTGAAAAATGTCCCAGTGAGTCACCATTTATTAATAATATTAATAGCTTCATTCTTAACAGATTTCTTTTAATTGAACAAGAATTGTTCTGGGTAACAACATTGAGTATGAATGTTTCAAATGTTTGGATTTCTACTTGATCACACACACACACAGACACACAAATGAAACCTCATGTTAAAGCCTCATGTTAAAAATTAAAATGCAGAAAGAACTAAAATAAACAAGGGGGGGAAACAAATGGAAAATTAAAGTGTGGGAGATTTTGGATGTTTGTGTGTGTGTATCTATACATCTACAGTATATATGTATACTCAGAGGTGGGTTCCTACCAGTTCGCACCTATTTGGTAGAACCGTTTCGTCAAATCTACCGAACCGGTTAGAAGAGGTTCCGCCAGAGGACCCGGAAAACAGGCCACACCTACAGAAGAGGTTCCAAAATTTTTTGAAACCCACCACTGGTCCTTGGATATGATTATTCTACACTATCATGCTCATATTTATAAAACTCGGTGCCTCTGTGAAAGGTAAGGATGACTACTGTGTTTGTGGCACAATCAGAACATTGCGCGTGTTGAAGTTTTAACGCAAACCAAAGATGCTTTTAAAAAAAAACAAGTTTACATCATATTCTTATGCATGCCACTGCTGTGTGTGAGGTAATTTAAGGTGGTTCTGACAAGTGTCGTCGGCATCTTCATATCTGGTCACATGGGCGGCAAGCCACTCCCACAAAGGAGGCCACACCCACAGAGTAGGTTCGAACAATTTTTGAAACCCACCACTGACCTATACCTATAGCTATACCTACCTACCTACCTACCTACCTACCTACCTACCAGAAGTGGGTTGCTGCTGGTTCACTCCGGATTGAGTAAACCAGTAGTAGCAGTGGCAGGAAGCTCGGGAACTTCAGGGAAACTTTGAATATTCTTTTCTCACCTGTACGGTCCAGGGCTTGGGAGGGGACCATTACAATCTGGCCGCGAAAGATCCACAACGCACTCAGTTTCACTCCCCACACGCAGGATGGTAATATCATTGCTTTTTTCTGGACAGGGGTAGTTTGACACGGTGGTATTCAAAGTCATGTAAAAATAATTCTTGCGAAAAGATTGGTAAGGCAGGGCCTCAGGCGTTTTGGGAGCTTTGAAACTTTTTATAGCTGGAGGAACAAAGAGCAAGTGTTTATTTCTCCATTCCAATAAAGCTGAAGTTGTGAGTGATGAATCCATCACGCCCCATCCACCAAATTGTCATCAAATTTAAATATTATTCATCTCACAATACAAGTGACGTTCGTTAATGTACAACAAAGTTACATTAACAAATAACAAAGGATTGTTACGGTTATTAAAACCATTAAAAGCAAAGAAGAGATGTTGGGCAAAGGGATGTTTTGTTAGTTGCGTTGTCGTGTCTGACACATCGTGACCCCATGGACAACGTTCCTCCTTCCTGTCCTCCATCAGCCACTGGAGTCCATTTAAGCTCACGCCGACTGCCTCAGTGACTCCATCCAGCCACCTCATTCTCTGCAGTCCACTTCTTCTTTTGCCTTCAGTCTTTCCCAGCATTAGACTCTTCTCCAGTGAGTCCTTCCCTCTCATTAGGTGGCCAAAGAATTTAAGTTTCATCTTCAGAATCTGGCCTTCTAAAGAGCAGTCAGGGTTGATCTCCTCTAGGACTGATTGGTTGGGACTTGCAGGCAATCAAACCGGTCAGTCCTAGAGGAGATGAAAACCCTGAAGAGACTGAAAGCCTCATGGACAGTACCAAAAAATGGATGTTAATAATCTCAATATTTTGCCAGTCTCTGGGAATCCCTGGCCCTGAGGGCACAACCAAATCTCAAGAGATCTTCAGAAAGTCAAAAGTGATCAAGACAGCATCACTTCAGGGGGAAGATAATCTATAACATGGATATCACAGCAGAAAAGGTCCATCATTTACGGCTCACCAAATATAGCTCCCTATTTGCCAGAACCTGTAGCATGTCCTCTCCACTGGATCTGGTGGGACAGGAAGATATGATCTCTCATATAACCTGATCCCTTACCACTTAGGGCTTTAAACGTCAAATAGCAATAGCAATAGCAATAGCAGTAGACTTATATACCGCTTCATAGGGCTTTCAGCCCTCTCTAAGCGGTTTACAGAGAGTCAGCATATTGCCCCCAACAATCTGGGTCCTCATTTTACCCACCTCGGAAGGATGGAAGACTGAGTCAACCCTGAGCCGGTGAGATTTGAACCGCTGAACTGCTGATCTAGCAGTAGCCTGCAGTGCTGCATTTAACCACTGCGCCACCTCGGCTCTTCAACCACCATCTTCAATTGGATTGGGAAACAAACTAGTAACCAATGCTGAGCAGAGGTGCAATATTTGCTCTGCTAGAAACACATTTAACTGCGCATGCTGCTGCATTTTGTACCCAAATGAATAGATACTGTACAACTAGTAGAGCATGTAGAGCACAGTACAATAGTCCAACCAGTAGCACATTGGCACTGAAGGAAGTTAGCATCTACCCGTCTCCTAGAAAAATGAAATATCCTGGGAAATATTGAAAAGGCAAAATATTATATTTCCCTGGATAAGAAATGGAGAAACGTGTTTTTAGTTAGGAAACAGACTCACTCTTAATAGCCCCCACCTTTGTCAATAAGCCATTAAAATGCCTGAGCCAGTCTATTCTACCTATCAAAGATCTCCCCCCTTCAGATCCAGGGTGATGGGATTAAGGCATGATAATATTAGCCCTTTACCCATCTCACCACAGGGCACCTGGGAAGAAGCAATGATCAACCAAACTTGGACTCAAAACACAGCCTAGAGAGTTGCCCATGCATAGCCCCATGGGACTCTGACAACCAATCAGAATACAAGCTCAAGATCAAAGGCCAGAGAGGGCATAAAACCAGGGTCTTTCAGTATCTCGCACTTTTTTCTTCTTCACCCACCTTCTTCCCCCAGCATGTGATTCCCCTTTTCTGTTCAGGAACTCAAGCCATGTGGTCCTGTCCACCATTAAACCATCTTTCCAAGCAGCCTCCATGTTTCCAGGGTCTTTTTCCCCACTTGGAACTGAACTCAGAAGGACATTTCTTCCAACAGCACAATACAGCAGGTGAATCACCTGGTAGAAGCAGGGAGAATCACATGGTAGCAGGAGAATCACCTGGAACAAGGGAGTCACGATAGAAGAGGGGACTCACCTGGAAGCCTTCTTTCCATCTTATTCTGTTATTGTTAAATATATTAAAGGGTAACAACTGGAATAACCAAAGGCCATTCCCTTTGGGACAGCCTGTGCTTATTACACATATTCTTAATTACGTAATTCTTTTTCCAGTGGTTCTAGAAAGTACTGTCTTTTTGATACACAGTCTTTGAGTTATGACTGTAATAAAGCCTGGCTATTGGTGGAAGAAATATCTATCTGGTTCAGTTCCAAGTTGGGGGGGGGGAGACACTGGAAACACAGAGGCTGATTGGAAAGATGGCCTAATGGTGAAGCAGAACCACCAAGCACATGTGCATCTGGGTAGCTGACTGACCACTTGGTTTAATGAATACATGGAGTTTTATGCCGGTTCTGACCATGAAGATAAACTGAGAGTGTGCTGGATGCAAACTAACCTACTGTTCCTGGAAAAAAGCCAGGACATTATTATTACTATCATTATAATCTATTTTCAGGCTTCTCTTCTGTAATCCATTGTCAGTGCAGGAATCCTGGATTATTACAACCTCACAGAGGTCATTTCTGCACATATGCCATGCAATCATTCCTTGCGATAAAATAAATTCCCTCGACATCCAATTGAGGTCCAGCCCAGCTGTTTTCCTTTCATACTCTGCGGTTGTTAAGTTCATCTGAGAACAAGTCTATGCACATTGCCAGAGTGAAAAAGTTGAGGATGGGGAGATGGGTTATAAGTTGTTCCAATGTCATGGGAAAGTACAACCCTCTAATATCCAAATCTTGTTTGGAGGGTTGTCTCAGAATAAAAAAATAAGATAAAGCTGTTGATCTTAATGATGGCTTAATACCTCTTTTAATTCCCACCCTCCTCTAATCCAATTTCTGAAAATCATTGATTTGCTGCCGAATTTTAATTCACCCTGTTGGAAACAGGGGATTGTAATTCCCCATCCAATCCCACCTGAAGCGATATTAGAACTCCCAAAGCTTTATCTAATGCAATGTTCTGTCTTGGAGCTAAACTGGATCATATAGTAGAGTCTGTAACCATACATTATCTTTGAACCATGAAAAATCTTTTAAAAAGGGATGTTCTATGAAAAAAATAGCATTTAGACTTATATACTGCTTTACAGTGCTTTACAGCCTTCTCCAAGTGGTTTATAGAGTTTACAGCCTATTTCCCCCAACAATTTGGGTCCTCACTTTACCCACCTCGGAAGGCTGAGTCTACTTTGAGCCTGGTGAGATTTGAACTGCCAAATTGCAGGCAGCCGGCAGCCAGCAGAAGTAGCTTGCAATACTGCACTCTAACCACTGTGCCACCATGGCTCATAGGGCTCAAAAAGCACTGCACAGGAATTTGTCCAGTAAGGTTACTGACCACCTCACCTGGTTTTTACAGAGTTTAACTGGGTTAGTGTTTTTTCAGTAACAACAAACAAACAAACAAACAAACAAACAATCTAGTAATTGCAACTGTGATATAGAACTGTTTCTCTAGAAGGGACCACTTGGGGTTGGTTATTCCCTCTCTTTTAGAAATTATTATTAGCTAAGAATCATAACATACCATCACTAAGAGCCACAACCAGCCATATAACATCAGTTGGATTGACAAGCTTGTTGAAAACACAACGCGGTTGCTGTAGGGCAAAAGTGGAAGTAGTGATCTTCCCTTCCATTTCCTCAGAAGTGAGATGAGGCATATAGTTAACCAGCTCTGGAAAACAAAGAAAACAAAGTGAGTTTCCCTCTGCATTCAGACCCCAAAGCTTCTCCATATAGTGCAGGGGTGTCAAACTCAATTTCATTGAGGGCCGCATCAAGTTGTGTTTGACCTTGGGGGGCCTGGGTGGGTGTGGCCAGGGTGGGCGTGGCCAGCTTGATGTCACTCACGTCGGGGACGTCTGTGGTGGCTTGAGCAGTCTGACAGCGAAAAGACCTCCTAAGAGCCAAGGTGGCGCAGTGGTTAAATGCAGCACTGCAGGCTACTGCTAGATCAGCAGGTCAGCGGTTCAAATCTCACCGGCTCAGGGTTGACTCAGCCTTCCATCCTTCCGAGGTGGGTAAAATGAGGACCCAGATTGTTGGGGGCAATATGCTGACTCTCTGTAAACCGCTTAGAGAGGCCTGAAAGGCCTATGAAGCGGTATATAAGTCTACTGCTATTGCTATTGCTATTGCTAAACTCTGTTTTCAGCCACGGGCTGGTCCTTTGCTGTTTCTAGGGCAGCCCCATGGGCCAGATCTAAGCACCCCATGGGCCGGATTTGGCCCCCGGGCCTTGAGTTTGACACCCGATATAGTGCTTTCTGCAATGGGTTAATCATCGGAGATAAAAAAAATTAAAGCATTCCCCTAACAACCCTTGTTTATCAAAATTGTATTAAAGTAGATTAAGCAGTAGGAAGGGAGATCAGAGATGGTGTTCTGCCGATTCGGACCAGTTCACCCAAACCAGTAGCGGAAATAGCAGGTGGCTCCGCCCACCCGCCCCGGCTCTATGGCATCCCATTTAGGCCCTCCTTTTTTTTTTTGCCAAAAGCACATACACGGAAGGCTGAGTGAGCTCACATTTGCGAACTGGTAGGGAAGGTAAGTGAATACCACACCTGGTTATAAAGGACTATGGGGGTCTTCTAATCCAAACCCCTGCCTAGCCAGGAAACCCTACACTACCTCAGACAAATGGCTATCCAACATCTTCTTAAAGACTTCCAGTGTTGGGGCATTCAAAACCAATGTTCCCTCTAATTTTTTTTCAGTGTGAGCAGAAAAATATAGTGTTTGAGCGGCACATTTTCATGCCTGAGCACCTGAATTTTTTTCACAGATGTTCCACCGAGGAGTATGAAGGAGAGAATAAAGGTGAAAGAACGGGGACCGTGATTTTTTTTATGCACTCTTCAAAGCAGTGGTGATGACCTTTAAACAGATAAAGCAATAGCTATGAGAGTAGACCAAATCCAAAGGTCATTATGGGCCAGTGTTTTTATCTGAACCAGTCAAAATGACATACATGAATATACAACCACTCGCAAGTGCAAGTATTGCCGTTTCAATGGCACTTTGTGGCAAGAACACGCGTTAGTTGCGCTCTTTCCTGTCCTCTGTGTGCAAAGAGGCCAGCCTCAAAACGACTCCTCTCCTTGACTTCCAGTTTGACGGTAGGGCCATTTTCACACGAGACGCGTTCTGCTGTGATCCATTCCGCAAAAGAAGGCTTCTTCTCTGCGCAATTATCTGCGCATCCAAGAAGGAGCAGTTAAAGAAAACGGGGAAGAGGGAAGACAAATTAAAAGAAGGAAAGATGGGAAGAGAGCAAAGATGGGGTCTCTCCCCCCCCCCCCCCCGTCCGTGCACCGCCGTCTAGCAATGCAAAGAGAGAAAGCGGAAGGTCCACAATCCACTTCGCCTCTACTTGGACTGAAGTTAGGAGGCTGACTCGTACAACCAGCGGCGACCATTATTTGGAGGAATAACAATCGCAGCCGTGCGACCGAGATTCGCTCTTGCAGAATCTTTTTTTTTTTAACCAAATTATAAAAAAAAGCCTTTGGAACATTCTTATTCCTAAAGCCAAAAACAAAGGATGAGGCTTGCTAGAGAACCGAGTGGAGGTGATGTGCGAGGGGAGGCGAGGTGCTGTGGTGGGGGGAGATGTTGCTGAAATAATTTGATCTATCAGGAAATTGGATCGGGGGGGGGGGGGATCAGGGGAAAGTCTTTGCCGGCCCGACGCCAGCCATAGCTCTGAATTTGCTTTCCTTTCTACTGAAGCAACCTCCGGCGTTTCGCAAGGCAACCGACAAAAAGCCACTTTCCCGGAGAGGGGGGGAGGGGCTTTTGGAAGAGGGAAGTGGCTGCCCTTCACCACTTGCTGCTTTCGGAGTCGTTTTGAGGCTGGCCTCTTTGCACAGAGGAGCCAGGGAAGAGCGCAACTAACGCGTGTCTTTGCCACAAAGTGTGGTTGAAACGGGAATACTTTCTATGCCACCCCACCCCACCCCCAATACTGAAGGCGATTTAAACAGATCGGTGTAAAGAGGAGACAGAAGCCACAACACTCTTGGGTTTTTGTTTTTCAAATATTTTTTAATCATGCAGGGGTGGGTGGGTTACCGTACGCCACTCCCCATCTCTCAGGAGGAAACAAAATTCCACCACAGCTACGTTTAAGCTTTCGAGTTCTTCAGAATTCTTCATCAAGGAAAGAAGATACTAAAACAAACATACTGACAAATTCCGGAGAATGCGAGTGGTTGTATATTCATGTATGTCATTTTGACTGGCTCAGATAAAAACACTGGCCCATAATGACCTTTGGATTTGGTCTACTCCCATAGCTATTGCTTTATCTGTGTAAAGGTCATCACCGCTGCTTTGAAGAGTGCTTAAAAAAAAAACCACGGTCTCCCCGTTCTTTCACCTTTATTCTCTCCTTCATACTCCTCGGTGGAACATCTGTGAAAAAAATTCAGGTGCTCAGGCATGAAAATGCTCAAACACTATACTTTTCTGCTCACACTGAAAAAAAATTAGAGGGAACATTGATACCCAGTTCCTGCAACCGTTCTTCATATATTTTAGCCTCCAGTCCCCTAATCATCTTTGTTGCTCTTCTCTGCACTCTTTCCAGAGTCTCAACATCTGTTTCACATCATGGCGACCAATAGACTTTGGGTAGGGCTTTGGACTAGAAGACCTATAAGGTCCCTTCCACCCCTTAGATTCCATGATTCCAGATAAACCTGAGGTGTGAGTAGGATCTATCTGTTGGTCAAACAGAAGACTTGGATCAAATGGGATTAAGGTGAAATCCTGCTGTTATTCCCCCCCCCCCCGCCCCCAACAATACAGGTAGTCCTCGACTCACAACAGTTCATTTAATTACAAAGTTCAACGTTACAAAGGCACTGAAAAAAGTGACATGATCATTTTTCACACTTACAACCTTTGTGGCATCCCCATGACCAGGTGATCAAAATTCAGATGCTTGGCAATTGGTTCATACTTATGACCATTGCTGTGTCCCAAGGTCATGGGATCATCTTTTGCAACCTTTTGACAAGCAAAGTCAGTGGGGGAGCCCGATTCACTTCCCAACCATGTTACCAACTTATCAACTCCAGCGATTCCCTTTACAACTGCAGCAAGAAAGCTTGTAAAATGGGGCAAAGCTCACTTGACAACTGTCTTGCTTTAATATCAGAATTTGGGGGCTCAGTTGTGGTCATAAGTCGAGAACTCCGTGACCCGTCAAAAGCGCGGAGGACAAAATCGCGCTCGACGAAAGTGCGCATGTGACGTCATCACAGCGCGACGAAAAAAATTAAAAATTGAAATAAAATTAAAATTAAAGCAAGCCGATTCACATAAAGGTAAGGGTTAGGGTTAGGGTTAGGGTTAGGTTAAGGGTTAGGGTTAGGTTGAGAGCGTTAGCGTTAAGTTTAGCGTTAGGTTAAGGGTTAGCGTTAGGTTTAGCGTTATGTTAACGGTTAGGTTTAGGGTTAGGTTAAGGGTTAGGTTAAGGGTTAGGTTTAGGGTTAGCTTTGGGGGGGTTAGGGTAAGGTTTTAGCTTTATTTTTACATTTTTCGATCACAGCGCGATGTTTTCGTCACGCTGTGATGATGTCAAATGCGCGCTTTCGTTGAGCGCGATTTTCTCCTCCGCGATTTTGTGGTGGAACCGAGAACTCCCTGTTGTAAAATGTAGTCTGGCCTCTTTATGGCGCCTGTACCCAAATGGTTTTCGCTTCTAGATTTGAACGTAGGAGTAGGAAGCCAGAGTAGTAAGAAAATGAGTACCGGTGTTTCCTAATCTGCACGAGGGGGGGGGGGGAACCTATGGTCATGTCACTGTCATCAAATTCCTGCCCCTTTTATTTGTGTTCCTGTACAAAGGAGAGGGAATTTGATTATGTTGAGGTGGCTGCCAATTGGCCTTTTTTAAACCATGCCTGTGGACATTGATGTTTGATAATAGGCCACAACTGTGATGGCTAACCTTTTTCTAAAGTTGTGTCAAAACTGTGTGTGTACTCACACTATCATGTGTGCACGAATGCCCACCCACCTGCGCATGTGCAAGCGATCCCCACCTGCACATGTACACGTGACCCCCCCGTGCATGCGCACGTGACCCCCTTGTGGGAGGGGATTTTTGCCCTCCCCAGGCTCTGAGTCTGGAGGCTTTCCTGAAGCCTTGGGAGGGCGAAAACGGCATGGGGGAGGCCCTCCCTAGGCTTCAGGAAAGCCTCTGGAGTCTGCGGAGGGCGAAAAACAACTCCGACGGGCTGGCCAGAAGTTTGGAAGTGAACTTCCGGTTGGCCCGTTGTGCCTATTCTTTGCCCTCTCTAGGCTCTGGAGGCTTTCCTGAAGCCTGGGGAGGGTGAAAACGGCCTCCCCCAACCCTCCAGAAAGCCAAAAATCAGCTGGGGAGCTGAAGCCTGCTGAGGGCTGCTGTGCCGGCAAATATGGCTCTGCATGACACCTGTGGCACGCACATCATAGATTTGCCATCCCAGGACTACAATATCTCTCCCCCATTTGTTTATATCATCCCTATGAGCATGCTGGAGGATGAAGACACAAAATGGGAGGCTTTAACCCGTAGTCTAACCCCCAACTTCATTAAGTTCACTAAACCTAAGTTCACTATGCATTTCTTTGCATATTTTGAGAGGTGGGCTTTCCTTGGCATCTAGTTAAAATGTTGTCTGCAAGTTCCTAAGTTAGCAGAAAGCTTTTTGTAACGTAAAATCTGTTGCTTCTTGGCAGATCCCTATTCAACTTCAGGCCCTAGGTTAGCAAATAGTTTATGTTGATTTATGGGGTAGAGGCATGTTAAAACTCAGCAGTCAGCTGAGTTTCTAGTTTTCTTTCCTTCCTCTCTCACCCAGACATCACCATTCTGCAAAGAAAGATCTGAAGCAAATACTCCAGAAGATAGGCTCAATACATAGAAGGATCGTGACAGACTTGAATGTTGAGCCCTATCTAAAAAAATGAAATTCAATGGTGAAAAAAGTTTGGTTCTATATTTAGGCAAGAAAAAAACAAATGCACATATACAGTATAGATGGTACCTGGCTCAACATTAGTAACTGTGAGAGGGATCTTGGAGTCCAAGTGGACAATCACTTAAATATGAGCCAGCAGTGTGCAGCAGCAGCTGCCAAAAAAACCAACACAGTTCTAGGCTACATAAACAGAGGGATAGAATCAAGATCACGTGAAGTGTTAGTTCCACTTTATAATGCCTTGGTAAGACAACACTTGGAATACTGCATCCAGTTTTGATCTCCACAATATAAACAGTTGAGACTCTAGAAAGAGTTCAGAGAAGAGCAACAAGGTGATTAGGGGACTGGAGGCTAAAACACATGAAGTAGGGTTGCAGGAACTGGGTATTTTTAGTTTAATGAAAAGAAGGACTAGGGGAGACATGGTAGCTGTGTTCCAATATCTAAGGAGCTGCCACAAAGAAGAGGAGGCTAGCCTAATCTCCAAAGCACCTGAAGGCAAGACAAGAAGCAATGGGTGGAAATTAATCACGGAGAGAAGCAATCTAGAACTAAGGAGAAATTTCCTGACAGGGAGAACAATTAATCAGTGGAACAACTTGCCTCCAGACGTTGTGGGTGCTCCAACACTGGAGGTTTTAAAAAGGAGATTGGATAACCATTTGTCTGAAATGGTATAGGGTTTCCTGCCTGAGTGGCGGGTTGGACTAGAAGACCTCCAAGTCCCTTCTGACTTTGTGAGGAAGAGATGAATTTGGATACATGGATAGACCATCAATTTTAACCATGGACATCCATAGGGAAGAAGGAGGGCCATGATCTGTGATGCTAGCTTCACTGTTTTTACATTTGGGTCAGGATAATGTAAATAAGGAAAGAGCTGGCATCATGCCATCGTGATTTTCCAAAGCCCCTGAAGGCCAGACAAGGAATTATGGATGGAAACTGACCAAGGAGAGATTCAACCTAGAAATAAGGAGGAACTTTCTGACAGTGAGAACAATCAACCAATGGAACAGAAGTTGCCTTCAGAAGTTGTGGGAGCTTCATCACTTGAGACTTTTAAGAAGAGATTGGACTGCCATTTGTCAGAAATAGTATAGGGTCTCCTGCTTGAGCAGGGTGTTGGACTAGATGACCTACAAGGTCCCTTCCAACTCTGTTAATCTGTTAATATTCTGTTAATATAATGTCAATATCATTCTGAAAAATATCTTGACTTGCTCCAGATACTCATGGCTTAGAAATCTTCAAAACTCACTGCACTTACCCAAGTGACTTTTGTATGTGCATTTAAGGGGGGGGGGGGCAGGGGCTGACGATAAGTCAAGGTTGCAGGTAAGCTTGTGCTGACTTAGATGCACACGAGGGAAGCTCAGAATGTCATGAATCATCAGCCAACCATCCATGAGAAGGGTGGCTGGGACAGCAACAGCAATAGCACTTAGACTTCTATACCGCTTTATAGCCCTGTCTAAGGAGTTTACAGAATCAGTCTATTGCCCCCAATAATCTGGGTCCTTGTTTTACTGACCTCAGAAGGATGGAAGGCTGAGTCAACCCTGAGCCTGATGAAATCCAAACTGCCAAATTGCAGTCAGCTGGCAGTCAGCAGAAGTAGCCTGCAGTACTGCGCCACCAGTCAAGCATAGCAGTCAAGGCTTATGAACACTTGGAGAGGGTCTTAGAATATTGAACCATAGTCTTAAGAAAACTGCAGGGATTTGTCTAGGCAGGGATTTGTCTAGGTTTTGCAGTGGTTCTCCTCCTACCTCTCGGACAGGTCGCAGTCGGTATTGGTTGGGGGGCAGAGATTGACCCCTAGGCCCCTAACATATGGGGTGCCGCAGGGGTCGGTCTTGTCCCCCCTACTATTTAACATCTACATGAAACCGCTGGGCGAGATCATTCGGAGGCACGGGATAAGATACCACCAATACGCGGACGATACCCAGTTGTATCTGTCCGCCCCGTGCCAACTCAATGAAGCGGTGGACGTGATGAACCGGGGTCTTGAAGCCGTTAGGGACTGGATGAGGGCTAACAAGCTTGTACTCAACCCGGAAAAGACCGAGTGGCTGTTGTGCTTCCCTCCCAATAATTTGGCTAATGTTCCATCACTCAGGCTGGGGGGCCAAATATTATACCCCTCAGACAGGGTTCGCAACTTGGGAGTCCTCCTGGACCCACAGCTGACCTTTGATCACCATCTGTCGGCTGTGACCAGGGGGGCATTTGCCCAGGTTCGCCTGGTGCGCCAGTTGCGACCCTACCTGAACCGGGAGGCTCTCACAGCAGTCACTCGTGCCCTTGTGACCTCTAGGCTGGAATACTGCAACGTGCTCTACATGGGGCTGCCCTTGAAGAGCATCCGGCGACTTCAGCTAGTACAGAATGCGGCCGCGCGAGTGATTGTGGGTGCACCTCGGTTCGCCCACATAACACCTATCCTCCGCGAGCTGTGCTGGCTTCCTGTTGATCTCCGGGTGTGCTTCAAGGTGCTACTTACCACCCATAAAGCCCTCCATGGTAGTGGATCTGGGTACTCGAGAGACCTCCTCCTGCCAATTACCTCCCTGCGACCTATTAGATCACACAGATTAGGCCTCCTCCGAGTTCCATCGGCCAGTCAGTGTCGACTGGCAACTACGCGGAGGAGAGCCTTTTCAGTAGTAGCTCCGACCCTTTGGAACGATCTCCCCGTGGAGATTCGTACCCTCACCACCCTCCAGACCTTCCGCACAGCCCTCAAGATCTGGCTATCCCGTCAGGCCTGGGGTTAAAGATTATAATCCGTCCCCTCCCGAATGATGAATGTTGCTTCTATTTTTAATTACGTACTGTTTTTATATGTCATTGTGTGTACTCCCTTCCCTATACGTTGTCAGCCGCCCTGAGTCCCCTCAGGGAAAAGGGCGGCCTATAAATAAATTTATCTATATCTATCTATATCTATCTATATCAATCACCCAAAGTCAACACTAATTTGAACACCCTGTAATAAATGAAGGTTAAACAACCTTGTTTATTATATCACAAACCGTAACTTTAGTTCTCACTCACAAAAAATAGAATAGAAACAAAGTTTATCGGGAAAGAAATCTTTTAAAATAGAAACTCTTTGTCCATTTAGTTGTTTGAATGAGCATATTACCAAAAAATTAAAGAGGATATCAATCAGAAAATTGTCCATATAAATCTAGGGATTATAGGACATCACTTAGATTACGATTACTAAATGTATTACAATGATTCTTCATTGTCTTAATTATTAAAAAAGTGGGAACATTTTCCACTGGTCGACTTTCAAGTAGCTTTTCCCCTTTGCTTTCATCTATTCCATGTCAAGATCTGCTTACATATTAACGTTTTTATTTTTCCATTTTCATAGCATATAATCACATGTATACTATTACATAGCCAACATCATATTGTACTATTAAATCTTTACATCAATTCACCTTACCATCAACTCCCCAAAACAATTATTGGCTCTTCTGCTCTCCATACACCATATTTGTACCTTATTTATCACTTTCTTCTCCCTCTCTCCTCCTCCTCCCTACCTCCTTTCTTCCCTCCATCATCCTTCCCTTCTCTACTTCCTCTTCCTCTCCCCTTTCCTCTCCTCCTTTCTCTCCTCCTCTCCCTCACTCCTTTGTCCTATCCCTCTCTTCTTCCCTTACCTCCCTACTCTACTTCACACTCTTCATCTCATTTACTTGGTGTATTTCAGATTCTGAGCAAGCTCCATTTTATGTTGATGGTATCTATAATTCCTTTTCAATATACATATTTAATTTTAGCACAGATCTGCTGAACCAGTTTGCTGTCTATGACAGTTTATGCTATTTGGTAATTTAAAATTTTCTCAAAAGTGTAAAAATGCCATTGAAAAATGCCATTTTTCTTCTTTAAAAGCAGAAACTGGAGAATGGAGGGATCTTTTCATAATTAGGTCCTGATTTTTCACCTTATTTTAGGAAAGGTCTCTGCACAAATCATTGTTCATTCTCTTTCCACCAAATCACTTATACATTGATTAATATTTTCCCCGTGAACAGTGAAAATCTAGGGCTTTGTTAATAATCTGTCCATTAAAAGGACAAGCCATAATTAGCAAGAAGTAGACACTGCAGTCCAAAGGCCGCATTCGCACAAGATGCTTAATTTGATTGCTGATTTAATTAATCTTCTGGATTGGAGTAGTACACTGAACCATGTATCCACCACACTGACTGGTTTACCAAAACATTTTTAGCAAGAAATAAATTAACGAAGCTTAGCATGTTATGGGAACATTTCCCTCTGCCCTCCATCTTCCACCAAGTTTCACACAGTAGATTGACACAGAGCCAACAACCCTAAAGAATTTGCGTTTTGCTGAGGAATGCCCGTTTAACCTGAGGATGTTGGATGAGAGACGTAGCACCTTATCTTTTATACCTTCAATTCCAAATGAGGATGCATTAATTTTCCACGGAATCCACTTGAAATGACAGCCAAGCCACAACCCTCTTACCTTGTGCATGGGCGGCATTGATTGTTATCCCAATCAAAAGTACCATGGGGACTGCCAGCGCGTCCATCATCTTGCCTCCTTTTCTGTCCTGCAAAAGTGTCTGTGGAAGAGTTGAGTAGAGTAGAAGTTGTTTTCCCCTCCTCGCCACCCCACTTGTGGTCCTGCCTTATTAGGCCTCGCCCACACATCTCATCCATTTTTAGAACAACCGCGTATTCTTTGTCTTCCTCCTCCTCCATAGAGGAAGGACACAGGAGAACTGGCAGCAAACAGGTAAGGCTAGTTTTCAAGAGGGGGAAGTAAGCTGAATGTGAGCAAGCAAGCGAATCAACTGGAACAAAGAAGTCAACAGGGAGGGGGGAATTGCAAAATGTCTCACCTGGGCTGGCATTCTCTGGATGCCACTTTTGAGGTGATTTATTTCAGGAAAAGAATGAAGACGTATGCTCTTTGTCTTGGGGGATCATGAATTGAAAGGGTAGGGATTTACTGTAGATATGGATGTGTTTTTTCAAGATGCTGCATGTTCCACAGGTTGGCCTGACATTAAGTAGATAAAAGAAAACCATTTAAGGTATGTGAGTTAAAGGACTGGACTGGCACTAGGAAAAGCCAGTTTCTGGTTGCCCACACTGGTAGATCACTTCTTTTCAGCCCAATCTATCCCAATGTTTTTGTTTTGAGGACAAAAATGAAGAGAGACGCTGCCTCTGAGACCCTGAAGGGAAAGAAACATACCATATTTTTCGGACTATAAGACGCACCGGTGTATAAGACGCACCAAGATTTCAAAGCGGTAAGTAAGAAAAAAAGATTTGTCCTCCCTGGCCCCCAAGAGCACTCTGCAGGCTTCAGCAGGGCCGGGGAAAGGCAAAAACGCCCCCATTTTTGTAAAAAAAAATAACCCGTTTTTTGCCTGTTTCTCGCAAAAATGGGATGTGGGGGGTAGGGCCTCGGGGGGCCAAAATTTGCTGTATTCGGTGTATAAGACATTTCCATGCTCTTTGGGGGGGGGAGGTGCATCATATACTCCGAAAAATACGGTAAGTAATAAAATTCATAAATTAATGAATATTATCTATCCCCAAGATGAAGAGCTTTTTATCTATCTTTAAGCTGGCAAAAAATTGTGCCAGCATGAAATTTGTTCCCTCCGCTACTCAGTTTTCTGCCTCAATAAACTCCATTTCAAATCCCTCAGTCACCTGACTTTCGCTTGATGTCAAAGCTTAATATATCTTCTACATCCGGGACTCTCCTTGGATAGTGTTGAAGATGTGGGCCAAGACGATTTTAATACATGCATGGCAATGGATAACTTAAAGCTGTGTACTTAAGGGGCTATAAAAATGAATAAAACAAGTAGCACGTAACAAATGGGCTTTTTATTATTAAAATTAATAAAATGAAGGCAACATCAAGAAGAGATAGGTTGTCTCTGTACCTGAAATTTCCAATTCCAAGTCCAATGGTTTTTATTGCTTCTTTAATGTTCATTTTAGATGATAACATGAGCACTGAGAGGAATTTACCCCTCATCAGTATGTTTGACCCAGGGGCGAAATCAACTTACCTTCGCTACCAGTTCGCAAATGTGAGTTCGTGTGTGCGGCTCTCCTGAGCTCTGTTTTCACTGGCAGAGGATTGCAGGAGGCCGTGGCAGCCAAAAATGGATCTCAGGAGCCCTGTTGTCAGGCCTGCAGCCATCTTTTCTTTTGGATCTTTGGCCTGCCACACTTTCTATTATTCTACTATGCATTTTCTATTGTGGGAAAATGGGAGGGGGGGTTGTAAGGAGTTAGATGCTACGTAGCCATAACAAAATTCTTTCTAGAAAGCCAAGGTCATCCTTTGTCTCTGTACCTCTGCACCTGACAGGAACTGGATGGGTGGAACTGCCAGCATGGCAGTTGGAGATTGGACCATGTGATGGACTTGTGGGTGTGGGGGGCAAACATCTTGAACGTTCAACTGGGTGGGGAAAACCGGGAAGCTTTCAGATTCGTGTTTTCCCAGATGTGCCAACATGGCCCTCTTAATAAATTGGAACTTTGAGCAATACTTTGCCTTGGACTCTGATTTACTTTTGGATGCTATTTGGAACGCTGACACCTGTTTTCGTTGACAGAGCACGCGGGCTAGTCCTTTGCTGTTTCCAGGGCGGCCCCACGGGCCAGGTCTAAGTACACTGCAGGCTGGATCTGGACCCCAGGCCTTGAGCTTGACATCCCTGCTCTTCAAGTTTGAAGGCCTTGCCAGAGAACCATATTTTAGGAAGGAAAGAAAATGGGGAAAGAAAATTAGCACCACAGTGTTTTGGAGATGATACGGTCCCTATTATTTTGAAGGACGTCTCTATGGAGATTCTCAATCATGCAGGTGATTGTCATCGCATATGGTTGTGATGGACTTGGAAAGTCTCATTGCCCTTTGGAAACTACCTTTATTTTGAAGGACTTTTAGAGCAAATACCCTCAATTCACAAACTAGTCCGCTTTCTTTTCACTTCTCCAGGCCCCCTCTGCTTGCTCACCACTCTTGGGCTTAATTCACATCCCTGTTCAGAAAGAGGAGAGACAGGTAAGGTTAAAAACTCAAGCATTCTACATCAGACAGTAGCCACCCAGATGCCCTCAGGAGGGTAATAGCTTTCCTTCTCTGCTGTTTCATAATGCTAGTTCATAAAGCACATTGTTTCTGATTTTTGAGGCAGGAATTACCTAGGGGTTTTGCCACACTGCAGCTTTCATCTAATTCTCTCTTACCTGTAATGCATGTGGAAATGAATCTGGCTTAAGAAGTCCTTTTCTATTTTTCAGTTCTTTCCTTTGCTTTGGCCAGAGTGATGGCTTGATGATCGGACCGGACCAGTGATGGGATTCAAATAATTTAACAACCGGTTCTCTGCCCTCATGATTTCTTCCAACAATCAGTTCACCAAACTGCTCAGAAACGTAACAACCGGTTCTCCCAAAATGGTGCAAACTGCTTGAAACCCACCACTGGACCGGACCATGTTTGACCTGGCTGTAAGGGATGAGTTTTCCTGCTTCTAAAGAAACCCTCCAGGACTGGGGTGGGGTGGGGGTGGGGGTTTATAGGGAAAAAACCACAATGGTTTGGCCATTTTTCTATCCCATAGGTCAGGAGGAGAAAGCATCTAGATCAGTGTTTCTTGACCTTGGCAACTTTAAGATGGCCAGCTGGACAATTCTGGGAGCTGAAAGCCATGCATTTTAAAATTGCAAAGGCTGAGAAACACTGATCTGGATTGTCATCAATTTTGCCTGAAATCTTGTCAATTTCACGGGTCAAAAAAGAGGCTCATCTTTGCACTATTTCGTTGAATCTTGTTCAAATTGGCAGTGGGGAAAGTGGCCAGAGGCAAGAAGAAAAGTGGCATTCCTACAACAGCTCCAGCAGTCATTTGGGATGGAGAGTCGGATAGTGAGGAGGTTGGGGAGGAAAATAGGCCAGTCCTAGGGGTTGAGGAAAGCTCAGACGAGGGCTCTGCGTCGGAGGCAGAGAGGGAGCTAGACAGCAGTGAGGCAGAAGAACAGCTGGAGCCTGTTCCCAGTGTGTGCATGCGCAGAGCTGCCAGAAAACAAGAACAACTAAGAAAGCAGGATCAACTTGGGAGTAAAGCCACCCCTTGGAGGTGATTGACCCCTCCCATAGGAAACAAGAGGAACGAACGGGGAGTGGGCTTTTGCAGGAAACGATTCGTGCATGCACCCCACCCACCACACATGCGCGGCAGCGACCTCAAGACCAGTTGGCGGGAGGTGTGTGCGCATGCGCAATGGAGCTGGGCTGGCATGCCTGCAGAGAGGGGTCGGTGGGCCACTTGTGGCATGCGTGCCATAGGTTTGCTATCACGGCGATAGATAAATACAACAAAAAATTTTCCAGGGCTGTGAAAGGTCAGGCAGATACATAATGGGACATTCCTACACTGTATATATTTGTCTTATCCGCATCTAAATTGGTGGTTTCCACCATATCATAGTTTCCTCATGCATTGACAAGCACCAATAAGAAGCAGAAGTTTCGGAGAAGATGGGACCAACTGATTACAACATACCTAGCAACACTTCTGATTTTTAAAGAATCATAGGACCATGAAATTCAATGTTTCCCAAATAGAGATCAGCCCTTTGTGAAACAGACTGTTTGGACAACGTCCTGCTCAGAGCATCGCAACTTAGCAAGCTCCAGACATCCACCTTCCGCAATCAGCATCTCAAAGACAACTGATGGGAAAGGGTTGGTTTGTACAAACTGACATTTTTACCCTGCTTTTTAAAATAACTACAGTAGTAAATGTAGCTGAAGGAACGACCTCCAAAAATCCCTTCCAATTCTGTTATTGTTATTGTTACTGTTACTGACTATATTACATTAATAAAGAATCATAAAAATCAAAAATATCTACAAGATTTGAATATGACTTGAATATGAACCCTTTTGGTATTCCAGATGTGGGATTCAATGGAATAATATTGGAGCAATTCCAGGAAACACCAAGGGAAAATTAGAATAGGTGGGGTGCAGTGGTAGGATTCCATTTTTTTTACTACCGGTTCTGTGGGCGTGGCTTGGTGTGCGTGGCAGGGGAAGGATACTGTAAAATCTCCATTCCCTCCCCACTCCGGGGAAAGGTTACTGCAAAATCCCCATTTCCTCCCAATCAGCTGGGACTCGGGAGGCAGAGAATAGATGGGGGCAGGGCCAGTCAGAGGTGGTATTTACCAGTTCTCCGAACTACTTAAAATTTCCACTACCAGTTCTCCAGAACTTGTCAGAACCAGCTGAATACCACCTCTGGTGTAGTGTAGAGAGCTATGGTGACTGGTCCAAAGTCACCCAGTTGACTTTCATGCTTAATGAAGACCTAGAAGTCATTAAACTAGACTAGCATTTCTAAATCTTGACAATTTTAAGATATCTGGACCAACTCCCAGAATTCCTCAACCAGCATGCTAGGTGGGGAATTCTGGGAATTCACACAACTGAAATTAAGGAACACTGCCCTTGAAGACTTGCCCTAAGTCATAACTTTCTGTTTGGGTCTGGGAAACAGTCCATGCTTCTTAAAGTTGTCAAAGTTGAGAAATGGTAATCTAAGCAGCCATATTGCCAGCACTTGCAGATGGCCTGTGAGAGTCACTTAAACAAGACGCTTGTTAAGTAAGACATGCCCAATTTTATGACCATTTTGAGAACTTCTCTTTGGGAAGACTAATGTAAATTGAGCCACGAGTTTCTCACGAGTGGGTGCCCACTCTAAATGCAATCCCCACCTCACACAAATACATATATAAATTTCCCCAAGGATGCAGGAAGTGAACCTCAACCGATGCTCTCTGCTAATTACAAGGATCAAACCAACATGACCTTAAATATGAGATGGGCAAAAGTTTTATTAAACGAAGACCCAGGGATATCTCAGAGAAGGAAATTAGCACCCTGCTTTCAATTCAGCAGGAACTATAGCAAACTACTTTGATCTGGAAATGATGACAGTTCTCAAATACCACCTTTACATACTTGTGTGCTGATTCTGATAAAAATACCTAAGTTGCAGCATTTGTGCATGTCTCATTTTTGGTGTCCTCCCCATGGATTCCTCTATCTTATTCAAATCTGAATTTATCTATGTGCTGTGGATGTAGGGTGTGTCCAGGCTGGGTGTATATGTATTTGTATGCATCCAAAATAATCAAAAGGACAGTCATGATCACACCATAAAGCCCTCCCTCCTTGCACATGTGTGCAATCTTAATGCAGGCATCAAAAGAAAGGAATTTGATGGTGCAATCATGGTTGCCTTCTTGACTTTTTTGACCCGATTCACCTTGGCTTCAACAGATTGATGCATGACCTTGGGAAGTCTTTCTCTCAGATGCTGATGGCATCAGACTAACCTCCATTGTTTGAGAGAGATTCCAAGTTGACACAATTTGTGGGAATTATGGAGCTTAAGAGAGTGGCAGAGGTCAAAGTACTTGTAGAGAAATGTTTCTCTACCACGGAGACTTTAAAATGGCTGGACTTCAACTCCCAGAATTCCCCAGTCAGCCAATTAAAGTCCAAGCATCTTAAAGTTGTTGTAAATTTGTCAAGGTTGAGAAAAACTGATCAATATACTCTGTTTCCCTGAAAATAAGATATCCCTGGATAATAAGCCCAATCGGGCTTTTGAGTGCATGTGCTAAAATAAGCCCTCCCCGAAAATATTGCAACACAGCTGCAGCCATGAGGTGACCACGCTTGCCACCTCCTGAACCTCAAAAATAATAAGACCTCCCTGAAAATAAGACCAAGCGCTTATTTTGGGGGTAAAAAAAACAAGACCCTGTCTTATTTTCGGGAAAACACAGTAGTATACATTTGCCTGCACATCCAAAGCAGACTTCATTTATCACATGAAATGCTCTCATTTCAATAAAGCAGTGCCATTCCCCGCTTCACCAGGATTTATTAAAATATCATTTATAACGAAAGATACAAATCCATACAGAATTGAAGCAAGCAAATCCAAATGGAATTTTCATGCATCTTTTTTGAGCATTCACCCTGTATGACAACAAAGCCAACATGATTAATTGCAATTTGGAGTTCTTGAGAATATTGTTTCAAGGCATAAGGTTGTCCTAAATGAGACCTCCTTCTGATGTGGGCTAAGAATACCGGGATTTCCATATCCAGATTATGACGGATTTGTTCTTTTAAAAACTTGTTTAGAAAAGAAATTCTTTCTATTCTTTTCGTGTCAGTCAAATGCAGTGAAATATGGGTACTTAGGGAAGACATGAGTCATAAAACATACGATTTAAGATGGATCTGCCTTGGATAAACAAAGGCAACTCACCTATTGAATAATTTCAAAAGTCCTCTGAAAGTGCCAGATTATTGCCAAATGCAAGCTCTCCCTTTTCTGGGTAAAGAAAGAGAGAGAAGGTGAGGCTTGGTGAAGAACTAAAAAAGATTTTTGTAGCTCTCTTTCAAATACTTGATAGGATGTCACCTAAAACGTCAAACCATATTTTGTCTTGCTCAAACATTTTGGAGTTATTTGGGGAAAAGATTAAGGTGGGATATAAATAAATATTAAAGATGTTAAGCTATAGAAAAAAGGTTCTGATTAAAATCTAAGGGGAAAAATGTCAACAGGAACTCTTTGAGAGGTGAAACCAGTCATCCAAAGAGATTGATGTTTCTCCTTTGTTTGATATGTGTATTCAAGCAGGGGCAGCCACTAGACTATTCTTGCTTTGGATTTGATTTGGTTTCCTGCAGTGAGCAGTGAATTCCAACTTTATGAGTGTGTGTGTGTGTGTGTGAGAGAGAGAGAGAGAAAGAGAGAGAGTGGGGGGGGAGAGAGAGGGTGGAAGGAGAGAGGAAAAGGGAGAGGAAGGGAGGGAGAGAGAAAGACAGAAAGAGTAAGAAGAAGAAGAAAGAGAAAAAGAAAAAGAAAGAAAAAAAGAGAGAGAGAAAAGAGACAGAGAAAGAGAAAGAAAAGGAGAGAGAAAGAGAAAAAAGAGAGGGGGGAGACAGAGAGAGGGACAGACAGAGGGGGACGGGGGAGAGAGAAAGAGAGAAAGTAAGAAGAAGGAGAAAGAGAGAAAGAGAGAGAGAAAAAGAAAGAGAAAGAAAAAGAGAAAGAAAGAGAGGGGGGACAAAGAGAGGGACAGACAGAGAGGGGGAGGGAGAGAAAAAGAGAGAAAGAGTAATAAGAAGAAAGAAAGAAAGAAAGAAAGAAAGAGAAAGAAATAAAGAGAGAAATAGAAAGAAAAAAGAGACAGAAAGAGAGAGAGAAAGAAAGAAAGAAAAGAAAAAAGAAATGGAGAAAGAAAGTGGGGAAGGGAGAGAGCGAGACAGAGGGGGGCAGGGAGAGGGAGAGACAAAGAGAAAGAGTAAGAAAAAGGAAAAAGAAAGAAAAAAGAAATGGAAAGAAAGAAAGAAAGAAAGAGAGGGGGAGAGACCCCCCCCACATACAGAGAGACGGACAGACAAAGATGCTATAGAAAAAGAATGGAAAGGAACACACTTGGCCATTGTTCACCCTTGAGTCCAGTAGTTTCAGAAGTAATTTCTATTTCTATTTGTCATATAGCAGAAGACATGTGGGGAGTGGCAAATGTTTTGAAGGTATGCGTGTCAACTGTGCTTCAGGATTCAAATGAATCAATGTTTTTCATTCAGGACAATCATTACTCATCAATTCAGGCACAACCCTAAGAATTATTTCGGGTTTCAGTGGGGAAAAAATGACCTCCATATAAGCTGCAGTCCATATAAAGACTTATTCCAGAGGATGCTTCAATTGATATTCTGCCCCACCTCTCAAAAATGTCCATGAGGGTTGAAAAACTTAACATTTAAACTTCATTATGTCCAAAAATCTGCAGAGAACAAAAAAGGATAGAAAATTGAATTGAATTGAATACTTTATTTGACCCAGGGTGATTAGACACACAAGGGATTTGTCTCTGGTGCAGAAGCCATCTGGTTCCCTTTCCCCATTTTATTTTATTTTGTTAAAACTAATCAATGTGCAACATCGGGTTGCACCACAAATATCATGTGTGTGTGGCCTATAGGCAAATAGCCCAGGCAGTTGTTTGCGATGTTCATATACTGTAACACACTTAATGAGGCTACTGAATTGGTTGAATCATAAATTAATCATAGATGTTGGCTTTACACATCATGCTAAGCCAGTTGTGCATGCACACGCACAGAGACACACACACACACACAGACACACACCAACATTAACCATGCTAACAAGGATGGATCAGTTCAGCGGTTTGAATACCTAATGCCATGTAACGGAGTGAGCTCCCATTACTTGTCCCAGCTTCTGCCAACCTAGCAGTTTGAAAGCACGTAAAAAATGCAAGTAGAAAAATAGGAACCACTTTGGTGGGAAGGTAACAGCGTTCCATGCTCCTTCGGTGTTTAGTCATGCTGGCCACATGACCACAGAGATGTCTTCGGACAGCACTGGCTCTTTGGCTTTGAAATGGAGATGAGCACCTTCCCCTAGATTCAGGAATGATTAGCACATATGTGCGAGGGGAACCTTTACCTTACCCTTGCCTTATGCTAATTATTAAGTTCAGCATATTTGGAGAATAGCTGGTATCTAACCAAAAGAATCACTTTCTCTTTTAAACCAACAGAGGAGATTATTACTACAAAATACATCAAAACTTCAATAAGGCCAAATATACAGATATATAAAATAAGGGACTGAAATGCATCAGATTCCCTATTTTAACTGGGGGTGGGGTGGGGGTTAAAAATAAACCCAAAGTAGACATTGTATACAGCAGGAATGGATTTCTTGTAGATGGAAAGCTGGAGAGATCTACAGGTCCACATAGCAAATTAAACTGGAGGCATCTTGAAGGTAGCAAAAACTTGGTGCCCCACAAATGATATGTGTCACACTTCTGCTGCTTGTTGCTTTGGTGGTCGTTTGATTGCAGGTTCAATTCAAGGTGTTGGCTATGAATTTTAAAGATCTATGTCTGCATGAATATGATATTTATATGATTTATGGTTCTTATGTTTTGTGTTTTAATTCTACATCACCCAGAGTCGCTTTGTGAGTGAGATGGGCGATCTCCAAATTTGATATGTATATCAATAAATAAAAACATTGTTTTCATTATAAAGAGAATAAGGTAAAGGTAAAGGTTCCCCTCGCACATAGATGCTAGTCGTTCCTGACTCTAGGGGGCGGTGCTCATCTCCATTTCAAAGCCGAAGAGCCAGCGCTGTCCGAAGATGTCTCTGTGGTCATGTGGCTGGCATGACTGAATGCTGAAGGCGCATGGAACGCTGTTATCTTCCCACCAAAGGTGGTCCCTATTTTTCTACTTGCATTTTTACATGCTTGCCAACTGCTAGGTTGGCAGAAGCAGGACAAGTAGCAGGAGCTCACTCTGTTATGTGATGCTAGGGATTCGTACCACCGAACTGCCGACCTTCCTGATTGACAAGCTCAGCATCTTAGCTACTGAGCCACCATGTTTTTTATAAAGAGAATATGGCACCATTTAAGGTCTCAATGTTTGTTGTTCTCCTCAAAGATAGGCTTTCATTCAATTGTGGGGAAAGACTCCAGAAAGCAAAATCTGTGATATAATATTATCATAGAAAATGATCTCTGAAGATTATTATTTTTTTTGCTTTGGCTTGTAAAGGTGTTCCATAAAAACAAGATAATTCATTAATTTGAAAACATGTTGAACAGGAGATATACAGCTATACACAATCACAAAGGAAATATGTACAGAATCCACTGCCCTCGTGATTCATATATATATTTATATAGAAACATCAACGAAACGTAACATATTATGTGAGGAGAATAAGCATCTGATTTATTTTGTTTTTGTTTACATCTTGCTTTATTTCTGTATAGGAGGCATGCATCATGTTTCCACCTCCTATTTTCTCTACAATGGCAGCCCTATGAGGTATGTTGTATTGAGCTATGCATGCATCCGCCCTGAGTCTCTCGAGAGTGGGCGGCATACAAATCCTAATAAACCTCAAACCTATGAAGATCTGCCCAAAGTCACCCGCTGACTTTCAGGATTGATGAAGACCTCATTAAAGTAGACTAGCATTTCTGAATCTTGACAGCTTGAAGATGGGCCAGCTCCCAGAATTCCTCAGGCAGCATGCCAGGTAAGGAATTCTGGGAGTTGAAGTCCACACAATGTGAAACACTGCCCTTGAAGACTTGCTCTAAGCCATAATCTTCTGTTCTTGTCAGGAAATTAAAGTTCACACATCTTAAAGCTGTCAAGGCTGAGAAACAGTAATATCGGCAAAAGATGGGAGTTCGGAAGCAGCCGTATTGCCAGCATTTGCAGAAAGCCTGTGAGAGTCAGTTGGCAGACCCTGTGGTGCAGAGGTGGGTTCCTGCCAGTTCGCACCAGTTCGGTAGAACCGGTTCGTCAAATCTACCGAACTGGTTAGAAGAGGTTCCACCAGTGGACCCGGAAAGCAGGCCACACCTACAGAAGAGGTTCCAAAATTTTTTGAAACCCACCACTGACACACACACACACACACACACAGATTCACACAGAGAAAGAGAAAGAAAGGAAGAAAGAAAGAAAGAAAAAAGAAAGAAAGAAAAAGTGAGAGATGAAAGAAAAAAAGGAAAAAGGGACAGAGACAAAAGGAACGACAGAGAGAGAGAGAGAGAGAGAGAGAGAGAGAGAGAGAGAGAGAGAAAGAAAACACATGGCCGGCAAGCCACTCCCACCAGGTCACATGGCCAGCAAGCCACTCCCACAAAGGAGGCCACGCCCACAGAGTAGGTTCGAAAATTTTTTGAAACCCACCACTGCTGTGGTGGCCCACTAGCGGCCAGCAGAGCTGGCAGCAGAGTTAGATAGTGAGGAGGTTGGGGAGGCGCATGGGCCAGTCCTGGAGGCAGGGGAAAGCTCGGACGAGGGCTTTGCATCGGAGGCAGAGACCGGGCCGAGGCCATCTGGCAGTGATCAGGTGTCTACAGAGCTAGACAGCAGTGAGGCAGAGGAACAGCTGGAGCCTATTCCCAGTGTGCGCATGGGCAGAGCTGCCAGAATAAAAGGACAACTCAGAAATCAGGGTCGACTTGGGAGTAAAGCCACGGGTGGGAAAGTGATTGCCCCCCCCCCCATAGGAAATAAAAGGGGAGTGAAAGGGGAGTGGACTTTTGCAGGAAACAATTCATTTGTTCCATGGTTAGATTCGTTTCAAGAGCGTGAAGATCTGTCCGTGAATCTCAGAGACTCTGTGCCCAGTCTTTTCTTGCCCAGCACCTCATTTGAAAAATATTTACATGGCTGTTTTCCAAGGTAGATAAGGTCTGTAGTCATAATTACTCCTTTGAAAGACTGTTTGCCAGGCCTTGCTGAATGTGAACGAGAGGAATTCACATTTGTTTAATAAAAGAGTTTTTGTCGGGACCAGGACTCTGCCTTGTGCTTTTTGGGGAAGCCTAGATCAGAACAGACCCACGGAGGCAGCCTGGGAAACTGGAGGAGGAGGAGGAGGGAAATATATATGAGCCAAGCAAGCAAAGCCAGAATCTTGTGGTTGCCCAAGCAAAGGCTTGGCTCCAACCCAGCTGCTCCAACCTCATATTAAGGTACAGGTAATCCTTATGAACACAAGGGGGACCAGACTTTCCACTGCTAAACAAGATGATTGTTAAATAAGCCATGCCCAATTTTTTAACCTTTTTTTTTTTACCCATTTGTTAAGCAAATCATCACAGTTGTTTGGCGAATCAGACAGTCGTTAAGCAAATCTGCCCTCCCCCATTGACTTTGCTTGTCAGAAGCTGGCTGGGAAGGCTGCAAACGGTGATCATAGGACCCCCCAGGATACATAGGCAACCATCATAAATACGTGCCAGTTGCTAAGTGCCTGAATTTTGATCACACCACCGCGAGGTTGTAACAGTTGTAAGTCTGAGGAGCAACCGTAAGTTGCTTTTCCCAGGGCCATTGTAACACTGACTGGTTGCTAAACAAATGGTTGTAAGTCGAGGACCACCTGCAAATGCATTTCCTGATTGGGCAGAGCCAGTTTTGATTGTTATTGCATCCTCTTGGCCAGAATGCTGCTACGAAAAGCCAAGGAGATGACAACACATGGAGCATTTATTGCATGTAGCAGCAAGCAATAGCAATAGCAATAGCACTTAAACTTATATACTGCTTTACAGTGCTTTACAGACCTCTCTAAGCAGTTTACAGAGTCAGCCTATTGCCCCCAACAATTTTGGGTCCTCATTTTACCCACCTCGGAAGGATGGAAGGCTGAGTCAACCTTGAGCCTGGTGAGATTTGAACTGCCAAACTGCAGGCAGCCGGCAGTCAGCAGAAGTAGCCTGCAGTACTGCACACTAACCTCTGCGCCACCGAGGCTCAATAGGTTGTGGGTGTGAGTGGGGTCTGACTGCCATGGAAAGGCACAGAGATCCAGTTAGGGGGCTGTTGGTGCAGTTGTAGGTTTTATGAAGATTAAGGGGTGAGATGAGGGCCAGGCATATCTGCAGCAGGTGGTGGAGGAGAGGGCACAGGTGGGGCAGGGGGAATGTGGTGGGTGTCATAGCTGCTTCCTTGGAAAGGGTCCGGGCGCTGCTCCTCTTGATTCTCGGATGGATCGTGGCGCCAACGCTTGAAGCTGTCAAAAAAAGGAAATTGGCTTGAGCAGGGAAGCGGCTGCATGTTAATTTATTTTTTTGATGGACCATCCTTAGTTTTCCATGAGATGGAGGCCACATGTTTATCCCTGTCCTTTTATTCCACCCCCCTCCCCCACGTAAAAAGGGCTCAGGGAACTAAAATATGCTGAAACTTGACTAAAGTCATCCAATGATATAACACGAACTTGACCTCAATGTCTTCAGTCCTGGGACCACTGTACCGTATTATCTTGCCAATCATTGATAGTGGCAGAGGGAATATGATTTAATTCTCACTTGGATTCAGTGATGTGAGCAGAAAGGTCAAAAAGCCAAGCTGGTCAAATCCCTAACTTTTTTTTTTAGATGTTCAGTTGCACAGTCATGGTCTCTATCTTTTGACCCTCCTCACTGTATACAGGTAAGGGTAAAGGTTCCCCTCGCACATAAGTGCTAGTCGTTCCCAACTCTAGGGGGCGGTGCTCATCTCCGTTTCAAAGCCGAAGAGCCAGCGCTGTCCAAAGCCGTCTCCATGGTCATGTGGCCGGCACCACTTTACTTGCCGAAGGCGCACGGAATGCTGATACCTTCCCACCAATGGTGGCTCCAATTTTTCTACTTGCATTTTTACATGCTTTCGAACTGCTAGGTTGGCAGAAGCTGGGACAAGTTACAGGAGCTCACTCCGTTTTGCGGCACTAGGGATTCGAACCGCTGAACTGCCAATCTTCTGATCGACAAGCTCAGCATCTTGGCCACTGAGCCACCGCATCCCTCACTATATAGAAGGGATCAAATAATCAAACCCCCAGATTATACAGGTAGTCCTCAATTTACAACAGTTCATTTAGCGACTGTTCAAAGTTAAAACGACACTGAAAAATCTGACATGACCCTTTTTTCATAGTTATGACCTTTGCAGCATCCCTGTGGTCAGGTGATCAGAATTCAGATGCTCGGCAACTGGTTCAGACTTATAACCGTTGCTGTGTCCCAAGGTTGTGTGATCCCCTTTTGTGAACTTCTGACAAGCAGAGTCAATGGGGAAACCAGATTCACTTAACAACTGGTTTACTACTAATCAACTGCAGTAATTTCAACTGTGGCAAGGAAAGTCAAAATGAGGCAAAACCCACTTAACAAATGTCTCACTTAAGGACAGAAATTTTGGGCTCAATTGTGGTCGTAAATCGAGGACTACCTGTACAGTCCTAGCCAGCACTTGGCTCTGTTGATTCCCTTACGGAGAGATACCTGATCTCATTAGTGCTTCTTTCTCCTGCCAGCAGTGCAGAAGTGGCCTTAAACCTTGCAATGGTTTCCTCCATTAGAGTTAAGAAGGACCCTCAAATGCCACCCGTGCTCCCCATTCAGAAAACCTCTTAACGGGGTAAATGCAAGTCCTGCAATCAAGGTAAGGTACAGGTAAAGGTTCCCCTTGCACATATGTGCTAGTCATTCCCAACTCTAGGGGGCAGTGCTCATCTCCGTTTCAAAGCCGAAGAGCCAGCGCTGTCCGAAGATGCCTCCGCGGTCATGTGGCTGGCATGACTCCATGCCAATGGTGCATGGAAAACTGTTACCTTCCTACCAAAGGTGGTTCCTATTTTTCTACTTGCATTTTTACATGCTTTCAAACTGCTGAGTGGGAATTAAGTAAGGTTTCCCCAAGGACCTGGGTCAATGCTACAATGACCTCAACTGCTCTTTGGTCAACTTCCCAATGTAAACATGGATAAGGGTAAAAGTGCTGGTCGTTCCCGACTCTAGGGGGCGGTGGTCATCTCTGTTTTAAAGCCCAAGAGCCAGCGCTGTCTGAAGATGTGACTGTGGTCATGTGGCCGGCATGACTAAATGCCGAAGGCGCACGGAACGCTGTTACCTTCCCACCAAAGGTGGTTCCTATTTTTCTACTTGCATTTTTACATGCTTTCAAACTGCTAGGTTAGCAGAAGCTGGGACAAGTAACCGAAGCTCACTCTGTTATACGGTGCTAGGGATTCGAACTGCCGACCTTTTTGATCAACAAGCTCAGTGTCTTAGCCACTGAGCTGCCACCGTGTCCCTCGCAATCAAGGTAGTCTAATGAAAAGAAGGACTAGGGATGACATGATTACAGTATTCTAATATTTGAGGAGCTGCATTAAAGAAGAAGAGGGGAAGTCAGTCTATTCTCGAAAGCACCTGAGGGCAGGACAAGAAGTTAATGGGTGGAAACTAATCAAGGGGAGAAGCAACCTAGAAGTAAGGAGAAATTTTCTGACAGAGAGAACAATTGACCACTGGAATGGCTTGCCTCCAGTTGGTGCTCGAACACTGGAGGTTTTAAAGAAAGAATATTGGAAAGAAGGTTTTAGGAAAATATTGCACAACCATTTGTTTGAAACGGTATCAGGATTCCTGCTTGAGCAGGGGATTGGATACATGTGCCTCAGGGGGCATGCCAAGCCCTCTCCACGGGCACACGAGCCATTGCCCAGCTCAGATCCACTGGGCATGCGCATATTCCTCCCACTAACCAGCGGATTTTCAGGTCTCTGCCACACATGGGGGAGATCCGTGCGCATGTGCAGGGAATCATGTGGGGGGAGTCCGGTGCGCCCTCCGCCTCAAGGCCCGTTTTTGTTCCCAGGAGGCTTCAGGGTGGCAGGGGTAGCATGTGTGCATGCACGGTGGAGCGTGGGGTGTGTGTCACATGTGCATCCATGTGGGTGGGGTGTGCAGGGAGGTGTCACATACTCATTGCATTATGGGTGTGGACACGCATACACGCTCACACACTTTCAGCACACTAGGACAAAGAGGTTAGCCACCACGGGACGAGTCACTAGAAGACCTCCAAGGTCAGTGTTTTTAGACTTGCAAGATACTGCTATTGTAACCCTATAATAAATGTAGCTTTAGTATTCATTCATTTGGTGTTCAAACCTTATCTACCATATTTTTCAGAGTATAAGACACACCAAAGTATAAGACAGACCAAGATTTTGAAGAGGCAAATTTTTTAAAAAAAGTTTTTGCACTCTGCATACCTCCCAAAATTGGCTGGTTTTTCGCAAAAACAGGACTGTTTTTTGTCAGAAAAAGGGCATGATTGAATAGCCTTTAGGAGGCTTGTAGAGTGATCCTGCAGGCTGGCGGGGGGAGAGGCAAAAAATGGCCCATTTTTCACTCATTTCTTCCCTTCCCAGATCCCAGGAGCACTATGGAAGCCTCCTAAAGGCTATGCATGGCCATTTTGGTGAAGGGCTTTGGGAGGCCAAAAATGCTGTATTCAGTGTATAAGACGCACCCAGATTTTCACCCTCTTTTTTGAGGAAAAAAGGTGTGTCTTATACTCCGAAAAATACAGTACCTTAAAGAGATGATCTTTGGGCTTTCTTGGAAAATTCAAAAGTTTTCTGTATACAGATAAGTTTTTGCCACCATCTGGTGGTCAGCTGGATCTCTGCAGCTCAGATAGGTTGCCTATCCCACATGAAAGGTGTGGAGCAGGGCAGTGGTGGGTTTCCATTTTTTAAATTACCGGTTTGTTCACGCACATGCGCAGAAGTGTTCGGGTGGGTGGGCAGAGCCTCCCGCCACCGCCACTAACGGTTCACCCAATCTGAGACGAACTGGGAGCAACCCACCTCTGGAGCAGGGGTGCCAAACTCGATTTCATTGAGTGCTGCATCAGGGCTGTATTTGACCTCGAGGGGGGAGGGAGAGGCCAGGTGGGTGTGGCCAACTCAACGTCACTCATGTCAGGGGCACCTGTGACAGCTCAAGTGCTCGGGCAGTGAAAATGGGCTCCTGAGCTCTGTTTTCAACTGCAATGGTCTCCTCCAACTCTCTGCCAGTGGTGGGTTTCAAATCCCGTTCAAACCGGTATGGTTGGAACGGAGTCAGCGGCATCCTCATGGATGCATGCAGCACGCACGCATGCGCATGTGCGTGCATGCATTCAAGTGCCTCTGCGATGCTCCAGCTGCTACGTGGAGTGTCACGTAGGCGCTGTATGCGCCATGCGCCTGCACGGAAGCACAAAAGCCTTTAAACTCCGGTAAGGAGCTCAGGCAGGCGGGTGGGCCCTCCAGAGCACCGTACCGGAATGGTATCCGGTGCTCCGGGCTGGCTCTGGTATGCACATACCGGGACATACTGCCTGCAACTCACCACTGCCCTCTGCCAGCATAAAAGGAGCTCAGGAGAGCCACACATGACCTGCACGAGCTCCATTTTTCATTGGCAGAGGCACCGCAGGCCGGTCCTTCACTGTTTGCAGGGTAGCCCCGTGAACCAGATCTAAGCACCCCACAGGCTAGATCTGGTTCCCAGGCCTTGAGTTTGATACCCCTGATGTGGAGGAAGGAATGACCCAGAAGTTAAGAGCTCTCTGGGCTTCCCAGTACTGGTTGGCCTCCCCTGCCTCCACTATATTTATGCAACTGTCTTCAGCATTGTTTTCACCCTTCAACCTTGTCTACTGTTTTAGGACTCCAACACCTCATCTTTCTCTGGCTGAAGCGAGGATGATCACTTGTCATTTGCAGCACCAAGGTTCTAGGTGTGGGTACTTACCATTCATAACAGACGGTGCTCAAGAAGCCAATGGTGACAATTCCACAGAGAGCAGAGAGAATGACAGTGATGACAATCATGTCTCCACTACGTCGTCCAGGCCAAGTGTCTATTGTTTTCCAGATTTCAGCTGAGAAGAATGATGATATATAACACTATTCATTAATGAAATTGCTATCTGATAGGGAGGGAGGAATAACATATGTCTGGACATAATCATGTAAATGATCCAGATTATGCAATATGCCTGGCACAAATTACTTAATTTGTGTATGTGAAGGCTGATGCATTGATGCGATCATGGCTTTTATCTAACCAATGAACCTCTGGTTTTATCTTCTTTCCAATTGGCCGTATTAGTTTATTTGTTAGATTGTGGTCTTCCTTTTGTTCCTGGGATCAAGTGGCTTACGTACATAGAACAGAATAGCTGGCCACCATGACAAAAAATGGACAGAGTGTGTGTGGTGACTTCACAATGCAAACACTGCTCTTTCACACTTGGCCCTATGATTGGACACCAATATGTAAATCCTAGGGTTGCATCATGATATTAGGACACACAACTTATCATTTCTTCCTTTGCTCTAAGACCAGGGTGGGTTCCGGCTGCCATTACTACTGGTTCGGTAGTAAAAAAAAAAATCCGTGTGCATTTTCATTTAAAATGATCTGCACATGTGCACAACATTAAAAAATGAATAAAATTTACATTTTTAAAATGAAGATTTTAAAATGTGCAGAACACAAAATCAAGATGGCACCGCCGATCATAGAACCAGTACAGTCATGTGTCCACCGGAGTTACTACTTATTCGGCTGAACCAGACCGAATAGGTAGGAACCCATCTCTGTCTCAGACATATATGGATGCATGGGGATCTCCTTCCTTTTTATCCTCATAAAAATAACCCTACAACGAAGAGAAAGTCTTCCAGTGAACAGTGAGGTCCAAGTACAAGAGTAGACTTGAGCTTAGATCTCCCCAGCCCTTGTGCAACACATTAATCACTACATCACACTAGGTCACTTATTCTATATATTAATTGTAGTTTGAGAGTGAGTGGGTTAAAGATTACAGAATGAAAACATACATGTGAGGAAAAAAACATGACCTCAGTAGTTGGAAGAGATGTTATGGAGAGTCCTAGCAGTTGGTATTAATAAAGGGACTCATACTAGTTCTCTGGCTGTGTTGCCTTTGTACCACGTCCCGGGTCTTCACAATGGAGATTATTTCTGTCTTCTAGAATAGCTTTTTCCAACCCGATGCAACTCCCATTATTTCCCAGGTCCACAAAACTTTACATTACCATACATTTCTCAGCTTTTTAATGGGCAGCAAATTCCTCTTCTTACATACCTTTATTCAGCCAGATCGGGGAAGACCATCTTGTTTCTGCTGTCGAACCCGAGGAGTTCATGGCGAGGAATTTTACTCTGAAAAGTATAAAGTGAAATTAAAAAACTGGGAGAAGGAATGGAAAGAAATATCAGTGATATTCCAAGTGCATATCAACTCAATTAATGACCAGGTGTGTCCATAGAATTTGGTTAAAACTGTCAAGGTGTTGGACATAATGGTGAATGAACAAAACAGGGAGGTAGGTCCAGAAAGAGAACAGAGGACCAATCTATTTTGGGCTGCTTTGATCATGACCATCCTGAATGAAAAACTGCAAATTTTTCTTTAAGCTACCAGCTTAATATTAATAATATTAATAATAATGTAAAAATTAATAACAATAATTAATATTGTGATCAATATTTTATAATCCTTATTCAACAATTAAATTGTTCTATAATTCTTGATTGAAGATAAATCTTGTCCTTTTGGAAGTAATATTGGCCCCTTTCCAAGATTTGGATTGAATGATTGATTAAAGGGGAGGCTATGTTAACACATAATGTGGGGATTTAAAAATCCTCCCATGACTTTATTTGATTTTGTATGAAAAACATAGAAAGTCTCCCTGGAAAAGATTGATGGATATCGTTCTGTCTGAGGCTTCCCAGGAGCATGAAGCAAACTCCTTGTTCCGATAAAAACCCCTTTTATTAATTTATTGTGAATTCTGCTCATTCACATCCGGCAAAGTTTTTCAAGGGAGGATTTACAGTCACAGACCTTATCTGGCTTGGAGAACTGACAGACCAATATCTACATAACTTGTCTAGGAGTGTCGGAAAGTTACGAATGAATTAAGCGAATTAATTGTCTCCTGCAAACTCCACTCCCCTTTCATTCCTCTTTTATTTCCTCTGGGAAGGGCCATTCATCGTCCACCTGTGGCCTTACTCCCAAGTCGACCCCTGTTCTTTAGCCCAGTTTGTCTGGCAACTCTGTGCATGTGCCCACTGGGAACAGGCTCCAGCTGTTCATCTGCCTGACTGATGTCTGACTCTGAAGGCAGCTGATAACTGGCATGCGGCTCTGGCCCCCTCTCTGCCTCCGACACAAAGCCCTCATCAGAGCCTTCCACAGATTCCAAGACTGGCTCATGTTCCTCCCCAACCTCCTCACTGTCTGAGTCAGCTGCCAGCTCTGCTGGCCACTGGCGGGCCACAACAGATATTTGAAAAAATGGAATTTACCCAAACTTTCACAATCTCAAACAAAATATAAATAGTCCAATAACAACTTTTGAAATATCAGAAGCCTTCGTCCCATTTACGGATGTCACGCAACCCCTTGGGATTCCTGGAAGGAACCAGAACAAGAAATACACACACACCTCTGCCCTCTGAGGCTCTGTAGCTACAAAACCCATCATTATCTGATCAGAGCTGTAACTTCCTTTTGTATTATTCAAGCCTGCGGAAACCTTCCTGCCTCTTGACTTCATTCCATTCTCTTACAGGGTGGAAAGTCTGGTTGAATGGGTCTGCATTCCCATGGCTGTTTTCTCAAGGGATGCCCCCCGCCCCCAGGTGTTGAAAACTGGTTATACCTCCAGCTTCAGAATCAATAGTTTTTTCCCCCTTGTTGTTTTTCCCCAGAATTGTGACATTTGGTTTCATTCTTCCTTAATTTCTAAGGCAGATGTAGGTCGGAGTATCTCAGGGTATCAAAAAAGGTTTAAAAAATGGCAGCTATAACTGTGCAATCAGAGGGATATAAAAAGGGTGTGGTTTTGATTGCATGGTTATGGCTGCCATCTTGATTTTTTGACATGGGTAAAAAGCGGGGGGGGGGGCCTTCAATCAATGAGTTATGGCCATCAGCTTGACGATTTTTTTTTTACGCCCTTCCCTCTAAAGAAGTTTTTGGAGAAGTAGCTGCTCACCCCAAATATTTACTTCTCTCCAATTGGAAATTTTACAGAAAAAGATCAATGAATGCAGTTGGTTAAGAAAATTGGCTATGCGGAGCGGGGTAGGCGGGCGGGTGGGTTTAAAAATAGAACATAATCAAAGTCTCTCAATCATAAAATGCTGCAGGAAGTTTTGTTTGTATCTCTGCAGGCAAATATGACTTAAAAATAAATATCTTAATTGCATTGTTGGAAGAAATGTTCACCTAGGTTCAGTTCCAAGTGGGGAAAAAGACCCTGGAAACATGGAGGGTGTTTGGAAAGATGGTTTAATGGTGGACAAGACAGGGATGGGTTTCAACCGGTTCGCGGCGGTCCCCGCGAACCGGTTCGTCGGCAAACCCGGAAGTAAGTAACTTCCGGGAACGGCGAAGGGCCCACCCGCCCGCCCGCATTCCTTACCCGGTTTTGACAAGTTCTGCGCTTCCACGCATGCGCAGAACGCATACAGCACCTGCGCGATCCTCCAGGAGCAGCTGGAGCATCGCACAGATGCTAGTACGCATGCGTGCGCTGCGCGCGTGCACGAGGACGCCGCCAGCCCCATTTCAACCTACCCGGTTGGAACGGGGCGAGAAACCCACCCCTGGGACAGGACCACATGGCTTGAGGTTCTGGGCAAAAAAGAGCATATGGAGTGGAGAGAGGAATATATTTATACACTCTCTTGGGCCCTACCTTAGAGTTTCCTGTTCCTGTACAAGAAATGTATCCCATTGGCTGTCAGACTCCCAGGGGGCGGGGTGTGTGTGTCTTAGCTAACTTTGTAGACTGTCAGTGTCCCAGGCTTGGTTGAGCCTTGCTGGGTGATGTAATCTTCCCAGGTGCCATGTGGTGAAATGGGTATAGGGCTAATCCTATCATGTCCTGAGGACCATGCCTTAATCCCATCACCCTGGAGCTGAAGGGCGGGGGGCAGGGAGCTGCAGGGAGCTGCTTTGTCTTTTAAAACATGTTTCTCCTTTTCTCATCCAGGGAAATATAATATTCTGCCTTTTTAATATTTCCTAGAATATTTCATTCTTCTAGGAGGGGGATGGGTGCTAACGCCCTACAGCATTAAGAGAGAGTTTGGTCTCATGGTTAAAGCCTCAGCCAGTCATTCTCTCTCAGCCCAACCCACCTCATAGGGTTGGTGTTCTGGGGAAAATAGGAGGAGGAAGAAGGTGTGTTGCATATGTTTGCCGCCTTGAGTTACTAGTAAGTAATAAAGGTGGGATACAAATAAATAAATAAATAATCTATTCTTTAACAGGAAGCCTCTTCAAACTTCTCTTCCTACCAGCCCGGGGGGAAGGGGGGGGCTGCTGAAATTCTGCTGCAAAATATATGCATTTTGTCTGAATTCTCCCAAGCTTGCAAAATTCCAAAAAGAAAGAGCCAAAGGTTGCATTGCTGCTCTGACCCTTCAAACTGAAGGAAAGAGGGAGGAGAAAAGAGAAAAGCCTTTGCTAAAATTATGGACATCATTCTTTGATTTACATCTTGCCTATCAGTCCAGTAATCAAGGAAGCTTCCCTGCTTTTTAACTTCATATACAGCAAACAAAAGACTCCAAATCTGATCATCCTCACTCTCCTAATGACTTTATATGCCTCCCATTCCTTCCCCCAAATAAATGGTTTCTGCAGTGAGGTTCCCCAGATTCTCCAATGTTTTTTGTTTCTCTTCCCCCCCCCCATCCCCATCCCCCCCCCCAAAAAAAAACATTTCATGGCCAGTCAGGTCCAATAGCTTCCAAGAGAATTTGAGAATGTATTTGCACGGCACACTTATCCATGCTTGTAAACGAAGCCAGCTTAGCCAATGTGGTAAGCCATGTGCATCCATAAAAACAAACCTAGTCAGGATTAAATTGCGCTTAACGTGCCCTGCAGATTTGTGACTGGATGCAATCTGAGACAGCGATAGGTCTGTTGGCTTAGATAACCAAGTGGAAAGGAGGGGATATTTATCCATTTTCTGTCTTGATTTCTTTTAGGATATTATTATTATGGTTGGTCACACCGTCAGCCAGATGTTTAGGACAGATTTGGCATTTTGTGAAGTCTATCGAGTCCTTCCTAAGGACCTGGAATAGGCAGACCTTGTGTTATATTATTATTATCGCAACAACAGAATTGTATCACAGCGGCCAGTTGTTTCGCCGGATTTGGCATTGATTACTAGTCGGGCCCCACCCAGGGGCCTAGGACGTCGTAATGTATTTACGTAATATGCGTGCAGATCCAAGCAGTGTGGCTTTTTGAATTTGACTGATGGTGATTTTGTCAATTTTTAACTGTTTTAAATGTAATTCCAGTGCTTTTGGAATAGTACCCAGTGTGCCAATTACCACTGGAATTACCACTGCTGGTTTGTGCCATTATTATTGTTGTTGTTGTTATTATTACTATTGGTTGCATACTTTTAGACTGCATTTGTTGTTATCATTATCCACTACTGATCCTTTCCCAAGGACCTGAGATAGGCAGATACCAATAGCAATAGCACTTAAACTTATATACCGCTTTACAGTGCTTTACATACCTCTCTAAGCAGTTTACAGAGTCAGCCTCTTGCTCCCAACAATCTCGGTCCTCATTTTACCCACCTCGGAAGGATGGAAAGCTGAGTCAACCTTGAGCCAGGTGAGATTTGAACTGCCAAACTGTAGCTAGCAGTCAGCTGAAGTAGCCTGCAGTACTGCACTTTAACCACTGCGCCACCAGATGTTATTGTTGATAGTGTTAAAAAAAGTATCATGAGGACCCAGATTGCTGGGGGCAATAGGCTGACTCTGTAAACCACTTAGAGAGGGCTGTGAAGCAGTATATAAGTCTAAGTGCTAAGTGCTATTGCTGTCAGTGCAGGATGTAAGCTGTTCCCAGTAATGCTGTATTTTGCAGCTGATGGTGAATATCTCATCTCTAGTGGTGTTTTGGGATTGTCTCCAAAGTGCCTATTATGGTGTTTCCCCAAAATTAAGACCGGATCTTATATTATTTTTTGCTCCAAAAGGCACATTAGGGCTTATTTTCCGATTGGGTCTTATTTTCAGGGAAATACGATACTAAATGTGTTGGTCCAGCTGACAATCTTAACTGGGGCTTATTTTGGGGGGATAGGGCTTATATTACAAGCATCCTGAGAAATCATGTTAGCCTTATTTTCCAGTTGATTGTTATTTTCAGAGAAACAGGGTGCTACTGTTACTACCTTTGCTTTCTTTTATTAATAATTGTTATAATTATTAATCATAATTACATTGCAACGACTACAACTCTTATTTCTGTTTGTTGCTCTTAAGGATTTTCAGGTCCCAATCTTGAGAATAGAATATCAATTTTATATCCCGCCTTCAGAGGTGATCGCCGGTAAAAACAAACAAAGAAACCAACCTCAAGATGGTGTCCACATCCATGCAATCAAAGCCCCGCCTCTTTTTACTTGCATCATGATTGCCACTTTTGACTTTTCCAGCATCCCTTCCCTTGTGGATGCCCTCTCTACCTGCCAGGGTTCCCTCTAAGGAGATCAGAGGGTCAAATCGAAGGCCATATGCCACCCCCTCTTTACCTGTAAGGTCCAGTAGAGGGCAGAGGACCATTGCAGGGGGTCCTGCTGTCATCATTTTTGCAGGATGATTCATTGCCAACCCGGAGCACGTTCGTCGCTTTGCCTTTAGTACATGGGTATTGGGAGAGGGTGGATTTCATTGTCATGAAGGCATAAGTGGTATATAAATCTTCATACGATGGAATTTGCTGTGTGGATGTGGGGTTCTTGAAGTTACTTGTGGCTGTGGGGAGAGAACATGTAAAAACAAGGTAGGCAGAGTGACCCAGAGATGAGTTCATCTTATCAAAAATCAATTGTTTTAATACAGTGATGGCGAAGTGCCAAAAAGGGAGCACACGCATGCTTGCACGGCACCAAATGCCGAAAAGGAGCACTTCGTGCGCATGCACATAAACTTGCCTGGGCTGGGCCAAGGAAGAGGAGCTGCCCAGGGGCATGCACAAACCAGAAAATGAACTTCCGGTCAGCAAGTCTTCTGATTACTGCCATGCATGCACATGTGCACGCACCGAACAGCTGGCTGGCGGGCATGCTCACGATGGAAAATGGAAGACCAACTCTTCCGGTTTCTGGCACTGCCACAGGCACAAAGGCCAGTTGATCATCACATGCACATGCACGCCAGAAACCCGGAAGAGGAACGGGCGACACCGCCAGGCAACATGGCTCCATGTGCCACTTTGGGCATCGCCATCACAGGTTTAATAGCTCATCCATCTCATATGAATCCTATTAGACCCATGGTTTGGGGAACCTGCCATTTACCCAGCATATGGTTTCCAGAAATGGACAACCAGGTGCCTCCCAGGTACTAATTCCGGTTCCACCACAAAACCGTGGAGGACAAAATCGCGCTCAACGAAAGCGCGCATTTGACGTCATCACAGCGCGATGAAAACATCGCGCTGTGATCGAAAAATGTAAAAATAAAGCGAAAACCTTACCCTAACCCCCCCAAACCTAACCCTAAACCTAACCCTAAACCTAACCCTAAACCTAACCCTTAACCTAACCCTAAATCTAACCCTAAACGTAACCCTTAACCTAACGCTAAACCTAACGCTAACCCTTAACCTAACGCTAAACGTAACCCTAACGCTCTAAACCTAACCCTAACCCTTAACCTAACCCTAACCCTAACCCTAACCCTTAACCTAACCCTAACCCTAACCCTAACCCTAACCCTAACCCTAACCCTAACCCTTACCTTTATGTGAATCGGCTTGCTTTAATTTTAATTTTATTTCAATTTTTAATTTTTTTCATCGCGCTGTGATGACGTCAAACGCGCACTTTCGTCGAGCGCGATTTTGTCCTCCACGGTTTTGACGGGTCACGCTAATTCCAGCACTTGAAAGCAATCAATCTTTTCCAGTTGTGTTCTCCTTATCAAGCCACAAAGATGTTAAAATTGTTGCTCCCCCAGTGATTAATCCACTGAGTGCTTTAATCAATTAATCTATTTATGGAAACAGTTGAAATGTGCACCTCACCTTTTGACGCTGTGAAACTATCTATCAGCATGCCATAATTATTGCTTAGCATCTATCTGGATAAAGCAGTGTTTCTCAGCCTTGGCAACTTGAGGAAGTGTGGACTTCAATTCCCAGAATTCCCTAGTCAGCATGAATTCTGGGAATTGAAATCCACACTTCTTCAAGTTGACATAGTTGAGAAACACTGGAATAAAATAAGGCAGCATCCACATCTGGGAAACATGTCAACAACTAACATTCAGAAACAAGATTTTTAATTGCAAGTAAGGAGCCATGGTGGCGCAGTGGTTAGATGCAGTATTGCAGGCTAATTCTGCCGACTGCCAGCAGTTTGATTCTCACCAGCTCAAGGTTAACTCAGCCTTCCATCCTTCCAATGTCAGTAAAACGAGGATCTAGATTGTTGGGGGCAATATGCTGACATTGTAAACTACTTAGAGAGAGCTGTAAAGAACTGTGAAGTGGTATATAAGTCTAAATGCTAGTGCTATTACTAAAATTTGAATGAATTAAAATCTCTCATACACTCTGCCAGCTTTGCCCAAATTTCCTTTCAATCTTTAATTGGGTGGGGAAAGCCATTTAATGCAGTGATTAAAGTGTTGGACTAAGTTTGGGAAGACTCAGGTTCTGTGTGCCATCAGCCATGGAATCGCAACGGGCAGCTTTGAGCTAGTCCCTCTTTCTGAGTTCAACCTATCTCATAGGCGGCAGCAACTGAAGGTGAGGCTGAATGACAAACGCAGCATTGCACCATAAACCCCACCCGTCTTCTGCACACATTGGGACATTGTGGGCCAACCCAAAGGGGCAGGGCTTGTGGAACAATGCTGCTTTCATAGTTTTACTCAAAGCAGGAAGCTTCAGTAGATGTTCACCTTCCAGGTGTGGCGTTCTAGGGATAAAATCGAGGGAACCTCCTCCCTATGCCTTGAGTTCCTGATCAAAACGTGAAAATAAAGGAAAATACTTGTAGCTTGGCGTTGAAATGAGAGGTCCTTGATGCTCTCTGAGCTTGGTGGTTTTCTTGCAGATGTTTCATTATCCAAACTGTTTCCTAATGAAATATCTTTAAGAAAACCACCAAGGTCAATGAGCACCAAAGACCCCTCAGAGGCGATAATGAAAAAAGGACAGAAATGGCCTGGAAGGGAATATTCAGAAGCTGTAACAGAAACAATGAAGGCAAAAGTATGCGTTAAGGCTGTGGCATGCGTGCCTCAGGTGGCAACCTATCTCATAGGCGGCAGCAACTGAAGGTGAGGCTGAATGACAAACACAGCATTGCACCATAAACCCCACCCGTCTTCTGCACACATTGGGACATTGTGGGCCGACCCAAAGGGGCAGGGCTTGTGGAACAATGCTGCTTTCATAGTTTTACTCAAAGTTTTACTGTGGGCACGTCAGCAGTCGCCCCATTCTAGTTCCACTGTGCATGTGCGTGTACCCCCCGCCGGCCAGCTGGTCTTCGGGTCTCTGTCGCGCATGCGCGGTGGCAGAGCACATGCAGGGGACATGCACATGCATGCACAAGGATGCAGGTGTGTGTGGGCGCTCGCATTGCATTTTGGGGGTTCGCACATGTGTGCCCCCACCACCCCATTTTCGGCCTGGAAGCCCTCCTGCACCAATCTGGAAGCCAAAAATAGGTGAGGGGACATGGGGTGCATGCATGGGGGGACGCTCACATTGCATTTGGGGTGTGTGTGTGCACACTTTGGGCACTTGTCACCAAAAAGATTAGCCATCACTGCTTTCAGGCCTAGGAAACGAGGTAGCATTAGGAAGAAACAGGCTTTGTTCCTCTTGATTCAGTGGAATATATGACAAAGAGAGAAGAAGCTTACTTAAGACTTGCAAAATTCAACTACTATCTCAATAAAGTTTAGTTATAGTTTTCCTTGGGTGTTGGGTTTTTTGCTCGGGTCTATCTTCTAGAGCTAACAGATAGAAATCCAATGAATAAAATAACATGATTTTCTTCATAAAATGTCTTGGGATTTTGGCTATTCACTCACCATTAGCGAAGGTTATTACCAACCAGATGGTGTCCGAGGCATTGATGAATGAGTCAAAGACACACTTGGGTGACTCTAAAGCAAAAGTAGTAACGGTGACTTTTCCTGCCATGTTCATGTCCGAGACTCGAGGAGTGTAGGGGACCACCTCTGAAAATACATTGAGAAGTCATCCACATTAGTTGGTGATGCAGAAATGCAAGAACAGATGATGCATCTAATCAAATGCAAGCACGGAACAGAACATTTCTCACCAATAAAAACAACATTCTTATTTTTTTTCTGCTTCCTAGACCAAGAATGGACACTATAGCCCAGGGGTCTCCAACCTTGGCAACTTTAAGCCTGGAGGATTTCAACTCCTCCAGGCTTACAGTTGAAAAGCTTGGAGATCCCTGCTATATAGCCTGCACCCCTTGAGTTGAAGGACCCTGGGATGGGAAGGAAAGGACACTGTATCCCCTTTTTTACAGTGGTAAGGTAAAAGTTCCCCTCGCACATATGTGCTAGTCGTTCCCGACTCTAGGGGGCGGTGCTCATCTCCGTTTCAAAGTGGAAAAGCCAGCGCTGTCCGAAGACGTCTCTGTGCTCATGTGGCCGGCACGACTAAATGCCTAAGGTGCATGAAACGCCGTTACCTTCCCACCAAAGGTGGTCCCTATTTTTCTACTTGCATTTTTACATGCTTTTGAACTGCTAGCTTAGCCATTACACGGCGCTAGGGATTCGAACCACCGAACTGCCGACCATTCTGAGTGACACACTGAGCATCTTAGCCACTGAGCCACCACGTCCCTTCTTTCAGTGGTAGTGCTCCTCATAGCCTCCTCAATCAGAAAGGCTGTCCAGGAGCTCCCTATTAGAGAAAACATTTGTCCATTTATTACATATGTATCGTTAATATGGGTTGTTGTTGTTTTTTGGTTTTAAGGAAGGTGTGCTTCCCTCTTTAATTCCCTCCCTCTACTGCCCCAAAGTCCTATTTCCTTGGGAGCAAAAGTTTAGAAACAAAAACAAAACTGCACCACCAAATTAAAAATTAAAGCATTTTTTACCCTCCTAAAAGCTAAAAATCTAACTTGGATAAAAAGTCTTCCATTTCTGGAATCACATTCAGTCCACCTTACCATTATCCATCTACTATAACACAATAACAGAACAGAATAACGGAGTTGGAAGGGACCTTGGAGATCTTCTAGTCCAACCTCCTGCTCAAGCAGGAAACTCTACACCTCTTCAGACAAATGATGGTCTGATGTCTTCTTCAAAACCTCCAGTGTAGTAACACACACAACTTTCAAGGCAAGCTAAGATGTTTAAAGATAAATCAGATAAATGTTGGAAATGTCATCACACCTGGCTCATATTATCATGTATGGTGGACATGTGTAGAAGCTAAAAAACATTGGATAAAAATATGCAAGTGGTTGGAAAATATGATACAACAACATATTGATTTGAAACCTGAAATTTTCCTGTTGGGGATCTTACCAGAAACTATATATTTGATTATTCATATAATAACCACAGCTAGAATTGTATTTGCGCAAAACTGGAAAAGTGAAGAGATTCCCACGGAAGAAAATATGATAACGAAAATATTAAAATGTACAGAAATGAACACATTAACACTGGCAATTAAAGAGAAAGAACAAACTGGTTATTATTTGATATGGGAAACATTTTATCAATGGTTAGAGGATAAATATAAAAATTAGATATAAAAGTAGATGAGTAAAATATAGAAAATAGTTAATAGAGTTAAGAGAACTAAGAAGAGGATGTAAAGTATCAGATATCTAATGTGTTGGTATTAGGCTAAGAATACATTAAATAATCAATATGATTGTAAATTATAACTGTTATTGCACAAATATTTATACCCAGATGACACAGTTTAATGGAAGATGGATTATTTGTACTAAAATAAAATTAAAAAGTTTGGGGGGGGAAACTTTTAAAGGCAAGCCATTCCATTGATTAATTATCTATCCGCTGTCAAGAATTTCTCTCCTTGTATCAATTCTGAGCATTTCTGTGCAACCTTAAAGCATCCCTTGGACTGATTGAGTACATTATTTGAGTCTCCATTTGACTGCCCACTCTCCCTCCCTTCTTCCAGCATCTAATAGGATTAGCCAACCATCTCACTTATCCAGAGCTGACATGGAAGTGGAATGTATATCATTTGGAAATGAAAGCAGAGCTGTTCTTCTGCACATTTCCCCAAATTCATTTGATAGTATTGACATTTGTATTTAAACACAATCCACTTAACCATGGCAAGTAAAACCTTAAGCTAGGTTAGTATGGTCCAAGCCCAGCCTGTTGGGTCCCCTCCCCCTTCTTCCCATTTATGGATGGATGTGTTTGTGAACACAGAAAATAGATTAATTCAGGAAGCAGATCCAGCACATTATGTGAATAGAGCCACCCAGTTTTTGCTTGTACTTAGTTACTTAGCCCAGATTATTGGAAGATTAATCCTTTTTTTTTTACTATCTCATTACAAAAGAAGATTACTTAAGTGTCTGCTAATGCCCAGAGCAAAAGAGACAGGATCTTTAGTCTGGAAAGTTTAATTCAAAATGGTAGGTGATACTCTTGACTTAGGAAATGACACCAATGATTGAGAGAGAAGCAAGGAAAGAGACATTTTAGGCAATCTTCCCCAAGTCATCCTACAGATAGTTGAGATGGCACATCATTTCTAATAATACAAATAACCATTTGAGTTGTATTTGAACACGCTTGGAAAATACCAGGTTGAGAAAGGTTGCACCATCAGCCCATTGAGGTAGATCTTTCCTTTCATCGAAGAGTACCAAAAAGCATTGAGTTGCCCCAAATAACCCCCTTCCAACTGTATGATTTTATGATTCTATAAGATAATAATCACCTAAAGCGGTGGTCTTACAAGCAATTAAGCACAGAAGTAGAAGGGAAGCAGCCATCGTTACGGAAGTTGGTTATTCTTCTCAAGAACTTTCTTCGTGCTTTGAGAGAAGATGTCCCAAGCTGACAAAAGGATGTTCCTCAGAGTCCAAGGTGCAAATAAAGACAGGGTCAGTAAGGAAAAACACCCTTTTCTACTCTTCTGGCCAATTCCTTATCACATTGTCTTCAGCAACTGCCCCTGTCCCACCCCTTGCCAACTTTCCACATTCTTCTCTTCCCTCGTAAGGATCTTGACCCCTGATAGCAAACAAGTTTGGCTTGTTCTTTCTCGAGACAATAGAAAACAGCCACTAACTGGACAATTTGAGTGGGCATCATAGGGCTGGAGAATGAGGAGACATGATACTGAAAGGTAAAATGAAAGATAACTATGCCAGAAAATACCAGTAATATCAAGTATGGTGCAGTGATTAGACTTTAGGAGACTCAGATTCAAATTTTCACTCAGTCACAAAAATATGAATGAGGAGCACTCAACCATGTGAAAATAAGTATACAGTATACAGTAGGTAGACCTCACTTAGCAACCGCATTTGGACCAGCAAGTCTGTTGCTAGGTACCACAGTCACTAAGCAGAAAACCATATGACCTCGATGGGCTTATATGTCATTTCCCCTGAAGTGATTAAGAGAATCACCCCAGTTATTAAATAAAACATGGGACTGCGATTTACAGTATTACTTCTGTCTTCTCTATTATTTCTGTTTATTGCAAGCCAGTTGCGAACCACACAAATGGCAACCATAAGACTGCAGGACACTGCAACAATGCAAAAATTGGTCACAAAGCTTTTTTTTAAACAGCACCATCAAAATGTCAAGTGGTCATTAAACAAGGCAGTTGGTAAACGATGTCTACTATACATTGGAACCTGGAACCTGCTGGATGATACCACTCATTTTCCTAAAATGGCCAATGGGTTGCACTTGAAAAGTTCAGATTCTTTTACTCTGGCAATAATTAGAATCAAGCCTCAATGAATGAGCCAAATATTGATCTGAAATTTATATTCAGATTAACAGAGTTGGAAGGGACCTTGCACTGTAGCTCATCTAGTCCAATCCTCAAGCAGGAGACCTTACACCATTTCTGATAAATGGCAGTCCAATCTCTTTTTAAAAGCCTCCAGTGATGAAGCTCCCACAACCTCCGAAGGCAAGTTCTGTTCCATTGGTTGATTATTCTCATTTTAGAAAATGTCTCATTTCTAGGTTGAATCTCTCCTTGATCAGTTTCCATCCATTATTCCTTGTCTGGTCTTCAAGTGCCTTGGAAAATAGCTTGACCCCTTCCTCTCTGGGGCAGCCCCTCAAATATTGGAACACTCATGTCTCCCCTGGTCCTTCTCTTCACTAGACTAACCAAGCCCAATTCCTGTAAGCGTTCTTCATGTTTTAGTCTCCAATCCCCTCATCGGTTGCTCTTCTCTGCCCCTTTTATATAATAATCTTTCTTATATAATTCTTAACATGAATTTATCCCAGGACCATGTCGTGTATTGCTCTGTTATCAAGATCAGGTCTCTGTTTCCATTGGAGAATAATTATCCCTATATTATCTAAGCTACAGTTTTTGACATTATTTTTCGCATGAAAGAAAATTCTTCCTTTGATTAAGGAGTAATCTTTGACTACTCATTCAATTACTCAAATCAATCAAATAAATTAATAAAAAATCTTTGATTAAAGAAATCTTTGGTTTCAGTTGCATAATTTTGTAGTATTGTACTTTGGAAAGCAAACGTTCAGAAAACATACATTTGAGGGTGTGGAAATGCAAAGTGTCTGTACATTTTTAAAGTTTCTGGGCAACCGCAGGAAGACATGGCTGCTTTAATGAGTAGCTGATGGTGTTAGATTTGCACTCATATATAATCATACCACTGGAAGGGATCTTAGAGGTCTTCTAGTCCTACCCACTGCCCAAGGAAGGAGTCCTTATACCATCTTGGACAAATGATTGTCCTATCTTTTCTGGAAAACTTCCAGGGATAGAGCACCCACAGGTGCTGAAGACAAGCTGCTCCACTGCTTAATAGGCTTACCTTGTGGCGGGAAGACAGTTGATCCTGCCATTACACTAGGAGCAGAGAGACTCAGGTTGAAGTCTATACTCAACAACTGAAATTCTCTGGCTGATTTTAGGCTAGTCTCTGCAATATTTGCTGCTTGAGATCATAGAAGAATGGCAAATATAACTTAACTAAGGAGAACGACATCAACACTAGACCTTACTTTAACTTTATTTGTGGTTTTCTATGCCATGATCCATCAAACCTGTTTCGAAACCTTCAACAAATTTTATGAAACCATCCAATACCAGTTGGCCAATAGAACTTGGAGAGCCCTAGAAAAAGCAAAGCGAGATAGGAGAATAAAAATGTGAAAAATGCCATTAAACAGGCATGGGGAAAAATTGCAGCTACGTTAGCGACCAGACCAGTTACAGTCAGGTAAAGCAGGTAACGCTGCTTTTAACAGGTTCTATAACTTTGGACAGTTATGCTGTGGTTGGACAGGTCTTGGGGTTGCGTGTGTGCGCACCTTTTCCCATACCCTATGCATTCCCAAAGAGAGATACAATTAAAAATGGAAAGAGCATCACACATAGAAACTAAACAATCCCCACCCCACAAACAAATGATGGGGCTGGTTACATCTTTGGAAGATTTATAGCAATAGCAGTTAGACTTATATACCACTTCATAGGGCTTTCAGCCCTCTCTAAGTGGTTTACAGAGTCAGCATATCACCCCCACAATCCGGGTCCTCATTTTACCCACCTCGGAAAGATGGAAGGCTGAGTCAACCCTGAGCCGGTGAGATTTGAACAGCCGAACTGCAGAACTGCAGTCAGCTGAAGTAGCCTGCAGTGCTGCATTTAACCACTGCGCCACCTCTCTCTGATTTATTCTCATGACCTTTCTTCCTTTCAGCCATTCTTTGGGGGTCCAGAATGATCAGCCAGATTTCGCCTATGGATTCATATCTCCCAGAATTTCCAGCATAGAATCCTAGAGTTCCAAGGGATCATGTGGGACACACTGTCCATCAGCTTCCCCTGTGCATGATAATAATACAATAGCAGAGTTGGAAGGGACCTTGGAGGTCTTCTAGTCCAACCCCCTGCCTAGGCAGGAAACCTTATACCGTTCCAGACAAATGGCTATCCAACATCTTCTTAAAGACTTCCAGTGTTGGGGCATTCACAACTTCTGGAGGCAACTTCTGTTCCACTGATTAATTGTTCTAATTGTCAGGAAATCTCTCCTCAGTTCTAAGTTGCTTCTCTCCTTGATTAGTTTCCACTCATTGCTTCTTGTCCTACTCTCAGGTGCCTTGGAGAATAGTTTGACTCCCTCTTCTTTGTGGCAACCCCTGAGATATTGGATCACTGCTATCACGTCTCCCCTAGTCCTTCTTTTCATTAAACGAGACATACCCAGTTCCTGCAACTGTTCTTCATATGTTTTAGTCTCCAGTCCCCTAATCATCTTGGTTGCTCTTCTGTGGATTCTTTCTAGAGTTTCCACATGTTTTTTACATCGTGACAACCAAAATTGAATGCAGTATTCCAAGTGTGGCCTTACCAAGGCATTATAAAGTGGTATGAATCCAAATTAAAAGCATTGTGGATGGGTGGCAACTTGAGCAAAAGGGTAGGCATCAGGCCCCATAGATTTCCTCTCCTGAATTAAAGTTCATTTGCTTCCTTGCCTCTGGAATTAACTCATGATACTCATTTACTAATGGAGGACTTTGTTCTAGAGGCCTTAATTCTATACGGACTTTAATTCGGGAGTGAAGAACTGATAGAGAATGATGGGATTGAATGACGGCCAGTGTGTAGATTGTGAAAAGGATGGAAGCGCAGCTAATGAAAGACCTGTTTAGCCCAATGTTCTCTCACCATACTTTATCAACAGGAAGCTTCCTACATTTTAGTAATTTTAGTTAAAACATAGCTATATGGCCTGAATCTTAAGGCAAGGTTTTGAATGTGTATGGAACTACCTTTGAAAGTTTTGGGAAACAGCAAGTATGGCAGTGTGTGGGTTACTAGTGTATTGAGCATGATAAAGTAAGTCCAGTTGCCATGATTCAACTTTCAGACTTTAACTGGATGACTGAGAATCTTCACTGACATTGTTGAAAGAAACTTTTCTTCTGGGTTTAGATTTTAGATTTTAGATTTTATTGGAAATTTATATGCCGCCCTTTTCCCTGAGGGGACTCAGGGCGGCTTACAACAGTGAAGGGAAGGGAGTGCAAGACAAGACTTAAAAAGAAAGGAATCGTGATTAAAAGAAAATTGATCATAAAAACACAACATTCACTCAACATTCGGGTGGGGTGAGAGTAATCCTATCCCCAGGCCTGACGGGATAGCCAGTTCTTAAGGGCTGTGCGGAAGGCCTGGACTGTGGTGAGGGTACGGATCTCCACGGGGAGGTTGTTCCATAATGTCGGAGCAGCAACCGAGAAGGCTCTCCTCCGCGTAGTCGCCAGTCGGCACTGACTGGCGGATGGAATTCGGAGGAGGCCTACTCTGTGCGATCTGATGGGACGCAGGGAGGTGATTGGCAGGAGGCGGTCTCTCAAATAGTCAGATCCACTACCATGGAGCGCTTTATAGGTGGTAAGTAAGACCTTGAAGTGCACCCGACGATCAACAGGTAGCCAGCGCAGCTCACGGAGGATTGGTGTTATATGGGCGAACCGTGGTGCGCCCATGATCACTCGCGCGGCCGCGTTCTGGACTAGCTGAAGTCGCCGGATGCTCTTCAAGGGCAGCCCCATGTAGAGCACATTGCAGTATTCCAGCCTAGAGATCACAAGGGCTCGAGTGACTGTTGTGAGAGCCTCCCGGTTCAGGTAGGGCCGCAACTGGCGCACCAGGCGAACCTGGGCAAATGCCCCCCTGGTCACAGCCGACAAGTGGTGGTCAAAACTCAGCTGTGGATCCAGGAGGACTCCCAAGTTCAGCTCCAAGTGGGGAAAAAGACACTGGAAACATGGAGGCTGCTTGGAAAGATGGTTTAATGGTGGACAGGATCACATGGCTTGAGCTCCTGAACAGAAAAGGGGGATCACATGCCTCAAGATGGGATTTTTATCTGTTTGGCCCCACCTGTTTCCTGTCCCTGTGTAAGAAATGTATTCTGATTGGTTGTCAGACTCCCATGGGGCCATGCAGGGGCAACTCTACAGGCTGTCTTGAGTCCAAGTTTGGTTGAGCATTGCTTCTTCCCAGATGCCAGGTGGTGAGATGGGTAAAGGGCTAATACTATCATGCCTTAATCCCATCAACCTGGAGCTGAAGGGGGGGAATCTATTTGTTATGTAGAATAGACTGGTTCCAGCATTTTAATGGCCCATTAAGGAAAGTGGGGGCTATTAAGAGTGAGTCTGTTTCTTGCCTAAAAGCATGTTTCTCCTTTTCTAATCCAGGGAAATATAATATTCTGCCTTTTCAATATTTCCCAGGATATTTCATTTTTCTAGGAGAGGGCTGGGTGCTAACTTCCTACAAGAAGAGCCGAGGTGGCGCAGTGGTTAAATGCAGCACTGCAGGCTACTTCAGCTGACTGCAGTTCTGCAGTTCGGCTGTTCAAATCTCACCGGCTCAGGGTTGACTCAGCCTTCCATCCTTCCGAGGTGGGCAAATGAGGACCCGGATTGTTGTTGGGGGCAATATGCTGACTCTGTAAACCGCTTAGAGAGGGCTGAAAGCCCTATGAAGTGGTATATAAGTCTAACTGCTATTGCTATTGCTAACATATTGCCACTCACTTTGGGGAAGAAACTCTTGAGATACATCTCAGATGCTCATAGGTCCTGCTTATCTTTGTTGTGTTGCAATTGAAGTGATTTTGCTTCCATCTTTCTTGACCATTCTAATTCATTTTAAGTTCGTACACTGTACATTGTGTTACGTGAGCTGATCTCCAAAACTATCACCAAATGCAAACTTGGCACTGGGAAATGTGTGTTACAAGAGGAAGATAATTTCCAGAAATTAGAATTGCCAAAAGTAGAAAATCCACCTAGAGATCCTTGTGAATAGAAATCACATGTAGGATGGATCTGATTTCCCATCTCTTTACTTCCCTCTTAAGGCCAGCTTTGGTAAAACAGCTTTTTTTTTTGTTTCAATGCCTAATTCAGTGTTTCTCAACCTTGGCAACATGAAGATGTCTGGACTTCAACTCCCAGAATTCCCCAGCCAGCAGATGCTGGCTGGGGAATTCTGGGAGTTGAAGTCCGGATATCTTCAAGTTGCCAAGGTTGAGAAACACTGGCCTAATTGTATGCACCGGACCCACTTTAGAAATTCCACCTTTCCAAGCTCTTGTATAGGATGGTTAGGTCAATTTACCTCTCCCCTGTTTTTGCCATCACTTTAAAAGTATTTCTTTATACTTTTAAATATAAATTAAGAGAATCAGGAAGATACTTCTTATAGGATGAGTGGGAAGAAAATTGCTATATAAAACAGAGATGAATATATAGCTTTTAAAATCAGGGATAAGCAATTGATGTTAAGGCTCTAATTTTTGTCCTCAAGTTTGAAAATTACTGTAGATCCCAAGCAATGTTTCCTCAATGAAAGATATTTGGACTAAAAATCCCTTTTCTTTCTTTCTTCAATTTTTTTAAAAAAAATCAATTACAAATAGGAAAGGGCAGGGCCTAGATTACCAGTCATTTGTCATCTATTTCAATTTAGAATAACAGAATTGGAAGGGACCTTGGAGGTCTTCTAGTCCAACCCCCTGCTTAGGCAGGAAACCCTACACCACTTCAGAAAAATGGTTATCCAATATCTTAAAAACTTCCAGTGTTGGAGCATTTATAACTTCTGGAGGCAAGCTGCTCCACTCATTAATTCTTCTGTCAGGAAATTTCTCCTTAGTTCTAAATTGCTTCTCTCCTTGATTAGTTTCCACCCATTGCTTGTTCTACCCTCAGGTGCCTTGGAGAATAGCTTGACTCCCTCTTCTTTGTGGCAACCCCTGAAATATTGAAACACTATCATGTCTCCCCTGGTCCTTCTTTTCATCAGACTAGCCATACCCAGTTCCAGCAACCATTCTTCATGTTTTAGCCTCCAGTCCTCTAATCATCTTTGTTGCTCTTCTCTGCACTCTTTCTAGAGTCTCCACATCTTTTTTTATATCATGGTACTCAAAACTAAATGCAGTATTCCAAGTGTGGCTTACCAAGGCATTATAAATGGTATTAACACTTCACATGATCTTGATTCACTAAGCAAAATGCTCCAAGCAAGGGACTTAAGGGTTTTCATGTTTACGTTGCTTTTCAAAATTAAGATAAAAGCATAGAACTGGTATGTAAAACTCAGGAAATGTTTTTGGATCTGAATATTTTTGAAGTTAGCCATTTAGACTAAAGATGGGGGTTGAGGGAGGTGCTTGAAGAGCTGCTAGTGACAAAAAAGAATTTGGAGTTACATTGTTAAAAATGCTTGAAATTCAACATGTGGATGGAAATGCCAGATATTGGACTCCTTCACACATCTCGATGCACAAGTGTTATTGAGCCAGAAATAGTGATTTAAGTCAGTGATTGCTAAGTGGCTTATGACAGGTTGTCATTTATAATTGTTGCAGCATTCCTGTAGTTACAGGAACAAAATTCAAGTGCTTGCTAACCGGCATGCAATTACAATGGTTACAGCACCCTGTGGTCTCAAGGTGGGGAGTCTCACCATTGAAGACCTTGTGGTGGGCGGTGGGGGGTTGTTTCCAACAAGCAAAGTCGAAGGGGAAGCTGGGTGTGTGATTTGTTTAAGGACAGTAGTAAAACAATTGCAACGTTGCAACTCACCTAATGATTCCATTGCTTAATGACTGAAGTTCAAGCCAAAGAAAATCTGCATCACCCTATATAACTATAGGCTATAATTCTGTAACCAAACTAGTATATAATATGGCACACTGGTCACCCAGTTCAGATTTCTGAGAAGCTTGATTTTCCAGAATTTTTTCTTTTAGGAAAAAGTTTCTCCTGGTTACAGCTGTGACAAAACGCTTCTGAACAAACACACACACAGACACAGCTGAAATCCCAAACGAAACTGTAAAAAATGTATTTCAGGACTCTGCCTCAAACTTTACTTCCGTCCATGTTGAACAAAATAAGCAGCAGTGGATTATGCAAAATAAAGTTATCCAATATGAAGAATTTATGCAATTTACAGAGTCCAGTTTTTGCTGATACAATAAAAAAAAAAAGATTAGTTCTCCAATTACATAAAGCAGAAACATTTCAGGCTTTTAGTCTTAAAAGCTGCAGCCCTGCAGCCCTAAATTTAAGTACATACCCAAATGTGATCTTGACTCTGCGCACTCAAAAGATCTGTCAAATGGGAATACTGAAAGGTTATTTTACAGGGCATGGATATAACAAAAAATTAAACGATATTAAAAAATTCTGGAATTCTGGGCAATGCCTCGGAAGTTAGCAATGTTCTCACGTTTGGGTCATTGCTGTGTGGTTCTACATGGTATCAGAGCCAAAGAACAGCAAAAAGAAAAATCATCAATTTGAACGTTTACTGAACTATGAAGTGTCACAAAATTTCAGGCGAGGACGCCCAATGGTTTGCATGGGAGCACGGAAGGATCACATGGCTGCATTTACATTTTTAAAAAATGTTATTTGGGGAATTGTAGGTACCAGCTAGAACAGGGGTTTCCAACCTTGGCAACTTTTAAGACTTGTGGACTTCAACTCCCAGAGTTCCTCAGCCAGCTTTGCTATTGAATTATATATATATATATATATATATATATATATATATATATATATATATATATATATATATATATATATATATATCTTTTGGAACCAAGGGATGAGATTTCCCTGCTTCGATGCGTTAACAAAATCATGTTGTTTAGCAACAAAAAATCATATTAGAATCTGGATATATATATATCATCCCTTGGTTCCAAAAGATCTGCCTCAAAGCAGCATCTGATTCTTGATAGAAAGTAAGAATGAACAAACAGTAGACTGTGTTCCTTCTCTTTCAGCCATTTGCCGTATCTTCAACACCCCCATGCAACCACATATGGAAGGACACAATATGAGGATTAAGCCACCATCCTTTTCTGTGTTTTAACTAGGGGAAGGGAGATTTATTGTATATGACCAATCTGTGTCAGGACTGTAAAGGCTCTTAAAATATCTTTTTTTATATATATATTTATATAAACCCTCTTCCTCACAGTCATGCTGTGCATTCCCAGAGACTGTGTTATTGCTCAGCAAAAGGGCAAGCAAATATAAGGCAACAGAGGTGGGGATTTGTAGCTGCCATCCTCCACGGAGAGGCACCCATAGTCATGGAGAAGACGAACTCCACTTTTGGCTGCAACTCCAGCCCAAGATGGAGGCTAAACTCATGGACTCAGGCAATCTTCTGTGACCCCTTGAGCTGCCAGCTCCGCTAGGACATTGTCAAGGTAGTTAGGGTCTGGGTAGCCGTGGCCTGAGACATTGGAGGTCATCTCTGTCTTGTGGTGGATCTCATTCCACACCACAGTGTTGTTCTCGCCAGTTGTGCTGGATGTTCCTACGGTGAAGATCAAGCGCCTTCTCCATGCCACCTTCAAAAGTTCCAGCACCTAGAGAGACAAGAAAGAGGCTAACATGAAGCTTCTCACATTCCACAAACGGAAGACTCCAATCTTTTATGTGCCCACTTTGCTTGGTTGAGATCTACTGAAAAGCAAACAAAACAAAACAAACAAAAAACAAAACAATCATATCAGAATCAGAATAGAGGAAGGGACCTTGGAGGTCTTCTAATCCAGGCCTCTGCTCAAGCAGGAAATCCTACACTATTTCAGAGTATATCCATTCTCTTCTTAAAAACCTCCAGTAATGGAGCACCTACAATGTCTGAAGGCAAGCTGGTTAATTATCCTCACCGTTAGGAAATTTCTCTTTAATTCCAGGTTGCTTCTCTCCTTGATTAGTTTCCATCCATTGTTTCTTGCCTTGCCCTCTGGTGCTTTGGAAAATAAATTGACTCCCTCCTTTTTGTGGCAGCCTCTCAAATCCTGGGATACTGCTATCATGTCCCTGCCTAGTCCTTCTTTTCTCTAAACTAGCCAAACCCAAATCCTGCAAATGTTCTTCACGTTTTAGTCTCCAGGCCTTTAATCATCTTAGTTGCCCTTCTCTGCACTTTTTCCAAAGTCTCCACATCTTTTTTGTAAAGTGATGACCAGTACTGGAGGCAGTATTCCAGATGTGGTTTTACTAAGGCTTTACAAAGTGGGTACTAATACTTCATGTGATTTTGATTCATTCGTTTTGATCATTAACAGTCTTTGTTTAGTTAAGCTGCTGATTGGGCAGAAAAAGGAGAATTAACTTCATATTCTTTATTCCATCGCAATACGTCAACTCAGGCAAGATCTTAGCATCACTGTACCTTTCGTCCCTTCTCGCTATCGGGTAGGTAACAATATCGTGGGAATCCTCTTGCAGTGTATGGCAGCCCTGGGCTGGGATGCTCTGGACCCTGAAAAAATAAAGGCAGAGAACATTTATACATGCAGATCCATTCATTTATACACACTGGCTAGGAGCCCATTATAGATTTAATTTAGTTGTTGAATTCTGGATTAACATAATTTGCTGAACCACGTCAGAATATTCATGAACCGGCAGAGACATGGTGACAAGGTCAGCCAATGAATAGGCATAGTAACAAGGTCAGCCAATGGGAGCTGAAAGAGTTTGGAGTCTGGGTGTGGCTTAACTCTGAACTGAAACTAAAAGAAACTCATTCTCTGTATAGCCTGCCTGTGTTTGAACCTGCTTACAATCTCTCTTCTCTACCACATTGGAAGAATCTGCTGTTGGTATTGTACATTTATTCATGTGTTATTATGTATATAAAGAAGTTAATGAATCCTGCTGATATCTGTTTGCTTCCTGGATTTGATTTTTGCAACAAACTCTGACATACACGCTAATAAAAAAGCAGGATCTGCACAACACATTAAGGCATCAAAAGGAAGCCAAGGTTCAAACTATGTTACATACCTAGCTCAACACATTGTACAATAAATGCCGATCAATCATTACGGGTTAAGTTTGGAGTGCAAACCCAGCCATTGCGTACCAACTGTGCTGTTTAATGTCTCTTTATCCTTTTTTTGGACCATTGGAAACACCCAAACATTGGACGACTGTTTCAAACTGACGTAAATAAACTGCTCAGACAGAATATAATAAAATTCTTTAAATGTCTCTATGTGCATTTGTTTTTGTGAGAAATGAAAGAGCAACTCTATAAATTTATCTGGAAAAGATTTTTGGAAAAACAAAACAAAAAACCATTAGAGATCCCAAGTTGCATTTGACTTCATGAGGGAGAGAGCATGTGAAAGAAGATTTTCCACTAGTGCTCTGCCCTTTAATGGAAATGCTATGGATCATAGCGTTATATACCAGGGATATACAGTAAATACATAAGATGTGCATCCTATGTGATTTCTAGGATTATTTTTTTAGGAAGAAATTATTACTGCATCTTGAAGGAAGAAAGGAATCCATCTGTTCAAACTTTCTCATTCCCACCTAGCCAAGTACCTCCCACTTTGAAATGCAGAGAGCTCTCCACTACAGGTCTCTGCTGTAGACATCTACAGCAGAGGTGTCTAACTCACGCTGGCATGTGACAATCGCAACTCCCCTCTCCCCTTTGCTAAACCGGGAGTGGCAGCACATGACACCCCTGGCCCGCGGGCCACGACTGGCCTACAGCATCATCTCGGGCTTCCTAACTTTGCTTTACCATCAATCTCCTTCCCTCACGATAGCTTTTAGTACATACAACATACTCATAGATGTTATTCAGCTGGTTCTGGCGAACTGGTAGCGGAAATTTTGAGTAGTTCGGAGAACCGGCAAATACTACCTCTGGTTGACCCTGCCCCGCTGCCTCCTGAGTCCCAGCTGATCAGCTGGGTCTTCTTTTGTTGCCCTGCACACGAGAACGGAGCTGGAAAGCAGATTAGTGGGGTGGGAATGGAGATTTTGCAGTATCCTTCCCCCAGGAGTGGGGAGGGAATGGGGATTTTGCAGTATCCTTCCCCTGCCAAGCCCACCAAGCCACGCCACGCCCACAGAACCGGCAGTAAAAAAAAAATTGAATCCCACCACTGGACATACTCACCTGAATGCCTCTGTTAATATTGTATGTAATCTGTATTGACCCATAGTTCTCGTACCCTGGTAGACACTCTGGGAGTTTGTGAACATCCATCCTGCCATTGGGTTGTGTGCCTGTCTTCTCACCATAGATGGCCTTACAAGAGGGACACTGTAGGCTGCCATCCTAACAGAATATTTTTTTTAAAAAAATGTTACAATGGAGCATAAAATAAGGGCTGTGCAAGTTACAGATTTCTGGAAATCTCTCCTCCTTTTTACGTTCAGGACTGCATAAAGCCCCCCCCCCCCCCAATGAATTGGATGCCTGCAAAATGTTGGATGCCCCTGGCAACCTACAGCTGCTTCTAATATAAGCTACCTTCTTACTTCTTATTCTATGAAAGCAAACGGACTTTTGTCTCCACGAGCACGTTTCACAGACAAGGATAGAAAACACACATATGGGCACCCTGGCATCTGTTCTCATATAAAATACCTTCTTCCTCCAAATCTGAAAGAGCATCCATTCCCCTGTGCTTTGTTGATGAGAAAGGAGCCTCCCTATTATATTTCCTCCCACTTTAACAAGAGTGGTTACATGACACCTGTCAAGCACTATTCTAGTTGATGCATGCTTATACTAGGTGTACCACTCAAGTGGTGTACCAGATACTATCTTTACATCTTTTGTTTTTCATTTTGCCCACTATGACCCACTGATAGTCTTTTACTGACTTTATTACATTTTTTTTTTAAAGATAGTTATTATTAAATTTTCTTTTCCACTGCCAAGGAATCTACTGGTTGTAGGAGTATCAAACTGCTGCTTCTGATGAAACATCTAGCCCCAAAGCCAGACCATGAAGCATTATAAAAAGAGAGAATTTTCTGGCTTTCTCTAACGCCTGGAGCAGCTCTGGCATTGCTCGACAAAACTTCTCTCCTTTCCCTTCTTTTCCCGAAGAGTAAGGTGTCTGTCAGATGTCTGATAGATGATCATCTGAACAGATAACGCGACTGGTAACTCGGGAGCAGCTATGTTTAGCTGCTTCCATCAGTAAGTCCCGCCCAGGAAGCCCAATCAAGCCCAATTGGTCTTTTGAGCGCATGCGCTAATAAGCCCTCCCCTGAAAATATTACAACATAGCAGCAGCCATGAGATGACCACGCTCACTGCCTCCTGCATCTCAAAAATAATAAGAACTCCCCCAAAATAAGGCCAAGCGCTAATTTCAGAGGTCAAAAGAAAATAAGACCCTGTCTTATTTTCAGGGAAACACGGTAGTAAACTTCTATTCCTCACATGATTGTTTCTGGATTCCACTGCACAATAACTCTATAGCTGTGGTGGCGAACATGCATGCCCGAAGCAGCACAGAACACTCCTGCGCAGGTGGACTCGCTGGTTCCTCTTCCGCGTTCCTGTGCACACACATGCTGGTCAGTTGGCTTTCGCGGGCACGCTGAAACCTGGAAGAGCAGCGTTCCGGCACGCATATGAGCGCCTATACCCAAACTTCTGGGTTTCCGGCGTGCATGTGCGACGGCCAGCTCGTTGGGTGCACGCCTGTGCCGGAAACCGGACGTTTGGGTGCCAGTGTGCACGTGCATGCCGGAACGCTGCTCTTCCGGGTTTCGGCACTCCCACGAGCGTGAAGGCCAGTGAGGCTGTGTGATCCAAGCGGGACGGTTTTGCGTGTCATTTCTGGCACGCAGTGACATAAAAGGTTAGCCTCACTGCTCTATAGGAAGACAGCCACCAGACGGCTAGCTTTATCATTAAGTGAGGTTGGCTATTGCGGCATCCACACCTGGTGCTTTGAAGCAAGATAAGCAACAGCCAATCCCCCTCCTCACTTGCTACTGTACCTTGTTGCCACTGGTGTACATGGCCAGCACACAAAGTAAGTGAAAGGTGTGAGCACATTTGGCCAGCCTCCCCACACTTCCAGGTTGGATTGTCTTGCTCTCATTGACTTCGCTGTACCCTGAAGGGGCACCCAGTTTCTCCATACAGATGATGCAGTCCTGGAAAACAAACAAACCTCGTTTACAGGTTTCGCTTCTGGGAATTGAAAACAACGTAACAACCAGTCATCCCCTTCTAGATTAAGGCTCTTGTTAAGACAACCGTATGTCATTTTGCTCTAGGAGAGAAGAAACATTTATTAATCTCTTCCCCATGGACAATTTGCATCTTTCAAATTTTCTATGGCTGCTTCGTCTCTCTGTAGGACTTTAGAACACGGAATAGAGTTGAAAGGGACTTTGGAAGTCTTCTAGTCCGAGAGGATGATGAGAACTGTAATTGACACCTGGGAAGGTGTTCAAATGGCTTTAAGAGTGGCTTTAAGGAAGGTTTCTATGACACATCCAGCAATGCTCTTTGAGGGAGATGGGCCGTATAGAAATGTGTGAAATACAGATAAATAAACCGATCATGTGCATCTCTTCCACATACCTCGTCAACTGGAGGTGCCTTCAGCTCTTCCAAATACTTCTTCACAACCTCTTCTGGCCTGGTCTTGCTATCTGAAGAAAAGAGAGAGAGAAAGAGAAATCCCAGAAGGGGGATATCATTCGGCACTAAGGCACTGTGAGGGAAAAGAGGTGAAGGGGAGCAGCAGGAGGCATAGGCAAGTTAAGATGGCAGGCAAAGAAGAAGGAAGAGTTGTTTCCAGAAAGTTAATCCAGCACAGTCAATCCTGAATGTCTAATTTGAAAGCAGCCAGTTTTAATGGTACACAAGTAAGGAATACGGGCTATTCCTACTGCTGCAGAGGCATCTACGGGCAGAAAAAAGAATTAGATCAACTATGGCTAAGGATGTCATTTTACTTCAGGCTGGGGAATTCTGGGAATTGAAGTTCATACCTGTTGAAGTTGCTGAGGAGGAGAAACATTGTTCTAGTTTATTACAGAGTTTGGAAATAAAATGGAGTTAAAACTTTGAAGCTGGTTTTGCCTTTGGAGGCTTCAAGATTTAACTCCCATTTTATTTCCATGCTGGTTGGGAAATTCTGGGAGTTAAAGTCCATAACTGATACACAACATTTGGGGTGAAGAGGCTTTCAAAATGTCTTTGCTGTGACTTTTCTCTCCTTAATGAAAATCTACATTGCAATAGTGGCGAAAGCCTACATGGTCCGAAACCCAGTAATTTTTTTTTCAACTATTGAAATTTGTGAACCCCCAAAATAACACTTCTGCTGTGCATGTACATCCTATTCATTTCAGAAAATGGATAGGTGAAGATACTCTGGGTCTACAGGTCAAAAGGCAAGGAAGGGATGTAATGGCTTTCTCAACAAAAAACTGATCTGAGAAGTCAAGTTTACTCCTTCCAAACACATAAGGCTGGATTAGAGTTAGAATTAACAGAGTTGGATGGGACCTTGGAGATCTTCTAGTCCAACCCCCTGCTTAGGCAGGAAACCCTATACCACTTAAGACAAATGGTTATCCAACATCTTAAAAACGTCCAGTGTTGGAGCATTCACAACTTCTGGAGGCAGGTTGTTCCACTGATTAATTGTTCTGTCAGGAATTTTCTCCTTAGTTCTAAGTTGCTTCTCTTCTTGATTACTTTCCACCCATTGCTTCTTGTTCTGCCCTCAGTGCTTTGGAGAATAGTTTGACTCCTTCTTCTTTGTGACAACCCCTGAGATATTGGAAGACTGCTATCATGTCTCCCCTAGTCCTTCTTTTCATTAAACTAGACATTCCCAGTTCCTGCAACCGTTCGTCATATGTTTTAGTCTCCAGTCCCCTAATCATCTCTGTTGCTCTTCTCTGCACTCTTTCTAGAGTCTCCACATCTTTTCTACATCGTGGTGACCAAAACTGAATGCAGTATTCCAAGCGTGTCCTTACCAAGGCATTATAAAGTGGTATTAAAATTTCTTGTGATCTTAATTCTATTCCTCTGTTTATGCAGCCTAGAACTGTGTTGGCATTTTTGGCAGCTATTCTTAAAAAGTATAAATAGCTTCGTACTCAGTTTTCACTAAACTCACATAAAAAGGGGAAAATGCTCTGTAAAGCAAGGGTCTCCTAACCTTGGCAACGTTAAGCCTGGAGGACTTCAACTCCCAGAATTCCCCAGCCAGCTGGGAATTCTGGGGAGTTGAAGTCCTCCAGGCTTAACGTTGCCAAGGTTGGAGACCCCTGCTGTAAAGGATAAGACCATCTAAGAAAAGAACGGTATTAGTGGATGATTCCAGCATCCAGTTTAATGCTAACAAGTTGAAATATGTTTTCAGAGGCCTTTAACGTAAAATACTGGAAACTCTCTAGCAGTTATTAGAAGAGATCTCAAAAAGTAATTTCACAGTGCAATTCTGAGTATTGTGCTATTTTTCTTTCTATAGCTTGCCTGATATTAAATAGTTAAAAGCAAATGCTTAGCTCTGGTCTTACAGATGAATGAGAAACTGAGCTTTCTAGAACAGTGTTTTTCAACCACTGTGCCGCGGCACACTAGTGTGCCGTGACATAGTGTAAGGTGTGCCGTGGGAGAATTACTTTATATATAGTCAATATAGGCACAGAGTTAAATTTTTTTAACATTTTCTAATGGTGGTGTGCCTCGTGATTTTTTTCATGAAAAAAGTGTGCCTTTGCACAAAAAAGGTTGAAAAACACTGTTCTAGAATAACTAAACTAATCATGTATAGTTTTCTTCAGGAGAGGGAGGGAAGGGAGAGGGTTCCACTTCCATAGAGGAGGCCACGAATGCTAAAACCAAGGACATTATTATGGGATGACGGCAGAGCACAACCATAAGTAGGCTAGAGTGCAAAATGGATCCCAAACCGTGATTCAGGGATCAGTGATAGTCTGTGTGGGTTTCAAAGGAAGAGCCCTCAAAATCTGCCATGAAAATAAAAATTAAAGGGCTGAAAACTCAAGCAATTGCAGAAATGTTACATGCCTATATTTACATATAAACAATTCTGCTCGATCCAGAGGTCTTCTGGATGCCATGCGGAGCAATCGCATGTACCTGCATCAAGCTGTGCTGCTGTGAAGGTTTTTTTTCAAAATTGTTAATAACAACAGAGTGGTTTGCATCTAAGAAAAAGTAAGGATCTGCTAGATGTATAAAACACAGATTAATGAGGGACAGAAAAAAATACAATAGCAATAGCAGTTAGACTTATATACCGCTTCATAGGGCTTTCAGCCCTCTCTAAGCGGTTTACAGAGTCAGCATATTGCCCCCAACAACAATCTGGGTCCTCATTTTACCCACCTCGGAAGGATGGAAGGCTGAGTCAACCCTGAGCCGGTGAGATTTGAACAGCCGAACTGCAGTCAGCTGAAGTAGCCTGCAGTGCTGCATTTAACCACTGCGCCACCTCGGCTCTTCAATGTACTATACTCTTCCACAATAAGCTGCCCCTACCAGCTTATTCTAAAAGATAAGGCAATGCCAATATAATTGTGACAAAATAGTAGACTACTACTACCACCAGTAGGCCTTTTGCCAGTGTGGAAAAATGTTTTAACTGGACACTTTTGTATAAGGAAAGAAAAGGTGAAAGCTAAGGGCAGGGGTAGGCTTCAAAAATTTCAGCAACGGGTTCTCTGCCTGGTTGCTGGGTAGGCATGGCCATGGTGGGAGTGGCCAAGTCGGCCTCCTGCCCACAGGAGGAGGGGCATTTTCACCTTCCCCAGGCTCTGGAGGCTTTCCCCTAGCCTCTGAGAGGGCGAAAACTCCTTCCCCCAGGCTCCGGAAACCTTGAACTTCCGGGAGGCCCGTTTTCCCCCCACCCCGAGCCTCCGCGCAGGTCCTCTCATCCAAAACGGGCTGTGTGGAGACTCTTGGGAGGGTGGGCGGGGCCAGAAAGGGGTGGGATTTAGAGGTTTGAACTGTCCATAACGTTAGCTGTGAGTTCTCCCGAACCCGCCCGAACCTGTAGCAGCCCTCCCCTGACTAAGGGAACTTGGGAGAGAAAAGAGAGGCGAGAGGCAGCTTTGAGAAGCCCTTGTGTCAAAGTAAAAATTATTATGTAAACAAGCAGAGTTCTATATCTCTAAACTGGAAACCTCATATTATCCATTCAAATAATCATAAAGGTTTAAGGAACTTTTTAGGAACTGGAGACATGAGTAAATAAGACAGACGATAACATCCCCCGTCCATCCCCCACTTGCTATGCCACCAATCAAGAAAAGAGCTGAGAGAGAAGAGTTAACATCAGTATAAGAACTTCAAAGGGATTATTTTGGAGTGGTGGCAGCATAACCTGAAAGTAGAGCTCCCAAATTACACTTCTGACCAATAAATCCAATTCTACCGTGGTGCCAGCGATATTTTTTAAAAATTGGTGTTTTCCAAAAACCAAAGACTCAGAGGGTCTCTTAGTATTCCTTCCCCCCCATGTAGCTTCTTATAGCTGCTTGTATTAACCATTAATATATGGATGGCTATCTAGTTTTAATCTCTCTTTAATCTCTCCAAGCAGCTCTTCTAACTCCTCCATTTTTCTTAAAAGCCAACCAAAAGCATCTGACATAATTACAAGCAGCCATCTCGTTACCTTCATCCATCATTTCCTTGCAACTGGTATTTTGAGGCATTAGTATCCTTAACTTAGGGGCAGCATAAAGTATCCAAAGCTGATAGCCTTTGACAGTCCTGATTTCCATACACATTCAATTTATTCCATCCCCTAAAGCCATGATGGTGTGCCAGAGGTGGCACACAGAGCCCTCTCTGTGGTGCTGTCACCAGCTGCCCTTCTGGTTTCCGGCATGCATCTTCACAGGCGCCGGAGTAGGGCCTGGAAAAGGCCAAAAACCCAGGCCAGCCAGCTGGTCTTTGAGTTTCCAGTGCTCACGTGTGAGCAAAGACCACCTGGCTGGTGTGCATATGCGTGCCAGAAACCCAAAGACCAGCTGGCACGCACATCGACCACACGCGCACATGCACGCACATTGCAATTTGGGCACTTGGTGCCAAAAAGGTTCACCATCGCTACCCTAAAGCCACCCGAGTTAGTGGCCCATCACTGGATATTGTGTAAGGAATCCACAGGTTAATTAATGCATAAATCATATATAGAGGATTTGGCAACGATTGGTGCAAAATTACTTTTTAATTTAAAATTCTAATGAAGAAAAAATAAAATTTTAAGTTCAAAAAGCTACAAACCCTAAAAACATTTTAATACCAGATGTAACCAGTAGTGATTACATCTTCAGTTGCCACGTTCCTTCATCAATGCCTTGGATGAACAAATGTTGCATGAACAGTTTTATCTTTTCTTTCCCCCATTTTAAAAATCTTTTCCCATTGTTTTTTTTAAACAATTCTGCTTTAATTGCTTCAAGCTGCAACTGCATAGAAATAAATGACGCAAACAGTTTAATAAAATGCAATGTTAATCTCCGTTGGTAGTCTATATAGGTAGTCCTCGGTTATTGGCAGCAAGCGGAACTGGAGTAGACGTTGCTCAGCGAAACAATCACAAACAGTGCAGTCTCACGTGACAGTGCTGCTCAGCAATGGCAATTCCAGCAGCCGCCGTTGTTAAGCAAGGACTTCATGTAGCTGCCATTTGCAACCTCCTGCTGGCTTCTCCATTGATTTGGCCTGTTGGAAACTAACAAGGAAGGCTGCAAGCGGCAACCCCATCACAATGGGGATGTTGCAACAGTCAGAATTCCTCAGGCTAGTTGTAAGTGCCACTCGTTCAGTGCTGTTACAAGTTCAAACAGTTGCTGAACGAGTGGCTGTTAAGCAAGAGTCACCTGTATAGGCACTACTCTATCACATCTTCTCCTTACCATGTTTCTCCATTTAGTGTGTGTGTGTGGGGGGGGGACCCTTGCCACAGCTGGCTTCTCTATTTGGGTACATGGGTGGTCTTCATAACTGCTAAAATGCTCATGCTGATGCTGAAAAATAAGACCTACAAAGCAGCAGCATATAAAGCAGAATTGCGTCAAAATTCTCGGGCAACAGGAAAGCTAGGCCTTAGTACAGGGGTGTCAAACTCAAGGCCCGTGGGCCGAATCTGACCCGCCTTGGAAATAGCGAAGGGCTGTCCTGCGGTGCCTCTGCCAGATAAAACAAAGCTTGGGAGGGCTGCACGTGCCTCCTCTCCCCCGCCTCCCAAGCTCCATTTTCACTGGCAGAGGGCGGCAGGAGGCCCTGGCGGCCAAAAACGGAGCTCAGGAGCCTGTTTTCACTGGCAGAGTGATCAGGACACCACAGACACGAGTGATGTCAAGCTAGCCACGCCCACCCCAGCCCCCGAGGTCAAACACAACCCTGATGCGGCCCTCAATGAAATCGAGTTTGACACCCCTGCCTTAGTAGAAAGAGTAACCAAAGCCATTATTTTTTTTCATCACACTGTTTCTGGGAGAAGTCAGAAAAATAAGAAAGAGGAAACGCAGGGCAGGAAAGAGAAAAGAGGCGGCAAAGGTGGCAACAGAAGCAGCAGCGGCAACTGAAGGAGACTCCCGGGGAGTCCAAGCAAGTCAGAGAGCTACCTTTGGTGACCACTCTCCTCCTTCCCTTAACTGAGCAGAGTTTTTTAGAGGCTCTATGGGCACGGGCAGGCTGAGGCGCTTGGGTGAGGTGCACAGGAAATCCAGGGACTGACATCAGAAAGGCCATCATGCCTACAAGGGACATGGGACAGTCATGCACAGGGCAGGAAAGGGAGAAGGGGTGGAAAGAAAATTTGCATCATACCATTTGTAAGATTAAAACAAGGAACCCATCCCCCTTGATTCAAGAACCTCTGATTCCATGGCTTGTTTAAAAAAAAACAAGTGACAAAGCAAACCCCAAAGGAAAGCAAGCAACACAATACAGGGATGGCGGTGGGTTGTTTTGAGGCAAGGGAAGGCAGACACAATGAAAAGCTTTCTTTCTTTCTTTCTTTCTTTCTTTCTTTCTTTCTTCTTTCTTTCTTTCTAATATGTTGTCTTTGTCTCGTTCCCCCCTTTCCCTTGTCTTTTGTGAGCCGCCCGGAGTCCTCCGGGAGTGGGCAGCATACAAGACAAATAAATAATAATAAAATAATAATAATAATAATCTTTCTTTCTTTCTTTCTTTCCTTCCTTTCTTTCTTGGTGGGGCAAAGCCACACAAGCAACTGCGTGCTTCAGAACAGCACTTCCATAGCGCTGCACTGACATCACCTAAGACAAAAAACTTCTTGCTATTAAGAAAGTTAATATATGATAATATATCGTTATACAATAGTATAGTATGCAATGTGGAAAAACAAAAACTGTGGACTCTCAAATGTATACAATAGCCATTTTTGTCTCCCCCCACCCCGGACATATGTAACTTTCAAACTTTTTGTGACTCCTATAAAGCCTGCTAAAAGTTGCTAGTGCATTTTGAGAGTAGGATTATATGAGACACTGCTGTGTAAGCTCTCCAAGTGACATAACATAGTTTTAACAGCATCACCTCTAAAGGCCCCCAGAAAAGCAGCCCCAAATCCTGTTCATTGCAACCTTTGCCCTGCCAAAAATTCTCTGTAGGTCTCCCCATCACCAAATGATTGCCTATCCCTGTGATATACTGTTTTATGACATTGTTAACTGAATTACAACAAACCACAGGCAGACGTTTGTCATATTACATGCTATGTGCAACCAATTCCTCACAGAGTGTCCTTTCACCACAAACAAGCCAGAAAAGCAATAGCAAAGAAACACACAGGGGAGGCTGCAAAACCAAACAAAAACCAACCTCTTTTTATGTTTTGGAAATGCAGCTCCATGTTCACTGCTGGTGCCTAGTCTCTGCCTCACTGTAAATTCATTCATTCACTCATTCAGTTAGTCAGTCTGTCTATATCCTGCAGCATGCATGCTAGTAGATGTTACAATACAGTACAGTGAGAAATATTATACAAATATTTAAGAAGGCTTTAGATTGCTGACATAAAAGCTATATGCGACATTCTTTTTACATGGAAGCGCAGGGAAATCATGGAATGCTTCCCAGGAACTTCATTTCCCTTTCAAACTTTCTGCCATCTTTGTGGATGTGAAGATACTTAGGAAAGCATCTTCACAAGGTGTGCAAGCACTGTAGAAACCGTGAGTGGGAGTTAAGTAAGGTTTCCCCAAGGACCTGGGTCAATGCTACAATGACCTCAACTGCTCTTTGGTCAACTTCCCAATGTAAACATGCCTAAAGGTAAAAGTGCTGGTCGTTCCCGACTCTAGGGGGCGGTGGTCATCTCTGTTTTAAAGCCCAAGAGCCAGCGCTGTCCGAAGACGTGACTGTGGTCATGTCGCTAGCATGACTAAACGCCGAAGGCGCACGGAACGCTGTTACCTTCCCACCAAAGGTGGTTCCTATTTTTCTACTTGCATTTTTACATGCTTTCGAACTGCTAGGTTGGCAGAAGCTGGGACAAGTAATGGGAGCTCACTCCATTACGTGGCGCTAGGGATTCGAACTGATGAACTGTCGACCTTTCTGATTGACAAGCTCAAAATCTTAGCCACTGAGCCACCACATCCCTAAACCTGCCTCCTATACAGCAAAAATTATAATCGGAGAGAGTAGGCTTTTGGGCTGAATTCAAAAATTGTGTTTTGTTGTGAAACAGATTTTGACTGCTGGTGGAGCTGAAGACAAGAAGTAAAATAAAAAGGTGAAAAGGGATCTTTTCCGGGGGGCGTGGCCTGTTGCCGAGGAGGGCTCCACCGAGCTCCTCAGAGATCTGGTCTGTATATCTAAATAAGATCATAGATAGCACCCCTTTCTGGCTAAGAAAGGGGCAGGGAGAATAGCCCCGTAGGTTAGGATCTAATCGTAAACCACAGCCTTTTTTCTTTTTTGGCTGTGGAAAGAGATTAGTTCCGGCCGAAGCGGAGCTCTTATCTCCAGCCATTTCTTCTCAGCTGCCTTTTTTTTTGGCAGCCCCAGACAGGCTAGCCCCCCCCCAGGACAAGACAAAGTTTTTTTTTCAAGCTAGAATTGATACGGGCGGGTCCCACCCCTGTGAGATTTATGTTTTCAGTACTATCGTAAATACCAGCACCATTCGTCTTAGAGACTTCTTTGTCTAATTAGACCTCAAAATGGCGATTTCTCTCCGTGGATGATTGATATACTTAGCCGGTGTTATCTTCCTGCAGACTGCTCCTTAAGAAAATAAATTTTTCTTTTTTGGAAATAGAGGGGAGCGAAGCTCTGCTTACTTGCTTATTTATTATGCCATCCAAATCAAAGAAGCGTCTTGCTACAAAAGAATTTAAAGAATTTTCATTGGAAACACAGCCTTTGTCTCCTATGTCTTCTGTTGAGGAACTTTTAACACAGGAATATCTCCTTAAAATGCTTAACGCTTTTAAGAAAGAAATCAGGGAATTTGTATTGGAATTATTTGATGATTTACAATCTAAAGTTAATCAAATGAAGGCGAATACTTTTGCAGCTGTGTCTGCCCTGTCAGATTACTCTGCTGAAATAGAAAACAAATTGGAAAGTCTGGAGAAGGCTAATTTTAATTTGACTACCAATATTCAAATTTTACAAGAAAAAATTAGAAATAACGAAGAACAGCTTATGATACTAAATTTTAATAGGAAGGCATTTGCAATTAGAGTCAGAGGATTCCGTGAAAAGAAGCAAGAGAATTTAAAACAGACCTTTGCTGAAGCCTTCAGCCACGCGCTGGGAAGCCCGGGACTTAACTTTGATTGGCAGATTCGGAAAATCTATCGCCAGAACTCATTGATAGCGGAACAGCGACAGCTCCCGAGGGACATAATTATATATTTCTCTACAAAAGAATCTAGAAACGCGATTGTGCAAAATTTTTATAATAACAGGCTCCGAATTGATGACCAGGACCTGATTGTCTTCAAAGAGATTCCTTTCCAGATATTGAGAGCAAGAAGGGACTATGCCTTTTTAACTAAAGAGCTTAGGAGTCAACAGATTCGATACAGATGGGAGGCCCCTGCCGGCATCACGGTTACATTTGAGAATCAAAGATTTCGTCTTAACTCTATTTCGGAGGCTCAAGATTTCTATTGTAGGATTCTGAAGGCGGGACTTCCTGACGCGCTCGGAAGAGAGGAGAGACAAGCGGAAGGAGAAAGCAAACGGCTGGCCATGCGGCTGCAAGATGGAGGGGGTAGCCCCTCCTCCCTCGGAGAAGCAGAAGAACGCAGATCGAGAATTTAGATACTTCAAAAGACTTCCTAAAGTTGAGGACTGAATGGGGGTTTGAGACCTCTCTCCGGTAGAAAAAGTGGACTAATTTTTATCAGAAGGGAAAGCTGGACGAAACTACTTTGAGCTAGATTCTAAAGTAACGTTAGCACAAATTTGATAGTGGTTAAAAGAATGAGGAATGATTTATGTTGTTTAAACTTTGTTAGATGGGACTATTTTAAAATAGAAGGTTAACTGACTCTTGCTGAAAGTATTATTTGAAAATGATCCATGCTATTTAACTTTTATTTGAAGGGAAAGTTGGTTGTTATAGTTACTTTTTAAATAAACGCTAGTATAAATTTGATAGTGGTAAACATTAGACAAGCAAGAGATGAGGGTAAAATGTATGTGGAATGAATTATGTTATTTGTGGTAAATACCAGACAAGCAAGGGAAGAGGGCAAAATTTACGTTGTTTAAAGCTTATTAGAACAGGAAGCCGCTTGGGATTATCTTAAGATAACTGTAAAAAGAATGCGGAATGATTTATGTTGTTTAAACTTTGTTAGAAGCGACTACCTTAAAATAGAAGGTTAACTGACTCTTGTTGAAAGTATTACTGGAATATGTGGAATGATTCATGCTACAAATCGCTCTGAGCTATATTTTAAACAAATGTTAGTATAAATTTGATAGTGGTAAATATCAGACAAGTGGGGGATGAGAGTAAAATGCATGTGGAATGAACTAAGTTATTTAAATTCTACTAGAAGGGGAAGTCGGTTGGAATTATCTTAAGATAGAAATTGATTCCTGTGTAAAGTAATATCTGATCTATGTTGCTTAACTTTACTAAGAAGGGGAAATCTGGTTAGATTATTTTGAATTACGGTTTGAAAAAGGGGTAAAGAAAGATCATTCACGTTGTTTAAATTTTACTAGAAGGGAAAGTTTGATTACTTGTCTGTAAAGTTATATTTGAATATATGGCAGGAACTATGCTGCTTAAATCTTACTGGAAGGGATCATGAGGTTTAGGAAGGGAACGGGAGAGTCTACAGAAGATTGGGGTAAATAGCAAAGAAGTAAGAGACGAGAATAAAATATAGATAGAATGATTTATACTATTTAAGCATAGATAAAGATGGGGGGCTGAGATCAACACAAAGAATGGTTTCTTTTTTTTTTCTTTTTTATATATTACTTTTATTTTTTAATCCATATGTATACAAGATATTTTAGATAGAAGGTAGTGCCAGGTGTGGGCCCTGGGAAGCCGGGAGGATTAGGGATGGGGATTGTGGGGGGTGGGGTGGGGGGGGGTTAACATAATCTTAATAAGAACAAGAATGTATTTATATACGGTGGTTCCTTTTTTTTTATTATTATTATTATTATTTTTTTTTTCCTTGGTTCATTTTACATTTATTAGATCAAACAACACTCGAATAAAGGCATACACCAAGGAGGGAGGTAGAGGGAAGGAAGAGGGAGGAGTAAGGAAGGAGTAAGGGGAATGTAAGGAGTATGTAAGGAGGGTGTCTGGGGAGTAAGGGGAGAAGGAAGGTTTGAGGGGAAAGGGAAGTAGGAGGGGAGTGTTAGAGGGAGAAAGGAAAGTTGGAGGGGGTAGATGGGGTGTATGGAGGATGCAAGGGTTAGGTGGGCTTGGGAATGATGAGTTGTGTTTCCTTTTTATTTGTTCGTTTTATTCCTTTTTTCCTTTTTTTTTTTCTTCTTTTCTTATAGTAAATACCCTGTGTATAAATGATTGCAAATGGAATGTGAAAATTGAAAATTGAATAAAATATTTTACAAAAAAAAAAAGGTGAAAAGGGAGTAAAATAGACAGAGCATCACTATTTCAGAACGTAGCTGTCTTTATAGTTTTGTGCTCAGAGGCAAACCTTTGTTTTTATAATTATAATAGTCCTTCATGCAAATGTAATACAGCATGCAGAAAGAAATTTGAGGGAACTGGGATAAAATAATTTGTGGTTATATTATTTTAAAAAATTCTAATTCCTTCTGTGGATCTTATTCTAAAAACCTGTGTGTGTGAGAAGCACTCTACTACACAAGTTAGTAACAAAACCCTCTCTGTACTTCCAAAAATCTCTCTTAAACAAAAGGGTTTTTTTGCCCAGGTCTCATGAGATTTTGGGGTAGGAGGAAGAGGAGAACCACCAGAGCTATTATATAGTAGAGCCTGATTTTTTTTTAAAAAAAGTTTGTCAATCCTTGCCATGATTTGGTCAGATCCTGCAGACAGAATACTAGGCACATGGCAAGCACACAATGCTTTTCAATTCACCTTGATCTGAAGCCCCCTTTCCCCTCCCTTGTGAGAAAGAGATATGAGTGAGCTTCTTTGTAATATGTTAGCTGCAGAAAGCTCATTTATAAAATCTGTCTGATTGCTGAGAGAGTCCAAGCATACTCTGCATTTCTGCAGTGCAGGACCTAGGCTACAACAAAGAAATTCAGCCTGGAGACAGCAGTGCTGTTTAAGCTTCCGTAAATGCTGAGTCTGCACTCTGCATTAAAACAGGCAAGGCAGGAATGGTTAAATTTTTTGCGGCTCTCATGTACTATCAATGGTAATTTGCACACAGTATTTCCTATTTGGCCTAGTGAGAAAGAAACCCACTATGTGCTTTCCCACATAGGCACTTGGTATTTTATTCAGGCATCATTTCAGGATTGTCCTCAACCTTAAAGATCATAAACCTGCTCTTTAAAATATGAATGCCAAGATTCCTAGAATGCTGGGTTTCATTACAAAGAAGCCCTGATCATAGATCATCTCTAGCATTTTAAAACAAATGCAAAAGCTGCTTAATCAGTTTCTAAATCAGCTCTCATAAGAGGAGTTGAATTGCATAAGAGGTTGCAATCAGATAGGCTGGAATTTGGTATATTCATATGCTAAGTGGGGAGAGCTTAAGAACAGTTAGCAATTTTAGCTATTTTTACAGGGAGTTTCCTGTAAAAGATACCCCCCCCCCCCCGCTTCCTTAGGTATCTCTCATTTCCAAAATCCAAAACCTAAAAACAGTCCCTATAATATTGCTTTATTAATTATCAAATATTTGAACAGGCATTTTTTCCTGGGTATGAAGACTCTTGACCTGACTCTTGATCAGAAAGGTTGGATTAAAAGACTTCCAAAGCATGTTATAGACCTATAATTCTTTAATTATAATTATATAAAATAGGGAGTTACTTTCCAAACATTTATAGAAGGTTATACCACACGGTTGGAGCAGTAAAGATGGGGGTGGAATTATCTGAGTGAGAAACTAGAAATCTCAGCCACAAAAAACAAGGTTTCTCTGCATTAGAAAACCATTTTATCAAAGCAAGAGAAAAGGGGGGGGGGATCATTAGCAATAAAAGCAGAAAGATTAAAAAATGTAGCTATACAATTCCTGTTTTTGTTGTTTATGGTTATTTCACGATACTAGAATTTGCACAGTAGTAAAGACTGCAGCTATTTAAAGCAGATTCTAGCTGCAGTGAAAAAGTGCATTAAAAAACATAATCACTATGAAATTTACAGAAATTATGGCATCTAGCTGTTCTCCCTTGATCATCTGATGAGGATATAAAAAGGAAATATATGCAGCAGCTCAAAACAGGAAAAATAAGGCAAAGAGGAATGTGACACCAAGGGCCAGGAACATCCTTTTATCACAATTAGTGCCCCCGCCCTTTCTCCATGGGATTCTTGCTATGTAAAAACTAAAAGAATTCACAGATTGAAAGAAGTCTCTTTACGAGGATTTTTTTAAAAAAAAAAACATATCTGACTCTGGATTTTCTAATATTAGATAATGCTTTTTGGCTGCAGAAAATCCCAGATTAATTAAAAAGCCCAGGACAGGAATGCAAATCCTGAGCAAATGAATCATGAGTTTTATGTCCTTTTGCCTCAAGCTCATCTACTGTGTCAAATATCAGCTTATAGTAGTGTTTTTATGAACATGCTATGTTTAGTCCCCAGATTTTCAAGTTAAAGGACTGGGAAAGATCCTTCCTAAAGCAAAACTGTGGTGAGAAAAGACTAATTTGCCGTTTTAGAATAATCAACCGGATGCGCGATTTATATATTTGCAGGAACCAGTTAGTTGTTTATTACATTTCTACATTACCCATATTACCAAAAAGATTCTGGGCAGTTCACATTATAGTAAAACAGTATAAATAGACAGATAAAAGCATACATTATAAGCAGAATTAAAAACAGATTAACACAGTGTTTCTCAACCTTGGCAACTTGAAGATGTCCGGACTTCAACTCCCAGAATTCCCCAGCCAGCATTCGCTGGCTGGGGAATTCTAGGAGTTGAAGTCCGGACATCTTCAAGTTGCCAAGGTTGAGAAACACTGGATTAGCACAAGTTAAAAATTAGGATAAAATTTAAAATTCAAAAAAGGGTAGGTTAACAAAAATATAGTAGCTGACTAGAGCCCTGCAATATCACTTCCAAGATATCTCCCAGAAGAGGTAAAGAAAAGGGCCGCTGACTATCAAGAGCAAATAAATGTATTTAAGAGGATGGTCCAATTCCTCTGTATTGCAACCTGGCAAATCCAAAGGTCAGAGGATGGGGTTATTTCATCAAGGCAGCTGTTGGAAACGCAGAATCCCTTAAAGAAACAGATTCACCCGAGATGAAGACATTTTGTGATGACTTCACCTCAGTTGAATCATTGCTTAAAAAATATAGTCAGCATCTTTATTCCAGCATCCTTATTCCAGCATCCTTATTCCAGCACTTACCAGTTGGTAATTTGAGCAACTGGTAAATTACCAAAAAGTCAAGACTTTGAACTGAGGCTATTACTTTCCCAAAGTAAAACACTGTAGGGTTGTGTGGAATTGGGGTGGGGGTGGGGGAGGTGGAGGCCATTACCTGCCAGAGCTTCATTCACTTTGCTGGGTCTGGGCATGCAAACTGGTAACTTTGGTAAGCTGAGGAGAGAAAAGAAAAGAAAGTTTTGGAAAAGATCATTAGGGCAGGCAGAGAGAATCAGGACAAAACTTGGACAATGAGAATTTTATTTCCAGTGGTTAAAAAAAAAGTTCTTTATTGAGGCAGCACACATTTTGTCCCATGAAGATGGCTGAATTCTGAAACAAGCATAATTTAGATAACAGAATAAGAGATCGTTGGAAGGGAGCCTGGACATCCTAAGTCAAACTTTCCACCCAAGCAGGAGATCCTATATCTTTCTAGAGAAGTTTCTTCGTCTAAATTATCCTGAATAAGACACTGGAGTTTGGTGTGTGTGTGTGTGTGTGTGTGTGTGTGTGTGTGTGTATGAGAGAGAGAGAGAGAGACAGACAGACAATAGAGTAGCTCACAAACAGAACATGGATGATTGGGCCCCACTGATTGCTATGAATGGTCTCCAAATTCTTCTCTCTCATGATCCTCCTGAGTCCTCCCTGCAACTCCTGGAGAAAAAAGACCAAGTAGCTCACACCAGCTACTTTACTTCCAAGAAAACCTTTCTGACACCGATTTCCCTCTCTCTCCCTTTCATAGTCTGACTATGCGGAAGAGGCTAAGAGCCTTTGGGCAAAATGAGAACCTCTGATAAAGACTTTTAAACCTTTATTATGAAAAGGGAGGCCAGAGATCTGAGAAAAGGAAAGGAAAAAAGGGAGAAAGCAATGAAAAAGCAAGGCTTTTTGAGAAGGTTGATCCTTCTCCATCCTGGACCCAGGATTCTCTCTTACCAATATGGACATTAGAACAGTTCCCAGTCCATAAAACCTCAGCTATTACACTGACCCCAGCTTGCTATCTTCATTCATTCATTCATCCATTCATCCATCCATCCATCCATTCATCCATCCATCCATCCATCCATCCATCCATCCATCATTGCTGCTTTTAATTCTTACCGCCATTCAGCCATCTTCTCTGAAACTCGGGAGGGGAGAGGGAAGAACAGAGAGGGGGAAAAAGAAAGCGAAAGCACAGGTAAAAACAATGGTGGCTCCCTTTCTATATAAGCCCACTTGGGAGGGGAAACCCACTCTCCTGATTGGCTAATCACTATTCGACTTCCCCAGTTTTGTCTGTCTCCACCTATTACTTGGATGGGCAAGTCAGCTGCCCCCCCCCCCTTTTTAAAAAGTATTTCAGTGTCTGCTTGAACCTCCTGAAATGAAATGAAACCCAGCCAGCTATCTTTCAACTTGAGATTTCATTGGATCATCTAACTTGAGGGACAGAATCTGCTTTTCAAAAGCATAAAGCTGCAAGAGATTCGACTCTGCAGGGACTTGTCCAGGGAGTTGCCAGGAGTCAACACTGACTCAAAGCTGCACATAAATCACACAAAAGCTTACAGAAGTCCCTTGGTTTCTTAGCAAGTGTAGATCTAAAAAAAAAAATAGTGTTAACTTTTGTGGGAAGTTATCATCCAGCCCTCTCCCAGAAAAATGAAATATCCAAGGAAATATTGAAAAGGCAGAATATTTCTCTGGATGTGAAAAGAAACATGTTTTAAAAGACAGAATAGTTGCCTATAGCTTTCTGCCCACCCCCAGCTAATGGGCCATTAAGATGGCCAGGCTAGCCCACTTTACATAATAAAGACTTCTCCTCACTGCAGCTGTAGGGGGAAGGGATATTACTCAACTGACCACAAGGCAACTGAGAACTCATCACAGCCTAGAGAGTAGCCCCCTGCATGGCACCATGGGAGTCTGACAACCAGTCAGAATACATTTCTTACACAGGAACAGGAAATAGAGGTGGGACTGAACAGGGTATAAAAGCCTAGCAAGCCCCTTCCTCAGCCCTTCTCTTCTTCTTCACCTACATTGAAACATGTGATCACCTTTTCTGTACAGGGCTCAAGCCATGTGGCCCTGTCCAACAATAAACCATCTTTCCAAGCAGCCTCCATATCTCCAGTGTCTTCTTCCCCACTTGGAGCTGAACCCAAAAGGACATTTCTTTCAACACTTTCAAGATAGATTTCCCCCCCCCCTCAATAGTTTGCAAACTTAAGAGCTTTTTAAGGAGGTTTTACTGTACATTCCAGCAGTATCTGCTTTTGACAAGAGCGGTATCCAGTCCTTGCTAAATTCTGGGAGAGGAGCCAAAGCGAGGGAGGAAGACACAATCTCTAAAACTCTTAATCACAACCATTCCCTATCTGTAAAATAGAGAACTCCTTCAAGGTCAAAACAGGATAAACACAGGCAAGGAATACATTAAGTTTTAATTAAAGGAAAAATACAGGTTTCATGTGACTTTTTTTGGGGGGGGAAGATGAAGATTTAACTCAGTGGTTTGCTGCTCTCTCAGAGGTTTGCAACTCTCTCCCCTAGAGTAACAGTTGATTTTAAGCTAGTTTGAAACAATTAAATCTTGGCAACTTTAAGAGTGCATGGTTGGCTGGGGAATTCTGGGAGTTGAAGTCCAGAAGTCTTAAAAGTTGCCAAGGTTGGATATCCTTCAGTTAAACCTATGCTGCAGCCAGTCCCTGCTGCAGCTGAATCTCTTGACCCCATCTCCTAAGGCAGGGGTGTCAAACTCAAGGCCCGTGAGCCGGATCTGCCCATGGGGCTGGCTTGGAAATAGTAAAGGGCTGGGCCCCAGTGCCTCTGGCACACGGGTGGGATTCAATTTTTTTTACTACAGATTCTGCGGGCGTGGCTTGGCGGGTTGGCAGGGGAACAATACTAAAATCTTCATTTCCTCCCCACTCCAGGGAACGCTTACTGCAAAATCCTCATTTCCTCCTGATCAGCTGGGACTCGGGAGGCAGGGAATAAATGGGGGCGGGGCCAGTCAGAGGTGGTTATTTACTGGTGGTATCGCTGAACTACTCAAATATTTCTGCTACCGGTTCTCCAGAACTGGTCAGAACCTGCTGAATACCACCTCTGCTCTGGCAGCCAAAATGGGGTGTGGGGAACACCCCCCCCCCACACACACATACGGCCCACCTTTGGCATGGATGGCCTCCTACTGCACTTTGCCAACCAAAAGGAGGTCCGGGGGTGCACATGCCCTCCCCGCACCCCATTTTGGCGGGCGAAGTGCTGCAGGCGGCCGTCCAAGCCGAAAGAGGGCTGTGCGCGGTACCCCCACGGGGAACTACAATGCTGATCTGGCCCCCCGAAGAAATCCAGTTTGACACCCCTGCCCTAAGGGAATGCTCCACTTACAACTTGTCATTCATTATTGCAAATCAACTCCACCCACAGGAGCCAGGAACTGGGGCATCTTTTAGGATCAGATTTTGTCACTCTGATCCTATTTGTGTTATCAGTTGGGTCTTAACAATCCAGTCACCTACAGCTGAGTGGCAGTAAATTTTTAGTGCATTCACAAATCTGTGCCCCATGTTGATCAGCCACCAAATAATTAAATCCTGCTCTCAAAGTTTCAGTATAGAGAGAGCTCCCTAGTTTGACAATATTGTTCAATAAAAAGGAAATGGAAGACAACTATGAGATTTGCTCAAAGGTGTTCCGCTGTACATTTTCAAGCTAAAATGCTGGCTCTAGGAAGAATATAATCTAAGAATATGTATATGATGAGAATATAACGTAAGAATATAAATATAATGAGAATATAGCTCATTAAATCGAAGATAAAAAGTTAATGCTTCTTCAATTTAGTCAGAACTAAATTTAGTTCTGGGTCAACTATCAGCAAGAAGTCATGGCTACATTTTGGCACTCTAACTGGAGTTCTGAAAGCAATAGCACTTAGACTTATATACCGCTTTACAGTGCTTTACAGCCCTCTCTAAGTGGTTTACAGAGTCAGCATATTGCCCCCAACTATCTGGGTTCTCATTTTACTGACCTCAGAAGGATGGAAGGCTGAATCAACCTTGAGCTGGTGAGAGTCAAACTGCTGGCAGCCAGCAGTCAGAAGAATTAGCCTGCAATACTGCTTTTTAACCAGTGTGCCACCACGGTTTATACTATTCTTAGTACATATAGTACTAAAGTAGGCTTACAACCCCTAATCAGTTTTTGAATTATATCTATATGTACCTATATGTAATTCAGAAAGATCAAAGATTTGCATATGATATACCAATCTCTGCCGAGATTGGAAAAACTATTATCATTACATATTGGGTCTCAGAATCTGTTGAGAAACAGTTACTAAGTAGAGATTTACTACCTACTGCACCTACACCCTTCTGGCCACCAATATTAGAAAACAGAATTGAATCTATTATAAAAGGCCTGGTGAAGACTTTCCATCAGCCAAGCCATTAAAAAATAGGCTTACTGGTGGACTCTCTTCTGGGTAAGTTTATTTACATATATAAATAAAACCTGCAATATCCTATCTGGATGGAAGAGGACAACTGTAGTTCCTATATATAAAAACAGGAATAAAAAGGATCTTAACAATTGCAGGCCCATCAGATATTGTGACTAATATATATATATGCCAGGTTCCTCTGGAGTAGAGCTGACAGATGGGTAGCTGAGTAGTACATTCTCCCAGAAGAATAAACTGGCTTTAGGCAAAGTTGATTCACTTTTGAAAAGTGATTTGTCTTGAACCATCTAATTACAAAATATGTCAGATGGTTTCAGTGTCCCCAGGTCACGCGATCTTACCTTTTGGGACCTTCTGATAAGCAAAATCATGGGGGAAGCCAGAGTCACTTAACAACTACTTTGCTAACTTAACTGTAATGATTTACTTAGCCACTGGGGCAAAAAAAGGTTTTAAATGGTGCAAGATTCACTTAACAACTGTCTCACTTAGCAACAGAAAGTTTGGGCTTAATTGTGGACCTAAGTTGAGGACTACCTGCATTTCCTGGTTTCATACATCATTACAACATAAAGTACATTCTGTAATTGTAATCCAGCAAACAATACTCTTCATAAAGGTTTTCTAGTCCCTATTCCCGTGATGGCGAACCTATGGAACGCATGCCACAGGTGGCACGCGGAGCCGTTTGTCAGGGCACATGAGGTGTTGCCCTGTCAGCTGGCCAGCGCATGTACGCGCGCTGGCCAACTGACTTGGGCCTCCTTTTGAGGCCATTTTTCACCCTCCAGAGGCTTCCTTGAAGCATCCAGAGCGTGAAAAACCAGCCCAATGGGCAAACCAGAAGTTCAGGAACGTACATCTGGTTTGCCCATAGGACCAGTTTTAGCCTGAAGGCCCCTGAAGGCTCTGGAGGACGAAAAACAGCCCTACGGACAAACCAGAAGTCACTTCCGGTTTGTTCGTAGGGACGTTTTTTGCCCTTTGTAGCCTTCAGGGAAGCCTCCTGAAGGCTCTGGAGGGCTAAAGCCTGTCTTATGAGCAAACCGGAAGTCTGTTCCTGAACTTCCGGTTTACCCGTAGGACCTGTTTTTCTTGCTCTGGAGGCTTCAGGGAAGCTCCGGAAGAGGGCCTCCGGAGGGGGGGGGGCAGGGGAGGCTATTTTCGCCCTCCCCAGGCTCCTATAAAGCCTCTGGAGCCTGGGGAGGGCGAAAAAAGCATGCCAAAAATGGGGGGAGCGCTGGCCGCGCACGCATGCATGCTGGGGTCATGGGCATAGCATTATGGGTGTGGCATGCCCACGCACGACCCCCCCCTGTGCTCCCCCTGCTTTTGGCATGCAAGCCAAAAAAGGTTCGCCATCATTGTCCTATTCACACAAGTGCAACTATGGTAGGAGCAAAGGTTCAAAGTCTTGTAAGTACTATTATTAGAGACAGACATTAAGAGGGCATTTATAACCCCTTCAATGTTGCATACTATTCTTAGTACTGTATAGGCACAAAAGTAGGCTTACAACTCTAATCACTTTTTGAATCATACCTATATGTACCTCTATATAATTCAGAGGTCAACCAACTGGCTAAATTTGAATTCTAGGAGAAGTGAGGCAGGAAATCCATCATGCACCAGCACCTATTTATAAATGACGGCTCTGAATTACAGTTGCAATCCATTTTTTTAAAATCATTTTGGAAAGGCTTCACTAATTTGGTACTTTTTACACATCCCTTGGTATTTTTCCACTTGAGTGTCAGCACTTCATCTAGTTTGCATGGGAACTGTCTCTTCTTTTGAGAATTATTTGGTGTTTGGAGAACCATTTTTGTTAGAGCCGAGGTGGCGCAGTGGTTAAATGCAGCACTGCAGGCTACTTCAGCTGACTGCAGTTCAGCAGTTCGGCTGTTCAAATCTCACTGGCTCAGGGCTGACTCAGCCTTCCATCCTTCCGAGGTGGGTAAAATGAGGACCCGGATTGTTGTTGGGGGCAATATGCTGACTCTGTAAACTGCTTAGAGAGGGCTGAAAGCCCTATGAAGCGGTATATAAGTCTAACTGCTATTGCTATTGCTGCTATTGCTAAAAGTCTCTTTTTTAATATCTTGTCATAAGCTACACAAAATCAAATCTTCTAGAATATGGGTGTCAAACCTGCGTCACGTTTCTGTCATATGACATTTTGCAATGTTTTTCCCATTTATGGAGCTGGTGTGGGCATGGCCTGCACGTGACTGCCAATGCAATCTTAAATTGCACTAACAGAGGGATACAATCAAGATCAAGGGAAGTATTAATACCACTCTATAAAGCCTTAGTAAGACCACACCTAGAATACTGCATCCAGTTTTGGTCACCACACTATAAAAAAGATGTTGAGACTCTAGAAAAAGTGCAGAGAAGAGCAACCAGGATTAGGGGACTGGAGACTAAAACATATGAAGAACGGTTACAGGAACTGGGCATGGCTAGTCTAGTGAAGAGAAGGACCAGGAGAGACATGATAGCAGTCTTCCAATATTTGAAGGGCCTCCACAGAGAGGAGGGGGTCAAGCTATTTTCCAAAGCACCTGAAGGCCAGACAAGGAATAATGGATGGAAAGTGACCAAGGAGACATTCAATCTAGAAACAAGGAGGAACTTTCTGACAGTGAGAACAATCAACCAATGGAACAGACGTTGCCTTCGGAAGTTGTGCCAGCTTCATCGCTGGAGGCTTTCAAGAAGACATTGGACTGCCATCTGTCAGAAATGGTATAGGGTCTCCTGCTTGGGTGAGGGGTTGGACTAGATGACCTACAAGGTCCCTTCCAACTCTGTTAATCTAAGAAATTTTGCATATGTGACACATCTGGCCCATGGGTTGCCAGTTTGACACCCCTGTTCTAGAATAAGCACTATGATTTACTCTGAATCATTTATTTCATTTTCCACACATATATCTCTTAATACTTTCGTGTAAGTACACAGCAGAAGATATATAGACAGGAAGCAGAGAGTAACACAAAAGGGATCTGTTTTGGCCAGCTGAAAATACAAGAGAAATGTTCTTATTTGAAACCCAGAAGAAAAGGTAGGCAAGGAAACTAACCTAACACAAGCATTGGAGCTACTGCTGTTTTCCTTCTCGGATTTCTACTAATTGTGTAGGTTAGATTTGCCCAGACAGAAGTAATTACAGGCTTCCGATGGAGTGCTGTTATGTGGAGATAGAAACAAAAGCTATCTAATGTTGTCTCCTGGTGTTGAAATAGCCCTTTCCTCGGCTTAAGCTTATACTTTGTTCTGAAATGTCAGCATTGCTTTAAAAAAAAACAGGTCTCTGTTTAGAACCTGAAAGTGAAGGTCACATATAAAAAAAAAATCTCATAGTTAGTAAATTCTGAATCCCAATGCACAGTGGATGCCCAACTGCCCAATCCAATTCAAAACTACAAGTTAAATCACCTGAGTATAAAATATTCACATCTGTACCAAAGGTGCTTTTTCAAAGGCAACTAGACTTTCTTGCTTTTCCACTTGAAGACATTTCGCTTCTCATCCAAGAAGCTTCTTCGGTGAAGAAGGGAAGGATTTATGATCAATTCTCTACTATTCAGTCAGAACTGAAGAAGCTTCTTGGATGAGAAGTGAAGTGTCTTTTTAAAAAAGTCCAGTTACCTTTTGAAAAAAGCATCTTTGGGACAACCATGACCTGGGAGAATCTCAACAGACATTCATAGCTGTATGTGTAACTGCATTAACAGAGATGTGTTATCGAGGCAAAAGTGAAGGAAATATTAGTTCAGATTCTCTATCCACTTTATTCTGCCAATAGCTTTCCAAGGCCTTAAGGTTTACCTATTTCAAAACCACCTCTAAATTTGGAGGGCGAGATGTCACTGAGAAGTTCAAAATGAAGAAAGACACCTGGACTTGAACTCCAATGCTGGCTGGGGAATTCTGGGAGTTGAAGTCTACGTGTCTTAAATTTGCCAAGGTTGAGAAACATTGCCTTAGAATATATAAACCAGGGCCTCACATGGCAATTTCAGTGCTAGATGACATGAATTTATTCCATTTCAAAAAGTCACCTGAGTGGATCATTAATACCAAAGACTCTGGCAACAAATTCCATAAATTAATTTACACCTTCTGCCAGGTAAATATTATTTTATTTTGGTCAAGTCCAGTATTAACTTACACTCAGGGCATCAACAATTACTGCAGGGCCAACAATGACCATAACATTCAGCCCGCACTGAAGAGAATACTCTCTCACGTCCACATCATTCATAAAGCCTCCATCTCTCTATTAATGCACTTGTAAACATCATAGAACTCACGAAATAATGAATCTGAAACATTGGGACCCTCATTCCCATCAGTGGCAGTTTCCCTGCGCTTGGAAAGTAAAAGAAATTTGCCATTTTGCTTCTACCACCAGGATAGAGAGTCACTGGGGAACTGCATTCTCTGGCATGATATTTAAAAAAAGAGGAAATGTTTCCAATCCATCAGCAAAAAAACCAACAACCCAGCAGTTTCGGACCACTGGCTTTTTCTACTAGCCAAAGGATCAAGAGCTACCAAGGGCTATTTAAAGAGAGGACACTGTCAAACAATGATAAAAAAAAGCCACAGCTGAGCGCAAGGTATCCGATTCCTGATGGCACGATGACTCTTCTGTTTTATTATCGACACGAGCCTTTCTGCGAGTCAATAACTGTCTGAGAAGCAAGATAAAAATACTGCAGGTAAGTCTATAAATAACCCTACTCATGGATGGGACATCGACATCCAACAAAGCTGGAAGACCCTTAGGAAAGCATACCTGGTTCCTTTGGGTGCTGGGTGCGCTGAGCTGGACGCACCAATGGCTGCAGATTGTGATGCTGACCCTGCACTCTGCATGTTCAGTCTTGGCATTGATCTTGCTCCAGAGAGGGCTGGTTTATTGTAAGGCACAAAGCCCACCAGAGAAGCACTGAGTCCTGAGTTTCTATTGGCCCCCTGTATCCCAGTAAGGAATTTGGGACTTGTTCCTGATGAATGTCCAGGAAGATTCACCATCGAGTGCCGATACCGTGAGGTTATGGGGCCAGTTCCACTATTCGACAAGCACTGTTGGCATGAACAGGTGGGCCCGCTGTGAGTAGGCCCTGTGGCTGCGGCTAATGGGTACGGAGAGTCCACATTCCGACGGATTCTTCGCTGGTACCCAGTGGTTTTATTGGTCTGGGTCTGTGATACAAAATCAATCCCATAATTGTAACCAAAGGGCCCAAGATCCACCTGAGGGCTACTGAGCGAGAACGCTTGCTCCAAATATACACAAATATTCATCTCGTATGGAAACCAGCTTCCTTCATCGTTCTGCCACTCCCAAACCACTCCCTGTCCAGGTGCCGAATCAAGCTGGAAGACATGTCTGTGTACAGCTCTCATGGTCCCTAAGAGGGAAAAATCATGACAAATCAGAAAATAAAATTAGACATCAAAATTAAAAGCCCTAAAGGAAGGATTTTGTATAGCCCAGGAAACTGAGTATTACCATATTTTTCGGACTATAAGACGCACCAAGATTTTGAAGAGGTAAATTTTTAAAAAAGGTTTTTTCCCTCTGCACGCCTCATTTTTTGTGAAAAATGGGGCACCCAGAGTGTTTGAAAGACTTGCAAAGTGCTCCTGGGGGCTGGGGGAGCCAAAAACGAGCAAAAAATGACCCATTTTTCATGAAAACGGGCCCGTTTTTTGCAAAAAACAGGGCATGCATGGGCTTGGAAAGGCTTGGAGAGTGCTCCTGGGGGCTGGGGGGGTTAAATGATTAAAAACGGTCTGTTTTTGCTCATTTTTGCCCTCCCCGCCCCCCAGGAGCACTTTGCAGGCCTCCCAAATCCTCTGCAAGTCCATTTTTGTGAAGGAGGCGGGGTTTCAGGAGGCCAAAAATGCTGTATTCACTGTATAAGATTTTCACCCTCTTTTTTTTGCGGGGGGGGGAGGTGCATCTTATACTCCAAAAAATACGGTAATTTGCTGTGATATTTCTCATTCACATTAAACTAGGAGGGAAAAAAAACCAAGAATGCCAGATACATTATTTGAACATTTTTGCAGCAGTCCAGTAGACCAGACATAGAAAAATCTTTTGAATCACCAGCTACCTGATTATTTTTTCAGAAGAAATGCCAGAAGTTCTCCCAAGGAGCATTTGCATTCATGGCAGCGCCACTAAGTAGGAGGATCCCCCCCTTTTTTTTGAGAATCGGGTTCAAAAGTTAAAGGCCAGTTTAAAATTGGCCAACTTCCATTGTATTTGAATTGTATTGTATTTGAATTGATAAGGTAATACAAAAATCAAAGGGTTTTACTTTGTTTTGCATAAAAAGCTAACTGCTTATCTACGTGTTATTTAAAAACACACAATATAACAATGCTCACTTTACTTTTCCCTCCTTCCTTTTTCCTTTGTATCATATTATTTATAGCTGGAGACTGAGGACAGAAACTGTCTCAACTGTGCAGCATATATTCATTTTTAAGCATTAAATATTGTCATAAATTAAACCAGTTTGGTGACATGGTTAAAGGCATCAGGATATAAACTGGGAGACCGTAAATTCTAGTCCCAATGTAAGCAATGAAGACAGCTTGGGCCAGACAACCTCTTCCAGCCTTAAAAAGCAAGCAGTGGCAAGTCACACCTGAGATCTTGCCAAGAAAACTGCAGGGACGTGCCTAGGAATTGCCAGAAGTCAAGACTGATTGAAAGGCACCAAAAAGAGGCACCAAAACCGGTCACAAATAATTGCCGTACATCCTCCACCTGCATACTGGACCCGTGTCCCTCTTGGCTGACTGCCAACAGCAGAGAGGTGACACGAGGCTGGATCCAGGCGGTTGTCACCGCCTCTCTTCGGGAGGGACACCTCCCCACCGCACTTAAGGCGGCGGTGGTGAGGCCCCTCCTGAAGAAACCGTCCTTGGATCCAGCAGTTCTTAACAACTATCGTCCAGTCTCCAACCTCCCCTTTCTGGGGAAGGTTGTTGAGAAGGTGGTGGCCTTACAGCTTCAGCGTACCTTGGAGGAAGCTAACTACCTTGACCCCTTCCAGTCTGGCTTCAGGCCCGGTTACAGCACTGAAACCGCTTTGGTCGCATTGACCGATGATCTCTGGAGAGCCAGAGATGGAGGCTATGCGTCCATCCTGGTTCTCCTTGACCTCTCAGCGGCTTTCGATACCATCGACCATGGTATCCTTCTGCGACGACTGCGGGAGGTGGGGGTGGGCGGCACTGTTTTACAGTGGTTCTCCTCCTACCTCTCGGACAGGTCGCAGTCGGTGTTGGTGGGGAGGGAGAGATCGTCCCCGAGGCCCCTAACCTATGGGGTGCCGCAGGGTTCGGTTCTGTCCCCCCTGCTATTTAACATATACATGAAACCGCTGGGCGAGATCATTCGGAGGCACGGGATTAAGTACCATCAATATGCGGACGATACGCAGTTGTATCTGTCCGCCCCGTGCCAACTCAATGAAGCGGTGGATGTGATGAACCGGGGCCTTGAGGCTGTTAAAGACTGGATGAGAGCTAACAAACTGGTACTCAACCCGGAAAAGACCGAATGGCTGTTGTGTTTTCCTCCCAAAAATTTGGCTGACGTTCCATCAATCAGGCTGGGGGGGCAAAATTTATTCCCCTCAGATAGGGTCCGCAACTTGGGAGTCCTCCTGGACCCACAGCTGAGTTTTGACCACCATTTGTCGGCTGTGACCAGGGGGGCATTTGCCCAGGTTCGCCTGGTGCGCCAGTTGCGGCCCTACCTGAACCGGGAGGCTCTCACAACAGTCACTCGAGCCCTTGTGATCTCTAGGCTGGAATACTGCAATGTGCTCTACATGGGGCTGCCCTTGAAGAGCATCCGGCGACTTCAGCTAGTCCAGAACGCGGCCGCGCGAGTGATTATGGGCGCACCACGGTTCGCCCATATAACACCAATCCTCCGTGAGCTGCGCTGGCTACCTGTTGATCGTCGGGTGCACTTCAAGGTCTTACTTACCACCTATAAAGCGCTCCATGGTAGTGGATCTGACTATTTGAGAGACCGCCTCCTGCCAATTACCTCCCTGCGTCCTATCAGATCGCACAGAGTAGGCCTCCTCCGAATTCCATCCGCCAGTCAGTGCCGACTGGCGACTACGCGGAGAGCCTTCTCAGTTGCAGCTCCGACATTATGGAACAACCTCCCCATGGAGATCCGTACCCTCACCACAGTCCAGGCCTTCCGCACAGCCCTCAAGAACTGGCTATCCCGTCAGGCCTGGGGATAGGATTACTCTCACCCCGCCCGAATGTTGAGTGAATGTTGTGTTTTTATGACCAATTTCCTTTTAATCACGATTCTTTCTTTTTAAGTCTTGTCTTGCACTCCCTTCCCTTTATTGTTGTAAGCCGCCCTGAGTCCCCTCAGGGAAAAGGGCGGCATATAAATTTGCAATAAAACTAAACTAAAACTAAACTAATTATTCAGCATAAAGAACGTAGCCACTTTTCTTACATGGATAGTCCTCAACTTACAACCACTGTTGAGCCCAAAATTGCCATTGTTAAGTGAGTTTTGCTTCATTTTACGATCTTTCTTGGCACAATTGTGAAGCGAATCACTGCAGTTGTTAAGATAGTAACAGGGTTGTTAAGTGAATCGGGTTTCCCCCCATTGACCTTGCTTGTCAGGCGGCTTCAAAAAGTGACTCGGGGACATCGTAAGTACATGCCAGTTGCCAAGAATCATCATAAATACAGGCCAGTTGACAAGGATTTTGATCATGTGTCCACTGCAAAGGTTGTAAGTATGAAAAACAATCATAAGTCACTTTTTTTCCAATGTTGTTGCAACTTCTAATGGTCACTAAACAAATGGTCGTAAGTCGAGGGTTACTTCTATATACCATATTTTTCGGAGTATAAGACACACAAAGGTTTTGAAGAGGCAAATTTTAAAAAAAAGTTTTTGCACTCTGCAGACCTCCCAAAAATGCGAAAACGGGCCTCCCCACCCCCCCAAAAAAGGGCATGAATAGCATTTAGGAGGCTTGGAGAGTGCTCCTGGGGGGTGCCCCCACAAAGGAGCAAAAAATGGCCTGTTTTTCATGAAAACGGGCCTGTTTTTTGTAAAAAAAAGTGCATGCAATGGTCATGCAGAGACTGTAGGAGGCTTATAGAGTGCTCCTGGGGGACTGGGGGGGGGGGTATTTTTCACTCATTTCTGCCCTCCCCAGCCCCCAGGAGCTCTCTGAAAGCCTTCTACAGTCTCTGCATGGCCATTTTGGTGAAGGAGGCAGGGTTTCGGGAGGCCAAAAATGCTGCATTCAATGTGTAAGAGGCATTGATTTTCAGGCTCTTTTTTGAGGGAAAAAGGTGCGTCTTATACTCCGAAAAATACGGTAAGCTCCTCCTATGGGGGATGGGAATGACATCGACTGGTGCAGTCAATAGACAGGGGAACAGAGGCAGACGCCATCAGCATCCCCCACTTCCTTCTTTTAGCCATTATCTTCATTGCTCTCAACTGAGACTCTAAATGCTTAGGAGCCCATTTCTAGATAAGCTGCTGCTTGTCTCAGGAAAGGTGGTTTCCTCTCATTTTTCTCTCGCTTCCTCTGAAGAGACCAGAATGCCTGGAAGCAGAATCCAGAGTTGTCTTTTTTTCACAGGGCGTATTTCAGATGATTTGCAGACAGTTGTTTTATTTTATTTTTATAAAAATCCATCCGATGTGCTGCAGAGGTTAATTGGCCACATAAAAATAACTGTTCTATTTTGCAGGAGGAGGGAGGGAGGGAGGAGCCCGCAAAAATAGAATGCCCGCATTTTAAAAGAAATGCAGAATCTTTTATGATTAATTATAATTGGCATTTGTCTTGGATATCCTGAAAGTAGCTGTTGGCTGCCAGCTATTTTATGTTATTTAAAATATTAGCATTGATACACTCAGAAGACAGCTATCAGAGAACAAGAATGGGTTCACACACCACACACCAGCCAAGATTTGTTTAGCAAGCCATAATTTACTCAGTGCGTACAATACTCTTAAGTCAAAAGCAAACACACCTCATTATGGCTTAGTCGGGGATGTAAACAAACAGACACAAAGTCTGCCCTTTCATAAAGCTAAAATTGTTTTATGGGAGATACCATTCTCCTTTATTTCATAATAAAAGCTGAGGCCAAGAAAATATTGGCAACCTAATAAATGAGAGTTAATCCAGGTTTACAGCTCTTTCTCAGCACTTCAGCCTGCGCCTAGAAGAGAATGCTCTACAAACATTATTCTCAACCAAGCAACGTTACTGGAATTCCTTAGTCACCATTGAGAAACACTGCTCTATATCATCATGGATGTGTACGCTATTAAGGTATATATAAGAGACATCACCCTGCCAACAAAAGTGTGTATAGTCAAGGCTATGGTTTTCCCAGTTGCAATGTATGGCTGTGAAGGTTGGACCATAAGAAAGGCTGAGCGCCAAATAATTGAGGCCTTTGAACTATGGTGCTGGAGAAGTCTCCTGTGAGTCCCTTGGACTGCAAGGCGATCAAACTGGTCAGTCCTAGAGGAGATCAACCCTGACTGCTCTTTAGAAGGCCAGATCCTGAAGATGAAACTCAAATACTTTGGCCACCTAATGTGAAGGACGGACTCACTGGAGAAGAGCCTAAAGTTGGGAACGATTGAGGACAAAACAAGAATGGGACAACAGAGAATGAGGTGGCTGGATGGAGTCACCAAAGCTGTAGGCATGAGCTTAAATGGATTCCAGAAGATGGCAGAGAACAGGAAGGCCTGGAGGAACGTTGTCCATGGGGTCACGATGGGTCGGACACAACTTCGCAACAAACAACTAAATAAGCAGATAATGTAGCTGCTTTTTACCTGTATCTTGCCGGAACTGGGTGAGACTCGGTAGGTCAATTATGTAGGGAGCCAGAGTTGAATCAGCCTGTCCCAAGGGTATACTGCCATTAGCAGGCCAGTTTCCCAGTGATCGCCGGCCTTTCACCATGAGAACCTGGAAAGACTGCTCAATGTAGCTGCACACGTTACTTCGGTATGGCCTCCACCTGCCAAACTCATCCTGCCACTCCCACACAGCCACTCCTGGATCCGTGAGGGACGGTGGTGGCCCAGCAGACGTACTAGGCAAAGTTGCCATTTTTTAATAGTTTTTGCCCACTTAAATGGGCAGGAACCTGAAAGTGGGGTCACTTCAGAATCCAATTGGTCATCTTCAGCAACAATACCTTGACAGACCTGTGGTGGAAAAGGAAAGGAATCGTGAGATGCTAACCATTATTTCTCAGCTGTTAGTAGCTGACCTACAGTGCATGAGTTGGATTAGTATCACCTCTTCCAAGACATATTCTATTTAGCTTTTTAATTCCTGAGCTACAGTCTGCTAATACAAATAATCTATTTAGGTCAGGGGTGTCTAAACTTGGGAACTTTAAGGCTTGTGGACTTCAACTCCCAGAATTCCCCAGACAGCTGGCTGGGAAATTCCGGGAGTTGAAGTCCACAACCCTTAAAGTTTCCAAATTTGGACATCCCTGCACTAAATGATATCAACACTACAGGCTGGTTTTGGAAGAAATAAAAATCCCCTCAAATTTCTTCCATAACTGCCAAGAAAACTACTGTATAACGGTGCCTCCATGAAATCACTAGGTTTGAAATGAGTGTAAACTCCTTGTTAAAAGGGAAAAAAAGGCAAAGTCGATATTCCAATCCAGTCTATTATGCCACTCCCAGGATGCACCATGGGAAGAAGACCGCCCCGACTTCAAGGGAGGGCAATAGGAGGGACCGTGGGCTTCAAGGACTACATTACCCATGAAACTCCGCGCCACGTCCCCCGCATGGGCATCGAGCAGGAAGGGGAGGGACCATGGCCTTCAAAGACTACATTTCCTGCAAAGCTCCGCGCCACGTCCCTGGCTGGGGAATTCTGGGAGTTGAAGTCCACAAGTCTTAAAGTTCCCAAGTTTGGACAGTCCTGATCTAGGTTTTAGAGCTGTCTTTACAATGTCTGCTTAAATTAAGGTGAGCAGACGTCCCGCTTTTGGCGGGACAGTCCCAATTTTTAACAATTTGTCCCGCATCCCACGTTGTTTTAAAAAAGTCCTGATTTTTTTTTAAAAAAAATTAATCAAGAACACCCCCACCCCCCCGGTCAATGGTGTCCCGCTTTACCGATGTTAAAATCTGGTCACCTTAGCTTAAATATACTTTCTACTTCTCTGGAAATCTGATTCTATTTCTGCTGCTGGAACTGTACTTACAGCTAGAAAGTTACCCTATCATTCAACCATAATCCCCCACTCCTGTAATTTAAGCCCATTATTCTATTCCTGGAACATTAATCATATAAATCGCTGCTGGGGGAAAAGGTGAGTAAGTAGCAGTGAGAGAGAACGGGAAAGTTAGGTCTTTGCTGCCACAGTTATTAAATTAACTATCCCTAGCACTAGGAGAAGTACACCTTTCATAAATGGCTGCTAAATCAATGGTCGTAAGTTGAAAACTGTGTGTAATTCTGATTCATTGTACTCTTCAGTGGTGCAATAGCAATGTAATACAGGTAGCCCTCGACTTACAATAGTTTGTTTAATGACCAAAGTTACAACAGCGCTGAAAAAAGGGACCGATTACCATTTTTCACATTTATGATCTTTGCAGCAGCCCCCATGATCATGGGATCAAAATTCAGATGCTTGGCAATTGGTTCATATTTATGACCGTTGCTATGCCCTAAGGCCTTTCCAATCTTTTGACAAGCAAAGTCAATGGGGAAACCAGATTCACTTAACAACTGAGTTACTAACGTTAGCAACTTCAGTGATTCACCTAACAACTGTGGCAAGAAAGGTTGTAAAAAGAGACAAAACTCCCTTAACAAATGTCTCATTTAAGAACATACATTTGGGGCTCAATTGTGGTCGTACGTCGAGGACTACCTCTACAGGGCTACTTCTGAATGATTCAAATGCAGCCAGCACTAATTGCTTTTAATTTAATCTGAGAAAATCCAGATGCACTTTTTAATATTCTAAAGAACTGGCAATAAAACTGCTACATCATATTCATGACGTATATCACAACGTATACCTAATTCTGTGCATCGTTCTCCCCTATGGGATGAAAGAGTTTAGTTTGCATTTTCTTAATAATCTTTCAACTCCTAGATTTTACAGCATCCAAGAATGTGCAAGAGTTATAGCTCAGCTGTTTACATAAAAATCTCTGTTGGCTCATTATACTCAGAATGGACATTGTACTCAATGATATCTAACAAACAAACTGAGCAAACAATCTATATTGCTTAAGTATATGCAAATACTTAACAATTAGTTTGCTTTCCTCTATAGTAACACTCAAAAAGCAACTATAAAAATATTGATCTGCTCAAAAATATATGATGTGCATGGCTGGGCTCACATAAATCAAAACAAAATAAAACATATTATAGAATTGTAGAATCATAAGGCTGGAAGGGACCTTCTAGTCCAGTTTATTCTTCAAAATCTCCAGTGATGGAGCACCTACAATTCCAGGAGGCAAGTTGTTCCATTGGTTAATTGTTCTCAGGTGTGCTATGTGATCTTAGCCTAGTTTGACCTATCTCATAACGAGCATAGACAAACAGATCATGACTAACTTACAAAGGGATCCATACAAAGCGGAAAGAAAATACTGCATGTTATAGTTTCCTCACTCGGTTGCCTGGAGGCAATGCCTGGTTATTGCAAACCAGGTGAGGACACAGTAATGCTTGCCTTACTTGCTCCAAGGTAATTCAGTCTTACTGTGCCTCTGGATTAATTCTGTAACCACCTTATACATTATGAAGGTTGGGATATAAACCAATGGCTGAGGGGTAACTGTATGCCATTTTTAAATCTATGAAAAACACCAATATTTATCCAAGATAGTAATATTGTCCTAAGCCATAGTATGGTCAGAGTAGTTTTGGTTAAGCACGTACTGTATATGATTGTTTTTGGTTTAAGAACCATTATTACACAAACCATTTCTTAGCCCACTGTATGACTCAGTGCAATGGATCACTAGGAATTTGCCAAGTGATTCAAACTAAGTACCTAAATTGGTTCATTAAAATGACAATCCCTGAGCATTATAAAAGGTCAGGGAGTATTTGATTATTCACTGTACTTTATGAATAACCTGGGCAACAGATTCTAGCCAATTACCACCATTTTTATGATGCATTACTTTTTGGAAATGAGTCCCGAAGCCTTCAAGAGAAAAATGCACATTGTCCTGTTTCCCACCTTTCATGTTGACTGGAGATTACAATACAAAAGACATACTTTGGAGTAGCAAGAACTGGGAAAATGTTGCCATGATAGCCGTTTCTTCTTCTTTCCCATCCCTTACACATTAAAAATGTCTACATTTTTATATGAACATAAGCAGGGGAATGCAGAGAATTCAGACATGACCTGTGCTAAAAAGCTAATGGCAAAACCAGCAGATTTTAACCGCCCTAATGGTTCAGAGGAAAGACTGTCTATCTAGTGGCCTGTAACTATCAAGAAAAGCTACTTTGGAGCAAAGTCATAATCTTCAGCAGCAAATACTCAGAAAATGGTACCTCTAGGCATTGAGGTTAGCTCATATATACTCTTTACTTTAGGAGAGGAAATCTGACACACACCTTTTTAAATTACCAAATAGTTTACACACTTGCATGTTTAAATAAAAGTCTTATAATAATTTATAGAAAACAATCAAAGAATGTAAGAGTAACTGACAAAATACCACATGCTTGTTATTATGACCACAAGCTTAATCATCTCCTTTTATGAAACAGAAAAGATACCCATTCTTACACAAACACAGCTTCTTTACACAAACCCACAGCTGGGAAGAAAGGTCAAATTACCAAATATACAGTAATTCCTTTTGGCGTAAGAGACAGCAAAACAACTGTCCAATCCACTTCATAGGGTTGTGGGGAAAACAGGAGGCAGGAATATTAACTATGTCTGCTGCCTTGAGTTCATACTCACTCACTCTCTCTCTCTCTCATACACACACACACACAATGTACACGCACAGTGACCACATTTTCTTAGAGAAAAAAATAGAGGAGAAATATGAAAAAGGGGCAAATGTAAAACAGACGCATAAAAGATAAAACTAATTATTACTTTGATTTACAAAGGAAAATTCAAGAGCAAAAGCCAGAAAGTAATTAATTTAAAGGACATAATAAAGAGCTGTTTTTTAAAAAAATAAACTGTATGATCACTGTAGATAGATGGACAGGATAAAAATATAATCATCAATAGGCCACCTCTCTTTTGGCAAGAGTTAACACTGTGAATGTGCTGACTGGCAACTAGGAAACCTGATCCAGACATAACATTTCCACTACAGAGAAATGTAGAGTTAAGTTTCTTTCTTCTTAAACTAAGCTTCCTGGTTACTCTTATTGTGCTCAGCTGGATTATCCCAGAGAGAGAGGTGAAAAAGAAAGAAACCAATACCCTACTGTCTTATGCTTTGTCGAGAAAGGCAGTGGTGTACAAAAGCATACAAATAGAATAGAATAGAATTCTTTATTGGCCAAGTGTGATTAGACACATGAGAAATTTGTCTTTGGTGCAGATGCTCTCAGTGTGCATAAAGAAAAATAAAATAGAATACATTCATCAAGAATCATAAGATACAACTCTTAGTGATAGTCATAGGTTACAAATAAGCAATCAAATTACACTAGGAAACAAAATGTCATCACATGCTGAAGATAGGGTGACTTAAAGGTTATACCTAAACTCCCGCTCCATCGTGGAAAAAAACACCCCAACTCATTCCCTCTTTCAGTCTTTCAACCATGCTGGCTGGGGAATTCTGGGAACCAAAGTCCACCCTGTCTCCCAAGTTTGTCAAGGTTGAGAAACATTGACTTTAAGCTAGGGGTCTCCAACCTTTGCAACTTTAATTAAGCCTGGATGACTTCAACTCCCAGAATCCCCCCCCCCAAAGTAAACTATACATGATTAGTTTAGTTACTCTAGAAAGCCCACTTTCTCATCCGTCTGTAAGGCCGGAGATAAGCATTTGCTTTTAACTATTTAATATCAGGCAAGCTATAGAAAGGAAAATAGCACAATATTCAGAACTGCTTTGTGCAATTACTTTTTGAGATCTCTTCTAATAACTGCTAGAGAGTATTTTGCGTTAAAGGGCTCTAAAAACATATTTCAACTTGTTAGCATTAAACTGGATGCTGGAATCATCCACTAATACCATTCTTGTGTTAGGGAACATGGTCATATCCTTTACAGCAGGGGTCTCCAACCGTAGCAACGTTAAGCCTGGAAGACTTCAACTCCCAGAATTCCCCAGCAGGCTTAACGTTGCCAAGGTTGGAGATCTCTGCTTTAAGCAACTACGGGAGTGACTGTCAAAATATGAGGAGGGGAAAGGAGGTAAAGAATCAGGCACCCCCTTTCTCTCCCCACAGTTTTTGGGAAGTAAGGCAACATGCCAGACCAAACAGTCCCCTCCCCTTCCTTGCACCTCCATTGAAAAGGTGGTTAAAAAGCCTTCTGCAAGATCCTCCTTCGGCAGAGAATTCGGAAATTTATTCTACCCCTCCCCTCCTTGGAAAGAAATCCGCTATCAACCCCTCACCCCCACACACCCCACACCCTCCACACCCCAGCCGAGGCCTCACCTGAAGCGGCTACCGGAAAAACACTCCAGAAGAGGGAAAGCGGCAGCTTTTTAACAATTCCCGCATCGCCTCCTCCGGGTGACGGAAATGCGCACGCGTCAGCCTTGTCCTCCGCTTCCTGCTCGACGCGCCCATCTTGGGGGACGTGGCGCGGAGCTTCGCGGGAAATGTAGTCTTTGAAGGCCACGGTCCCACCCCTTTCTGCTCGACGCCCATGTTTGGGGACGTGACGCGGAGCTTCACGGGAAATGTAGTCCTTGAATCCCACGGTCCCTCCTACTGCCCTCCCGCGAAGTCGGGGTGGTCTTTTTACCGCGGTGCATCCTGGGAGTGGCATAATAGACTGGATTGGAATGTCGATTTTGCCTTTTTTTCCCCCTTAAGAAGTTTATACTTATTTCAAACCAAGTCGCCTCCTAGTGATTTCATGGAGGCATCGTTATACAGTAGTTTTCTTGGCAGTTGTGGAAGAAATTTGAGGGGATTTTTATTTCTTCCAAGACCAGCCTGTAGTGTTGATATCATTTAGTGCAGGGATGTCCAAACTTGGGAACTTTAAGGGTTGTGGACTTCAACTCCCACAATTCCCCAGCCAACTGGCTGGGGAATTCTGGGAGTTGAAATCCACAAGCCTTAAAAGTTCCCAAGTTTGGAGATCCCTGATTTAATGGCTTTCCACCCAGGTTCTAACCATACTTAGTTTTCCAAATTAACCAAAGCTATTTCCAAACCCCAAAGTGTCCAGATCATTGTGAATACATAGCTTCTTTTTTGGTTGGAACTTTGAATAATCTTATACTGGTAAAGCTAACATTGCAAATGACAATTCATATTGATAGAATTTTTTACATTCCTGTGTTTATTTTCAATAAATAAAGCTTTTAAAGTAACATAAGGGACAAATAACATGGGTTTTGTTATTTGTTAACTAACATAGCTACTTTGTATTTTAATCTGATGTATATTCTTTCTTTTAAAGTGATGTTCAAGATTTATTAGCTTTTAACATTTAACTGATAAACAAGCTGGAGACTAGCTCTTGATAAGAAAAGTTTGTTAGTACAAATTGGGGTCTGTCTTATCTCTTTTGGGAACCCTAAACAACCTTTCTCCTTACAATGTATTCCCCTTCAGACCTCATTTTAATAAACATGTGTGCTATTATCCTGTTTAGGAAGTTAAAACCCAACCCTCTCCTAGAAAAATGAAATATCTGGGAAATATTGAAAAGGCAGAATATTATATTTCCCTGAATAAGAAATGAAGAAAAATGTTTTTAGGCAGGAAGCAGACTCACTCTTAATAGCCCCCACCTCTGTCAATGGGCAATTAAAAGGCCTGAGCCAGTCTATTCTACATAACAAAGATCTACTCCCTTCAGGTCCAGGATGATGGGATTAAGGCATGATAGTGATGAAAGAAATGTCCTTCTGGGTTCAGCTCCAAGTGGGGAAAAAGTCACTGGAGACATGGAGGCTGCTTGGAAAGATGGTTTATTGTTGGACAGGACCACATGGCTTGAGCCCTAAACAGAAAAGGTGATCACATGCTTCAATGTTGGTGGAGAAGAAGAGAAGGGCTGAGGGAGGGGCTTGCTAGGCTTTTTATAACCTGTTCAGTCCCACCTCTCTGTTTCCTGTTCCTGTGTAAGAAATGTATTCTGATTGGTTGTCAGACTCCCATGGGCCCATGCAGGGGCAACTCTCTAGGCTGTGTTTTGAATCCAGGTTTGGTTGAGTTCTCAGATGCCATGTGGTCAGTTGGGGCCAATATTATCATGCTTCCCTGTAGCTGGTGGAGAAGTCTTTATTATGTAAAGTGAACTAGCTTGGCCTTCTTAATGGCCCATTAACAGTGGGGATGGGCAGGAAGCTACAGGCAACTATTCTGTCTTTTAAAACATGTTTCTTTTCATATCCAGAGAAATATTCTGCCTTTTCAATATTTCCTAGGATATTTCATTTTTCTGGGAGAGGGCTGGGTGATAACTTCCCACAATAGTATTAGCCCTTTACCCATCTCTCCACAGGGCACCTGGGAAGAAGCAATGCTCAACCAAACCTGGACTTGAAACACAGCCTAAAGAGTTGCCCCTGCATGGCCCCATGGGAGTCTGACAACCAATCAGAATACAAGATCAAGATCTAAGGCCAGAGAGGGCATAAAACGAGGGACTTTCAGCATCTCTGCCCCTTTTTCTTCTTCACCCAACCATCTTTCAAAGCAGCCTCCATGTTTCCAGTGTTTTTCCCCACACTTGGAACTGAACCCAGAAGGACATTTCTTCCAACACCTGTCCAATCAACCTTCCCCTTTCAGACCTCTTTGTTATGTTTGCTATGTTAACTATAAAAGGGGATGTAAGCTAAAGGTAGGGATTCCCTCTTTGAATGAGGAATCCCTTTTGTCTAACTATTCTGCTAAATTGTAATAAAATGATCATCCTGTCTCTGTTTGTCTCGTCTCATTGGAAAATATGCACACCAGGGGTGGGTTTCAACCAGTTCGCGGCGGTCCCCGCAAACCGGTTGGTCGGCGAACCCGGAAGTAAGTAACTTCCGGGAACGGCGAAGGGCCCGCCCGTCCGCCCGCGCTCCTTACCCGATTTTGACGAGTTCTGCGCTTCCACGCATGCGCAGGATGCATACAGCGCCTGCGCGATCCTCCAGGAGCAGCTGGAGCATCGCACAGATGCTAGTACGCATGCGTGCACTGCGCGCGTGCACGAGGACGCCGCCCGCCCCGTTCCAACCGAACCGGTTGGAACGGGGCGAGAAACCCATCCCTGATGCACACCGAGGCACAAGCCTGAAAAAGCCATATTTGGCCATCAAACAAAACTTAACTTTTAATCATATAAACATTATGGCATAGAGATCTGTACTGAATTAATACAACTTGAAACTTTGCAATATGAGTAATCTTCAACTTACGACCACAATTGAGCCCAAAATTCAGGAGACAAATACTGTGGGGGCAAGACACCCCTAACACCCCTCGAATGGGGGGGGGGTGTTCTGTTAAGATGCAGCCTGTTATGCCTTTAAATGGCTTCTACTATACTGCCGTAAAATGGCTTCTACTGTATAGCACAGTGGAGTTGCCATAGTAACAGCTTCACAGTACTCCACAAGGAGGCTCCCTCTGGTAAGGGGGAAAATCCAACATTAGAAATTATGTTTGGTCCGGACATTTTCCCACTATAAATAAATACCCAGGCAATGCTGGGTTATTGGCTACTAAATAAATAAAAGTCACATTGTACCATTGCAAGACAACCTCCGCCCCTTTTTATCCATGCATGCAGCACCATGAAGCACATACCCGAGGAAAATGGCCTTCACCGTTTGCCTTTGCTTTCCTCCTTCTGTGGACCCCACTGGTAGTAGATAGTCAGGGCAAACAGTGCCCGCTTGATGGAGCAATGATTTCCTTTGATGCAAAGCGATTTCTCTTCCTGAAACTCCTTCACATATCCTTTTTCATTTTTAATGTGGCTAATAGAGGAGCATCACAAACTGCACGTAGACTAAACTTGGCAGGGAAAAATGCCACAAGGACCGGTGTCTGTGTGTGTGTAGAGAAAGGCTGACCTTATTAACAAACTAGTAGTGTATTTTGGCTTTCTTCAATGTCACGTAACTGGCAGCTATTCCAAGACCAAGAGGGAATATTGAGGATTTCATCAGCAGGGGGAAAAAGAAAGTAACATTTAGGCAGGAATTTATCATCTCCCCATTCTGGTTAAGAAAAGCCACTTGGCTGAGCCAGGAGCCACAGGAAGTATTTCTTGAGAGATAGAGCTTTGATTTAGGATTTCTCTCTCTTCTTAACTTTTTTCACCCGGCTGTTGATGAAAGAAATGTCCTTCTGGGTTCAGCTCCAAGTGGGGGAAAAGACACTGGAGACATGGAGGCTGCTTGGAAAGATGGTTTATTGTTGGACAGGGCCACATGGCTTGAGCCCTGAACAGAAAAGGAGATCACATGCTTCAATGTTGGTGGAGAAGAAGAGAAGGGCTGAGGGAGGGGCTTGCTAGGCTTTTTATAACCTGTTCAGTCCCACCTCTCTGTTTCCTGTTCCTGTGTAAGAAATGTATTCTGATTGGTTGTCAGACTCCCATGGGGCATGCAGGGGCTACTCTCTAGGCTGTGTTTTGAATCCAGGTTTGGATGAGTTCTCAGATGCCATGTGGCCAGTTGAGTAAAGGGCCAATATTATCATGCTTTCCTGTAGCTGGAAAGCTGCTGGTGAAGTCTTTATTATGTAAAGTGGACTAGCTCGGCAGTGTTAATGGTCCATTAACAGTGGGGATGGGCAGGAAGCTACAGGCAACTATTCTGTCTTTCAAAACATGTCTCTTTCTCCTCACATCCAGAGAAATATTCTGCTTTTTCAATATTTCCTAGGATATTTCATTTTTCTGGGAGAAGGTTGGATGATAACTTCCCACACTGTAAAACTGGGACAGAGCATAAAGTGGAATGGCTAGAATAGCCTAATTCTACACGAATCCGGTTTACAGGATGACATTGAGACAGCCACTGCTAGAGATAATTATTTTACAATAACAAGGAAAGCAAGAACATGGCTGCTAGAAAAGTTCTGACCCCTTAATAATAGGTGTACTGTATGAATGAAGCATGTTTAGATGGGAGGTATTGGCTACTGCCTGACTCCTTTATAGGGAGATATTTGGGGGGGAGGGGTTGTTCCTAGATTTTTTTCTCTCTCCACTAGGTAGGTTTCTTCTGCCTTCAATTGAGGTGCCAACAGTGTGATGGCCATGTGTCCCAAAACTGCATTGAGTGAAAGATCTTCTAAAGTAGCAGTTGGGTTGGCAACAGTGGTGAAATTCATTTTTTTTTTACTACTGGTTCTGTGGCCGTGGTTTGGTGGGTGTGGCAGGGGCAAAATCTCCATTCTCACCTGTTGGAAGAACTCTCCTTCTGGGTTCAGTTCCAAGTTTGTGTGTGTGTGGGGGGGGGGGAAGACACTGGAAACATGGACGCTGCTTGGAAAGATGGTTTAATGGTGGACAGGATCACATGGCTTGAGCTCCTGAAGAGAAAAGGGGGATCACATGCTTCAAGGTGTTGGGTGAAGAAGAAAAAGAGGCAGAGATGCTGAAAGTCCCTGGTTTTATGCCCTCTCTGGCCTTTGATCTTGACCTTGTATTCTGATTGGTTGTCAGAGTCCCATGGGGCCATGCAGGGACAACTCTCTAGTCTAGGTTGTGTTTTGAGTCCAGGTTTGGTTGAGCATTGCTTCTTCCCAGGTGCCCTGTGGTGAGATGGGTAAAGGGCTAATATTATCATGCCTTAATCCCATCACCCTGGAGCTGAAGGGGGATCTTTGTTATGTAGAATAGACTGGCCCAGGCCTTTTAATGACCCCAATGACAAAGGTGGGGGCTATTAAGAGTGAGTCTGTTTCCTGCCTAAAAACATGTTTCTCTATTTCTTATCCAGGGAAATATAGTATTCTGCCTTTTCAATATTTCCTAGGATATTTCATTCATCTAGGAGAGGGGTGGGTGCTAACTTCCTACAAGTGGCAGTTGGGTTGGCAACAGTGGTAAAATTCATTTTTTTTTACTAACGGTTCTGTGGCCGTGGCTTGGTGGGCATGGCAGGGGACTGATACTACAAAATCCCCATTCCTTCCCGACTCCTTGGGGAAGGATATTGCAAAATCTCCATTCCCACCCCACCCTGGGGCCACCTAGAGGAGGTATTTGCCGGTTCTCTGAATACTCAAAATTTCTGCTACCGGGTCTTCAGAGCCTGTCAGAAACTGCTGAATTTCATCCCTGGTTGGCACCCTTTTTTCTGCATAGGAAATGAAGGCCATGTTACTGCTGCCATTTTGTCCTCCTCCTCCACTTCATGGCTTAGTGTTAGGTAGAGGACTTCTTCTGACCACCCTGAAGTGGTTGGTGAATCCAGAATAACCACTGAGGAGGCAGCAGACTGGATAAATATATTTCTTTTGATTTGATTTATTTATTTGGCTTGTATGCCGCCCTATTCCCGGAAGACTCAGGGCGGCTAACAATAAAAAGGGGAGGGGGTACAAAAATAAAAATAGAAAACAGCAATTTAAAATTCAACAACAGTCGTAACCTCGAATGGGGCTGGATAATTCAACAGCCCCAGGCCTGCCGGAACAGCCAAGTCTTAATTGTTTTGTGGAAGGCCGGAAGGATAGTAAGGGTCCGGATCTCAATGGGGAGAGCCACAGAGAAGGCCCTCCCCTGGGGGGGTCACCAGCCGACATTGGCCAGCAGATGGAATTCGGAGGAGGCCTAGTTTGTGGGATCTAATAGGTCTTTGGGAGGTGACTGGCAGGAGGCAGTCTCTCAAGTAACCAGGTCCGATACCATGTAGGGCTTTGGGGGATTATAGACTGGATGATTTCAGATGACAGACCAGATGTGATGCATAGGTCATGGATTGCCAACCACTGCTTTAAAGAGTTCTAAGCATGGTCTTTCAGCTGATTTTAGTACAATTGGTGCCAATTACAGCAAACTGCCTGTTAATCCAAAGAATGGAGACCTTTGAACTGTGGTGCTGGAGAAGACTCCTGCGAATTCCTTGCCCTGCAAGGTGATCAAACCGGTCAGTCCTAGAGGAGTTCAACCCTGACTGCTCTTTAGAAGGCCAGATCCTGAAGGTGAAACTCAAGTACTTTGGCCACCTAATGAGAAGGAAGGACTCACTGGAGAAGAGCCTAATGCTGGGAAAGATTGAGGCCAAAAGAAGAAAGGAATGGCAGAGAATGAGGTGGCTGGATGGAGTCACTGAAGGGTGAGCTTAAATGGACTCCGGGGGATGGTAGAGGGCAGGAAGGCCTGGAGGAACGTTGTCCATGGGGTCACAATGGGTCAGACAAGACTTCGCAGCTAACAACAACCTGTGCTGTAGGCCCTGCACTGGTTCCAAATTGGTTTTCAGGTGCAATTTAATGTCCCATGCGATTTGGTGCTTTCCCAGCCAGCTTCCAACAATCAAAGGCAGGGAAGCCAGATTTGCTTAACAACTGTATGATTCAGTTAGCAACTATAGCAAAAATGGTCATAAAATTGGGTGCAACCCAGGTGTGGGTTCCGGCAGGGACTACTGCCAGTTCTCTCGTTGGTGCCTCCTGTGCGCATTTGATGTGCGCAATACATATGCGCACTACCATATAAATTACTCTGCGCATGTGTAGAAGCAAAAAACAAGATGGTGGCCCCTACAGCACCACTAGGAGAACCGGTTTAGGGGCATGGCAGGCCTGGGTCACTGCTGGTTCCAGCGACCCAGGCCGCCAAACCACTACTGGTTCAACCGAACTGGTCTGATCCAGTAGGAACCCACTACTGGTGCAACCCCCTTAATAACCAAAACAGAAATGTAGCTGTATGTTAAGGTTGGAGTATGTATTATACTATTTAATCAACAGTTACATAGTAAAGAAAAAGGTTACAGAAAATGTTTAAATCCTATTTGCCACTATTGCAATGTTTAAAATCCTTGTCAGCTCCAAATTTCATAGTCTCTCTCTATTTTACCCATCATAGAGGCAAGCAGGCTAAGTGAAACAAAATAAACCCCCAAATGAAAATGGGAGAACTCTCTCTCTCTCTCTCTCTCGCTCCCTCTTCCTCCCTCCCTCCCTCCCTCTCTCTTTTTTTTACTAGCATGAGATTGGTATGCAAGAAATTCCAGCCAAGTTGGTTGTAGCCAAATAATCATTAATAACTTCCTCCCAATTTAGATTTTCTTCCTGTTTAAAAATGATGCCTCCGCCCAAAACAGCAGCAGTACCATCAGCAACATATTTTTCTCCAAAGAATTTCTAATCTGGTATTCACTTTCTATCAATAGCTTTGAGAAAACACCTCTTGCATTTCTTTTGCCCTCTCTAGAAATTTGACCCATTCATCAGAGAATTATGTACCTTCAGAAATGTCTCGGCTGAAATATTTCCCAATCGCTGCCTCTTTGCTTATGGTTATGGTCTTTTTTTTAAAAAAACAAACTAAATGAAGATGTCTTCCTGCATAAAGAGAACGATTGCCATACAATTTAATTTTAAGCCTTAATTACCTGCTTTACCAGCTCCAAAAATATCTATACATTTAATACAAGGTTACTGCAGTGACAGACTGGAACCAAGCGATTAATAGATGAGACTTTTTCCTCCATGCTTCTTCAGAATTTGCAAGGAAAGAAAAAGGACAAAGAAAAAGGGGTTGGTTTTCTTGGCATACAGATTGCCCTTCAATTTTTAAAGAATATATTTTTATGAGTTGCTTTTCCCCCCACTTTTCCTTCAATCTTCATAGATTTTGGGATGTAACCCTGATTTTGTTTCGACAGTGGAAAACAGAATAGCAAACAGGTAGGTGATCTTTACAACTCCTTTTTCTTTCGATATTTGCAACATTTGTGGAAATGCCACCTTATATAAGTTAAGAAAGTTATGTAAGTTAAGAAAAAATAACCACTCTGCATATTCTAAGTACAACTCTCCATGGCTAGAGTTGGACATTAAAAGGAATAGAACTGATGTGTACTATTTAGCATTGGTATTAATTTTCCATACTTTTGGACTATATTTTACTTTTCTAAAACTATTTTAAAGATGAGAATTGCAAATAAGCAAGTACTGAAAATACACCAGTGACATGTCATCCTAAGAAAATCTTGCTCTCTTGTGAAATAATTTGTCAATGAGGGAGACACTTAACAGGTTAGTCTTAACAAGGTGTATGCCATGATGGAAAATTTATCCTGTACTGCACTTGATCCCAACAAATTCTCACTTTCCAATAGTTTGTTGAATATCCAGTATATTTTGGTGATGTTTATTGGAATTCTTGGAACCAGAAGATTCTCAATTCAATTTCCAAGAATGTTAAATGGCTACATGCTGAATTTTTATACATTTAAAACCATTGAAGGCTTAACCAACTGACTAACTATAGAAAAGTAACAAAAATAGTGAGAATTCTGGAGTCAAACCTTTGCCTATGAGGCAAAACTGAAGGGCTGGATCTATCGGTATGAAACTTGAAGGTGAGATCATCTCTAGATGTTTATGTACACTTGTATTTGATTAGTTGTAACTAGACTAAATTTATTTGTTTAAATTGCTAGGATTCCTCTCTTTCCTGATAGAGGGTTAAATTAGCATTTAACCCCCTGACTGCATTTGAAATGGAACAGAAAGATTGAATGCTTAATTGTGAATTATGCTTAAATGCTTAATTACATTACAGCCAGCATTCTTATCATCCCCATTACCTGCAAACAGTAGAAATGATTGGGTTTGAAATTCTGCTAGATGGGTTTTGTAATCTTTATATGTGGATGTATGCTGTATATATGTGTGTGTACCTATACATATATGTAAACATACACATATACAGACACATCTTCCTTTCAAATTATCTACTCTTGGATTAGTAATTCACCTAAACCCCATAAAGCTTTTAGATGAGTCCCATGATTAAAAATTGCAGAAGGGTTAAAACTCAACCAATAGACCATTCCCCAGAGAATCACACTCTGTCACTTAAACCTAGATTGACTTAATAAGACATAGCTGACTGGGCTTTCACACAACAAACTAAATTATTTATTAGCAGATTACAAAGCACTTAGCAAAATTCACACAACACACTGAGGCAAAACAAAGAAATCATATGATGTGCAATCACAACTTTAGCATCTGCCATGAACCAAAGAGATACATCAAGTTAAAATGCAGTATGAAATCAAGGAATTAAAAATCAGAACAGTCACGTTCATCCAGAAATTCTAGACCAGAGCTATGCCATTTACCTGTTAATTATGTAGCCAAGTTGTATGAAAACAGATACACATGGGTCTGTAATTATTCAGGAGCACAGGGTCCAAGGATAACCTCTATCAGGTGGCATAGCTTAAACTAGAAGTCAGTTTTACTAAGCTATCTGTAAATAACCAAAAACTGTAATTGTGTGATTCACCAGAATGTGGGTCTACAGATTAAATAACAAATTCAATCCAACAAAGAAAATAGAAAGAAATGTTCTTTTCTTATCTCAAGAGAGCTTTTTCAAAAGTCAACTGGACTTTGTTTTAAAATAAAAATAAAAAACAATAACAAAGTCTACTTGCCTTTTGCAAAAGCACCTTTGGGAAAACTGCGACCTGGATGACTGAGAATCTCCATAGATATGAACCATGTTCTTAGATATTCAGGTCCCCATTGATGTATGAATCAATAGCATTTTTATCACCCTATCTTTCACTTGCAAAAGGACCTTTGGAGTGGCCTATTAAATATCAGATGTTAGGCTTACCAGCTAAAGGACATGTCACAGATCAGAAAATATTAAAGGGTGGATAAAGAAAATCTGAGTATTAAATCTCAGTCACAGAGGACAGAAACTTCAGGCCTTCTAAAGATTTCATTCTTATCTTCCCTGAGGTTAGCTATATAGTAATGCAGTTTGAAGCCTTGTTCAGATTTTTAGATTTTTTTTTATCCTTCCTGCTGTAGCACAAAACAGAAAGGCAGAAACGGGAAAAGAGAAGGCATCAGATGCCTGAAATATAATTCAGGTCTGTATATTTTTGGCAGATGCTTCTTCTATTTAATTTGCCTGAGAATTTGGCTAATTCTGTTGAAGTCCAAACATTCTTAGAGTTGCTGGGGTTGAGAAACACTAAGCTACAAAAATTGTAGTTTCTCAATCTTTAGTGGTTTTAGTTATTTTTTAGGAATCTTTAGACAACTATCTCTCAAGTACGGCTTAATTGATCATAACTGGTGCCCCCAAAGGAACAAGACGAGTCAGATCAATGAAAGCAGTGTTGTGTCATTGTGATGCCAATTTTGTCCCTTTTGTACGTGCGTTGTGATGTCACACACAGAGATGCCACAAAGAGGTGGAGCTTCTGTTATCATGCCACTATGCTGCTGTTGTCATTGTTGTGGTTTTCCAGCTTATTTTCAGAGTCTTGGTCTCCATGATCTGTGGGGTCTTTTCCAATTCTATAATGTTGTTATTCTATAAAATATTTGCAACTATTATTGTAGCATCCAATCACCAGGACCAGAGGTTTAGTCTTCTGAGCTTTCATACACTTTCATCCACAGGGAACTTCTCTATACTGGAACGTTTAGCAAAAATAATATCTACCAGAAAGCCTAGAGTTATTATGGCAATCATCAATACACCATTGCAAGAAATGCATGAAAGTAAAATGCAAAATGTACATACAGATAGTCCTTGACATATGACCCCAATTAGGACAAGAATGCTAAGCAAGATGATTGTTAAATGAGTCACACCCAATTTTAGACCTTTTTGCCATGGTGAAGCAAATTGATGAAGATTGTAAGTGAATTGTGTAGTTGTTAAATAAATCTGGCTTCCCTTATTGACTTTGTCCGTCAGAAGCCGGCTGGGAAGGTCACAATAGGACCCTGGGACACTGCCATTATCATAAATGCATGCTGGTCGCCAAGCATCTGAATGTTGATCATGTAATGTAATTGTGGGGATGCCGCGACCATCATTAATATGAGGCCCAGTCGTAAACAGAGGTGGGCTTCAAAAATTTCAGCAACGGGTTCTCTGCCCAGTTGCTGGGTGGGCATGGCAATTGTGGGCGTGGCCTAGTTGGCCTCCTGCACCATGGGGGGGGGGCATTTTCGCCTTCCCCGGGCTCCGGAGGCTTTCCTCAAGCCTCTGGGAGGGTGAAAACTGCCTCCCCTGGGCTCTGGAGGTCCGTTTCTGGCCTTCTGAAACTTCTGGGAGGCCCGTTTCCCCCCCATCCCTGAGCCTCCGCGCGGGCCCTGCACTTACGTCACATCCAAAATGGGCCAAATGGAGATTCCTGGGAGGGGTGGGGTGGGAGGGGCCAGCCAGGAGTGGGATTTGGTGGTTCTCTGAACCGGCCATAATGTTAGCTACGGGTTCTCCCAAACTTAGGCGAACCTGTAGCATCCCACCCCTGGTTATATACATTTTTAGTGCCATTATAAGTTCCAACAACAGTAAACATTTATTAAGTCAAGGATTACCTGTACCTTGAAAGATATGCCTATATACAATATGTACACATTGAACCATTCCAAAATCGCTCCCTTTGAAAACTGTTAAAATATGCATGCAGTCCATTCCCTGGCCATTGCCAAGGTGGAGATGCTCCTTCTCCTGTTGCAATTTTCTGAAAGGGAGGCGGGTGAAGAAAAACCTGAAGCCAAGCCACACACTTCCCCCTAAGCCAGGACAGGTTACCCCCGCTGGCTTGAGGCCGACTCATCTGCCATCACTCAGTCTTTCTCAGTGGCCAGCAGGAGAGGGAAAGGCAGGTAAGGGCCCCGCAGGACAAAAGTCGACATTATTTGCAAAGGAGAGTCCGCCGTGTGAGGGATGAATAGAGCATTCAAACACACACACATTGATGAGGTAGATTGTTTTTCATTCTCAGATGCCATTTGTCTGCCAGTGTGCAGAATTCAAGGATGGAGAAAGGGTGTGTGTGAGAGAGAATGTGTAGGCAGGGAGGGGGCAGATTCCATGCTTTCACACTACCTCAAATAGTCCCTGTTCGGCTGGAGTAATGGAGGTTAAGAAAGTAAGAGGAGGTGGGCAGCTTTAGGGTTAGAGCAGTTCCCCCACCCACAACTTTAGCCATTTAAAGATGTATAGATTTCAACTCCAGAATTCCTCCCCCAGCATGCTGACTAAGGCAGTGGTGAAATTTATTTTTTTTACTACCGGTCTGTCGGCGTGGCTTGATGGGCGTGGTGTGGCTTGGTGGGCATGGCTTGGTAGGCATGGCAGGGGAAGGATACTGCAAAATCTCCATTCCCACCCTACTCTGAGGCCAGCCAGATGTGGCATTTGCCGATTCTCCAACCTACTCAAAATTTCCGCTACCGGTTCTCCGAACTACTCAAAATTTCCACTACCTGTTCTCCAAAACTTATCAGAACCTGCTGGATTTCACCCCTAGACTAAGGGATTCTAGAAGATGAACTTCATGCATCTTAAAAGTAGCCAAGATGGAGAAATGCTGGGTGAGAGCAACCTTCCCAGCAAAAATCTGTAGAGATTCTTAGTCATCCAGGTCATGGTTGTCCCAAAGGTGCTTTTTCAGGAGGCAACTGGACTTCCTTGGAAAGGAAAGTTGGGAATAGCAGGATTTATATTCCTTGCAGACAGCTGGTCATTTGCATCCTTTTAGAGCAGGGGTGTCAAACTCATTGTCACGATAGTGTCACATGACATATAGGAACTGTTTTCCCCTTTGCTAAACTGGGCGTGGGCATAGCCAGTGCAGGACGCATCCTGCCTGCAGGCTGGGAATTTGACAGCCCTGTTTGAAGCCCTTGGATGTTTATCCTTTAACCAGAAGCACCACCCAGGTGACCCTGAGGACACAGATAAACCTCCAAGGGCTTCAAGGACCCTCTAAAAGGATGCAAATGACCAGCTGTCTGCAAGGAATATAAATCCTTCCATTCCCCACTATCCTGTCAGAACTGAAGAAGCTTCTTGGATGAGAAGCGAAATGTCTTCAAAGAAAAAACAAGAAAGCCCATTTGCCTCTTGAAAAAGCACCTTTGGAACAACCTTCCCGGAAGTTTTCTTATGATCCCAGAGATGGCTCCATAACCTTTTTGAACTGAGGAAATTGCAGAGACAGGTTGTTTTTATTGAATAAAATTGGGGGATTGAGTCCCACTCCCCCCACCCCAGTGATGTCACACCACATCACTGCCATAACACCTGTGATTCTCAGAAACTGTCAAAAAAAATGAGGTGGGGGAGGGGAGACACTCCAGGTTGGGGAAGGCTGGTGTATAAGGAAATTAATCTGGGCTAATTTGCATTAAAATACAACCTTCATACATTTCTCTACCATGTCAAGTTTCATGTCTTTTACATGATGAGAGAGTGGTGCCCCGGCACTGTTTTTCCCTCTTCCTGGTGTGGCTTGGCAGACGTCTCTTGGGAGAACATCGAAAATCTTCCACTTAATCCTGCAAGAAGCAGAAATGAACTTTGGACCTTGGCCAGGTTACAGGAAGAAAGATCAAAAGCCAGGACTCCGGGTACCACCTGCCTTACTGAGCCTGCCCACACTGGCTCCATTCTTCTTCCTTTTACTAACAGGTGAGTAATCCCCTCCTTGTCCTCCTCCTCCGTTGCTTCTTATTATGCCATCCATAGTTATGAAATTAGATAGCATACAAATGATGATAAATGGACAAATGCAAGTAGTCCTTGATTTATTACCGTGATTGAGACCAGAATTTCCAGAACATTGCACCCATTTTTGGTCGCCGCTTTATAAAAAGAGATGTTGAGACTCTAGAAAGAATATAGAGAAGAGCAACCAAGATGATTAGGGGACTGGAGGCTAAAACATATGAAGAACGGTTGCAGGAACTGGGTGTGTCTAGTTTAATGAAAAGAAGGACTAGGGGAGACATGATAGCAGTGTTCCAATATCTCAGAATTGTGAGCCGCCCTGAGTCCCCTCAGGGAAAAGGGCGGCATACAAATAAAGTAATCTAATCTAATCTAATCTAATCTCAGGGGTTGCCACAAAGAAGAGGGAGTCAAGCTATTCTCCAAGGCACCTGCGGGCAGAACAAGAAGCAATGGGTGGAAACTGATCAAGGAGAGAAGCAATTTAGAACTAAGGAGAAATTTCCTGACCGTTAGAACAAATAATCAGTGAAGCAGCTTGCCTGCAGAAGCTGTGGATACTCCAACCCTGGAGGCTTTTAAGAAGAGATTGGGCAACCAATTGTCTGAAATGGTATAGGGCCGTGAGGGTGAACCTATGGCATGCGTGCCGAAAGTGGCATGCGGAGCCATGTTGCCCGGCACGCACGGCCTTGCCTGTTTGTCTTCCTGGACGGTCTGCTGTCCTTTGCCCATGGAGCAGTGCCAAAAACTGGGTGCGCATGTGCGCCGGCCAGTTGATTGTCAGGTGTGCACATGCGCTGGAACCCGGAAGTTCGACTTTTCTGGGTGCAATCCCTTTGTGCGTGGCAGTGCTGAAAATCTGTCTGTGCATGCACGCCAGCCAGCTGATCATCGGGCATGCATATGTGCTAGAACCCGGAGGTTTGGTTTTTCTGGAGTGTGGCCCCGACGAGCGTGCCCGCATGCGCAAGGCGTTTTCATGCGACCTCTTTGGCACTCGGTGCCGAAAAGGTTCGCCATCACTGGTATAGGGTTTCCTGCTTGAGCAGTTGATTGGGCTAGAAGACTTCCCAGGTCCCTTCCAACTCTGTTGTTCTGTTCATTGCTAAGCAAGGTAGTTGTTAAATGAATTGTGCCTGATTTTTATCATGGTAAGCAAATCAGTGCAGTTAGGTGAACACTCCAAGGAGTGTATGTACAAAAGTCCTTCCCTTGTCTCCATGTTCTTTAATCCACATCCTTTTTTCCTTCTCTGTCCCGCGTGATAATCATCTTTTTGAATCAAATGGAGATTCTTAGTCATCCAGGTCATGGTTATCCCAAAGGTCCTTTTTTTCAAGAGGCAACTGGACTCTCTTATAACCTTCATTGCATTTAAAATAGGCAGTGGTCAGGCAGAGGTCTGAGGTTATACCATATTCTATTCATAAACTATTCTCCAAAGCACCTGAGGGTAGAACAAGAAGCAATGGGTGGAAACTAATCAAGGAGAGAAGCAATTTAGAACTGAGGAGAAATTTCCTGACAGTTAGAACAATTAATCAGTGGAACGGCTTGCCTCCAGAAGTTGTGAATGCCCAACACTGGAAGTCTTTAAGAAGATGTTGGATAGCCATTTGTCTGAAACGGTATAAGGTTTCCTGTCTAGGCAGGGGGTTGGACTAGAAGACCTCCAAGGTCCCTTCCAACTCTGCTATTATATTGTATTGTATTGTATTTGTAAACAACAGCAGTCCCTTTGTTCTACCTGATCATCCAAAAGAAATCAAATTCAAATTGTTGACCTCCCTCTCATCCCCTTGCTTTTCTCGTTGCTTTCAAGATTAGAAAACAGATTTCCATTTTATAGGAAATTCCCAAATGCAACGTCTAAATTTAGAACTGGGCCAAGTTAGCTAACCGTGCAAATGTGCCTGCAAATCTCAAGCATCTAATCTGTGTTTCAGGATCTTGAATAGGCACAGAATCGTAAACCTAATTCTCTCCCCCAGAGAAGGTAGAACTCAAATGTTTGAGGCTTGGTGATGGAAACTGAGCATTTGATGTATCTGTAGGGCAGATCATGAGGACTTAGAAAGAGGATGACTGTCAGATGATGTGCAGGAGCCTTATCCTCCTACTGCTCTGTAGCTATGATAGACTTTAGTTCCTCAAATTCCAGTCAAAGGTGAATCAAATGCAATTGTATGCCAGTATTTGGTTCTTCTCCATGTAGATGTTATTGCTTCCCATCCACCAAAAAACTCTTTGAAAGACTGGGGGAGAGCAGTCTTTTTCCTGGGTAAAAAATAGAGGAGAAAATGCTGCTCTCATCCTAATAACAAGAAGTTGTATAACTGAGAAAGTAACCTTGAATTAGACCCCATATGCTGTTCTCCAACCATATTCAGTTTTTCTTGAGCTTAGCGCAACCAGAAGACTGTGAGTTCTAGTCTTACCTCAGTCATGAAAGCTGACTGGGTGACTTCGGGCCAGTGACTCTGTCTGAGCCCAACTCAGCTCCCAGAGGTGTTGTGGGCAGAAGAATATTGTTGTGTTGGCTGCCTTGAGATACTTAAAAAAGCAATAAAGGCGGGATTAAAAAATTAACCAAATAAATACACTGGAGGAAAATTTGTTGCTCAGTCTTGACATTGGGCCAGAGGTGATCAATGTTTGCCTAAATTCCCTTTTTGCAGCCCACAGAGCTGCCTCTGACCATCGTTGCAGTAAATGACAGCATAATTTCCTGCCACATTGAGATCAGAAACAACTTGAAAAAGTTAGCATAAGCCCCAAAGTAAGAATATCACAGTTAGAAAGGAGAAAAAAAAACCTAATATATCTTTGGAAAACTTAGCCCAGTGATGGTTAACCTTTTCAGCACCGAGTGCTGAAATTGGAATGCGCGCATGTGCACACAGGCCAGAACACCAGAACCCAGAAGAGAGCACTGGCCAGTGCGCACCTGCATGGTGGCCAGCTGCTCTTCCAGGTTTTGTCACAAGCATGCTCCCAGCCAGCTGCTCTCTTCTGGGTTCTGGAGCATGCATGCACATGAATGCACTGGAGCCCGGAAGAGAGCAGCCTGCTGGTGTGCATGCATGCTAGACCAGCTGGATGGTGCCCATGTGCATGATGGAACCTGGAAGAGAAGCTGGCTGCCCCATGAGTGCCCACAGAGAGGGCTCTGTGTTCCACCTCTGGCCCATGTGCCACAGGTTCCCCATCAAGGACCTAGCCTCACACATTTTCTGGCTTTTAGTCCCCCTCCCCCAATAATAAACCTAGTCCTTGAGCATGAAAAGATTGCCTATCCCAGTACTAAATAACCTCTGAACTCCATCACTGTGTAGTCCATTGGTTTTTTTTTAAAACTTGACAAGATGCAGCAGAATAACAGAGTTGGAAGGCACCTTGGAGGCCTTCTGGTCCAAACCCCTGCTCAAGCAGGAAACCCTACTTGGAGGCCTTCTAGACTTGATGACAATTGTATCTTAGAAATAGGGGGGAGACTATGGGGGTCAAGAAAGTCACGATGGGTTCCACAACCTCCCCATCAAAACTGCTCATCTATTAAACTGCAGATAAAAGGAGGGGGCTTCAATTTTATGATGGTAACCACCATCCTGACTTTTCTAGGAATAATAGACTAACAGAGTTGGAGGAAACCTTGGATGTCTTCTAGCTCAACTCCATGCTCAGCAGGAAACCCTACACCACTTCAGACAAATGGTTGTCCAACCTCTTCTTTAAAACTTCTATTGCTGGAGCATTCACAACTTCTAAAAGGCAAGCTGTTCCAATGATTAATTGTTCTGTCAGGAAATTTCTCCTTAGTTCTAGGTGGCTTCTCTCCTTGATTAGTTTTTACCCAATGCTTCTTGTCCTGCCCTCAGGTTCTTTGGAGAATAGATTGACTTCCCTTCTTCTTTGTGGCTGCCCCTGAGATATTGGAAGACTGCTATCATGTTGTCCCTGGCCCTTCTTTTCAGTAGACTAGACATACCCAATCCCTGCAACTGTTCTTTCCCTCAAATGCAAAGAACAGTTCCCTCAAGGTCATCCTTTCCCACATATATATGACCACACCAGTGGTGGGATTCAAATAATTTACCAACCAGTTCTCTGCCCTAATGACCAGCTGGATAGGTGGGGCTTGGTGGTCATATGATCATGTGGGCGTGGCCAAGTCAACATCACTCAGGTCAATGGGCACTTCGCCTTAGTTGTTACAATGGTAAAAAGGGTTAACTGGAGAGGCAGTTTCTGTACGCAGGGCAATAAAGATTAGACTAGAAACAACACCAGAATGTTTCCTTCATGCCTTCCTTACAGGATTAGCCTTATAAAATGGGAAAAAAACAAAATAAGATTTCTTCCAACAACCGGTTCTCCGAACTGCTTAGAAAGTTAACAACCGGTTCTCCCGAATAGGTGCGAACTGGCTGAATCCCACCACTGAACCTCACCTTTCCAAATTATGTACACATACATACCTATATGTATGCATATACATACATACATACATACATACATACATACATACATACATACATACACACGTGGATTTCAGCTCCCAGAGATCCCAACCCAATCTTTGTTGCTTTCCACTGTGTTGGGAATGACAGGTCCCAAAATTCCTTGTCATCCTATAGGAATGGGATTCTGGAATGTGAGTCATTAGAAGCTTGTAGACTGCTTGGTGGAGGATTTGCTAGAGAATTTTAGACAAATGTTTATATAACCTGTTGCAAGTCTCAGCACATGTGAAAGTCAGCAGAGCAGATGGAGAAGGGTGTCCAGGTTCAGTGCCTTGAAATGGGGCTATAATTGAATTTGCATGAACTTATATTATGTTTTTGTTGTTCTTGCAGCTGGCAGCACTGGGGCTGCACCGATGACCATTCCAGGTGAGACTTTGTTATATGGAGGTGCATATTTTTAAGTTCTGACTGAATGGTGGAGAATTCTCCACCATTCAGCCAGAACTGAAGAAGATTCTTGGATTGAGAAGCAAAATGTCTTCAAGAAAAAAAAGAAAACACAAAAATCCAGTTGCCTTTTGAAAAGAGCTCCTTTGGGACAACCATGACCTGGATGATTGAGAATCTCCATAGACATCCTGTCTGTGGAAGTCTGATAGTTCACCTGAAGAAATAGTGATCCACAAAGTTTGGGGTTGATGGCTCTAAACCTAGCAATCACCCCAATTCTTTCTCTTGGTGGGTTGAGTCCAAGAAGAATTTGAACTTTTAATGTGCCCTAGCTATATTCCCGATACCTTTTCATTTTAGCAGATCTACTTCCCCTTAACCCAACAATGCCTCAGGATGCAATATGACCCTTAACATTCTTGAATGACCACCCCGAAAGATTTGAATGGATGCCTCAAAAAAACCATGGGATGCTCCCAGTAGAACTATTAGTTGAATGGACTCAAAAGGGGGAAATCTTCAGCATGCAGAGAATAATTATATCAACTGCATTTCATAAATACGGTAGGCAAAATATCCTGTCACAGAATATTCCAACCCTGAAATTTGTTTTGGTGTCCAGCTACTTTCAGAAGATTCAGAGTGGCCCATTTTGAGATTGGGAAGTTCCATGGTAGAATTTTGTTCCTGTGCTTTAATTACTAGCTGATAACTCAGTGTTGGCCGGGTTTTTATAGATGTCGAAGCATTTGTCTGACAGGGAGCCATTGAGAGGAGCCTTTCTCCCCCCTATTCCCATGACCATCATACCTACCCTCTCCCTTCCCCCTCCCATACACTCCTCTTTCTTGCTCTGGCACATTTCCGCAAATCCATCAGGTGCTTCCCCATTGGTCCACTGGAGGGCAAATGTCACAGTTGGCTTTCCAGAGAAAGCCGCGAAGAAACTGACATCACAAACAATTGCCGCTCTAGGACGTTGTGCTCGCTCTCCTTAACGGGCCAGGCATTCCAAAGTTATGCTGGAACACACACACTCACACACACACCAGGGGTGTCTTACCCCACCAGTATTTGTTTCTAGTGGGTAAATCTGTGTACCAGAGGTGGATTGCTCCTGGTTTGGCCCGGATCAGATGAACCGGTAGTAGCGGCAGCGGGAGGCTCTGCCCACCTGCCCAGATGTAGGAGAAAAATTAGAAACCCACCACTGCTGTGTATCAACTTTGGTTGAAATTGCTCGAGGTGTTCCAGAGTTATGCTGGAACATCCATACAGCCTTTTATATATATATAGATTATTATTGTTTATTTAAATGAAATACAATTTTTGTCGTGGCCCTGCGTAACTTCTTGATGCCCATCCAGTGCACCTTTTGGATTTTGAATCCCAATATGTAAAATTAGCTCTGGTTGATGTGCCTGATCCTACCTTAGTTGCTCACCAGCCACGATGCAGCTGTTCCTCCCCCACTGAAGTCATTCTTCTTGAGTTGTTCAAGACAGTAGCTCTGCCCTCTTCCTTCCAGAGGTACGGCTGGTCAACGGACGCACCCGGTGCCAGGGACGGGTGGAGATCTTCTACAACAATACCTGGGGCACAGTGTGCGACGACGACTGGGACATTGTGGATGCCAACGTGGTGTGCCGCCAACTCGGTTGTAGCCATGCCATCGGCATGCCACCCGCCCTTTCTTTTGGCAGAGGGCGAGGACCCATTTTTCTAGACAATGTGGACTGTAAAGGAAGAGAAGCAGCCCTCAGTGAGTGCAGCAGCCATGGATGGGGCATCCACAACTGCTACCACTATGAAGATGTGGCCGTCATGTGCAATGGTACAAAGGTTTGGGCCTGATGGGTTGCAGTGGCGGTGGGGAAGGGATTGGTGTCAAAGTGGACCTTCCAACCCAATTGATTTGTTTCATTGATTGAACGTGTGTGGTAGATTTCAAGTGTCTTTCCTTTGGGACAGTGTTTCTCAACCTTGGCAACTTGAAGATGTCTGGACTTCAACTCCCAGAATTCCCCAGCCAGCGAATGCTGGCTGGGGAATTCTGGGAGTTGAAGTCCGGACATCTTCAAGTTGCCAAGGTTGAGAAACACTGCTTTGGGAGATTATGGTGCTGAATGCAGGTAGTGCTTGACTTAAAACAGTTCATTTAATAAACGTTCAAAGTTACCACGGCACTGAAAAAAGCAATATATGGCCGTCTTTCACCCTTACGACCAGTGGTGAAATCTAATTTTATTTTGCCACCGGTTCTGTGGGTATGATTTGGTGGGGGGCTCATGTGACTGGGTGGGAATGGCCAACTTTTTGTAACTTTTTAAAGCATTTTTTTTTTCCTGCCGGTTCAGGCGAATAGGCACAAAAGAAATCCTTTAAAAAGTGTGGGGAAGCTTCTGAGGATCGCATGGTTCAGGTGTGAGCTGCGCGATCGTCAGAAACTTTCCCCTTGCTTTTTAAAGCATTTCCCCACCTGTCTATTCGCCTGAACCGGCAAGAAAAAAATGCTTTAAAAAGCAGGGGGGAAAGCTTCCGACAATCAAACAGCTCACAGCTGAGCCATGCGATCCTTGGAAGCATTTTTTTTACTACCGGTTCACAGAACCAACGAGAGTCATCCCTACCGGTTCAGCCAAACTGTGCCGAACTGGGAGAATTTCACTCTTGCTTACGACCGTTGCAGACTCCCCATGGTCATGTGACCAAAACCCAGATGCTTAGCAACTGGTTCCTATTTACGACTGTTGCAGACATCACGTTTTAAGACCTTCTGACAAGCAAAGTCAATGGAGAAGCCATTGTGGTGCTTAGATCTGGCCCACGGGGCTGTCCTGGAAGGACACAGGGCTGTCTTGGAAGGACTGGCCCGCAGTGCCTCTGGCAGCAGAAATGGCGCTCGTGAGGTTCGTGCGTGGCCCTTGCGAGCTCCATATTCACTGCCAGAGGGTTGCAGGAGGCTACCACATCTGAAAATAGAGTTTGGGAGCCTGTTTCCACTGGCAGAGTGCTCCGGTCACCACAGGCACCCACCCAACACAAGTGACATCAGGCTGGCCATGCCCACCCCAGCCACCCAAACACAACCCTCAATGAAATCAAGTTTGACACCCCCTGGAGTAGGGTCTCCTGCTTGGGCAGGGGATTGGACTAGATGACGTACAAGGGCCCTTCTAACTCTGTTAATCTGTTAGTCCTAAGTCACTTTTTTCAATGCCATAGTTACCTCAAACAGTCACTAAACCGTGGTTGTAAGTTGAGGACTAACCTGTACCCCAGTCACCCCCAGAAACATCATACATTGCACTATGCCATAATGTGGGTTTCATTTTGGCTTAGTGTGTTACAGGGGTGTCCAAAAGTTGGGAACTTTAAGACTTGTGGACTTCAACTCCCAGAATTCCCCAGCCTGGGAGTTGAAGTCCACAAGTCTTAAAGTTCCCAACTTTTGGACACCCCTGGTGTATTATATGAATCTGGTCTGTTTCTTTTAACCAGATCTTCAACAGATAATCTTCTGTTCATTTCAAGGCTGGAAGTGGCAGAGAGAGTTCAGAGCAGATGCTATTAGCTTTGGACTCTTTTGCCAGCAAAGGGTTTGGTGATTTCACCAATTGTGCAATTTCAGTCAAGAATTGTTCTGCCCGCTCCTAGTTCCAATGCTGTATATTTCCCTAAGCCCCTCTTAAAATGAAACACTTAAACTAGGACTTGCATTCTCATTAAGGAATCAGGAAGAATTTGGTAGCATACAGTATTTTCCAAGTATAAAATGTTGTTCAAAGATATATGGTGCATCTCAGGCAAGTTTATGCCTTTTAATAAAAATGTGTTAGTCAGAAAAAGATGCCATCAGTCTCCTGTTTTTCCCTCTGATGTTCTCATTAAACAAAGTGCAGATGGTTCAGTCTGGGCTTTCAACAATTATTAGGTAAAAGAAGATGAAGCTTTGATTAAAAGAATGGCTGAATAATAATAGCTTTAGAAGCAAAGGAGAATCCCATGTTCAGATCAGGACAGTGGCACAGTATGGGGCAGGCATCTTTTGAGGGAATGGAGCACAATGTCTTGGGCGCATTGCATGTAGAGAGAAACACGGATGTCGTGAATATAACTCTTGCAAGCAAATATTCTTGAGGCTAGTGCTTGTGAGAAGGAAACATAATGGTAAGGTTGGTTTTGGTGCTAAGGAGAGCCAGTTTGGTGTAGTGGTGGAAGGCCTCAGTCCAGAACAGGGGTGTCAAACTCGATTTCATTGTTGGCCACATCAGGGTTGTGTTTGACCTCAGGGGGCTGGGGGGGGGAGTGTGCAGCTTGACGTCACTCGGGTTGGGGGTGCCTGTGGTGGCCTAGGCTCTCTGCCAGCAAAAACGGTCTCCCGAGCTCTGTTTTTGGCTGCGCTGGCCTCCTACAACTCCCTGCCAGTGAAAATGGAGCGCGTGAGGATTGCCTACAGCCCTTCCGAGCTCCATTTTTGCTAGCAGAAGCACTGTGGACCAGATCTAAGCACCCCATGGGCTGAATCAGTGGTGGGTTGCCAATTTTTTTACTACCGATTTGGGTGTGCTCCCACGTGCACATGATGCTTCTGTGCATGCGCAGAAATGTCCGGGCGGGTGGGCGGAGCCTTCCGCCGCCACTATTACTGGTTCGCCTGATCTGGGCCGAACCAGAAGCAACCCACTTCTGGGCTGAATCTGGCCCACGGGCCTTGAGTTTGGCACCCCTGGTCTAGAAACAAGAGACTGAGGACAGTCACTTCCTCCCAGCCTTGGGAAGGAGACAATGGCAAACCATTTCTGAAAAGCCTTGCCAAGCAAAGGGCAGAGGCTCATCCAGTTCCCAGAGTCAAAAACTGACTTTAAGGCATACGGGTGCATCCACCCAGGTGGCAGTAAGGCAGGCTCAAATACAGCACTGCCTACTAAGTTAAGAGTCTATAATGTGCTCGGCTCCCTTTTATAAGCACAGCATCTGATCTGCACAGGTCGGTGAGAAAAGAGAAAGGGATGAACTGGGAGATGAAGGAAGTGATGAAAATTTTAAAATGAGGAAGTGGGTTACAAAGTAAGATTTTCAGACAAGGAAAGGAATTCAGAATGCAGAATCCTTCCATATCTAGTAATCTGTTTTGGAGAATTGACCACAGCAAGATAATTTTTTTTTTAGAGAGGAAGGGATAAGTGGAGAACCTGGTGACCCCTTGAGATGTAACTCCAGGCAATATGTGATATGAGCATCACATTATGTATTCCTGAAATATCAGATATGTCAATTAAAAGCCTGGATGTCACCAGAATAATAATAGTAACATTGCCTATAGTTTAAATACTATTTCTAAGGCGAGCATAGAATTGAGCTTTTTTTTTCTTTTTAGTTTTTTGACTTTTTTTTTTACATCAATCTTCCCCAACTGGTGTCTTTCAGATGTACTGACTAGGGGTGCTTGCAAGCCTGTCTTAATGCATGGGCCTGATGGGCACTTGCCCGTGGGCCCCCACGAGCATAGGGCCCCTTCCTAATCTGTTATGTTGACCCTTCAAGGCACCGTGTATCATATAAAATTAATACTAACTAATACTAATACTAACATGCAAATATATGTTTAACTTTATCGACCATTCACCATGTTTTTTGGAGTATAAGACGCACAGGAGTATAAGACGCACCAAGGTTTTGAAGAGGCAAATAAAAAAAAAGTTTTTGCACTCTGCAAACCTCCCCAAAACAGCCCGTTTTTGCGAAAATGGACCCTGGTTTTTTTTCTTCCAAAAAAAGGGCATGAATAGCCTTTAGGAGGCTTGTAGAGTGCTCCGGGGGGGGGGGGGGGGGGGGACGACAAGCAAAAATAGCCCGTTTTTCGTAAAAACAAACCATTTTTTGTCAAAAAAAGGGCATGGATATCCTTTAGGAGGCTTATAAAATGCTCCTGGGGGCTGGGGAGGGTTAAAATTGAGCAAAAAGCAGCCCATTCTTTGCTCATTTCTGCCCTCCCCAGCCTCCAGGAGCTCTCTGAAAGCCTCCTAAAGGCTCTGCATGGCCATTTTGGTGAAGGGGGCGGGGTTTCGGGAGGCCAAAAATGCTGTATTCAGTGTATAAGACGCACCCAGATTTTCAGCCTCTTTTTTGCGGGAAAAAGGTGCGTCTTATACTCCGAAAAATACAGTACATTTTTATTCCTGTGAGCAGAGGTGATATTCAGCCGGTTTGGACCAGTTCAGGCGAACCGGTAGTGGTGACCTGTGCCCGTCCCCCACCCGTCCCCCCCAGTTCTATGCCGTCTTATTTAGCCACGTTTTCGAAGCTGTGTGTATGCATGCAAGCCCCGTGCACAAGCAAAGTGCATGCGCAGAAAACATGCACACTCACAAAGCGAGGGTGTGTGTGTGGGGCGAACCGGTGGTAGACTTCTCTGAAACCCACCTCTGGCTGTGAGTAGTTGTCATAGGGACCCCAGTACACTGCTTTGTCCGGGGCCCATAATGCTGTTAAGACGGCCCTGGGTTCTTGAAATATATTTGAAAGGCACAAGTTTGGGAAGGCGGTGTAAATCCATCAAGTCAACCAACTATAATTTAAAATGGAAGTTGTAGGATCGTTGGTGCTCTCTAAGTTTGGTGGTTTTCTTGCAGACATTTCATTACCAAGCTAGGTAACATCATCAGTGCTAGCAAATAGAATAGAAGTTATAGGGCTTTGCATGTACAGAAGAAATGGGGGCATCGCCCCCAACCACGGTGTCAGTATAATTATTCTATAGTTTTCTTGATCTTCATGCATCGTTTTTTTCCCTGTCTTTGTAGAACTGCTACCCACACAATCAGCAAAAGATTCTGCCAGCAAAACAACCACAGTCCCATTGAAAGATAAGAAAAGTAAGTGCTTTCTGGATTTACTTAAGAAATCATCTTTAGCTGGTGTGCTTATTTATTTTTGAAAGGAAGGAAAGGATATTTGTCTCAAGGGCCTTATAATCTAACAAACAGCATATGGTGGACAGCATCTGAAAGGGAGGAAAATAGAAGCTAGGGGAAAGTATTCATTTATTTCAGATATATTTACTTAGGCTCGGATAGAGCAGTGTCTGGTAGCTATAATGACTTTTTATTATAGGTACTCAATAGCCAGGGGTGGGCTTCAATAATTTCAGCAACAGGTTCTCTACCCGGTTGCTGGGTGGGCATGGCGTAGTTGGCCTCCTGCACCACAGTGGAGAGGAGGGCATTTTCACCTTCCCCAGGCTCCAGAGGCTTTCCTTGAGCCTCTGGGAGGGCACAAACTGCCTCCCCCTGGCTCCGGAGGCCTTCCGGGAGGCCCGTTTCCCCCCTCCCTGAGCCTTCGTGCAGGGACTGCACTTACCTCGCATCCAAGATAGGCCACGTGGAGACTCCTGGGAGGGGCGGGGTGGAAGGGGCAGGGCAGGGTGGGCGGGGCCAGCCAGGGGTGGGATTTGGAGATTTTTTGAATTGGCCATAACGTTAGCTACGGCTTCTCCCAAACCCGGGCAAACCCGTAGCAAGCCACCCTTGTCAATAGCCATTGCAATTTTCTGCCTTGTTCATGGAATTTTATAGCAGGGGACGAGAGAGTTCCGATGATCAAGTCTTCCATTCACTGCTACTGGCTTTTTTTGGGGGGGGGGGGGGTTGGTTTCTTTTTCTTAGAAAAAGTCAACCATGGCAGTGGAGAGAATTGAAACATTACATAATAGTGGGCCCTCAATTATAGGTGTTTTTTTCCAGGTCTTCTTGGTTCCCCCCCCCCTTTTAGTAGGCATCTTTGACTCTTCCATAAAAAGAACTCATTCTTGCCCTCAAAAGTGACAAACAGAACAAGGCAGATGGTTGGGTGATCCTCTGGTCTCCTCCACAGGTGATGGGAGAATCCGGCTGGTGAACGGGGCTAACGCCTGCCAAGGCCGAGTGGAGATATTCTACAAAGGAAACTGGGGCACTGTGTGTGATGATGAATGGGAGCTGCACGATGCCAACGTGGTGTGCAAGCAGATGGACTGTGGTCATGCGGTGGCCTACAGGACCAACGCCTACTTCGGCTATGGCACTGGGCGCATCCTCCTAGATAATGTGAATTGCGATGGAAATGAGCCACAGCTCTCCGCCTGTTTCAGCCTCGGTTGGGGCATCCACAACTGTGGTCACCATGAAGATGCTGGGGTCGTCTGCTCTGGTGAGCAAGTTGGAAAAGAGACCTCAACCACCTAGACAAGGCAGGCAGCTCCCAGAGGGATTTTGAATAATAATATAATAGAGTAGAGTAGAGTAGAGTAGAGTAGAGTAGAGTAGAGTAGAATAGAATAGAATAGAATAGAATAGAATAGAATAGAATAGAATAGAATATGGTGTGTGCAAATTGTTAACCGGGCCAAACTTGGAAGATTCTCTTCTCTTCTTTGAATGATTTTTGTAAATGTACTACAAGTAACCTGACCTTGAAGCAGGAAACTCCAACTTTGAAACCGCTATTTCAAAGTAAAATAGGGTGACATTGACTGAAATGTTTTTGGGGGTGTGGGTGTGGGTAGATACATTAGGCCCGTGATGGCGAACCTGTGGCACGCGTGCCAGAGGAGGCACATGGAGACCTCTTTGTGGGCATGCGTGCTGTCATCAGCTGGTCTTCTGGTTTCTGGTACGTGCATGCATGTCGGCCAGCTGGTCTTTGGGTTTCTGGCACTCCAGTGCACGCAAAGTGCACGCAAAGTGCACGCAAAGTGCACGCAAAGTGCACGCAAAGACCAGCTGGCCAGTGCATGGATGCGCACTGGCCAGCTGGTCTTCAGGTTTCCGGTGCTCCAGCCCCAGTGGTGCATTTCAAATTTTTTTATAACTTCTTCTGTAGGTGTAGCCTGCTTTGTGGGAGTGGCTTGCCGGCCATGTGACCGGGTGGGAGTGGTTTGCCAGCCATGTGACCGGGTGGGAGTGGTTTGCCAGCCATGTGACTGAGTAGGAGTGGCCAACTTGCAAAATGTGGTGAAACTCACTTAACAACACTCTTGCTTAGCAACCAAAATGTTGGCTCAGAAACTCTGGCATTTGAAGCACGCAAGTCTTAAAGCTGTCAAGTTACAAGACCCTTGCACCCCTAACCCTTTAGAAAAAAAACCCTAGGGGTGTTCAAACTTGACAGCTTTAAGACTTGTGGATTTCAACTCCCAGAATTCCTCCTCTCGCTCTTCATCTTGATGATGTGTGGACGGGCGGGGGGAGGGAGCTGGAACCGGTTCTAAATGATAGTTGCTCAAAATGGCTGGGTCCAGAGACAGTTTCTTCAGGAGGGGTCTCACCACCGCATCCTTTAAGAGGAGCGGGAAGGATCCCTCCCGAGAGAGGTGTTAATTATCGTCTGGATCCAGCCACGTGTTACCTCCCTGCTGGTCGAAACCAGCCAGGAATGGCATGGGTCCAGTATACAAGTGGAGGCACTCACCTCTCCCATGGCCTTGTCCACTTCCTCAGGCATGACAAGTTGAAACTCAATCCATAAACTCCGCTCAAGACCTTCCCCGGTACCTCGGCTGGTACCATGCAATTGGAGTCCAGGTCTGTCCGAATCCGAGCGACTTTATCCGTTAAATACTGAACAAATTCCTCAGCTCTACCTTGCAAAGGTTCATCCATATCCCTCCCTTTCAGGAGGGAGCGGGTTATCCTAAACAAGGTGGCTGGGCGCGATTCAGCGGACGCAATAAGAGCGGCAAAATGCGAACATTTCGCCGCCCATATTGCCACGAGATAGGCTCTGATATAGGCTCTCATCAGTGCTTGGTCTGACTCAGATTTACTGGCCCTCCAGCGGCGCTCTAGATGTCTCTTTTGGCGCTTCATCTCCCGGAGTTCCTCAGTAAACCAAGGAGCTCTCCTGGATCCGCTACCTCGGAGAGGCCGCAAAGGTGCAATCCGGTTTAGAGCCCCCGTCGCCGCTGCATTCCAAGCAGCGACTAAGGACTTGACCGGACTGTGGATGAGAGTGTCAGGTATCACTCCAAGCGCCCTCTGAAATCCCATAGGGTCCATCAGGCGTCTGGGGCAGAACCACCTAATCGGTTTCTCCTTCCTACAGTGGGGGATTGGTTTCCGAAAGTCAAGCCTCAGTAGGAAGTGATCAGACCATGACAAGGGCAGGAACTTAGTACCCCTCAATTCTAGATCACGCCTCCACTGCTCCGAGAGGAATACGAGGTCAAGTGTGTGACCCGCTGAATGAGTTGAACCCCGGATTACTTGGGTCAAGTCCATGGCTGTCATGGAAGCCATGAACTCCTGCGCCCCATCAGAGCGTTCACCAAACGTAGGCAGGTTGAAGTCCCCCAGTACCATAAGCCTGGGGAACTCTACCGCCAGCTCAGCTACTGACTCGAGGAGCGAGGGGAGGGCTGTTGCAATGCTGTTGGGAGATAGGTACGTTAACAGCAAGCCCACTTGACCCCCAAGGTCCAACTTCAACAACAAGGACTCACACCTGACAAGCTCTGGAGCAGGGATCCTACGAGGAACTAATGACCTTTGGACGATGACGGCCACTCCCCCACTCCTTCTCTGGGGTCGCGGCTGGTGGAGCACCTGAAATCCCTCTGGGCACATTTCAGTGAGGGGGACCCCTCCCTCCGGGCCCAGTCAGGTTTCAGTAATACATGCCAGGTCTGCCCCCTCGTCTACTATTATGTCCTGGACGAGGGGAGCTTTTTGAACCACAGACCTGGCATTTAGCAACAACAGCCTGAGACCAGGGCCCTGACAATTCTCGCCATCTGGCCCTGGAGTGGAACTAACAGGGCCGGAAGGGGGAATCGCTGTGATGTAGCGGACCCTCCTTCCCCGGTAATTGCTAGCCCTGAAGTTCCCATCGTACCTGCCCCTCTCCATAATGACCATAATGCTCCGGCCCACCCCCGCAACCGTAGACCCCATTTCCCTTCTCACGGCCTCCGCTCCTTCTGGCAGGCAATTTGAATCAGTCATACTAGGGTGGGAGGTAGGCCTGGGCCCCCCTACCACTTCGGCAATCGCACTCAGTGGAGGAGGTACCAGGTTATAATCCCAATCCTAACATACATACACAGCCACTAACCCAGACAGTCCCCACATAAGTCAATTAAAACACAAAAACTACAACAATAATGAGATTAAAAAAGTGGGTACAGACATCAAACAAGCACACCATACACACCACATTCATTAAAATTCGCGGAGCACTGCGCTAGTGTGATATAAAAGCGATGGTATGAAGGAGGAGGGAGAGCTGCTCCACTCCTCTCCCTTCCTCTAGGTCCCAGAAAGACACCCAAGGCCAAAGGTCCAAAAGTCGGTATTGTGCAGGGTGATTGTAGATGGAGGGGGGCTTTTTTTTTTTGTTCTTTAAGATAACATGTGAGTGCAGCTTTGGCGTAAGGAGAAAGCTCAAAGAAGCTCAAATGTCCTTTGCTTCACCCAACATGGAACAGTGTGGAAACAGAATTCCTAATTAGTTCTAATGCAGCTATGAGACTAAAGCTATAGAGTAGCTTTCTCCCTGCTGGGGGCCTTTGCCATTTTTATTTCAACTCACTTCCCAGGGAATGAGTTGAAATAAATAAACCCCTAAACACAAACTAAGTTCGGCTTTGCCAGTTTGGGAATTCTGGGAATGACAATCTCCAACTCATTTGGAGGGTACCTATTTGCAGAATCCTGGTCTGGCAAAATTGAAAGGCTTTAACATATGATGGACATGAAAACATAGAACCTGTCCAGGGCATCCTTTGAAGGAAGAAGATTCTCAGGATGGAACACAACAATAGAAATGAACTCATATTTGGTTCCTACCTTCTTTTACTAGTAAGGAAGTTAGTTAGATCTAGATAAGGCTTCCCTGGCAGTCATTCATCATGTCAAACCAGAGGTTTGTAAGTCAAAAAACTGTGGGTCTTGAACTAGGCATAGAAATGGCATTGGATAGGTTCTCACCAGAAAGTTTCCCATAATTAGCAAAGGTGTATTCAATTAACCCAGTTTTCTGGATTCACATGGCATTGATCACACAACTGGATTCACAAAATTTGCTGGTTAAGATGGGGTTAATTAATTTGTATAATTTTGTTTGGCATGCATCTATTATTAGATCTATTATAAGATTTCCAGAGGCTAGGTTGAAGGACACCAACCTTCTTTGTCTATCTCCTTATTTTTAGAATTATTAGAAATACCCTTCAATTGCTTTTCATTTAATATTTTAATGACCAAAATATAGTTCACCGGAAATTGAGTGATGGCAATAACTCCTTAGCAGACAACAAGCTGGAAATGTGTTGCTGGCACATTGACTTGGCATGGCCAACCTTTTTTATTATTGTGTCTCAACAGGGTTAGGGACAACAACCACCATTATGCCAATCACTACATTAGCATTAGAGGATTATAAAGATTCATTCACCGATACAGTCACAGGTAAGAGGGGCCATGCCTATAATTTCACTCTCTATAAATCACAAAATTTGAGGGCAGGGAATGTGAGCCTGTTCTAACCTTAGCTTCCCAAGAGCATGAAGCAAACTCCTTGTTCCGACTTTTATTAATTTATTGTGAATTCTGCTCATTCACATCTAGCAAAGTCTTTCAAGGGAGGATTTACAGTCACAAACCTTATGTGGCTTGGAGAGCTGACAGGCCGGTATCTGCAAAACTTGGCAAGGAGTCTCAGAGAGTTACAAACCAATTAAGCAAATTAATTGTCTCCTGCAAACTCCACTCCCCTTTTGCTCCTCTTTTATTTCCTTTGGGAGGGACCATTCACCGTCCACCTGTGGTCTTACTCCCAAGTTGACCCCTGAAGGAAATGGGGAATGCTGGGTCTGGAGATGCAACCATTAAGGGGAGATATAGTATGTGTTTTATTGTATTAATCTGTTTAGGTAATAATCAATGGACTCAATAATCCCCCTTGTCAGTAGGTAGGTAGCCCAACAATTTAAACTCAGAGAAGGATATTAAACTCAAGAAAATTAGGATTTTAATAATATCCTTGTATTTGATCATGGATCCATCTGCCTTGCTCACAGGCTGAACTTCTTCAGTGTATGTTTTTAAACAGAGGCTAGAAGGCAGTGGTGGGATTCAGCCAACCAGTTGTTAACTTTCTGAGCAGTTTGGTGAACTGGTTGTTAGAAGAAATCATTAGAGCAGAGAACCGGTTGTTAAACTATTTGAATCCCATCACTGTTAGAAGGCTACTGTGGTTGTGGATTTTCTTTTTGAGATGAGAGATTAGATCATCTTTTTCTTCCAATTCTGTGATTCTATACACTGAGTTTAAACAACAGAGAATAGCCCACCTTCATAACATTCATTTCACATAGATATCAGGGTGGGAATGCTCTCACAATTGCATGTCTTTGCAGTCACCGAGGATAAAATTCAGTCCACCTCTGAAACTGAGATGGCGATGACTTCAGCCCTTCTCCTATTGGAAAAAAGTAAGTTTTTATACTCTTGATACCAAGAAACGTGTCCTGGATGCTATTGAAATATTATAGTATTGATCAGACATAAGTGGCCCTTTTAATTTTCACATTTCTGGACAAAAACCAAAAAAGTGTGTGTGTGATTCATCCTGGAAAAGTAGAAGTTCTCCAATACTTTTTCCCCCCAAGCCAAGTGGAAGAATTCACTTATGATGACTGAATTAAAACAAGGGGACCCAGATAGGGAAGGAAAGCTTAACAAAATCAAGACAGGTAGAACAAGAATAGGAGACAAGATAGGGTAAGACAAGAAGCAATGAGTGGAAGCTTGTCAGAGGGAGATCCAACCTGGCAATAAGGAGGGAATTCCTGACAATGAGAACTTTTAATCAGTGGGACATCTCTTAGAATTGTGGGTAGTCTATCACTGGAGGTTTTCAAGAAAAGACTGGATAATGATTTGTCCAAGATAGCCGTGGTGGCGGAATCGTTAGAATGCAGTACTGCAGGCTACTTGTGCTCACTGCATGCAATTTGGCAGTTCAATTCTCACCAGCTCAAGGTTGATTCAGCCTTCCATCCTTCTGAGGTCGGTAAAATGAGGACCCAAATTGTTAGGGGCAACATGCTGACTCTTAAACCGCTTAGAGAGGGGCTATAAGTCTAAGTGCTATTGCTATAATATAGCAATAGATATAAAAAGAAGAGGGAGTCAAACTATTCTCCAAGGCACCTGAGGGTAGAACAAGAAGCAATGGGTGGAAACTAATCAAGGAGAGAAGCAACTTGGAACTGAGGAGAAATTTCCTGACAGTGAGAAGAATTAATCAGTGGAACAGCTTGCCTCCAGAAGTTGTGAATGCCACAACACTGGAAGTCTTTAAGAAGATGTTGGATAGCCATTTGTCTGGAACGGTACAGGGTTTCCTGCCTCAGCCGGGGGTTGGACTAGAAGACCTCCAAGGTCCCTTCCAACTCTGCTATTCTAATAATTCTAAGTTGCCTCTTGAAAAAAAAGTACCCCTGGGGCAACCAAGCTCAGGCAGCACCAAGGACTCCTCAAATGAAGTCTATCTTTGAGCAGTGCCTACAGCCAATACATTTTTGTTTTGTTAGCCACTGCAAGGAGCTGGACCAGGGGCAGTGGTGAGTTCTGGATCCCGTTGCAACCGGTACGGTGCAATGGGGCCCGGCATCCACCACATGAACGTGCGCAGCACGCACATGCGAACTTACCACCTTTGATGCTCCGCGATGCCTCCGCAATGCTGCAGCTATTGGCGGAGCGTCACACAGGCCCCGTACCCTCCATGCACATGCGCAGAAGAGTTCACATACTGGTAAGGAGGGCGGGTGGGTGGGCCCTCCGGAGTACTGTAACGGAACTGTTACCCGGTGCTCCCGGCAGGCACCTGTACTGGGGCGTACCCATTGTAACCTACCACTGACCAGGGGTCCCCAAACTTGGCAACTTTAAAACTTATGGACTTCAACTTCAGCTATGCTGGCTGGAGAATTCTGGGAATTGAAGTCCACAAGTCTTAAAGTTGCCAAGTTTGAAGACCTCTGAGCTGGACCTTTGGCCTTGCACCTCCTGCATTTAGCCTAGAGACGTACGAAAATCAAGATGAGATTCACAGAAGTTGTGAATTCTCCAACACTGGACGTTTTTAAGAAGAGATTGGACAACCATTTGTCTGAAGTGGTGTAGGTTTCCTGCTAAGCAGGGGATTGAACTAGAAGACCTCCAAGGTCCCTTCCAACTCTGCTATTCTATTCTATTCTATTCTATTCTATTCTATTCTATTCTATTCTATTCTATTCTATTCTATTCTATTCTATTCTAATATGAGGACTCCTCTTTTGGGCAGAGGGTTGGGCTTAAAGATCTCCAAGGTCCCTTCCAACGCTCTAATTGTATGATTCTAAGATAACAAATGAAGCTCTCTCCCATTTTTATGGGCCAAGCAGATGTTTAAAAAGGGTGGGGTTTCAATCATGTTGTCACAGCTGTCATCTTTTTGTCCCCCTTCCCCCAGCAGACCTTTACAAGATTCTTAAACAGTGAAAAATACAATTCCGCTACCTAGTAAGTAAATAGGTTGAAAGCAAGAGTAAAATCCCTTTCCTTGAAAGAAATCTCAACTGGAATGACAGCTGGTACAAACCCGTGCAGGGAGAGTTCTGGGATTGGCTTTGATAATATGAATAAATAAACCCAGGAAAGGGAACTGAGCGGGGCTGCTGAAACTCTTTCCAGCTCCTTTACGGTAGCAGTGGTCAAGAGACGCAATCCTTCCCCCACCCCCAATGTAATGAAGTAACGTACTATGACTGTGTGTGCTTCTGCTTTATGCATGCCTCAGGAAGCAAAGGGTGAGCTGCATGTGTTTTGCTCTGGATTATGGGACCAGAAGGGAGATGGGAAGGAGTCTTTGGGAAGAATAGGGGAGCAACATTTCAAGCTGTTGCCCGGGTATTTCCAAATTAACTGCAACTCTAAAGATCGTCATTTTTGATGTCCGTTCCAGTCTCGTCTTTCTCCCACTCTGACCAGCAGGTGGCGGCATACGCCTGGCGAACGGGAACAGCAGCTGCCAAGGTCGCGTGGAAGTCCTTTATGGGGACTTCTGGGGAACCGTTTGTGATGATGACTGGGATTACCCCAACGCACAGGTTGTATGCCGCCAACTGGGCTGTGGCGCAGCCATTGGGGCTACCGTGCTGGGCTACTTCGGCTACGGCAGTGGGCCCATCCTTCTGGACAACGTGGATTGCATTGGCACAGAGAGTGAGCTGACCGACTGCTTTAACCTGGGATGGGGGCAACATAATTGTGGGCATCACGAAGACGCTGGCGTCCTCTGCAGAGGTGAGAGAGATGCAAGGGTCAAGGTTCGTCGTGGTTGACCCCACCCATTCGCTGCTTCAGGAGTGAAATTGCAGAGTGTATGGAGGCATACTTTACTCTTTGCTCAACTCCCTGCAAAATGGGTGTGTTTGTGACTGAGTGTCTGTATGTACGAAGTGAATCGCAAACCCCGTTTCAGCTTTCTCTCTGGAAAAATAAGCATGTTCTTGTTCTGCCTTTAATTTGCTGTTCAGAAAAAATGTAAAGGCTCAGTTCATGGGTGGGCTAATCTTCTTGTTGTTAGTTGCAAAGTTGTGTCTAACCCATCATGACCCCATGAACAACATTCCTCCAGGCCTTCCTGTCCTCTACCATCCTCTGGAATCCATTTAAGATCATGCTTACTGCTTCAGTGACTCCATCCAGCCACCTCATTCTCTGTCGTCCCCTTCTTCTTTTGCCCTCAATCTTTCCCAGCATGAGGCTCTTCTCCAGGGAGTCCTTCCTTCTCGCTAGGTGGCCAAAGTACTTGAGTTTCATCTTCAGGAATTGGCCTTCTAAAGAGCAGTCAGAGTTTATCTCCTCTAGGACTGACCAGTCTGATCACCTTGCAGTCCAAGGGACTCACTCGAGTCTTCTCCAGCACCACAGTTCAAAGGCCTCAATTCTTTGGTGCTCAGCCTTTCTTATGGTCCAACTTTCACAGCCATGCATTGCAACTGGGAAAACCATAGCCTTGACTATGCACACTTCTGTTGGCAGGGTGATGTCTCTGCTTTTTTGTATGCTGTCTAGATTTGCCATAGCTTTCCTCCCCAGGAGCAAGCCTCTTTTAATTTCTTGGCTGCAGTGATCTTGGAGCCCAGGAAAATAAAATCTGTCACTACCTCCATTTCTTCCCCATCTATTTGCCAGGAATTGAGAGGGCCTGATGCCATGATCTTAGTTTTCTTAACGTTGAGTTTGAGGTTGTTGATATTTCTCCCAGAAATCTAGCATATGTGAAATTTTCAGACCATATTATGAGGACTCCATTTTGCTGATTCCCAAAGCATTTTCTTGAGTACTATGGCCATTTACAAAAACTGTAATTTACCAAAGCAAAACTGCTAAGTTGCTCCAAGCAGCTCCTCTACTTGAGAGTATTTCCTGTTGCTCCAATTTTACCTTTGATTATTTTTTTTTGGCCGATGGGCTATTGAAGAAAGCACTCAGCTGCAGCCGTTCCCTGTTCTTACTTGTGGGGAAAGATTAGGGCACTTGGGCAGAGACCAGAGGCTAATTTGCAAACCAGAGGGGTCCTGGAGTTTATTGATTTGCTTGGCTTGCTTCCAATATTGTTACTTTTGAATCAAAAGGGTTTTTTTTTCTAAAAAAAAAGAACGCCAGGCCAGGTGGGAGTATGAGAGGGCCCAGAGGAGATATCTGCAGATGCATTGGACACCAGTCCTAGTTAAGACTGGGCTAAAACATGCCCTTAAAAACAAAGAATATTGTATCTCAATATTGACTAATTGAACATGTGTGCATTTGCTAGTCTGTGCCTTTTTTTCCTGGATGCCAGGTGCAGAAGAATCAGGGGCTTCCTTGCAAGAAGATACTTTTGCTACCACAACTTCAACCACCACTCGTCCCAAAGATGGTATGTAAATTTCCAGCTGCTCTTAGCTTGGGGTGTTGCTCTTCCCTTAGAGCAGGGGTGTCAAACTCAAGACAAATTGGGCATGGCTAGTCTAGTGAAGAGAAGGACCAAGGGAGACATGAGAGCAGTGTTTCAATACTTGAGGGGCTTTCAAAGATAGGAGGGGGTCAAGCTATTTTCCAAAGCACCCGAAGGCCAGACAAGGAATAATGGATGGAAACTGACGGAGGAGAGATTCAACCTAGAAATAAGGAGGGACTTTCTGACAGTGAGAGCAATCAACCAATGGAACAGAAGTTTCCTTCGAAAGTTGTGGGAGCTTCATCACTGGAGGCTTTCAAGAAGAGACTGGACTGCCATCTGTCAGAAATAGTGTAGAGCAGTGATGGCTGACCTTTTCTGGACTAAATGGCCAAAATGTGTGTACTTCCCTTCCAACTCTGTTCTGTTCTGTTCTCTTCTGTTCTGTTCTGTTCTATTCTACCCTACCCTACCTTACTCTACCCTACCCATTCCTATTCCTATTCCTATTATTTCTATTCCTATTATTCCTATTCCTATTATTCCTATTCCTATTTTTTCCTATTCCTATTCCTATTCTTCCTATTCCTATTCCTATTATTCCTATTCCTATTATTCCTATTCCTATTATTCCTATTCCTATTCTGCCTATTCCTATTCCTATTCCTATTATCTCTATTCCTATTATTCCTATTCCTATTATTCCTATTCCTATTCCTATTATTCCTATTCCTATTCTTCCTATTCCTATTCCTATTCTTCCTATTCCTATTCTTCCTATTCCTATTCTTCCTATTCCTATTCTTCCTATTCCTATTCCTATTCCTATTCCTATTATTCCTATTCGTATTCCTATTATTCCTATTCCTATTATTCCTATTCCTATTATTCCTATTCCTATTCTGCCTATTCCTATTCCTATTATCTCTATTCCTATTATTCCTATTCCTATTATTTCTATTCCTAATATTCCTATTCCTATTCCTATTATTCCTATTCCTATTTTTTCCTATTCCTATTCCTATTCTTCCTATTCCTATTCTTCCTATTCCTATTCCTATTTCTATTATTCCTATTCCTATTCCTATTATTCCTATTCCTATTCTTCCTATTCCTATTCTTCCTATTCCTATTCTTCCTATTCTTCCTATTCCTATTCTTCCTATTCCTATTCTTCCTATTCCTATTCCTATTCCTATTCCTATTATTCCTATTCGTATTCCTATTATTCCTATTCCTATTATTCCTATTCCTCTTCTGCCTATTCCTATTCCTATTCCTATTATCTCTATTCCTATTATTCCTATTCCTATTATTTCTATTCCTATTATTCCTATTCCTCTTCTGCCTATTCCTATTCCTATTATCTCTATTCCTATTATTCCTATTCCTATTATTCCTATTCCTATTTTTTCCTATTCCTATTATTCCTATTCCAATTTTTCCTATTCCTATTCCTATTATTCCTATTCCTATTCTGCCTATTCCTATTCCTATTCCTATTCCTATTATCTCTATTCCTATTATTCCTATTCCTATTATTTCTATTCCTATTATTCCTATTCCTATTATTTCTATTCCTATTCTTCCTATTCCTATTCCAATGTTTAGGTTTTCTGCGACTGGTCAATGGCAGCCATCGCTGTGAAGGCCGGGTGGAGATCTTTTACCTGTCTCAGTGGGGGACGGTGTGTGACGATGCCTGGGATCTCAAGGATGTGAAAGTGGTATGTCGGCAGCTTGGCTGTGGAGGTGCCTTAGCGGCCTTTGGAGAAGCCCAGTACGGCCAGGGCAAAGGATACATTTTTCTGGACAACCTCAAGTGCAAAGGAGATGAAACGTCTCTCCTGCGTTGCTCTCATATCCGCTGGAATGTGCACAACTGCGATCACTCGGAAGACGCTGGTGCCCTCTGCCATCTGCTGTGATGGAGGTAAGGATGGGAGGTCTGTTTATGAACCACACAGAAAGTGGCTATTTTCCTTTTTTAACCGTTAAACTTTGTTTCAAGCTGTTCCTGTCCTTCAGTAAGTACAAAAAAGAATACTGGTAGTCCTCAAACTATGAGCCCAAAATTTCTGTTGCTAATGTTGTGGCCCACCAGTGGCCGACGGAGCTGGTGGCAGACTCAGACAGTGAGGAGGTTGGGGAGGAACATGGGCCAGTCCTGGAGTCTGGGGAAGGCCCTGATGAGGGCTCTGTGTCGGAGGCAGAGAGGGGACCAGAGCCATATGCCAGTTATCAGCTACCTTTGGAGTCAGAGATAAGTGGGGCTGAAGAATAGCTGGAGCCTGTTCCTGATGTGCACATGCACAGAGCTGCCAGACAAAGGGAACAGCAGCTAAAGAACAGGGGTTGACTTGGCAGTGAGGCCACAGGTGGATGCTGATTGGCCCCTCCCAGGAGCAGAAGGGGAGTGGTGTTTGCAGGAGACAATTAGTTTGTTAGTGTGAAGATTTGCTTATCTGACAGACTCCTTGTCACGTATTTCCTTGTACAGCTGTTGAGTCTGGAAGCTATCGTCTTGGCAACTGTCCAAGGACTGATAAAGTCTGTGTTTGTAATTCACCCTTGAAAGACTGTTTACCGGGACTTTGCTGGATGTGAATGCTAGGAATTCACATTAGCCAAATAAAAAGGTTTTTTATGGGGGACAAGGAGTCTGTTTCATGATTTGGTGAAGCCTAGGTCAAAACAGCTAACAGGACAGTTGTTAAGTAAGTTTTGCCCCATTTTATGACCTTTTTTGTCGTGGTCATTAAATAAATCACTGCAGTTTTCAAGTTAGTAACACAGTTAAGTGAATCTGGCTTCCCCATTGACTATGTTTGTCAGAAGGTCTCAAAAAGGGATCTTGTGATCCCAGGATACTGCAACTGTCATAAATATGAGCCAGTTGCTAAGCTTCTGAATTTTGATCACGTGACCACGGGGATGCTGCAAAGGTCGTAAGTGTGAAAAACAGTCATAAGTCCCTTTTTTCAATGCTGTTGTAACTTCAGAGGGTAATTATATGAACTGTGTAGTGGTGGGATTCAATTTTTTTTATTGCTGGTTCTGTGGGCATGTCTTGGTGGGCGTGGCATGTCTTGGTGGGCGTGGCATGTCTTGGTGGGCGTGGCCTGGCTTGGTGGGCGTGGCATGGCTTGGTAGGTGTGCATGGCTTGGTGGGCGTGGCATGACTTCCCCCCGCCTGCAGAGAAGCACCTCTGTTCTTCGCTGAGTCCCTCCGAGACCAGCAAACGGCCGCTATTTACGCCACCAGACCCCTGGTTTGTCAGCTAGGCTTCAGAGCTATCTCCAAGCCTGCCGCCATAGCCAATGATGTCACCGCTGGAACTGTTGTAAATTGAGGACTATCTGTATATATGATGGGAAATTCCTGGTGAAGTGAAAGAACTGGTAACTAAAATTCTCTGAAGTTGATTAGAGCCATTCATGGGGGAGATTAATCTGTCTCTCTTAGTCGTGATCTCTAAATGGATATTTTGTTCAGAAGTGTCTGTCTCCAAGTACCAATTGCTAGGGGCCATTTTGGGCAAAAATTATTATCTTTGTATTTTACATTGGCCTTCCAAAAAGGATGCATCCAATCGCTCAGTGGACCCTTTGGTTGGACCTGCAAAGCAGCTGTTCTTCATAGTAGTTACTTGTGTTTGTGTGGAATAATCTTCCCAAATCTGTCCTAAAATTTGCTGGACTATCACTTTCATAATCCCAAATAAGACTTTATGGGGAGTATGGAAGTAATCATCAAATATCTTTTATACCACCCAGAGTCACCTTATAGGAGAGATGGGCAACATAAAAATTTAATAAATCAATAAATAGTTTTGAAGACCATCAAATTGAAGAAGTCCCTCATGCCCTGTTCTTGGCATTTTGTAACTGGAATCATGATAATTAGCAATGATATTTCCATGTACAGAGTAAATGATTACAATGCTGAGATGACCCATGACTGAGTTACTGCAGTTGCAAAAGAAGTATGGAGAATTTCCAATGCTTTCCTTACATTGTAACCACCAGAGTCAATGGCTGTCTTCCCATAAAAAATTAAGCCATGCTTTGTTCTCTGAACTTCAACTGATTGGCTTCACACATCGTACAAAACCTGAAACGACAGTTTCATTAACCAGGGTGGCTTGATTCAAACAGTATTCCCAAGCCAAAACAAACTTTTGATCCTCAATTTGTTGAATAAACCATTGTGACAGGTACAGATCTATTGTTGAGCTATAATGAGTAGGTTTAAATTCCACTAGTAGGGTCTACAAGGGGATCAAAATCTGTAGGCTGCTATATGCCTATCTTCTTCCAGATTTTTACCTCTCCTTCTCCTGTAGAGGCTGGTGCATCACATGCTAACATAAACAAAGAACATTATGCCATAGGGTAATATTAATGTGGCCCGTCAGCAGAGCTGGCAGCAGATTCGTACAGTGAGGAAGTTGGGGGAGGAACATGGGCCAGTCCTGGAGTCTGGGGAAAGCTCTGATGAGAGCTCTGTGTCAGAGGCAGAGAGGGGGCCAACACCGTATGCCAGTTATCAGCTGCCTTCCGAGTCAGACACCAGTGAAGCAGACAAACAGCTGGAGCCTGTTCCCAGTGTGCACATGCGCAGAGTTGCCAGACGAAGGGAACAGCTAAAGAACAGGGGTTGACTTGGGAGTAAGGCCAGACGCTGAATGGCCCCTCCCAGAGGAAATAAAAGAGGAGTGAAAGGGGAGTGGAGTTTGCAGGAGACAATTAGCTCGCTTAATTTGTTCTTGACTCTCTGAGACTCCTTGCTAAGTTTTGCAGATATTGGCCTGTCACCTCTCCAAGCCAGATAAGGTCCGTGACTATAAATCCTCCCTTGAAAGACGTTGCTAGATGTGAATGAGCAGAATTCACAATAAATTAATAAAAGGCTTTTTTTTTTGTCGGAACAAGGAGTTTGCTTTATGCTCTTGGGAAGCCTCGGACAGAACAATTACAAGAAATAAGCCAAAACTCTGTCTTCTCCTCCTTTTAAAACTGGAGTCAAATCTTCATGGGGTGCTTTGCATGGATGAATCTTAAAGCCGACATCCCCATGAAAGCATCTCTGTGCAATGCTGGAGTGCCCTCCTTCCAGCTGGGCTGCTGATGTGACGATAAAGTTCTCCGAAAGCTCGTGAACTCATTTTCTGTACGGCAGGAAGACCATGGCGGTGGCAATCAAGGGTTTACCATGATTTTTCCCAGAGCGTGTTAACCTTCACTATGCAAAACCCAAACATGAGGTGGAGTGCATCCGCTTTGCACACCCACAGATTTAACCTCCTAAGTCAGAACTGCTTATGGCTTAATGGGATGAGTAATGCAGCCATATTTGAAAAAGGTTTCTTAAGTTGTTCTAGTATTAGACATATCTCCACCAAAGTGCTTAGAGCTGTATTTTGTTTTCTTTTGCAGATGAAATTCGTAGACTTCCAGGTTTGCACCAACTGTAAGAAACCGAACTTCTGTGGTGCATGTCCAAAATCTTCCTGCGGGATGTTGTCTTCTCAGTGAATTTGTCCATGTGATCTCCTGCAAATACATCTCTCAGCACTTCTGGACTCCGCAGCACTTCAAATTCGATTCCAAAATGTTGCTTCAGAGGATACAGGAGTACAGATAATAACATTTGCCTGCTGCAGCACTTTAAAGCACCCATGTCCTTTCCTGGGATCTCGTGGCTACCTTGTGCCTACCATGTGACCTTGGAAAAAGATATAGCTGCTTTAAAAAGATCGACAGATGAGTGCTATGTTCTTATTCCTACAAGCATCATTTTCAAGTTAAATCTGAAGCATGACCATCTTGGTGTACAGTTAGTTTATGTACCAGAAATTGTGCATTTTTCACAGCAAGTCCCCATACAAAACACTTTGGGCAGATCCAGGACAGATCTCCAGAAATCTTTTATCCCAGCATATGATGTATTTTTTAGCCTGCCATTTTGATATTGGTTTTTTCCCCTTTTCTGTACATAGGGTTTTTTCTTTTGGTGCGTGTACTGGTTTTTATGGTGGCTCCTTAGCAGTACGGTTGGAACCGGCCCGGCAGCATCCACATGGATGCGTGCAATGTGTGTGCACATGCACGCAGCGCATGCATGTGTCTTACCACCTCCGTGAGCCTCCATGACACTCCAGCTGCTCAGCGTAGCGTCACGCAGGCGCTGAAGCGTGGAAGCCTTAAAAGACAGGTAAGGAGCTCCGGTGGGTGGCTGGGCCCTCCGGAGCACCATACCGGAACGGTATCTGGTGTGCCTGGCATGCTCCAGTAAGCACCATACTGGGGGGTACCACCTGCAACCCACCATTGCTCCTCAGGACAAATATGTCTTCTTCATTCTTCTGGACAAAAATAAGTTTCAGGTGTGCAAAGTTTTTAGTAAGGATGGTTTGTACTCCATGGAGAGGTAGAAGGGTCAGAGTAAACTGGTAGCTGGAGCTGGGAAAACAGCTTATTTTCAGAATACCTAGAACAGAATATTGCGTGAAGCTGGAAGAGTGGAACCAGGCCTGTAGAGTAGCAAATTATTCACTGTCTATCTTTCCAGGTGGAGGAGAAAAAAGGGGCCATAAAAAGTTGAGCTTTTTTCAAAAAAAACATGTTGGATTTGCAGGAATGAAGGATTAAATGTGTATTAAAATGTTAAACAGTTTTTAAAACCTGGTCACAGTGCACAGCTGCAGCCCAATGTACCCGGAAACCGAAATCAAAGCCACAAGGGCATGTGTGTTATACTCACATTTGAAGAGAGCAAATCTTATAGTTTTTGCCTTTCTAATATTGCTCATAGAAGGGATGTGGTAGTTCAGTGGCTAAGATGGTGAGCTTGTCAATCAGAAAGGTCGGCAGTTCGGCGGTTTGAATCCTAGTACTGTATAACAGAGTGAGCTCCCGTTACTTGTCCCAGCTTCTGCCAACCTAGCAGTTCGAAAGCATGCAAAAATGCAAGTAGAAAAATAGGGACCATCTTTGGTGAGAAGGTAACAGCCTTCCATGTGCCCTCGGCATTTAGTCATGCTGGCCACATGACCACGGAGACGTCTTCGGACAGCACTGGCTCTTTGGCTTTGAAACGGAGATGAGCACCGCCCCCTAGAGTCAGCGTTGTCATGACCCACTTAATGACAGGCCCGAGTTAGCAACTGTAAATTCAACTTCTATTACAGTTGTAAGTCAGGGAGTGCCTGTAAACAGGAAGTTTTCAGGTAGGCGATTAAGTAATGAAACACCTGCAAACAAACAATCTAGTTCAGAGGACTCCAAGCTCCCCACGGTTTAATCCTGAGCCGCGTTCTCCTCTATTGGCAGCATTCTCATTGTTTTTGTTTTCTTCAAAAGGAGCTTCCTTTGGGGTACTGAGGCTTGTTCACAATGAAATGTGGGTAGAGGACTGAGTCATTCAATTCCACCGAGGTGCCAATTTGCGTATAAACGGCGTTTCCATTGTACATAGGACTTAAATTACCTTTCAATGACCTAAACAAAGTCATTGCTGAATAGGAGTTGACTACTTTTAAGGAAGACGGATCTGCAGCGTGATCTACAAAGGGGGTTGGTAAAAATGAGGCAAAGGAGGGAAGAGAATATGATATAGTGTGTTTCAATGCAGGCGTTTAGTAAAAAAAAAAAAGTTTCAACATCCAACCATGTAATACTGTATATGTCATTTCACAAAAGGGGGATGTTAAAAGGTGCTTTTATATAATACAGTGTTCATATTCCATATTGTCATTTTTTTTTTCTTACCAGTTTTTGTTTTGAATAAATAAAGGCCCTTGAAAAGGTGGTGTGATTCAGCAGTATGTATTTGCCGTCACACAGGGAGGACTTTAAATGATTAGGGCATTGTTCATTTTTATGGTGGTTCAGGTAATTTTGGAGCAAAGAGGAGGCTGAAATCTGATCCGTGTTACATCCCGACTGCAGCCCTTTCTCTGGTAGAGCAGAGTAGAACGTACAGGTAGTCCTTGACTTATAACCACAATTGAGCCCAAAATTTATGTCTTTAAGCAAGACATATGGTAATAGATGGGGAAGAAATGGAGGTAGTGACTGATTTTATTTTCCTGGGCTTCAAGACCACCGCAGATGGGGACTGCAGCCAAGAAATTAAAAGAGGCTTGCTCCTGGGGAGGAAAGCTATGGCAAATCTAGACAGAATACTAAAAAGCAGAGACATCACCCTGTCAACAAAAGTGCGTATAGTCAAGGCTATGGTTTTCCCACTTGCAATGTATGGCTGTGAAAGTTGGACCATAAGAAAGGCTGAGTGCCAAAGAATTGAGGCCTTTGAACTATGGTGCTGAAGAAGACTCCTGAGAGTCTCTTGGACTGCAAGGTGATCAAACCAGTCAGTCCTAGAGGATATCAACCCTGACTGCTCTTTAGAAGGCCAAATCCTGAAGATGAAGCTCAAATGCTTTGGCCACCTAATGAGAAGGAAGGACTCACTGGAGAAGAGCCTAATGCTGGGAAAGATTGAGGGCAAAAGAAGAAGGGGACGACAGAGAATGAGGTGGATGGATGGAGTCACCAAAGCAGTAATCATGAGCTTAAATTAACTCCAGAGGATGGTAGAGGACAGGAAAGCCTGGAGGAACATTGTCCATGGGGTCATGATGGGTTTGACACGACTTTGCAACTAACAACAAGAAGCAAGACAGTGGATAAGTGAGTTTTGCCCTGTTTTATGACCCTTCTTGCCAAAGTTGTTAAGCAAATCACTGCAGTTGTTAAGTAAGTAACACAATTGTTATGTGAATTGCTGCTATGTGGCGAGACAGCTCTCATCACAAGCTCCAACTCACGCTGATTCAGCAGTTTGAAAGCAGGCAACTGCAAGTAGATAAATGGGTACCATTTCAGTGGCAACTTCATAGGGATGTGAAAGGAGTCCCCAGATGGGCATCCCCTTGGGAGTAAGGCAATGTGTGGCCCCTCCCAGAGGAAATAAAAGAGGAGCGAAAAGGGAGTGGAGTTTGCAGGAGGCAATTAGGTCACTAATTGGTTCTCAGCTCTCCAAGCCAGGTAACATCTGTGACCATAAATCCTCCTTTGAAAGATTTTGCTGGCTGTGAATGAGCAGAATTCACAGTAAATTAATAAAATAGTTTTTTGCCGAGACAAGGAGTTTGTTTCATGCTCTTGGGAAGCCTAGGTCAGAACAGGTGCTTCTGACACAGAAGTATTAGTATCATTCTCACTGTGAGGAAAGTCCTCCTTATTTCCAGGTAGAATCTCCTCCTGACAAGTTTCCACCCATTGCTTCTTGTCTTGCCCTCAGGTTCTCTAGAGAACAATCAGAGGTGGGTTCCTACCAGTTCGCACCTATTCGGTAGAACCGGTTCGTCAAATCTACCGAACCGGTTAGAAGAGGTTCCACCAGTGGACCCGGAAAGCAGGCCACACCTACAGAAAAGGTTCCAAAATTTTTTGAAACCCACCACTGGTCCTTGGATATGATTATTCTACACTATCATGCTCATATTTATAAAACTCAGTGCCTCTGTGAAAGGTAAGGATGACTACTGCGTTTGTGGTGCAATCAGAACATTGCGTGTGTTGAAGTTGTTTTAACGCAAACCAAAGATGCCTTTTAAAAAACAAGTTTACATCATATTCTTATGCATGCCAGTGTTGTGTGTGAGGTAATTTAAGGTGGTTCTGACAAGTGTCATCGGCATCTTCATATCCGGTCACATGGGCAGCAAGCCATTCCCATCCGGTCACATGGGTGGCAAGCCACTCCCACAAAGGAGGCCACACCCACAGAGTAGGTTCGAACAATGTTTGAAACCCACCACTGGAACAAATCCACCTCCTTTTCCTTGTGGCAACCCTTCAAGTACTGGAATATTATGCGGTTTCCCCTATATTTTCTCATTGTTAGACTAACATATTATAATTCCCTTATCCATTCCTCATTGGATAAATATTAGTTTTGGGCTTACCTCCTCCAGAATGATGAAAGATGCAAAAAGTCAACAGAGATAAAGTGTAGAATCAGGTACACTTTTATTTAATGCACCTTTGGAAATATGGCATCCTGCACAGGTGTAAAATTGGAAGCCTTCAAACTTCTCAGATAAGCTTGTTTTTTAAAAGGCATCTTTGGTTTGTGTTAAAACAACTTCAACACACGCAATGTTCTGATTGCACCACAAACGCAGTAGTCATCCTTACCTTTCACAGAGGCACTGAGTTTTATAAATATGAGCATGATATTTATATATAGGCCTTTTTATAATGGAGAAGGTGTAGAATATGACACTCTTGGTCCTATCAAAATCCCTTGTTTTGCATACGATGCACCGTGATTTGATTGTGTTTGGATAGCACATGAATATTTATCACTATCTTTCTGTCATCAAAACCGTTCAGAATGATCATTGGAGGGTAGGAAATATGGTTTCAAAATTCTGTAGAGATTCTCAGTCATCCAATCTTTGGATGAGAAGCGAAACGTCTTCAAAAGAAAAACAAAAAAAAACAAGAAAGTCCAGTTGCCGCCTGAAAAACCACCTTTGGAAATATGGCATCCTGCACAGGTGTAAAATTGGAAGCCTTCAAACTTCTTAGATATGCTTCACTTATAAGAGTGTTTTTCAAACTGAGCAACTTTTATGATGTGTGGACTTCTCCCAGAATTGTGGAATTCCACACTTTATATAAAGTTGCCAAGAGTGAAAAAGACAATCTCTAAGAAAGGTGGAATGGATTCCTTTCTTTTTAGGACATCTTCCTGATGTTCTTGCAACTAATACAATCATGAGTTAAATGCAGCTAGTCCTGGGACAACCAATCCAAGCATGGTTTTCTTCAGGGGTGTGTGTTTGTGTGTGTGTGTGTGTGAGAGAGAGAGAGAGACAGAGACAGAGAGAGACAGAGAAACAGAGAGAGACAGAGAGACAGAAAGACAGAGAGAGAGACAGAGAGAGACCCAGAGACAGAGAGACAGAGAGACACACACACACACACAGATAGAGACAGAGACACACAGAGAGAGACAGAGACAGAGACACACAAAAACACAGACACACACACACAGAGACAGACAGAGAGAAACAGAGTGACAGAGAGAGACACACACACACACAGAGATAGAGACAAAGAGAGACAGAGTCAAAGACACACACACACAAAGACACACAGAGACAGAAAGAGAAACAGAGAGAGTAGGGAGGGAGGAGCCAACATCGTGACGAGATGGTCATGCGGTCTCGATGCTTTGAGACCGCAGCCAATACTTTTGCCGCTGGGTGGTCCAATCAGACCTAACCTGTCCCGAAGAGATGGTGAACAGGAAGAATACGTCTTGCTGACCTCAGGGATATCGCAAAATCCCTGAAAGAAGCAAGGGAAGTTCTTCAAGCTGGTGACAAAAATCCAGCCAAGGCTTACAAAGTCGGGGCGGCTCCAAAACGGAAGGATACGGGAAGAAAAAGTGTTTCCAGCTGGTGAGGAACTTTTACTGTTTTAAAAAGAGACTGCCTATAAAAATTTTAAATTAATCTAAATTGGAGAGTAGAAGAATCAAGCGGCAGAATTAAATTTGGAATGGTTTTGGACAGTGGTTATCTTACTTTTTAAATGCTATCTTCATGGATGGAATTTATGCAAGCCTTTTGAAATGGATGGATTAAGTTTTCTTCTTCTATTTTTTCTTTTATTGTTCTCTGTAACCCATGGACTAAAGTTGTCCTCTTTCATTGCTGTGGGTATTTTTGTAATTCATTTAAAGATTGGACTCTTTTTTCTAACTTGAAATACAAAAAAGATACAAAAGGAAATTAGATTTTCAACAGTATTACTGCTGCTCGGAGGCTGGGAGGTTTTTGTTGATTGGAATTTTGTATATTGAAAATGGAACACTTTTTTTTCTCCACGGATTGTTTTGACTTGGCACTAAAAAGTTTTACTGCTTGTCTACAGAGAGTGATAAGAAGGGAAGCACACAGATGTCCCTTTGAAGTATATTTCTAATCAGAGAAAAGTGAAAACAATGTTCTTTGTGAATTTATGCTTTAATTTTATTAACCTTCCAAGCTAGAGTAGCTGTGTTTGTTAGAATGGCACAATTTCAAAACAAAATAGAGGTCTCAAGTTTTCAAAAGATACTTTCAGAAATACAGAAATTATCAAATACATATGAAAGAATAGAGAAAAAACTGGAATACTTAGAGCACATAACAATAAAATATAATGAAGAAATTGAGGATGTCCATCAAATGCAAAATGGAGTGGTTGAAACTCAAAAAATCGAAGTGGAAAATGAATATAAAAAGATTAAACCTGCTGATATTTATCACGTCTTACCAGCAGTGGTAATTCCAGTGGTAATCGGCATACTGGGTGCTATTCCAAAAGCACTGAAATTACATTTAAAACAGTTAAAAATTGACAAAATCACCATCAGTCAAATGCAAAAAGCCGCACTGCTTGGATCCACACACATATTACGAAAATACGTTACAACGTCCTGGCCCCTGGGTGGGGCCTGACTAGTAATGAATGCCAAATCCAGCGAAACAACTGGCCGCTGTGATACAATTCTGTTGTTGCGATAATAATAATAATAAAGAACTAAGTTAGATACAATTAAAGTTTTGATTATTAGGAGAAAATGTTATGACACAGGATATAGTCAAATAAAGGAGGGATAAAAATAACAACATATATATAGATATGGGTATAACATAAGGAAACTGGATGTAAACTTTAAACAGTGATTTGGAAAGGAGGATTAGAAAACTTTGTTATTAAATATTATGGATGTTTAGCTAGAACAGGACATAAGGATTTAGTGTTAGTGGAGGATTTTAGAAATAGTAATTGAAAGGCCAGTATGTGGTTATTTATTAAATTTTGGTACATTTTATGATGAAGGACGCTTAAACAATTATAGCCAAATGAAAATGGAGATATGATGATGGTGACATGTATAAATATTTAAAATACCAAAGTTAATATGAATTATGTTTGTTGATTGTGGAAGAGATGCACGATACACTTTCTATAGCATGTAAAGAAGGATGTTGTGTCTTTTATGTTTAAAAATAAAAAAAATATTGAGAAAAAAAAGAAACAGAGACAGACAGACAGACAGACAGAGAGAGAGAGAGAGACACACACACAGAGAAAAGAGAGAGACAGAGTGAGACAAAGAAAACTACAGCTCCCATCAGCTCCAATTCCTAACCCAGTGTTCTAGCTGACTGTAGATCACATCGTCCAAGAAGCAGCATCTAAATTGGAAAAGGGAGCTCTGGAAAATTGTAGATGGTGAAGGTTATTGCAACATACAGGCCTGTATGAGAGTCTATAATTGAATCTTGATGGAAGAAGAGGGGCTCCATTACCTTGCAACAGAACTCATGTCTGACTGTAATAGTAGGTTCTCAGACTGACAGATTTTCCGGAGATGGCTGTGTAAAGAGCCAGATGCAGGCATCTCCCTTATCACCAAAATATCTGCCTGCTTACTGGATCATTTGAATGCTGTGAGAAGGAAAACCAGGAAGTCTCTGTCTTTAAAAAAAAAAACCACAGGGATCAGTGGTGGGTTCCTACAGGTTCGGACCGGTTTGGCCGAACCGGTAGTGGTTTGGCGGCCTGGGTTGCTGGAACCGGCAGTGACCAGGCCTGCCACGCCCCTAAACCGGTTTTCTGGGTGGCACCATCTTGTTTTTCGCTTTTCGCATCTTGTTTTTCGCTTTTCAAATCTTGTTTTTCGCATACACAGAACAATTTTTATTGCACTGTGTATGCGCGTGCAGCAGGGGTGGGTTTCAACTGGTTCGCGGCGGTCCCTGCGAACCGGTTGGTCGCCGAACCCGAAAGTAAGTAACTTCCGGGAACGGCAAAGGGCGCACCCGCCCGCCCGCGGTCCTTACCCGGTTTTGACGAATTCTGCGCTTCCACGCATGCGCAGGACGCATACAGCGCATGCGCGATTGTCCAGGAGCAGCTGGAGAGTCACGCAGATGCTAGTACGCATGCGTGCACCACGCGCGTGCACGAGGACGCCGCCAGCCCCATTCCAACCGAACCGGTTGGAACGGAGCGAGAAACCCACCCCTGGCGTGCAGCATGTCCACAAGCAAACCGGCTGTAGTGCCTGCTGGAACCCACCCCTGACAGGGATGTACTAGTTCTAAATGGAAGGTAGTGCCAAAGCCCATCCAATCAAAACTTGCCTTTGCCTATATAAAAGAGGGTGGGGTTTACACAGCGTGGCTGTGTCTTCTTCCCTGATCAGGGCTTTGCAAGGAAAAGAAAACATCTGATCCAGTTAACAAGGCTGTGGGAGAAGCCTCTCCCAGAAATGGGAAAGTGCTGAGGGAGCCAGTGATCTCCTTCATATAATAAAGCCAAAAAGCCTCAGAATGGGAGCCAGCACCAGAAAAAAAATAAAGAGAACAGCAGCCAAACTGCAAGATAGGGTTGACATGGGGGGTGGGGTTGAAGCCTGGAGGGGAACAAAGCCCATCCCTCTGGGGATTCAGCAGATTCTCCCTGCATCAGCTTTGATGCCGGCTGCTCGATTTTCCTGGATCAATAACATCGATTAGTTCCTGCTTCATCATCTCTTAGCAGGAAATGGTGGTTAGGGCAGGCGCAGAGGGAGAGCGGGATAAATATTTCACAAGGTCTGAAGCCGAGCTGATGGTTATTTTCAGGCTGGATTTACAGCCTGTCCGAAATAGGGATGAGGGAGCAGGAGGGGGGCCATTAAAAGAGACAAGGGTGATTCATCCCCCAGTGAAAACCTCGGAATGTTCTGAAGGATGTTAGCACCCACCCCTCTGCTAGAGAAATGAAATATCCTAGGAAGTATTTAAAAAGCAGAATATTATATTTCCCTGGATGAGAAATGGAGAAACATGTTTTTAGGCAGGAAGCAGATTCCCTCTTAATAGCCTCCCCCCACCTTTGTCAATGGGCCTCGGGGGGGGGGGCAGCAAAAAACAACCTCCCAAGGCTCTGGAGGCCAGAAATGGGCCCGTTTTTCACCCAAGCCTCCGTGCGCCCTGCACTTACCTGCATCCAAAACAGCCCATGTGTGGACTCCTGGGAGGGGAGGCGTGGGTGAGGCCAGCCAGGAGTGGGATTTGAGGGGTTCTCTGAACTGCAGAGAATCTTAGCTAGAGGTTCTCTTGAACCCCTGCGAACCCCCAGCAGCCCACCCCTGATTGGAAGCATCTCAGAAAATTGTCTTCTGCAGGAATTTCACTTCACGGTGGCCCTGTTTCACCGCTGATGCTCCCTCCAAAGATCTGATTAGAGAAGATTTAAAAGATTAATTCCTAGCATTTAATGAAAAGCTCACGAAATGCTTATGGCAGAATAAATAAGGGAGGAGGTTGCAGATATGTGTCCTCCTCGGGGGGGGGGGGGCGGACACAGAAGCGGGTCTTGAGACACAAATAGTGTTGCTGGGAAGGAGAGCCGTTTTCACAGGTCAAATATTGAGATGTGTCAAGCATGGGAAATCAGGAAATCCAGGCAGGTCAAATGAATATAAAGGTTTACTGCAAACTTAAGCTCTCTACAAGAATCTGAATTACTAACGGTCCAAGCGAATTGGCGGTAGATAAGAGTCAATGAAATTCAAAGTGGGCTGGACTTAGATAGCAATAGCAATAGCAGTTAGACTTATATACCGCTTCATAGGGCTTTCAGCCATCTCTAAGCGGTTTACAGAGTCAGCATATTGCCCCCAACAACAATCCGGGTCCTCATTTTACCCACCTCGGAAGGATGGAAGGCTGAGTCAACCCTGAGCCGGTGAGATTTGAACAGCCGAACTGCAGAACTGCAGTTAGCTGAAGTAGCCTGCAGTGCTGCATTTAACCACTGCGCCACCTCAGCTCTTAGATCCCTTGTGGGCATGAAGGGACTCAAGACTGATGACACATTTGACCCCTCCCTCGGGCTCAGCCTGGGCATCTCCTACAAGATGCCTAACACAGACCACAGTGCACTCCTGAATATTTGAATCCCTTTGTTCCTCCTGTTCTCATTTCTTCAATCCACTTATTTTGCCAGAGCCACGACTTCCCCCAGTTTCCCCCCATCCCACCTCTCCTTTCTTTCTACAGCACTACGTTTTCTCTTGCACCAGCGTTCTTTCCCACCTTCCACTTCTGCCATTCTTTCTTGCAGGCTGGAAGAAAAATGGGAAGAGAAGTGCACATGGTGGTTGCTAGGTAACCAGAGGACATCCTCCTGGACCACCTTGGGGGGAGTAAAAGGTTCCCACCATGAGCTCACAAGGATGAACATTTCTATGCTTGTTGCTTCCAGTTTGCAATGCATCCCTAAACAACATACATACACACCAGAGGTGGTATTGAGCAGGTTCTGACCAGTTTTGGAAAACTGGTAGCGGAAATTTTGAGTAGTTCGGAGAACTGGTAATTACCACCTCTGACTGGCCCTGTCCCCATCTATTATCTGCCTCCCGAGTCCCAGCTGATCGGGAGGGAATGGGGATTTTGCAGTAACCTTCCCCTGGAGTGGGTGGGAATGGAGATTTTACAGTATCCTTCCCAGTGGTGGGTTTCAAATTTTTTTAGAACCTCTTCTTCTGTAAGTGTGGCCTGCTTTGTGGGAGTGGCTTGCTGGCCATGTGACTGGATGGGCATGGCCAACTTATAAAATGTGGTGATACTCACTTAAAAACACTCTTGCTTAGCAACCAAAATGTTGGCTCAGAAACTCTGGCATTTGAAGCACGCCAGTCTTAAAGCTGTCAAGTTACAAGACCCTCGCACCCCTAACCCTTTAGAAAAAAACCCAGGGGTGTTCAAACTTGACAGCTTTAAGACTTGTGGACTTCAACTCCCAGAATTCCTCCTCTCGCTCTTCATCTTGATGTGCGGACGGGCGGGGGGAGGGAGCTGGAACCGGTTCTAAACGGCACTGTAGATTTGTGGAACCCCTTCTATAGAAGAGGTTAAAACTGGCAGGAACCCACCCCTGATCCTTCCCCTGCCACATCTACCAAGCCACACCCACCAAGCCACACCACGCCCACCAAGCTACGCCAACAGAACTGGTAGTAAAAAAAAATGAATCCCACCACTGATACACACGCAAGCACACACACATTCACACACACATGTCTTATGTGCAAGTCCCAGAGCCCTGCCCAAAAGCAAATTTTTTGGATTCATACAACCTACAAGGCTAAAACACAACTGACCAGTTCGTGATTTAGGGGCAAGATTTCCATTCTAGGAAGCCTTTTAAAAATTCATTTCTTGGACTTGCACAATACAGTGGATCCTAAATGACCCAAACAGATTGCATTCACCCAGCACACAGAAATCTACAATCCTTCCACTGAAGGTAAAACTAACCACCCTGTTCATGTTACAAGACCTAAGATAGTATATTTCCTACAAACAGCCTTGGGAGCAGTGCCAGGAAATATTAATATTAGGTACACTTAATTTTATTATTTTGGTGTTTGTCCTAACCTTATCCAGAATTTGAAGGGTATTCCAATATGCCAGTCAAAGGCCTTGTCCAAATAAATTAGCACAAAAAGTCTAATTATGTCATAGTTTGGCTGCTGGAGTTGGATGCTTGGAGAATGGCTCAAATATAGAGAACATAAGAACCAAAAGAAACTAATGCAGAACAAAGAGAACAAAGAGAGGGAGAAAGAAAGAAAAAAATGAAAGTGCAGAAAGAAAAAAAAGCTTCCAATTTCCTTTGCAGCAAATACACGTATAATAACAACGTTATCTCTAACTTTATGATTACAGTACAAAAACTCACTTTCTTCTATTATCCAATTTTTTAAAAATAATAAATCAAAATCACAAATCTCACATGCATTTTTTCTATTTCATGCAAAATATCTATAAAGGGTTTTTCAGTCAGCCATAAAATATAGATACAGATCCTTGCCATACAACACTTCATGTAGTGACTGTTGAAGTTACAATGGCAAGAAAGGTGGTAAAATGGGGCAACATTCACTTAACAAACGTCTCACTTAGCAACAGAAATTTTTGGGCTCAATTGAGGTCATAAGTTAAGGGCTAACTTTATTGTCTTTTTTAAAAAAAATCAAAGATATTTATTTAGCTATCTCTGCAGGTTCCATCCATTTCTCCTTTATGGATAGTGCTGAATTTTTTCCATTATTTTGGATACAATGATTTTGCTGCAGTTATCATATATAAAAACAAAGTTCCATGTATTTTTTTTTCTCTTTTTGTCCATCAATCCCCAAAGAAAAACTTCCATGTTTTAATTGGACTTTAAAGTTTGCTGAATTGATGAATCCAATTTTTTTCCAGCTGTTTTACATGCCTGCCAAACATGATAACATGTCTTTTCATGTGATTCACATTTCCAGCAAAGATTCCTGAAGGCCAGCACATCAGATAGGTTTCTTAGGTTAATAATAGTTTAACAGAATGACAGAGTTGGAAGAGACCTGTTGTTCTTAGAAAAGTCAGGATGATGGTTACAGTCAGGCAATCAAAGCCTCCTCCCTTTACCTGCAGTTCAATAAATGGGCAGAGTTTTGATGTTGTGGTTGTGGAGCCCATCTTGACTTTTTGGGATCCCCATAGATTCCACCCATTTCTGAGATGCAATTGTTGGCAGGTTATTTGAAACCCTGACAATGTTGTTATCAGATTCCTATCAGAGGTGGGGTTCACATAATCTTACCACCAGTTCGCTGCATACTGAAAATGTGAGCACACAAGCCTTCCACACATGTGTGCAGCCTTCCACGCATGCGCTTTGCTCACACACACAACTTGCATGCATGTGCTTGGCTTAGAAAACATGGCTAAAAAGGGTGGCGTAGTGCCACTACTGGTTAGCCTGAAACCAGCTGAATACCACCATTGATCCTTATGCAATATAAATATAATAATAATAATAAAAATATTTGGAGATAGTTTGCTCTCAGATGATTGGGTTGCATATCTAATTATTTCCTACCACAGAATTTATAAAAGCAATACTTTCAAAAATACCTGGTTTATAATATTTCTCCAAACAGGAATTTCTACTTTTTTTTAAATGATATTTATTTTACATTTAGTAAGCTCTCTAAAGCTAAAAAAAATAAAACTAAAAATAAATCCTCCAGGCTTGCCCGTTGTGTATATACGTTCTTGACTTTAAGACATCACACAAACTTACACACACACCAGAGATGGGTTCCTACCAGTTCGCACCTATTCGATAGAACCGGTTCGTCAAATCTACCGAACCGGTTAGAAGAGGTTCCACCAGTGGACCCGGAAAGCAGGCCACACCTACAGAAGAGGTTCCAAAAAGTTTTGAAACCCACCACTGGCAAGGGTCTTGTAACTTGACAGCTTTAAGACTTGCATGCTTCAATGCCAGAGTTTCTGAATAGCTACTTGGACCAACCTAAGTACTAATTCATAATTTCATATCCAGTCACATGGGTGGCAAGCCACTCCCATCCTGTCACATGGGTGGCAAGCCACTCCCACAAAGGAGGCCATACCCATAGAATAGGTTCCAACAGGCTTCCTGGGAGGAGCTTACTGGTGGGGGCAGCAAAAAATCAGCTGCCTCCGAATTCCTGGCTACGTACCTGTTTAGAGGATCTTCCATCTGACGTCTTATCAGGTTTTCTTATCCTTCAGGCAAGAGGGAAAGAAGAAACTGTTTTGCTGGCAAATGCTCTTCGATTTTTGCAGCTTTTGTGCTTGCAAGGAAAGGGGGGCTAGCCCAAGGCAGAACGGCTGTCCGTGCTGGGAACTTCAAACTGCCTTGTGCAGGACAAAGTAGGTCTCTCCCACTCTGCTCTAAGTTTTGTTTGATTTAATCTTATCACGAGCTGAATCCGTTTACTGCGAGGACAATAATTGCTTATCAACATTTTAGCTTCTTCTCTTTTTTTCCTCCGAAAAATTATTTACTCAGAGGCTTTTAAAATGGCGCCGAGCAGGCTGGTTTCTCCGGTAATAACGAACACTTTTTGCTAATTCTCACAAGACTTCAAAAGAATTCAAAACAAAAGAGATAGCTTATCATATGTTTTGGTTTCACAATAGAAGAATTTTACTCCTTCATTAACTTTGCTTATTTGGAAGTTAAATGGTGATGAATCTGTTGAACGGTCTTGTTACAATGTTTACTCACTGAAACTTTTGCCAAGCCTTAAACTTCAAAATAAAAGCCTCTTTACTTAAAGTTGCATATTTAGGCAATAGAGTTTTATTAACTGCAGGCAGACAAATTTTGAAATGGCCTCAAAACCAAATATTAACTTGAAGTCGTCACCCTCTACTTCCAGGGGCACATCCTCAGTGCCTGGCACAAAGCTGCAGCCTCCGCTTCCTACGCCCCCTGCTGGGGATGTGTTAACGAAAGAATTTTTTCTGAGTAATCTAAGCGAGGCTCTTAATGCACAGACAATTAAAATGGAAGATAAATTTAGAGATAATAGAGAGGAGAGAAAAGAGGAAATAAAAGAAATGAAAGAAGAAATTAAAAGTGAAATAAAAGGACTTAAACAGGAGTTGTATGAGAAATTTGAGGCTAAGGTTGATAAAATTAGAGACGACATGCTGAGTCTTGTAACTGTATTAACAGAACATATTTCTGGAGTGGAAGATACTCTAGAGGTTCTTAATGATGCCAATGCTAACTTGACATTGAAAACAGAGGTGGTGGAACAAAAAGTGGAAAATGCTGAAAAAGAAATTATTATGATACAGTACCGACAAATGGAGTTCGCATTAAGAGTAAGGGGGCTGCGTGAGGAGAAACAGGAGAACCTGAAACAGATCCTATCGGAAGCTTTTGACCGCCTGATGGGAAGACCAGGGACCAACCAAGGCTGGCAAATTGACAAAGCTTACCGCGTTAACTCCTGGCTGGCAAAGCAGAAGCAGCTTCCTCGAGACATCGTTATATATTTTACTACAAGAGAGTTCAGAAATATGGTACTGCAAGCGTCTTATAACACTAAGCTTCAAATTGGCGGTCAAGACCTGGCTGTTTTGAAAGAGATACCACCTCAAATGTTAAGAGCCAGAAGAGACTACGCTTTTTTGGTCGAAGAACTCAGAAATCGTCAGATACAGTATAGATGGGATGCACCATTCGGCATCATATTTACATTTGATAAGCAAAGGTACCGCCTCAACTCTGTATGGAAAGCCCGAGATTTTTATTATAATATATTGAAGGCCGGACACCCTGCACCATCTGGACCTAGAGAAAGACCACAAGAAGGACAGCAAACTACACAACCACCAGACAAAATGGAGCATCTCTCTTCTCTAGAAGTGCAAGGTGCTATGGAACCAAGACCTAGCCGCATGACTACTAGACGTATGGAGAAACAAGCTAAGAAGCAACAGCATCAACAATCATCGGCCATCGATCAAGGAACTACAACAACAAATCTGGAAGCAGTGGGAGGAGCTAGACCTAAGGTTAAACAGGCCGTGCAGGAAGCTCTAAAAATGCTTCAACCAACCAAAGATGACAACTAAGATTTTAACATGGAATGTCAACGGACTGAACTCTCCACAGAAGAGGAAGAAAATATTTCATTATCTTAAACAGTTTAAGAACGATGTAATTTGTTTGCAAGAAACTCATATCAAGTCAACTGATCAAAAATATTTGATCAACTCAAAACTTGGTCAACATTTTGCAGCTTCTGCTATGGAAAAGAAGAATGGTATAGTTGTATACTTAAGAAAAGATATGAAAGCTGAATTAATAGAAGCAGATCCCTTCGGAAGATATATTGCTTTAGACTTAATCTTAGAAGGGAAAAAGACATTACTTTTGGGAATTTATGCTCCCAATCAACAGCAAGATAGATTCTATAGAAATCTTCATGCTAAATTAGTACAGTGGGACTATAGTTCCTGTATACTATTGGGTGACTGGAATGGAGTGATAGACACTAAGAGAGATAAGAAGATTTCCCGCCTAAATACCAAGATGCGAGCAAAGTTACCCAAATCTTTCTTTGACATTATGGATGATTTTGAATTGAGAGATATCTGGCGAGAAAGAAATGCAGAGGAATATGACTTCACTTTCTTCTCGGACAGGCATCAATCCCTTTCAAGGATTGATTTTATTCTAACCACTAATGATTTGCTTTCTAGGGTCAAGAAAACAAAGATTGCAGCTAGAGTCCTTTCGGACCATAACTCAGTTTGGATGGAGTTGGGAAGGGTAGTGCAGGCAAGAAGGTTTTGGAGACTGAATGAAAATTTATTTAGATATGAAAACTATATTAATGATTGTAAAAAATTACTATCTGAATATTTTGTTTTGAATATGAATAAGGGTACATCTATGGAATTTGTATGGGATGCAAGCAAAGCGTATATGAGAGGAGTTTTGATGAATATAAATAAAATACATAGAAATAAGCAAGGGTTAAAACGAACAGAACTCGAAGAGGAAATTAAGAGAAAAGAGCTGGAGTTAACAAGGAAACCAGACGATACAAAGGTTAAGGAAGCTATTAACATATTAAAATCTCAATTTGACATGTTGATCTCTGACCAGGTAGCTACTAATTTATTATATGCAAAACACAATACTTTTTGTAATGCAAACAAACCTGGCAGATGGTTAGCTTATCAGATTAGGAAAAAAAGGAAAACTCGAAATATATCTAAACTGATTTACAGAGGGAAGGAGGTGTTCCAACAGGAAGAGATTCAAAAGGCTTTCTGGGAATTTTTTACAGAACTGTATAAAGGGGATAAAATTAATGGTTTAGACATAGACAAATATTTAGACAAGGAGAAAATACCTTCAGTTAGAGAAGAACACAGGCAAAAATTGAATCAACCAATAACCTCGGGGGAAATCCTGCAGGTAATTAAGCAATTAAAGCCAGGGAAAGCACCAGGTACAGATGGCTTGACAGCGGTTTACTATAAAAACTTACAGTTAGAAATGGTAGAACCTCTTAGAGAATTATTTAATATGATTCAAACGGAAGGTAAAGTCCCTCCATCTTGGAAGACAGCGTTTATATCTTTGATACCCAAAGAAGATCAAGATACTACTCAACCCAAAAATTATAGACCCATTTCATTGCTGAATGTAGATTATAAAATTTTTACTAAAATATTAGCAAATAGGTTAATGTTGGTCATTCAACAATTGATACATACGGACCAAACAGGTTTTATACAAGGGAGACAGATGAAAAGTAATGTCAGATTAATTATTAATGCATTAGAATATTTGGGAAAGAACAACCAGATCCCTGCTGCGTTTATATTTTTGGATGCTGAGAAGGCCTTTGATCGAGTTAACTGGCAATTTCTGCTGAAGATATTGCAAAAAATGCAGATAGGAGATAATTTTTTACAGTCAATTAAAGCAATATACCAACAGCAAACAGCACAAATCATAGTCAATGGAAGTTTAACAGACTCTTTTCAAATTGGAAAAGGTACAAGACAGGGTTGTCCTTTGTCCCCATTATTGTTTATTATAACTTTGGAAGTATTGTTGAATAAAATACGGGGCTTGGATGGTTTAAAAGGGATCAAGATTAGGCAGCAAGAATATAGAGTCCGCGCTTTTGCGGATGATTTGGTCATAATATTGGAACAACCGCAGGAATCCAGTATGGTTTTAATGAATACGATTAATCAATATGGTCAAGTGTCTGGCTTTAAAATAAACTTAGGAAAAACCAAAATATTAGCTATAAATATGAATATTAAACAAAAGGAAGAATTAGGAGTGATGCTAGGATGTGAGGTAGTTAAAAAAGTCAAATATCTTGGAGTTAACATTTTAACTTCAAATGGGAAATTATATAAGCATAATTATGAACCACTTTGGCATAGCATACAGACAGAGATGAAAAAATGGGAGAAATTGCACTTATCTTTGCTGGGCAGGATAGCGGCAGTGAAAATGAACATTTTACCAAAATTTTTATTTCTTTTCCAAATGTTACCTATACTTAAAAAAGATGCGAACCTTTTAGAATGGCAGAAGGGTATCAACAAATTTGTGTGGGCAGGAAAGAAGCCGAGGGTAAAGATGAAAATAATGCAAGATGTACGTGAGAGAGGAGGATTGAAACTACCTAATTTAAAACTATATTATGATGCAGTGGCATTATCTGTAATTAGTGATTGGATTCATTTAACCAATGATAGAATATTGAACATTGAGGGACACGATCTGGTATTTGGTTGGCATGCTTACCTGTTATTCAACAAAAAATTGGATAAGAACTTTAAAAGTCATATTTTAAGAAATGCTTTATTGCGGGTTTGGAAGAAATACCAATATAAATTAAATGACAAGATACCCATGTGGGCAATTCCTAGACATGCAATTGAAAATATGAATACAGCACAAAAACAGGACAGATTTACTTACAGACAGCTTCTTACCTCGGAAAGGGGGGTATTACAATTAAAATCTTTAGAGGTATTAAAAGAGGAGAAGGTAGTTCAAACATGGTTCCAGTATGGGCAATTACAGGCTAGGTGGAAAATAGATCAAAAAATTGGCTTTATTCAAGTTGAGGATAATCTGTTTAAACAAATAAGAGATCAAAGCTTAATGCATATAAAGAGGATATATAATGTACTAATACAGATGGATTCGGAAACAGAATTAGTTAAAGATTGTATGATAAAATGGGCTCAAAATATTGAGGAACCAATAATGTTGGATACATGGGAAAGAATTTGGGTAAGAAATGTGAAATTTACACAAGCTCAAAATCTGAGAGAAAATTTTTACAAGATGTTCTATAGATGGCATTTAGATCCTAAAAAGTTGGCTTCTATGTATCCGAATGTACAGCCTAAATGTTGGAGGTGTGGTTCTCTCGATGCTACATATTATCATATATGGTGGACCTGCCAAAAGGTTAAGGCATTTTGGATAAAAATATGGTGGGTCATGCAAAATGTTTTTAAAAGAAGGATAAAGTTTATTCCTCAGTTATTTTTACTAGGTATATGTACTGATTTTACAGTGGTAGAGACCAATTTGATTCTGCACCTGATAACTGCAGCAAGACTGTTGGTGGCGCAATATTGGAAGAAGGAAGACTTGCCTACAATCCAAGAATGGACATTGAAAGTAACAAACTTAGCTGAAATGGCTAAAATATCGGCATATCTCAAAGATCATTCAAATGAGAGATATAAACGAGACTGGAAAAAATGGATTGACTATATACAAAATAAATACGGGACTAAGAAATTCCAGTTAGCCTATGCTTAAGGTCAGAAATGATTTAAACTGTTAAAAGTTAGTTCAGTAAGAAGAAGCTAAGTTCAATCTAGAATGTCATTAATTTCTTTATTTCTTTTTTCTCAATAGATTTTAGACTGTGTTAGTTAAAAATCCATACCGTGTACGGGTTCTGGGAAGTCGGGGGGGGAAGGAGGAGGGGGGATGGGGGGGTGGAGGGAGGGAGGGGTACACACAACAAAAAAATTTGTACTTCAATGTCTTAATGATTGACAAATGATGACATATTTGTGTTTTTTTTTTAAAGAAAAATAAAAAAGTTCTCTTAAAAAAAAAAAGAATAGGTTCCAACAATTTTTGAAACCCACCACACACACACACACAAACACACAGACACACACACACACACACACACACACCACCTATTGGTGCAGAAGCATCAGTTATTAAACTCCCACTGACTACATTTAAATTTGGACATTCTGGGGTGGGGAGAAAAGATTAGTTAATATATGTAGTAATCAGAGATGGTATTCAGCAGGTTCTGACCAGTTCTGGAGAACTGATAGTGGAAATTTTGAGTAGTTTGGAGAACCGGTAAATACAACCTCTGACTGGCCCCGTCCCCATCTATTCTTTGCCTCCCGAGTCCCAGCTGAACTGGAGGGAATGGGGATTTTGCAGTAACCTTCCCCTGGAGTGGGGAGGGAATGGAGATTTTACAGAATTCTTCCCCTGCCATGCCCACTACGCCACACCCACTATGCCACACCCACTAAGCCCTGCCATGCCCACCAAGCCATGCCCACAGAACCGGTAGTAAAAAAAATATTGAATCCCATTACTGATAGTAATGAAATTAGACAATAAATTCCTTTACAGTCTGTTATATTCTGCTACACAGGAAACGGGTCAATGCAATAAGTACCTTAAATATATTGCGTGTCCTTTGCAGCAAAGATTGTTCAAAATGTCAAGAAGGTAGCTGCAATTGTGTGATTATATTGTGACACATGTCAAAAACCAGCAATTGATTTTGGGTTTGCAGCTACAATTGTGACTTTTGTTTTAAACCCTTTCCATTGCTACTGGCCCTCTGGCAGATGCCCTTGGATTATGAACTGACTGGGTTATTCTAGGATATTTCCAAAGGCTCCCAGCATTAACCCTCAAAGGACTATCTAAATTTACTCTATGCTCTGGTGGAACATGTCTGTCTTGCTATATAATATGAAACCTGGCTAGGCCAAGAGGGAGGAGTCCCCCTCTCAGAAATGTGCCCAGATGGGTTCCAGATGCTCCACCAACCACGACACCAGAGAAGGGTTGGGAGAGTAGCAGTTATCGTCCGAAGGTCGTTAGTTCCTTGCAGGATCCCTGCCCCAGAGATTGTGGGGTGTGAGTCTCTCCTCTTGAAGTTGGACCTAGGGATTCAATTGTGCTTGCTGTTGATGTACCTACCTCCCAGCTGCATCATGACAGCCCTGCCTGTGCTGCTAGAGGCAGTAGCCGGGTTGGCGGTGGAGTTCCCCAGACTAATGGTACTGGGGGATTTTAATCTGCCATCTCTTGGTGAACACTCAGATTGGGCACAGGAGTTCATGGCTTCCATGACAACCATGGACTTGACCCAGGTAGTTCAGGGTCCAACTCATAGAGCAGGACACATGCTTGACCTTGTATTTCTCTCGGGGCAGTGGAGTCGTGATCTCGAGTTAAGGGGAATAGAGACCTCGCCCTTATCATGGTCAGATCACTCCTTGCTGAGGCTTGACTTCAGGACGCTACTCCCCCATTGCAGGGAGGTGGAGCCGACTAAGTGGTTCCGCCCCAGGTGCCTGATGGACCCGGAGGGATTTCAGAGGGAGCTTGGAGAGATACCTGACTCCCTTGTCCGCAATCCAGCCAAGTCTTTGGTCTCTGCCTGGAACGTTGCGGCGGCTGAAGCATTGGATCGGATTGCGCCTTTGAGGCCTCTCCGCGGCAGTGGATCCAGGAGGGCACCTTGGTTTACCGAGGAACTCCGGGAGATGAAGCGCCAAAAGAGACGCCTAGAGCGACTTTGGAGGGCTAGTAACTCTGAATCTGATCGATCATTATTAAGAGCCTTTATCAGGACTTACCTAATGGCGATACGGGCGGCAAAATGTACGCATTTTTCCGCTCTTATTGCATCTGCCGAATCTCGCCCAGCCACCCTGTTTAGGGTGACCCGCTCCCTCCTGAAAGGTGAGGAGGCGGGGGAACCCCTGCACGGAAGAGCTGAGGAGTTCGTTCAGTTTCTGTCAGATAAAATCACTCAGATTCGGACAGACCTGGACTCCGCTTGGGCAGTACCAGCTGAGATGCCGAGGGTTAGTCTTAATCGGATTTTCTGGGATGAGTTTGAATTTGTCACCCCTGAGGAAGTGGACAAGACCATGGGAGCGATGAGTGCCTCCACCTGTTTATTGGACCCATGCCCCTACTGGCTGGTTTCGACCAGCAGAGAGGCTGGCTCCAGACGATTACTAATGCATCTTTGCAGGAGGGGTCTTTCCCGCAACCATTAAAGGAAGCAGTGGTAAGACCACTCCTCAAGAAGCCTTCCCTGGACCCAGCTATTTTGAAAAACTAGCGTCCTGTCTCCAACCTTCCTTTTTTGGGGAAGGTTGTTGAGAAGGTGGTGGCACTTCAGCTCCGATGAACCTTGAATGAAACGGATTATCTAGACTCCTTTCAGTCCGGTTTCAGGCCTGGGTACAGCACGGAAACCACTTTGGTCGCCCTGACCGATAATCACTGGTGGGCCAGGGATAGAGGACATTCCTCTATCCTGGTGCTTCTTGACCTCTCAGTGGCCTTTGATACCATCGACCATGGTATCCTTCTGCGATGCCTAAGGGAGGTGGGAGTGAGAGGCACCGTTTTACGGTGGTTCTCCTCTTACCTCTCTGACAGGTCGCAGTCGGTGTTGGTCAGGGGGCAAAGGTCGACCCCTAGGCCCCTCAAATGTGGTGTGCCACAGGGTTCGGTCTTGTCCCCCCTCCTATTTAACATCTACATGAAGCCGCTGGGTGAGATCATGCGACAGCACGGGGTAAAGTACCATCAATATGCAGATGATACTCAACTGTATCTTTCTGCCCCGTGCCAACTCAGTGTAGTGGCGGACGTGATGTGCCGATGCCTGGAGGCTGTTAGCATCTGGATGGGGGTGAACAAACTTGTGCTCAATCCCAATAAGACTGAGTGGCTTTGGATGCTGCCCCCGAAGGACAGCTTAGACAGTCCATCCTTAACCCTGGGGGGTGAAAATTTACGCCCCTCAGAGAGGGTCTGCAATTTGGGGGTACTCCTGGATTCGCAACTGAAACTGGAACATCATCTATTGGCTGTGACCAGGGGGGCCTTTGCCCAGGTTCGTCTGGTGCACCAATTGTGGCCCTATTTGGATCGGGAGGCACTTCAAATGGTTACTCACACCCTTGTCACCTCAAGTCTGGATTATTGCAACGCGCTCTACATGGGGCTACCCTTGAAAAGCGTTCGGAGACTGCAATTAGTCCAGAATGCGGCTGCACGAGCGATATTGGGTGCACTGAGGTACACCCACGTTACACCTGTCCTCCGCGAGCTGCACTGGCTACCAATTGGTCTCCGGACGCAATTCAAGGTGTTGATTATTACTTTTAAAGCCCTACATGACTTAGGGCCAGCGTACCTTCGAGACCGCCTACTGCCACATACCTCCCAGCGGCCAGTAAGATCCCACAGATTGGGCCTCCTTCAGATGCTGTCAGCCAGACAGTGTCGGCTGGTGAGCCCCCGGAGGAGAGCCTTCTCTGTGGCTGCTCTGACGCTTTGGAATCAGCTACCCCCAGAGATCCGGACCATACCCACTCTCATGGCCTTCAGGAAAGCTGTAAAAACCTGGCTGTTCCAGCAGGCCTGGGGCTGTTGACCTCACTGTTGAGGTCCAGCCCTGATTAGAATGAATGTATGAGGGTGTTGCTGTTTTTAAACTGGTTTTTTTTTTGTTATGTGTTCGTTATGTGTCTTTTTTTCTCTTTTTTTGTAAGCCGCCCAGAGTCCTTTGGGATTGGGTGGCATATAAATTTTATAAATAAATAAATAAATAAATAAATAAATAAATAAATAAATAAATAAATAAACAAACAAACAAACAAACAAACAAACAAACAAACAAACAAACAAACAAACTCAAACATTTTAATTTGAAACCATAATGCTTAGTTTAGCATGCTGTGCGAAGCCAAGGAATCGTGGCTTATTCAAGAAAACATCGCTGTAGACAACCATTTGACTGGGATGATATTGAGCAGGAGATTGGACTACAAGACCTCTGTGGTCTTTTCCACCACTACGTTCTAAACAATTCATGTAGTCTATGTTGTTCATGTAGTACAGTGATGGTGAATCTTTTTCACCTCAGGTGCCAAAATCACGTGTGCGCATGCTATCGCGCATGCTCACATGCCCATCCCATAATTTAATCCCCCCATGCTGTGCCCCTGTGCATGCGCACGTGACAACCCCCGCTGCTCTGTGTATACGCGCACAGCTTTCTTGGAGCCTGGGGAGGGCGAAAATGGCTTCCTCCGCCCTCCTGGAGGCCCTCCAGAGGCCAGAAATGGCCCATTTTCCGACTTTTGGTGGGCCCGGTAGATCCGTTTTTCACCCTCCCCAGGCTCCAGAGGCTTTCTAGGAGCCTCAGGAGGGCAAAAAACAGCCCAACGTGCAAACCAGAAGTCTGTTCCCGACCTTTCGGTTTGCGCCTTGGGTGGTTTTTCAGGAAGTCTCCTGAAGCCTCCGGAGGACGAAAAACAGCTGAAAACCGGGACCCAAAATCATCTGGCCAGCGCGCTGGAGCTGACAGGGCAACGCCTCGCGTGCCCTGAGAAATGGCTCGCGTGCCACAGGTGCCATAGATTCGCTATTACAGATGTAGTGTATATTGAAGGTGGTGATCAGGGGTGGTCACAGGCTTACACGCATGCGTTTTTCGTGAAAAAATTGCCCTAAATGGGATGCCGTAGAGCCAGGACAGGGCGGGGCTGGATGGGGCTACCCACGGTTCCCGCTACCATTGGAGATGAACAGATAAAATACCATTAAAATTAAAATTTCATTTTAATGTATGATGATTAGTGGACATTCAAAGAGATAATTAAGTTATTCTATTCTTTTCTTTTCTTTCTGTTCTGTTCTGTTCTACTTTTCTCCCCTCCCCTCCCCTGCATTCAATCCATTCTATGAATTAGACAAGGCGTGAATGAGCAGGGTTCCACCACAAATCCGCGAAGCCCTTATCCGCGGAGACATAAGCGCGAAGACTAATTCGCGCCGTTCGAAGCGCTAAGGAAAAACGCGACCCTACCACGATGATATAATCGCAGAGGGCAAATCCGCGCATTCCCAAGCACTCAGTACCCTAACCCTAACCCTAACTCTAACCGTAACCCAAAACCTAACCCTAAACCTAAACCTAACCCTATACCTAACCCTAACCCTAACCCTAACCCTAAACCTAACCCTAAAACAAACCCTAAAACAAACCCCTAAACCTAATCCTAACCCTTACCTTAATTGAAATCGGCTTTCTGCCGCGGTGCCGTTTTAAAGCGCCCTTCTGTTGCCGCGCTGTTGTCGTGGCGGTGATGACGCGTGGTGATGACGTTGCGGCTTTAGCGACGCGATTTTATCACCGCTATTTTGACGAGTGCGGTTTTGTCGTGCCACGAATGAGCAGTTATTGTGTCATCTCATCCTACCCACATTATGGCTATGTTCACCTGGGGCACGTAACATGCTGAATGAATTGACTCATTACGTACTATATAACATTATGACATAAATCAGGGATGACCATTTGAGACTTGCGGACTTCAACTCACAATTTTTAAAAAAACAAAAAGAAAAATAAGCGTTCTAAAATTGGTTGTAGATGAAAGTTGCGTTCTGTGGGAAGGATGCATCACGCTGGCCATGCCCACCCCCAGTTTAGCAGAGGGGAGAACAGTCGCGATAGATCACATGATGCTGTGGTGCCGCACATTTGACCCTGTTGTAGATGAAGGCTCTGTTTTCAAGTTGAAAACAGAGGCGAATCACCCCAGATGCCGATAAATATAATTAGCAGTTCTGGACAGAATAACCCATGGTGAGGAGCGTTGGGTTACTGTAGTTTAGCAACAACTGGAGGGACACAGGTTTTTTATCCTGGTGTGAGAAAACTCCTATGGTTAAAGGTGGTTCTTAGCTGCCATTAGCTGGGAGAGACAACCTCTCCCTTGTTTCAAATCCTGCCTGACGATGCCCCTTGAGGTGGAGTATGTTCAGGTGTAAATGTTGTCTCCTGGATCTCCTTTTGCTGTTCCCAATGCAGTCTTGCTGCACAGCACCACTATTTTAAGGAACTGCAAAGTCACTCATGCCATCAGCTCATCGAGTTTCAGAAGCAACTTTGCCTGCTGAGAATGCCTCGGTTTCTCAGAAGCCAAAGGGGGTGGGGTTTTCTTGGGCACAAGATGATATGCCAGCCAGGGATGTGGGTAGACAGCCACAAAGAATTTTTGCAGTCATATAGAACTTTAAAGGAGGTGACCAAATGCCTCAAAGTCCATAGATCAGTGTTTCTCAACCTTGGCAACTTGAAGATGTCCGGACTTCAACTCTCAGAATTCCCGCTGGCTGGGGAATTCTGGGAGTTGAAGTCCGGACATCTTCAAGTTGCCAAGGTTGAGAAACACTGCCATAGATCCTACCCAGTTGCGTAGAAGAAAGCCAATTTATTTGCCAGAGATTTAGAGGGAGGATTATTGAATTTCAAAAACAAAAAGAAGAAGACACCAATCTGAAAATTCAGCAATTCTGGCATTAGAACTCAAACTCATCATCAATCTTTCTCCCTCTTTTTCTTTTTTTAACTTTGATTGTTCTACAATCTTTTTTCCCATCAGGGCCACTCAAAGATTGTCATTGGAAATGTTCCCAAGTTTAAGGGGGGGGGGAGAAAAAGAAACCGGTCTTTTTAGTATAAAGCTAAGCGTTCAACCACGTTGGCATTTTAATTTTGGATCTGTGTAGCATCCTTGCTCCCAGTGACCCATAGTTTCTTTAGTGGTATCCTAACTACTTGGAGCAGGTTCAAATTATCCTATGTTCAGATACATTACTGTTTGTCAAGACCTAAGTCTTTGGAGAAGACACTAATGCTGGGAAAGATGGAGGGAAAGAGAAGAAGAGGACAGCCAGGAGCAAGATGGACTCAGTTACAGTAGCAACAGGGGAAACATTGAAAGACCAGGCTAGGGACAGATTGCCCTGGAGTTGCTAGGAGTCAAAAATAATTGGATGGCACATAAGCAATTGCTTGTAGACCTGTTAGAAGTTAGCCTGTCTTTTTTCACCTGGAGATTTTTAGGTTCCACCACAAAACCGCGGTAGACAAAAGCGCGCTCAACAAAAGTGCGTACGTGACGTCATCACAGCGCGACGAAAACATCGCGCTGTGAGCGGTAAATTTAAAATTAAAGCGAAAACCTTACCCTAACCCCCCCAAACCTAACCCTAACCCTAACCCTAACCCTAACCCTAACCCTTAACCTAACCCTAAACCTAACCCTAAACCTAACCCATAACCTAACGCTAAACCTGATGGTAACCCTTAACCTAACGCTAAACCTAACCCTAACGCTTAACGTAACCCTAAACCTAACCCTAACCCTTAACCTAACCCTAACCCTAACCCTAAACCTAACCCTTACCTTTATGTGAATCGGCTTGCTTTAATTTTATTTTAATTTTAATTTAATTTATTTTTAAATTTTTTCGTCGCGCTGCTGATGACGTCAGGTACGCGCTTTCATCGAGCGCGGTTTTGTCGACCGCGGTTTTGACGGGTCACGGATTTTTACCCTTTCTCCATAATAAACTCAGTGTTTTTTGTGACTATTGAGCGTATTCAGTCCTTACTGGGCATTTTATGGATCTTCCTTTGAGTATTTTTCTTACAAGTGTTTTGAATATCTGTAAGCTGTAGAGACAGGTGGCTCAGTGGCTAAGGAGCTGAGCTTGTTGACCGAAAGGTCAGCTGTTTGGCAGTTTGAATCCCCAGTGCTGCGTAACAGAGTGAGTTCTCGTTACTTGTCCCAGCTTCTGCCAACCTAGCAGTTCGAAAGCAGTTAAAAATGCAAGTAGAAAAATAGGAACCACCTTTGGTGGGAAGGTAACAGCGCTCCGTGCGTCTTCGGCGTTTAGATATGCCGGCCACATGACTGCGGAGACATCTTCGGACAGACTGGCTCTTTGGCTTTGAAACAAAGATAAGCATCGCCCCCTAGATTCGGGAATGACTAGCACATATGTGTAAGGGGAACCTTTACCTTTACCTTTAAGATGTAGGCTATCCCTGGGGTTTCTGATGTACTCAAACTACCCTGAATCAACCTAACTCCTCCAACAAGAGATTGTGTACAGTCAGTGGAGAGAAATGAGCTTGAAAAGGCTCATCTTTGGAAATCAGAAAATTACCCAACATACTGGACATAAATTACTTTATGTCCAGTATACAATCTTCCCCCCAATTAAAAAAGCCATATTTTAAAAACTTGCAGCATATCTCTCTCTTCCAGCCACCCTCCCCATCCTCAATCTCCCTTTGCTAGAAATTAGCATTTATGCAAGCTATGCAAACCTATGTGGTTCTCTGCCCTCCTTGGTAATGAGAAGGTACTGTGGTCTGTTATCTCCTTTCTGTTGATATCAAGGTTGCCACCTTGTTGTTAACTGGAAAGGAAACTGATTAAAAAGAAACTCCTGCAGGATTCAGGAGAAGGCTTCTTGACGCCTTTGGACTCCAGCCAGTTCCTCTGGGCACAATGCTGCAACATCAAGGGGTTAGAAGCTCCACTTTCTGCTTTCCAGGTAGACCACAGCAGAGCTGTAGAACAACCTGACCCCCCAACCATCGCTTGGAGAAGTGCTCTGCTCCAATCAAAAATTATCCTGGGTCTACAGTGTCGATTGAGGGACACTGTAGCTCAGTGGCTAAGATGCTGAGCTTGTCGATCAGAAAGGTCGGCAGTTCGGTGGTTCGAATCCCTAGCGCTGCGTAACGGAGTGAGCTCCCGTTACTTGTCCCAGCTTCTGCCACCCTAGCAGTTTGAAAGCATGTAAAAATGCAAGTAGAAAAATAGGGACCTTTGGTGACTGTGTCACATGACCACAGAAACGTCTTCAGACAGCGCTGGCTCTTCAGCTTTGAAATGTAGATGAGCACCGCCCCCTAGAGTCGGGAACAACTAGCACATATATGTGAGGGGAACCTTTACCTTTACAGTGTCGAAGGGCAGCACATTCTGGTCTCATCCATTGGCAAGTTGAGTGGATGGGTGGAAACACAAGCAGTGGGAAACTACATTTTCTCCCCTCCAAAGAAGACTATCTTGACAACTTTGCTAACGTTACCCTCACACTTCAGCCAGAGAAGAGGAACAAAGAAGCCTGTGGCTTTGTCCTTCCTACTAGAAAGGAAACCAACAAGAATTTTTACAACTGTTTTCCTTTCTCTCAATCCTTATGCCAGAAGATGTTTAATGTTTGACTAATCCTAATAAAACTATATGTTTTTTCAAGTAAAACATATTCCACGGACAGGTTCTTTCAATACAGAATGCTGCTTTTCTCCTCCCCCTCCCCCCCTTGATAAAGCAGGGACTGGGTAAAAATGCTTTACGGAAAAATACCATAATTGACATGCAAGAATATTACAAATCACCAACCTTCATCTAGCATCAAGATAGTTGTGGGCAGTGGTGGGATTCAAATAATTTAACAACCGGTTCTCTGTCCTAATGATTTCTTCCAACAACCAGTTCATCAAACTGCTCAGAAAGTTAACAACCGGTTCTCCCCGAAGTGGTGCAAACTGGTTGAATCCCATCACTGGTCGTGGGTTAGTCATGGGAACTGTTTACACAATCACCCTGTTTGAATAGATCAAACATTTCATCTGATCTAACATATCATCTCCAGGAACAACCAGCTCGAAATCTTTGGACACTCATAAAAAGGTGACATCATTCCTTTGCCCAGGAGAAGAAAACTAACAGCTGTCCAGATGTTTATGGAGAGATGAACTGCAGTTCTCATCATCTGCTGTATAGTGAAAGTAGTTGGAGATGTTGGTTGTGATGGTTCAACAATGTTGAGGGCCAAACTTTTTCCAACTTTGCCTTATTTTTGGCATTCAGATACATAGTATCTCACTATCCCTCTATTATATGTTAAAGGAATATTCTCAAACTTTCCTCCCACTAGTATTTATTCAGTTATATTGCCTTTTACTGAACTATATTAAAAAATAGCCACTCCTTTGATTTGTTCTTAGCGCTTAGTGACTACACAGACAGATCTACTTATTTCCTTGGAAGCAGTGTGGAAATATTTTGACATGGTCTTCATCTGGGACATTTCTTTGACTTTCAACTTTAGTCATCAGTCTCAGGATTGATTGATTGATTAAATTTGTATGCACGTTTCTCCTCTATAAGAAGACTGTAGGTGGGATTCAATCATTAACTAGATCCGAAAATGTCAAAAGCTCAGAAGCTTCTTGGATGAGAAACGAAACGTCTTCAAAGAAAAAACAGAAAATCCAGTTGCCTCTTGAAAAAAGCACCTTTGGGACAACCACAGAGGTGGATTCCTACCAGTTCACACCTATTCGGTAGAACCGGTTCATCAAATCTACCGAACTGGTTAGAAGAGGTTCCACCAGTGGACCCGGAAAGCAGGCCACATCTACAGAAGAGGTTCCAAAAATTTTTGAAACCCACTACTGGTCCTTGGATATGATTATTCTACACTATCATGCTCATATTTATAAAACTCAGTGCCTCTGTGAAAGGTAAGGATGACTACTGCATTTGTGGTGCAATCAGAACATTGTGTGTGTTGAAGTTGTTTTAACGCAAACCAAAGATGCCTTTTAAAAAACAAGTTGACATCATATTCTTATGCATGCCAGTGCTGTGTGTGAGGTAATTTAAGGTGGTTCTGACATGTGTCGTTGGCATCGTCATATCCGGTCACATGGGGCGGCAAGCCACTCCCACAAAGGAGGCCACACCCACAGAGTAGGTTCGAACAATTTTTGAAACCCACCGCTGGACAACCATGACCTGGATGATTGAGAATCTCCACAGATATTTAGACCCAAAAATGTTTAGCTTTTTTGAGATCAACCAAATATGTAACTGTATGTGGTGGTGTAGTTGTTCAGTCATGATGTTATGTCTGACTCTTTGTGACTCCATGGACTATAGCATGCCAGCCATACACACACCCGCCCCTTGTCCTCCACCATCTCCCAGATTCTGCCAAAATTCATGTTCACTGCATTGATGACACTATCTAACCATCTCATCCTCTGCCATCTTCTTCTCCTTTTGCCTTCAATCTTTCCAGAGGTGGGTTGCTACTGGTTTGCACCGGTTCGGCCAAATCAGTAGTGGAAATTGGGATTGAGTCACCGAACTGGTAGGGATGGCAGGCTGGCCATGCCCCCGAACCAGTTCCCTAGACTCCCATGCCATTGCTGGCATGTTTTCAGTTTATAATGTTCTGCGCATGCCCAGAACAATATACAGGCAACTGCACATGTGTGCACAAGTAAAGCGTGCATGAAGCGAACTTGCAGTAATGCCAGTAGCGACCCACCCCTGAATCTTTCCCAACATCGAAGTCTTTTCCAATTAAGTCCTCTCTTCTCATTTGGTAGCCAGAGTTTTTGAGCTTCAGCTTCAGTATCTGTCCTTCCAAAGAACAATCAGGGTTTTGATTTCCTTAACTGTATGAATAGATATATAAATAATCTCATTGGGATCTCATCCTGGATTGCATGTGTTTTTTTTTCTTACATTGAAGTCAATTTCAACTGGAATTCTGCCCAGGCTATCATTCTGCTCATATGCAGAACATAGATTAAAGCAAAATAAAATCTAATTAGTGACACTGCAATTAATACAATAAAACAAGTGTTTGTTAATAACTGTTAGCAGATTAAAATAATGCATAAAATAAGTAGCAAACAATAAGCGGATATATTTTCAAAGCTTATCTAAATGTGAAGAATCCGATATTAACAAACAAAATATTTTAAAGAAGCCTTCTGGGTTTAGGTAGTTTCCTTGAAAAGACCAAGTTTCTACTGAGGTATTTGGGAATCCCTGATTTGTGGGAAATCATTAGAGCTGTGCTTTAAAAAAAAAACACCACTGATAAAATATGACAAAGCCAATAGTAAAACTTGGATGTCCTTTCAACAGCAAACCGGAGAACTAGTGCATTACTTTTCTGGTCCCACAGAACTCTTCCGTCAGACAAAATTGTAAACAAGACCATCAAGGAAGGGGCAGGATATATTTTGCTCAGATTCTGGGGCTATCATCATATAGAATAGAATATAACAGAGTTGGAAGTGACATTGGAGGTCTTCTATCCAACCCACTGCTTAGGCAGGAAACCCTATACCACTTCAGGCAAATAGTTATCCAACATCTTCTTTAAAACTTCCAGTATTGGAGCATTTACAACTTCTGGAGGCAAGTTGTTCCACTGATTAATTGTTCTAACTGTCAGGAATTTTCTCCTCAGTTCTAAGTTGCTTCTCTCTTTGATTAGTTTCCACCCATTGCTTCTTGTTCAGGTGCCTTGGAGAATAGTTTGACTCCCTCTTCTTTGTGGCAACTCCTGAGATATTGGAACACAGCTATCATGTCTCCCCTAGTCCTTCTTTTCATTAAACTAGACATTCCCAGATCCTGCAACTGTTCTTCATATGTTTTAGTCTCCAGTCCCCTAATCATCTTTGTTGCTCTTCTCTGGACCCTTTCTAGAGTCTCAACATCTTTTTTACACCGTGGTGACCAAAACTGGATGCAGTATTCCAGTTGTGGCCTTACTAAGGCATTATTAAGTGGTATTAACACTTCATGTGATCTTAATTCTATCCCTCTGTTTATGCAGCCTAGAACTGTGTTGGGTTCTTAAGATGGAATGGCTATGCATGCATTTAATGACTACACTGGTTAATTTAACCACATTTTACCCAATCCAATTTTTCAGATTTGCACAACATATCAAAATATAAATCATATAAAGGGTTCCCCAAACTTGGCAACTTTAAGACTTGTAGACTTCAAGCCCCCAAATTCCTCAGCCAGCCATGAATTCTGGGAATTGAAGTCTGCAAATCTTAAAGTTACCCAATTGGGAGACCCCCTGATATAAAGTATGTGTACTCATCATGCTAGCATGCTAATATATTTACTCTAATGTAGTATTTAATTGCCAAAAATTGACATTCGATCAGAGGTGAGTTGCTGCCAGTTCGGCCCGGATCGGATAAACCAGTAGTAGCGGCAGCGGGAAGCTCCGCCCACCTGCCCAGAAGCATTGCACACATGTGCGAGCGTGCGAAAGTGCATGAGCAAACCTGGAGTAAAAATATTGGAAACCCACCACTGCATTAGATATACAGTATTAAATTCCTAATTCATGCTCCATGACAAGGCAGTAATCCATGAAGGGGTCATTGCCAAGTAGAATCCCTTAAGGAATGTCAATCATTTTTTTTTCCTCCTCAGTTCGTTCTTCTCTTTGAAGATGCTCTTCCTCAGGGTGAAACTTAAAAGTCTGTATATTTTAGAGATAGCTTAATAAACAAATTAAGATTGATGCTCATTAATTTAGAAACCTAAGAAGGATGGACTTAGATGTGAACCCATCAGGGAAATCCAAGAATGCAAGTCACAATGATGTGAATACAACTTAGAGGACTTTTCTACAAAGATAATGTATGCTTCTGTGCTGGAGATAAATTCCTTCTGTGTGTAACCTCACTTGGCCAATAAAGCTATTCTATTCTATTCTATTCTATTCTATTCTATTCTATTCTATTCTATTCTATTCTATTCCATTCCATTCCATTCCATTCCATTCCATTCCATTCCATTCCATTTCTTTCTTTTCCTTTCCATTCCATTCTTCACTTCACACACTACATGCTACACCAGGGGTCCACATTCCCCAGTCCATGGACTGGCATTGGTCCACAGCATGCCAGCAACCAGGCCACACAAACAAACGAAGCCCCATCCATAGTATGCGGACAGCATGCAAAACAACATCCCCTCCAGTCCCCGGAAAAACCTTTCTCCATGGAACCGGTCCTTGGTGCCCAAAAGGTTTCTACTGTACACTCTACTCTACTCTACTCTACTCTACTCTACTCTACTCTACTCTACTCTACTCTACTCTACTCTACTCTACTCCACTCCACTCCACTCCACTCCACTCCACTCCACTCCACTCCACTCCACTCCACTCCACTCCACTCCACTCCACTCCACTCCTTAGGTTCACATAAAATACTATATTCAAATGTGTTTTTTTCCACTGAGTCATTGCCTTAGCATGACATAAGTGCAGTTTGGTCTAGTGGTTAAGGCATCAGGCTAAAAAGCAAGAAGCAATGAATTCAAGACCTGCCTTACCCATGAAAATCAGCTTGGTGACTTTGGACCCGTCATTCTTTCTCAGCCCAACTCATCTCACAAGGTTGTTCTTGTGTTGGATATATTCACCCCCTTTAGTTTTTTGTAAAAAATTATAAAGGTGGGATGTGTGTGTGTGTGTGTGTGTGTGTGTGTATGTGTGTGCGTGTGTGTGTGTTCCAGCATAACTCTGGAAAGCCTCAAGCAATTTCAACCAAACTTGATACACAGATGACTTACTCCCTGGAGACAAATACTGTGGGGGTAAAACATCCTTAACACCCCTTGGGGTGTGTGTTCTGTTAAGATACAGCCTGTTGTGCCTTAAAATGGCTTCTACTGTAGTGCCTTAAAATGGCTTCTAATGTACAGTGCAGTGGAGTTGCCATGATAACAGCTTCATAGTACTCCTGAAGGGGACTCCCTCTGGTAAGGGGAAAATCCAACATTGGAAATTACATTTGATCCAGACATTTCCCCCCTATAAATAAATACCAGGGCAATGCCGGGTTATCAGCTAGTAAATAATAAAAATTGTGCAAACTCAGCCCATGTGTTAGTTTGTGACTCAATACGTTGTATGAATCCAGACAATTGAGCTATTTTACTAAATTACTATTTTATTTACTATGGTTAGTGTGCTTTCAAACATAGCTATTATTTTAATGCAGGTTATGATCAACCTGATCCTTCCAATTGTTGACGAATGAATTCTATATGAGCCTGAATTCTGAAAATGTGACCTTTTAAGAACAACTAAACTGAGCCAGGTAGCTGAGAATAGTCAGAAATTGGAAGCAAAGAGAGAGAGTCAGGATGCTATTATGGTCAGGATGGCATCTGGCAAACCAGGAGCAGAAGTCATAGTTTACTATCTTCCTAGTTTTTATTGGAGAGCTAGTTTAGTGCAGTGGTTAAGGCACCAGGCTAGAAAGTGGGAGACAGTGAATGTTAGCCTTGGCTAACTTGTCTAACAAGGTTAGCCTTAGAGCCATGGTGGCACAGTGGTTAGAATTCAGTATTGCAGACTAAATCTGCCAACTGCCAGGAGTTTGATCCTGACCAGCTCAAGGTTGACTCAGCCTTCCATCCTTCCTTCCGAGGTCCGTAAAAGGAGGACCCAGATTGTTGGGGGCCATAGGCTGACTCTGTAAACTGCTTAGAGAGGGCTGTAAAGCACAATGAAGCAGTATATAAGTGCTATTGCTTAAGCACAAAGTTGGCTGGGTGACCTTGGGCCAGTCCCTCTCTCTGAGCCCTGGAAAGCAGGCAATAACAAACCATGTCTGAAAAACCACGCCAAGAAAATGGCAAGGATAATCCAGGCAGTTGCCAGAAGAGTCAGTCAGTCTCTCTCTCTCTGTCTCTGTCTCTGTCTCTGTCTCTGTCTCTGTCTCTCTCTCTCTCTCTCTCTCTCTCTCTCTCTCTCACACACACACACACACACACACACTCTCTCTCTCTCTCTCTCTCTCACGCACACGCACACACACACACACACACACACACACACACACACACAGACCTACCTTTCATTACTGGTCAGATGACTGAGCCATTTGTTATCTGGAATCAGTCCAATAAATGGATAGATAATATTGAACTTTCCCAACCAGACACGCTTCACATCTGCTGAAACAGCACTTCTAGAATTCCCAATTAAGCATTCAGGGAATTGCCCTTCAAACACATCTGGAAGGCTCTGATTGAAAACACCAGCATCACTGGGCCATTTTCTTGATTGTCCCTACAGAAGGTTTGTCATCCATTAAGTTGCCATGGGTGGGAATCTCCCCTTTTCTACACAGGTAGTCCTTTGTCTCGGCACTTGGCCAGAACTGGATGGGTGGAACTGCCAGCATGGGAGTGAAAGATTGGACCATGTGATGGGCTTGTGGGTGTGGGGGCAAGATCTTGAACTTTCAACTGGTTGGGGAAAACTGGGAAGCTTTCAGATTTGGGTTTTCCCAGATGTGCCAACTTGGCTCTCTTAATAGATTGGAACTTTGAGGAATCCTTTCTCTCAGGCTCTGATTTAATTTTGGATGCTATTTGGAACCTTGACACACTGCAATTCTTAAACGAGTAACCCAGTTATTAAGTGAATCTGGCTTTCCCTTTGACTTCGCTTGTCAGAAGATCGTGAAAGGGGATCGTGTGACCCCCTGGGACCATCATAAATATGAGTCAGTTGCCAAGCATCTGAATTGTGATCATGTGACCATGGGGCTGCTGCAATGGTCCTAAGTGTGTGTGTGGGGGAAGGTGATAAATCACCTTTTAAAAGTGCCATTGTGACTTTGAATGTTCACTAAATGAACTGTTGTAAGCAATAGCAATAGCAGTAGACTTATATACCGCTTCATAGGGCTTTCAGCCCTCTCTAAGCGGTTTACAGAGAGTCAGCATATTGCCCCCAACAATCTGGGTCCTCATTTTACCCACCTCGGAAGGATGGAAGGCTGAGTCAACCCTGAGCCGGTGAGATTTGAACCGCTGAACTGCTGATCTAGCAGTAGCCTGCAGTGCTGCATTTAACCACTGCGCCGAGGACTACCTGTTTATGCCATGTTTCCTGAAAATCAGACGGGGACTTATTTTCTTTTGACCCCCGAAATAAGCACTTGGCCTTATTTTCAAGGAGGTCTTATTAATTTTGAGGTGCAGGAGGCTGTGAGCACGGTCACCTCATGGCTGCTGCTATGTTGCAATATTTTCAGGGAGGTCTTATATGTGGGTTAGACAGCATCACCACCAGATGGATTCGTAACTAGCTGACCAACTGCACTCAACGTGTAGTCCTCAATGGAACTGCATCTTCATGGAGGAAGGTATGCAGTGGAGTACCTCAAGGCTCTGTTTTAGGCCCGGTACTCTTCAACATCTTCATCAATGATCTGGACAAGGGGATAGATGGGGAACTCATCAAATTTGCAGATGACACCAAGCTGGCAGGAATAGCCAACACTCCAGAAGATAGGCTCAAGATACAGAAGGATCCTGACAAACTTGAACATTGGGCACTATCTAATAAAATGAAATTCAATGGTGAAAAGAGTAAGGTTCTACATTTAGGCAACAAAAACGAAATGCACAGGTACAGTATAGGTGGTACCTTGCTCAACAGTAGTAACTGTGAAAAGGATCTTGGAGTTCTACTGGATAACCATTTAAATATGTGCCAGCAGTGTGCAGCAGCTGCCAAAAAAAGCCAACACAGTTCGAGGCTGCATAAATAGAGGGATAGAATCAAGATCACATGAAGTGTTAATACTACTTTATAATGCCTTGGTAAGGCCACACTTGGAATACTGCATTCAGTTTTGGTCACCACGATGTAGAAGAGATGTGGAGACTCTAGAAAGAGTGCAGAGAAGAGCAACAAAGATGATTAAGGGACCGGAAGCTAACACATATGAAGAACGGTTGCAGGAACTGGGTATGTCTAGTTTAATGAAAAGAAGGACTAGGGGAGACATGATAGCAGTGTTCCAATATCTCAGGGGTTGCCACAAAGAAGAGGGAGTCAAAATATTTTCCAAGGGACCTGAGGGTAGAACAAGAAGCAATGGGTGGAAACTAACCAAGGAGAGAAGCAACTTAGAATTGAGAAGAAATTTCCTGACAGTTAGAACAATTAATCAGTGGAATAGAAGTTGCCTCCAGAAGTTGTGAATGCCCCAACATTGGAAGTCTTTAAGAAGATGTTGGATAGCCATTTGTCTGAAACGGTATAGGGTTTCCTGCCTAGGCAGGGGGTTGGACTAGAAGACCTCCAAGATCCCTTCCAACTCTGCTATTGTGTTGTATCGTATTATTTTCAGGAGAGGGCTTATTTTAGCGCATACACTCAAACACCTGATTGGGCTCATTATCTGGGGAGGTCTTATTTTGGGGGGGGAAAGGGTTGTTGTACCCTGGGAAAAAAATCATAGGCAAAAATCCACAGGACCCTTATCAAAGCCTGGGGCTATCAGTGAAGACTTTGAAGATTCATATCCGATTTTTAAAAAGATCAAAGCATTTTGGAGGATGTAGCTTAAGAAAAAGAGCTTTTGGTTCAGGGGACGGGGCTGGAGGGGTGGGACGTCTCCTGCCCATCCAGGCGCCGACTCAGGGCTTCCGACTTCTCTGCTGAGTCACCCTGCAGACAGAGCCCTTTTCCTTCAGACTGCAGCACTCCAATGCCTGTGCCTGCGCTGGACAGCGCTACCACTGCCTGCTCCCGTCTAAAATTAATGCGCCAGTTAATTGTGCTTTATGGCCCAAGCACTTTATGCTTACTCGCTTCTTTCTGCTGGGATCCATCTGCAGAACTGGCAGATTGGAAGAAAAAAAAAAGGAGGACAGGAAGGGAAGGAAGATGCCAAAGGAAGAGATCGGAAGCAAAGAGGTTGGAAAGGGAGGGGAAAGCCAGCTCTTCTCCACCCCGTCCTAAATAACCAGGCTCAGAAGGAGCCAGATGGCTGGAGAAGCAAGGCAAGTCTCTTGGTCCAGCCGTGAATGGATGGAGGAGGCAGTGCGAAATGTAATCAATTGACTCAATTGCCAAAAGAGCTTCTAGGTATATCACCTTCTTTCCTAGAGCCTTCATCAACTGACAATGTTTTCTCAACCTTGGCAACTTTAAGATGTGTGGATTTCAACTGGCTGGGGTACTCTAGGAGTTGAAGTGTTGGAAGAAATGTCTATCTGGGTTCAGTTCCAAGAGGGGGAAAAGACCCTGGAAACATGGAGGCTGCTTGGAAAAATGGTTTAATGGTGGACAGGACCACATAGCTTGAGTTTCTGAGCAGAATCAAATAGCCTGAGTTCCTGAGCAGAAAAGGGCAGAGATGCTGAGAGTTCTTGGTTTTATGCCCTCTCTGGGGCCCTACCTCTATTTCCTGTTCCTGTGTAAGACATGTATTCTGATTGGTTGCTGTCAGAGGTCATAGCTAGCTTTGTAGGTTGTGTGCTAAGTTTGGTTGAGACTTGGTGAGTGGTGCAATGAGATGGGTAGATCTTGGTTATGTAGAATAGGCTGGCTCAGGCCTTAATGGCCCATTGACAAAGGTGGGGGAGCTATTAAGAGTGTGTCTGTTTCCTGCCTAAAACATGTTTCTCTGGCTCAGACCTTAATGGTCCATTGGTAAAGGTGGGGGGAAGAGTTTCTGCCTCTCTGAGTTTCTACTCTTTTTAGGAGAAATATTCTGCCTTTTTAATATTTTCCAAAATACTTCATTTTCTAGCAGAGGGATAGGTTTTAACTTCCTACAGAAGTCCACGCATCTTAAAATTACCACTGTTGGGAAACACTGCAATCAGGTGCAGCCTGTTTGCTCCAACCTCAGATAATCCTGGGAACAGACCCAGGGAAGAAATGGCATTCTGAGAGGACAAACAATAATAGTTAAAGATGGATTAAACAATGGTTATTTCTGGAGGGACAAAGCATCTTCTTTATGCCCTTGTTAGCACTGGGGAGTTTTTTTTCTTCCCCTTGTAAGGGAGAATGTTGAGCTTTTATGTATTCAGTTGCTGCTTCCATGCTCCAATGCTCCTTGTTTATTCAAGAGATTTCTCTACAGTATTTCCCTGCCCTACTTCTGCTCAGATAATGCCAGTACCAGAACTCCCATCATGCTCAGGCTGCGTTTGGTGGGAGCTGGAATCCAGCACGTTTCCACGTGCGCAGTACTTACTGTCTGATCTTGCACAGTGTCATTTTTCTCCACTGCCTGCCTTTGCGTCACATAAATGAGTTCTAATAATGTTTCTTTCTGATTGAGAAGGAGGAACGTCTTGAAGAAAACTAGGATTCCCCACGAGGGACGAAAGGCTGCAAAAATGGATGGAGTTAAGCAGAGAGGGCTAAATCGACTGCTTTGATTAAAGATAAAAAAATACTTTTATATCTACTTAGAAATGGCATCTAGATTTATTGTTTGAGGTAGCGAAAAAAATGAAACATTGATTTTGGTTTTACCGATTGGATAGATTTTTTAGTTATACAAATGGCTAGTTTAAACTATTATGTAAAAGTAAAATTAAGGGACGTGGTGCCTCATTGGCTAAGATGCTGAGCTTGTCGATCAGAAAGGTCAACAGTTCGGTGGTTCAAATCTCTAGTGCCACGTAACGGAGTGAGCTCTCAACCTAGCAGTTCGAAAGTACATAAAAATACATTAAGAAAAATAGGAACCACCTTTGGTGGGAAGGTAAGCCTGAAGATGACGAGTGTGACCTCGTCAAAACATCGCCAAGATACTGTCAATCTTACACGGGATAAGACCTGAATACGCCAAGACCTGTATAAGCAAGTGTTCTGACCCCCCTCGTCCTACACCAAAGCACGCCGAGACAAAGCTACTTCAAGGATTTATTAACACACAGTCCAGACCTTGGCAGCAATCCAGCACAGACTAACCTTGGCAGCAATGCAGCCTGCCAAACTAGCCACGAGAGTTCTCCAGCTCTAGTGAATATGTTGACTCCTGCAACGAACGTGTGCACAATCATTCCTTTTATAGTCTTGAGAGGAGCCTAATTACCACCAGCTGAGTGCAATTATCTCCTGTAACTGCGTAACTGTTCCTTACGCCTATCAGCTCTCCGTTGCCGGGCATCCAAGACCAACTCCCTTGTCTCCTCCCCACTGCTTCAATGCATGACGTCAGGAGCACACTCTCTTGTCTCCTCTCCACTGGTCCAAGGCTCAGGTGCCTCCTGGTGGCCAACCAGCCTCTCTGTGGCCTGCTCAGAATCGGAACCCTGTCCAGGGTCTTCCACATCCTCCAGAGCTGACTCATAGGGTCCCTCGCTGTTGGAGTCTGGTGGCAGCTCCAACGGCTCCTGCTGGGTCACAATAAGCAAGTATGGGGCAGTTGGGTGGGAACTGTAGTAGACATATGCATATCATGATATAGGATGAGCTGGTCCGCCTTCCTAAAACTTTTTGGAAGGTTGAGGAAAAGCTGTGTACAGGTACTCCTCGACTTATAACTGTTCATTTAGTGACTGTGCAAAATGCAAAAGATGGCTTCCAGGCCTGACAGACCGCTCAGAAATTACAATGGCACTGAAAAACAAAAACGACTCGTGTCCATGGTTTACACTGATGACCGTTGCACCATCCCCATGGTCATGTGATCAAAATGCACACTCTTGACAACTGATTCATACTTAAGGACGGTTGCATTGTCTCCGGGGTCATGTGATCACAACCTTCTGACAAGCCAAGTCAAGGTGGAAGCCGGATTCACTTAACAGCTATTAAGAACTGCAATGGTTCATTTAACAATGGTGGCAAGAAAGGTCGTAAAATGGGGCAAAACTCACTTAACAACTGTCTCACTTAGCAACATAAATTTTGGGCTCAGTTGTGGTTGTAGGTTGAGAACTACCTGTATTTAATCCTCTTAAGCTTATGAGGGAATGTCTATTATCTATCATCTATCTATCTATCTATCTATCTATCTATCTATCTATCTATCTATCTATCTATCTATCATCTATGTATCATCCATCCATCCATCCATCCATCCATCCACCCACCCACCCACCCACCCACCCACCTACCTACCTACCTACCTACCTACCTACCTACCTACCTACCTACCTACCTACCTACCTATCTCTCCTGACTGAGCAGGGGGTTGCACTAGAAGACCTCCAAGGTCCCTTCCATCTCTATTGTGATTGATTGATTTAAAATAGCAGGAACTTTACCCTAACCCTTTTTAAGCAGCAGTGCTCAGAGCAAAAGATGTGGCATTGGGAGCTCAGGCTGTCACTCCTGCAGACAGATGAGCTGGGAAGAGAAGAATTACAATTTTGAACTAGCTGCTGAAGCATCACCGTAGCACACCGTCTGTTCTCTGGGTGGGATATATTTGGGTTCAAAGTTCTGAGATTAATGTTTTCCCCCCTCCCTGTGAGCGAGTCCCAGTTAGGCAGATATATCGACAATTGTTCAACCTTCCTTTGCTGACTCGGGAACAGTGTGGGTCTAAAAACCCTATCTGTATTTGCGTACAGGTGCTCTGGTTGCCTCCCACGGAATACCCACACCGAAGGCGCACACAGCTGTGGTAGCTTAGCGAACTAGCCCTGTCTCCCACTGCAAGCAAAGGCAGCTTGTCTTCAGATGTACATTTAGAAATATATTTTTTTTTAAATGAGGGATTTTTACCTTGTGGGGACTTGAAATCTGTGCAGGGGTTTGGATTCCACTGCAAGGAAAGAGCCTCGCATTTGACAAAAAGCAGATAGGTTTGCAGCTTTCCCACCATATTTTAATGCTGGAGGCTAAGGACCATGTAGTGCCTCAACCAGAGGTGGGTGCCTACCGATTCGAACCAGTTCGGCCCAACCGGTAGTAACCTGGCAGCCTGGGTCACAGCATGCCACGCCCCTGAACCGGTTTGTTGCAGAAAATGACAGGCTTAGACTTCTCAGGATACAGGAAAAGTTTATTTGGCAGCCAGGTTCAGAAAGATAACACGTAGCTAGCATTGGAAATTCTGAACAACCTTCATTATCGAAGCACGCCTTCTTATACATTCTCAAAAGCAGCGCAACACGGAAATGCTTAACTCATTTCTTACTGGTTATTTTGGGGGGAAAGCCTTATAAGCAGATGGGGCTCTAACTTCTCCTTTTGTTCTTGGGACACAGGTATGGACTACGTGTCATTAGCGAACTTTATCTGAACCTTGTGGTTTGGACTTTTGACATAGGGACGTTGGCTGGAACATCTTGTGGTTAGAGGCTGACGACATTTCCCTGTCCCTTTAAGCAAGCTTCTAACTGTCCCTTTTATGCCACGTCTTCATTCTTATATTTTAATTCATATTTTATTCTACTTTAGGTTCTCTCTGTTTTTGCCTTCTGCGTATGCGCAAAGCAATTTTTGTTGCACTGTGCCTGTGCACGCAGCACATCCCTGAGCGAACCAGCAGTAGCGGCAGCCGGAACCCACCCCTGGCCTCAATCTACCCCCCACCCCACCCCTGCAACTGGTGACGGGAAGAAGCAAAGCAGAGGGCAAGTCACAAGTCACCCACAGCTCTATCCTCAGCACTTGGCCTCCACTGAGCTTCTGTCTATTCAAGAAATGCTGCAATGCAGCTGTGATGGTGCCAGCATTATAGTCCTTCTGCCAAAATGGTGCATGCATACTTAGGGCACCCACTTCTCCCTGCCTGCCTGCCTGTCTGCCTGCTAGCTTGATCAGGAGCCTTTTCCCATAGCCTGGCTTTGGGATCTATCAGAATAGGCACACCAGGCCGTCCGAAAGAGCCCCTTAAAGTTAAGGAATTTTGCCACTGCAGTGAACAGAAAGGCCAGGGGAGGATAATAACAGCGGCCTCATTCCTGCCAGTAGGAATCCTGCTGTCCCCATGCAGTAAGCCCTTGATGCAAGAGCGAACTCATTTTGCATTGCTGCCAAGGAAACAACTGGGCACGGCCATGTAGTCACCAGCAAGAATGCTCAACTGTGAGGCTTTCCCTTTTAACAGCAGTAAAACCACTAAGAGTTTAGCTTCAAGAAAGCAACAACTTGGAAGAGAGAAAATGTGATGGGTGGGGAGGGGAGAGAGAAGGAAGGATTCTTCCCCGTTTGCTCCTATTCCCACTGCAGGAGGAATTTTTACAGCTTCTCAGGCTGTAAAAGGCTGGCAGATTTACCTGGCCCTTTGAAGTTCAGGTAAGGTAAACCCTAAACCTTAGATAACATCATGCCCATGCCTAGAAAAAAAAACCCATCACAGTCCGGCTTAATGTGATGGACTGGTTTGTGCAACATTGTAGTGCACAACCTCAAATGCCCAACCCCGTTTTAGTGACTGTATTATGCAGGGGGAGCCCAGCCCCTCCTGAAAGAGGATTTTTTTTTTTGAAAATCAGAGATTCCCCTCTGTAAACCTTCTGCAGGTTGGGCTTAGCCCAAACTCCTCCCTCTGCTGTTCTTCTTTGATGCACCAGTCTTCCCTTCTCCCTTTCCCTGGGCGAGTGCATCTTAAACACACACACACAAACACACACACACACACACACACACCTCTACACCTGGTACGGAACTGTTCCAGAGCCACCGGGTTTATGCTCTCGCACTGCAGTGCATAAGAGGGTCACAGTACTTGCTGCTGGCAGCCCTTGTTGCAGTCCTGGAATTATGATTATGACTGGCAAAGGCACCAGCAATTCCACTGCAGTTTCAGAGGTTGCAACAGAGATGTAAAAACAGGGATTTCACAGTCCTGCCTGGGCCGCAGCGAGCTTGATACGGTGCTGGGAAAGGGTGATTTGAACACAAGAATGAGCCAGCAATCCTGCATGGACCTCCTGAAATAAACCCCGCGGAATACTTTGAGGCATAACTCCTGGGTAGCTATGCATTAAAGATGACATCACCAAGGGACTTTGTGGTCTCGTATAGCTTCTGACCTTTTGCAGCTGGAAATACTCTACCCTTAGCTTTCGCCACTGATCTTCTCTCATTTCATATGGGCTGCATTTGAAAATCACACTTAGCCTGGTTAGTTTTTAAACCTGATTAAGGTTTTGCCGTCTTCGTAATGTGTTATGTGACCTGAAGCCGAGTGACTAATTTGCAGCTGAGAAGGTTGGGCAAAGCCAGAAATGTGGGCTAATAGAGCAAACCAAGGTTAACTTAACCAGAGATAAGCAAGCCAAGCAAACACAGTTATGGCTGAAAGCTTTTCTCTGCTGTTTGGTAGAGAGTGTGTATGTGGCTCAGCAGTTGTAGTATGTGCGCAACATATGGAAAGGAAGCAGAGCATTGATAAGTTAAAATAGCACTTAGACTTAGATACCGCTTCACAGTGCTTGACAGCCCTCTCTAAGTGTTTTACAGAGTCAGCCTATTGCCCTCCAACAATCTGGGTCCTCATTTTACCCACCTCGGAAGGATGGAAGGCTGAGTCAACCTTGAGCCTGGTGAGATTTCAACGGCCAAATTGCAGGCAGTGGGCAGGCAGCAGAGGTAGCCTGCAGTGCTGGACTCTAACCACTGCGCCACTGTGGCAACAATGGTTCTCCTGTGTGCTGAGGAGGAAATTCTGCTTGGGGAAAAATTAGATCAATGGTTGTTCCAGTGTGGGGTATTGCCTTTCCATGTGTTATTTATTTAAGGTAAAACGTGTATGTAGCCACCCATCTTATATTGACAGCTTAGTCAACAGTTACATAAATAGCAATAGCAATAGCAGTTAGACTTATATACCGCTTCATAGGGCTTTCAGCCCTCTCTAAGTGGTTTACAGAGCCAGCATATTGCCCCCAACAATCCGGGTCCTCATTTTACCCACCTCGGAAGGATGGAAGGCTGAGTCAACCTTGAGCCAGTGAGATTTGAACAGCCGAACTGCAGAACTGCAGTTAGCTGAAGTAGCCTGCAGTGCTGCATTTAACCACTGCGCCACCTCAGCTCTTAAAACCACTGTGGGACGTCATCTGCTGGTTTGGGCATATACCCAATATACCCGTGATGGCGAACCTGTGGCACACGTGCCACAGGTGGCACACGGAGTCATTTGTCAGGGCACGCAAGGCCTTGCCCTGTCAGCTAGTCAGCGTGCATGCGTGTGCTGGCCAGCTGATTTTGGCCTTTTGAGGCCATTTTTCACCTTCCGGAGTTCCTTGAAGCCTCTGGAGCGCGAAAAACCACCCCTACGGGCAAGTTCAGGAATGGACTTTCGGTTTCCCCGTAGGGCCAGTTTTAGCCCTCTGGAGCATGAAAAACCAGCCCTACACCTATGGGCAAACCGGAATTCGGGAATGGACTTCTGGTTTGCTCATAGGGCCGGTTTTAGCCCTCAGGAGCCTTCAGGAAGCCCCTGAAGGCTCTGGAGGGCTAAAATCGGCCCTACGTGAAAACTGGAAGTCCGTTTCTGAACTTCTGGTTTGCCCGTAGGGCCAGTTTTTCATGCTCCAGAGGCTTCAGCGAAGCTCCTAAAGCCTCTGGAGGGCCTCCAGGGGGCAGGGGAGGCTGTTTTCGCCCTCCCCAGGCTCCTATAAAGTCTTTTGCACCTTTGGAGGGCGAATAAAGCATGCCAAAAATTGGGGGGCGGGAACGCTGGTCGTTGATGCATGTGCACTGGGGTCATGCACAAAGCATTATGGGTGTGGCATGGGTGCGCATGACACACACCCCCGCGCTTCCCCCACTTTTGGCACGTGACCCAAAAAAGGTTCACCATCACTGCAATATACCATTGAGGCTTAAATATACATTATTACCCTAGTCCAGAAAGAAAACACAGGAGAGATTCTTACTGGAGCATCTGGAGGCATGAAGGAGTGGAGGGGACAAAAATGAAATCCCTGCAAGACAGTGGTATGATTCACATTTTTTTACCACCAGTTCTGCGAGCATGGCTTGGTGGGCATGGCATGGCTTGGTGGGTGTGGCTTGGTGGGCATGGCAGGGGAAGGATACTGCAAAATTCCCATTCCTTCCCGATCATCTGGGACTTGGGAGGCAGAGAATAGATGTGGGTGGGGCCAGTCAGAGGTGGTATCTACCAGTTCTCTGAACTACTCAAAAGTTCCGCTACCGGTTCTCCAGAACTGGTCAGAACCTGCTGAATGTCACTTCTGCTGCAAGATGGAGGTTCTGAAGCTAGATGAGATTATACTCCCTTGAATAGCCAGCTGTGGTCAGGAAAGTCTTTGTTGAACTTCTATGTGTCAGTTGTGCATCTTTCTAGACTTGGAATCCCAAGCAACGATGACTCATGCCCTCACCTTCATATTTAAGTCTTCTGCAATGCAGGCTCATGAGCCTGCCTTAGAAGATGACGCGGAAACAGCAGGTGGTCCAAAATGCAAGAGCCCAGCTGCTGGCACAGATGGATAGGCTTCCCCAGCATAACTCTGATGCTTTAGGTATTAGAATAGAATGGAATAGAACAGAACAGAACAGAATAGAATAGAATAACAGAGTTGGAAGAGACCTTGGAGGTCTTCTAATCCAACTCCCTGCTCAGGCAGAAAAACCTATACCACTTCAGACAAATGGTTACATGTTGATTTGTAGAAAGTCAGCAACCCCCCCCCCGCCCCCCCGAAGAATGAAATATTTTGGGAAATATTAAAAAGGCACAATATTATATTTCTCTAAAGGAGAATTGGAGACATATGCTCTTGGAGACAGAAACCAGCCCCCAAGTCTTTCTTAATAGCTCCAGCAGATATTTTGTGCTCATTAAGAAAGATTTGGACCAGCCTATTCAGAAACCAGCCCCAGTTGCCCTGCCCCAAACAGAAACTGAGGAGGCCAGCTTTTAGAAATGCAGATCTGGTAATACGTCCAAGAAGACTGGGTCAAGACAGAAACTCAGATAAGCAAACAAACAAAAGGTTGACAAATTTAGCTCAGACACCTAGGACCGTCATGGCAAACCTATGTTTCATGTGCCACAGGCTCTCTACAGGCACGTGAGCTGTCGCCCTAGCTCAGCCCCACCACACATGCATGCCGCCTCCCGCTGGCCAGCTGATTTTCGGTTCTCTGCTGTCCATGCGAGGGGGGCGCAGCGCATGCAGGAGACATGCAAATGTGCAGGCTAAGCGCCCCCCCCCTCCGCAGCCCATTTTTGGTTCCAGGAGGTTGCAGGGAGGCCTACTAGGTTCAAAACGGGACATGGGGGGTGCAGCGCCCCCCCAGCCCATTTTTGGTCCCAGGAGGCTGCAGGGAGGCCTACTAGGCCCAAAATGGGGTGCAGAGGGGGGGTGCACAGACATGCACAGGGGGCAGGGGGATCGTGGGGGGTCATACACAAATGCGCAGGGGGGTAGGGCATGGGGAGAGGGTGTCATACGTGCATTGCATTATGGCACGTGACGACAAAATGGTTAGCCATCACTAACCTAGGATTTGCATTTTCTCTTTTGCCTATAGAGCCAGCTATGACCCCTACATGACCCCATAAGAATCTGACAACAGCCAATAGAATATTAACAGACATGTTCTTGCACAGGAACAGGAAGCTCAAATACAAAACACAAATACAAAGCCCAAAGAAGATATGAAAACCACCCACTCTCAACTCCATTTTCTCAGCTGCCCAGAACCATAAACCTATGTGGTTCTGCTTTATCAATAAGCCATCTTTCCAATCAGCCTCCATATTTCCAGTATCTTTCTCCTGGCTTGGAACTGCACCGGTCAGATTTTTCTTCCAACAGATTCTACCTGAATTCTTATGTGAACTCACTGAATTCACATAGGATTCTAAGCCAAGATTGTTTAACCATGATCGATTGAATAATTGGCTGGGTTTTCACATGATGCAGAGCTAAAATCAAACAAAACATGGCTTAGTGCACTGGGGTGTGAAGATCTTGTATCCCACTTCCCCCCCCCCCATGCCCTTCAATGATGGGGAGGGCCCACCACCTCCCATTAATGGCCCTGTTGACTAGAGCAGGAGTCTCCAACCTTGGCAACTTTATGACTTGTGGACTTCAACTCCCAGAATTCCCAGGAATTCTGGGAGTTGGAGTCCACAAGTGGTAAAGTTGTCACGAATGGAGGCTTCTGAACTAGAAGATGCCTAAACATTTCATTCAATGATCCTTCAGGGCACGAGATAGGAAAATTTTAGGCTGTGCCTTCACTGGAGGGGAGAGGATTTCTCCTCGATTCAAGGATCTTGCAGCATTCTTTTCTCAGCCTTTCATTGCCTTTTACACCCTGTTTTTTTTAATTTGCTGGATGCCAAATGTGTTGATTGTGTGGGCAATTTCCCAGCCTCTGCTGCAGAGTAGCATGTTTGCAAAGTGCCTGTGACACATAAAATCAAGGATGGATCACATTATTTTTTTTTTGAGGGATGACTTTTCATGTGAACAATCTGTTTCAAGCCATAAGCAGTGAGTGAGGTTTTGGCCATAAGTGAGCCAAAACAGTGAGTAGGGCCATCCCCAAAGAAGGTATGTCCATGTATTCACCTTATTTTTAATATTCCTTTTTATCTTTTGGGAGACTGTTCCCTGTCTCTCATACACTTAGACACATATTCTTTCTCCATCTCCCCTGGCAATTGTAGGAACAGACTGATGATTTTAAAAAGCTATGGGTTGCCTGAAATTACCATATTTTTCGGCGTATAAGACGCACCAAGATTTTGAAGAGGCAAATTAAAAAAAAGTTTTTGCAGTCTGCAGCCCTCCCAAAAAGGGCCTCATTTTTTTCATGAAAACGGGCCCATTTTTGTCAAAAAAAAGGGCATGCATAGCCTTTAGGAAGCTTATAAAGTACTCCTGGGGGCTGGGGGGGGGCAAAAACGAGCAAAAGCCAGCCCGTTTTCTCTCATTTTTGCTCTCTCCAGCCCCCAGGAGTACTGTGGAAGCCTCCTAAAGGCTATGCACAACCATTTTTGCAAAGGGGGGGGGTCGGGAGGCCAAAAATGCTGTATTCAGTGTATAAGACGCACCCAGATTTTCACCCTCTTTTTTGAGAGAAAAGGGTGCGTCTTATATTCTGAAAAATACGGTAGCCTACACCAATTTATTAGAAGAGCCATGTTGGCACATCTGGGAAAACCCAAATCTGAAAGCTTCCAGGTTTTCCCCACCCAGTTGAAAGTTCAAGTGAATGCCCCAACACCCACAAGTCCATTAAATGGTTCAATCAGTTACTGCCGTGGATGAAGATTCCTCCCATTCACATCTGTCAGGTGCAGGGATAAGGCGACCTTGACTTTCTGAGAAGGGATGTTATTATGGCTACACATCTCCCAAGCTCCATACCATCCTCCCTCCCAGTTTCCCATAGTAACGATGTTTAAATATGTGGCAGGGTTGAGGCCATATCCTCCGATGGCTTCCAAGCCTGACATCTTGGTTCTCCCCTGCCCCCCCATCTGAAAAATAAACATCCCCTCAAATTAATAAAAGAGTACTCAGTGACCACATGAAAGGGTTGATGACAAAAAAAGGTTTCAGACATTTATGGATGTTTTCTCGGATAGCATTTCGTGTCCAAGACAATTGAGGGTAAAAAGCAGCAAGCAAGAGTTCCTACCCGCATGCTTGTGAGCATCTTGAAAGCAACTGCTTGCCCATAATGGGAATCAGGAATCAGGAAACTGGATTGGACAGAGCTTTAGTCTGATTCTTTATGACAATGTTTCTCAACCTTGGCAACTTGAAGATCTGTGGACTTCAACTCCCAGAATTCTCCAGTCAGCATATTAAAGTCCACAAATCAGGGGTGTGAAACTCAAGGCCTGGGAGCTAGATCCGGCCCACAGGGTGCTTAGATATGGCCCGCAAAGCCGCCCTGGAAACAGTGAAGGACTGGCCCAGAGTGTCTCTGCCATCAAAAATGGAGCTTGTGAGGGCCGTGTGCGGCCTTCCTCAGTTACATTTTCACTGGTGGAGGGTTGCAGGAGGCCGTCGCAGGTGAAAATGGAGCTCAGGAGCCCATTTTTGCTGACAGAGTGCTCGAGCCATCACAGGTGCCCCCAACACGAATGTTGTTGAGCTGGCCATGCCCACCCTGGCCACACGCATCCTTGAGGTTAAATACAACCCTGATGTGGCCCTCAATGAAATCGAGTTTGACACCCCTGTCATAAATCTTCCAGTTGCCAAGGTTAAGAAACACTGTAGTGATCTCATGAGCTCTGGCACTTAGAATGGAATTGAGCTCCATGATTAAAGGTGATCCATCCTCATTCCAAGATAACTAGTTTTCATTGAAGTTATAATTGCAATTAGGTACTGATTAGAAAGGGATAGAATGATGGCTGGGTGGTTAAGATGCTGGGTTTGTTGGCTGGAAAGCTGACAGCCCAGGTTCAAGACCCAAGCACCACATGAGGGAATGAGCTCCCTTCTTTGACCCAGGTCCTACCAACCTAGCACTTTGAAAGGAGGCAAATGCAAGTAGATAAATAGGTACCACTTTGATGGAAAGCTAACAGCTCTCTGTGGTCATGCTGGCCACATGACTTCAGAAATGTCTTAGCGCCATCCTCTATCATCCGCAATGACTAGTGGAGTAAAATCCACAGGGACTCCTTCACTTTTTTTTTACTTATTAGATACATAAAGATAAAACCAGGACTTCCTGGGAGGAGCCTACTGGTGGGGGCAGCAAAAAATCAGCTGCCTCCGAATTCCTGGCTACGTACCTGTTTAGAGGATCTTCCATCTGACGTCTTATCAGGTTTTCTTATCCTTCAGGCAAGAGGGAAAGAAGAAACTGTTTTGCTGGCAAATGCTCTTCGATTTTTGCAGCTTTTGTGCTTGCAAGGAAAGGGGGGCTAGCCCAAGGCAGAACGGCTGTCCGTGCTGGGAACTTCAAACTGCCTTGTGCAGGACAAAGTAGGTCTCTCCCACTCTGCTCTAAGTTTTGTTTGATTTAATCTTATCACGAGCTGAATCCGTTTACTGCGAGGACAATAATTGCTTATCAACATTTTAGCTTCTTTTCTTTTTCTCCTCCGAAAAATTATTTACTCAGAGGCTTTTAAAATGGCGCCGAGCAGGCTGGTTTCTCCGGTAATAACGAACACTTTTTGCTAATTCTCACAAGAATTCAAAAGAATTCAAAACAAAAGAGATTGCTTATCATATGTTTTGGTTTCACAATAGAAGAATTTTACTCCTTCATTAACCTTGCTTATCTGGAAGTTAAATGGTGATGAATCTGTTGAACGGTCTTGTTACAATGTTTACTCACTGAAAGTTTTGCCAAGCTTAAACTTCAAAATAAAAGCCTCTTTACTTAAAGCTGCATATTTAGGCAATAGAGTTTTATTAACTGCAGGCAGACAAATTTTGAAATGGCCTCAAAACCAAATATTAACTTGAAGTCGTCACCCTCTACTTCCAGGGGCACATCCTCAGTGCCTGGCACAAAGCTGCAGCCTCCGCTTCCTACGCCCCCTGCTGGGGATGTGTTAACGAAAGAATTTTTTCTGAGTAATCTAAGCGAGGCTCTTAATGCACAGACAATTAAAATGGAAGATAAATTTAGAGATAATAGAGAGGAGAGAAAAGAGGAAATAAAAGAAATGAAAGAAGAAATTAAAAGTGAAATAAAAGGACTTAAACAGGAGTTGTATGAGAAATTTGAGGCTAAGGTTGATAAAATTAGAGACGACATGCTGAGTCTTGTAACTGTATTAACAGAACATATTTCTGGAGTGGAAGATACTCTAGAGGTTCTTAATGATGCCAATGCTAACTTGACATTGAAAACAGAGGTGGTGGAACAAAAAGTGGAAAATGCTGAAAAAGAAATTATTATGATACAGTACCGACAAATGGAGTTCGCATTAAGAGTAAGGGGGCTGCGTGAGGAGAAACAGGAGAACCTGAAACAGATCCTATCGGAAGCTTTTGACCGCCTGATGGGAAGACCAGGGACCAACCAAGGCTGGCAAATTGACAAAGCTTACCGCGTTAACTCCTGGCTGGCAAAGCAGAAGCAGCTTCCTCGAGACATTGTTATATATTTTACTACAAGAGAGTTTAGAAATATGGTACTGCAAGCGTCTTATAACACTAAGCTTCAAATTGGCGGTCAAGACCTGGCTGTTTTGAAAGAGATACCACCTCAAATGTTAAGAGCCAGGAGAGACTACGCTTTTTTGGTCGAAGAACTCAGAAATCGTCAGATACAGTATAGATGGGATGCACCATTTGGCATCATATTTACATTTGATAAGCAAAGGTACCGCCTCAACTCTGTATGGAAAGCCCGAGATTTTTATTATAATATATTGAAGGCCGGACACCCTGCACCATCTGGACCTAGAGAAAGACCACAAGAAGGACAGGATAGACAGCAAATTACACAACCACCAGACAAGATGGAGCATCTCTCTTCTCTAGAAGTGCAAGGTGCTATGGAACCAAGACCTAGCCGCATGACTACTAGACGTATGGAGAAACAAGCTAAAAAACAACAGCATCAACAATCATCGGCCATCGATCAAGGAACTACAACAACAAATCTGGAAGCAGTGGGAGGAGCTAGACCTAAGGTTAAACAGGCCGTGCAGGAAGCTCTAAAAATGCTTCAACCAACCAAAGATGACAACTAAGATTTTAACATGGAATGTCAATGGACTGAACTCTCCACAGAAGAGGAAGAAAATATTTCATTATCTCAAACAGTTTAAGAACGATGTAATTTGTTTGCAAGAAACTCATATCAAGTCAACTGATCAAAAATATTTGATCAACTCAAAACTTGGTCAACATTTTGCAGCTTCTGCTATGGAAAAGAAGAATGGTATAGTTGTATACTTAAGAAAAGATATGAAAGCTGAATTAATAGAAGCAGATCCCTTCGGAAGATATATTGCTTTAGACTTAATCTTAGAAGGGAAAAAGACATTACTTTTGGGAATTTATGCTCCCAATCAACAGCAAGATAGATTCTATAGAAATCTTCATGCTAAATTAATACAGTGGGACTATAGTTCCTGTATACTATTGGGTGACTGGAATGGAGTGATAGACACTAAGAGAGATAAGAAGATTTCCCGCCTAAATACCAAGATGCGAGCAAAGTTACCCAAATCTTTCTTTGACATTATGGATGATTTTGAATTGAGAGATATTTGGCGAGAAAGAAATGCAGAGGAATATGACTTCACTTTCTTCTCGGACAGGCATCAATCCCTTTCAAGGATTGATTTTATTCTAACCACTAATGATTTGCTTTCTAGGGTCAAGAAAACAAAGATTGCAGCTAGGGTCCTTTCGGACCATAACCCAGTTTGGATGGAGTTGGGAAGGGTAGTGCAGGCAAGAAGGTCTTGGAGATTGAATGAAAATTTATTTAGATATGAAAAGTATATTAATGATTGTAAAAAATTACTATCTGAATATTTTGTTTTGAATATGAATAAGGGTACATCTATGGAATTTGTATGGGATGCAAGCAAAGCGTATATGAGAGGAGTTTTGATGAATATAAATAAAACACATAGAAATAAGCAAGGGTTAAAACGAACAGAACTGGAAGAGGAAATTAAGAGAAAAGAGCTGGAGTTAACAAGGAAACCAGACGATACAAAGGTTAAGGAAGCTATTAACATATTAAAATCTCAATTTGACATGTTGATCTCTGACCAGGTAGCTACTAATTTATTATATGCAAAACACAATACTTTTTGTAATGCAAACAAACCTGGCAGATGGTTAGCTTATCAGATTAGGAAAAAAAGGAAAACTCGAAATATATCTAAACTGATTTACAGAGGGAAGGAGGTGTTCCAACAGGAAGAGATTCAAAAGGCTTTCTGGGAATTTTTTACAGAACTGTATAAAGGGGATAAAATTAATGGTTTAGACATAGACAAATATTTAGACAAAGAGAAAATACCTTCAGTTAGAGAAGAACACAGGCAAAAATTGAATCAACCAATAACCTCGGGGGAAATCCTGCAGGTAATTAAGCAATTAAAGTCAGGGAAAGCACCAGGTACAGATGGCTTGACAGCGGTTTACTATAAAAACTTACAGTTAGAAATGATAGAACCTCTTAGAGAATTATTTAATATGATTCAAACGGAAGGTAAAGTCCCTCCATCTTGGAAGACAGCGTTTATATCTTTGATACCCAAAGAAGATCAAGATACTACTCAACCCAAAAATTATAGACCTATTTCATTACTGAATGTAGATTATAAAATTTTTACTAAAATATTAGCAAATAGATTAATGTTGGTCATTCAACAATTGATACATACGGACCAAACAGGTTTTATACAAGGGAGACAGATGAAAAGTAATGTCAGATTAATTATTAATGCATTAGAATATTTGGGAAAGAACAACCAGATCCCTGCTGCGTTTATATTTTTGGATGCTGAGAAGGCCTTTGATCGAGTTAACTGGCAATTTCTGCTGAAGATATTGCAAAAAATGCAGATAGGAGATAATTTTTTACAGTCAATTAAAGCAATATACCAACAGCAAACAGCACAAATCATAGTCAATGGAAGTTTAACAGACTCTTTTCAAATTGGAAAAGGTACAAGACAGGGCTGTCCTTTGTCCCCATTATTGTTTATTATAACTTTGGAAGTATTGTTGAATAAAATACGGGGCTTGGATGGTTTAAAAGGGATCAAGATTAGGCAGCAAGAATATAGAGTCCGCGCTTTTGCGGATGATTTGGTCATAATATTGGAACAACCGCAGGAATCCAGTATGGTTTTAATGAATACGATTAATCAATATGGTCAAGTGTCTGGCTTTAAAATAAACTTAGGAAAAACCAAAATATTAGCTATAAATATGAATATTAAACAAAAGGAAGAATTAGGAGTGATGCTAGGATGTGAGGTAGTTAAAAAAGTTAAATATCTTGGAGTTAACATTTTAACTTCAAATGGGAAATTATATAAGCATAATTATGAACCACTTTGGCATAGCATACAGACAGAGATGAAAAAATGGGAGAAATTGCACTTATCTTTGCTGGGCAGGATAGCGGCAGTGAAAATGAACATTTTACCAAAATTTTTATTTCTTTTCCAAATGTTACCTATACTTAAAAAAGATGCGAACCTTTTAGAATGGCAGAAGGGTATCAACAAATTTGTGTGGGCAGGAAAGAAGCCGAGGGTAAAGATGAAAATAATGCAAGATGTACGTGAGAGAGGAGGATTGAAACTACCTAATTTAAAACTATATTATGATGCAGTGGCATTATCTGTAATTAGTGATTGGATTCATTTAACCAATGATAGAATATTGAACATTGAGGGACACGATCTGGTATTTGGATGGCATGCTTACCTGTTATTCAACAAAAAATTGGATAAGAACTTTAAAAGTCATATTTTAAGAAATGCTTTATTGCGGGTTTGGAAGAAATACCAATATAAATTAAATGACAAGATACCCATGTGGGCAATTCCTAGACATGCAATTGAAAATATGAATACAGCACAAAAACAGGACAGAATTACTTACAGACAGCTTCTTACCTCGGAAAGGGGGGTATTACAATTAAAATCTTTAGAGGTATTAAAAGAGGAGAAGGTAGTTCAAACATGGTTCCAGTATGGGCAATTACAGGCTAGGTGGAAAATAGATCAAAAAATTGGTTTTATTCAAGTTGAGGATAATCTGTTTAAACAAATAAGAGATCAAAGCTTAATGCATATAAAGAGGATATATAATGTATTAATACAGATGGATTCGGAAACAGAATTAGTTAAAGATTGTATGATAAAATGGGCTCAAAATATTGAGGAACCAATAATGTTGGATACATGGGAAAGAATCTGGGTAAGAAATGTGAAATTTACACAAGCTCAAAATCTGAGAGAAAATTTTTACAAGATGTTCTATAGATGGCATTTAGATCCTAAAAAGTTGGCTTCTATGTATCCGAATGTACAGCCTAAATGTTGGAGGTGTGGCTCTCTCGATGCTACATATTATCATATATGGTGGACCTGCCAAAAGGTTAAGGCATTTTGGATAAAAATATGGTGGGTCATGCAAAATGTTTTTAAAAGAAGGATAAAGTTTAGTCCTCAGTTATTTTTACTAGGTATATGTACTGACTTTACAGTGGTAGAGACCAATTTGATTCTGCACCTGATAACTGCAGCAAGACTGTTGGTGGCGCAATATTGGAAGAAGGAAGACTTGCCTACAATCCAAGAATGGACATTGAAAGTAACAAACTTAGCTGAAATGGCTAAAATATCGGCATATCTCAAAGATCATTCAAATGAGATATATAAACGAGACTGGAAAAAATGGATTGACTATATACAAAATAAATACGGGACTAAGAAATTCCAGTTAGCCTATGCTTAAGATCAGAAATGATTTAAACTGTTAAAAGTCAGTTCAGTAAGAAGAAGCTAAGGTCAATCTAGAATGTCATTAATTTCTTTATTTCTTTTTTCTCAATAGATTTTAGACTGTGTTAGTTAAAAATCCATACCGTGTACGGGTTCTGGGAAGTCGGGGGGGGGGAAGGAGGAGGGGGGGTGGGGGGGGTGGAGGGAGGGAGGGGTACACACAACAAAAAAAATTGTACTTCAATGTCTTAATGATTGACAAATGATGACATATTTGTGTTTTTTTTTAAAAGAAAAATAAAAAAGTTCTCTTCCGAAAAAAAAAGATAAAACCAGAAACACTCTTATATCTCTCCTTCAAATTCAGATTTAGTTTTCTCCTTAAAGGCTAAATAGGACAAGGATTTGCCAAGGACGAGTTCCTAAATATTTATTTTTCCATTTATTTATAACAATGTTTAGCTTGTTTTCATTAGACTAAATCCCAAAGCGGGATACTGTATAATAAACATAGAACAGAGACCACCCCAGCAGATAAGGACAAGTGGAGCAGATGACCTGGGAACAATATTATAGTAAGGGTAAAGATAGTGGATCGTTAGAAGCTAAGAGTCATGTGCCCACTCTTTGAAGAAATGCTGTATCTCAAGCCCAATTTAAAGGTGAAGCACACTCAGCTAGGAGAGCATTGGGGGCTGGAAAAATAGCCACCTGTAGTTAGCATCTAAATTTGGATCATACTAATCAGATTTGGCAGGGGTTCATTGACTTAAAGGAATACCCCAAGATCATATTTTTGATAGTCCTCTATCAGACTTAGCACATCTATTAATATTAAAAACAACTTCCTCCATCTCATCTAAAAAAATAGGTCAACTATTCCATCCTTGTGAATAACAACATCAAGTCATTATCATACCTTCTGCTGCTTTGGGACATTGTATTTGTCTGTATTATGTGCAGATGGATGCATCCATATGGTTTCTAATTGCAAACAGTTCATCTGTTCATGGCTGGGACAATGATTCCAAATTTTTCCCTTTACATGTCCATTAATATAGAGGGATTTAATGGATATTGGCGGGTTAGGGTTCTCCAAAGAACTGAAAAGAGAAGAAATGTCCATTCCACAGTTGCCAAAATCCAGAGTGCTACTAGATGGCAGCAAAGAACTCCAAGATGTTTGTGGAAAGGGGAGAATGTTGAAAAAAAAATCAGGTTATGCAAATTATGAGGCAGAAGCTCCACCTCTAGTTATAGACTAATAGCAATAGCAGATAGACTTATATACCGCTTCACAGTGCTTTACAGCCCTTTCTAAGTGGTTTACAGAGTCAGCATATGGCCCCAACAATTTGGATCCTCAATTTACTGACCTCAGAAGCGTGGAAGGCTGAGTCAACCTTGAGCCTGGTGAGATGTATTACAATTTTTCTTTTTTTTTCCCCACTCTCTCCCCTTGCAGACTCACATTTTCGGGGAACCGGTTGTTAAATGGCTGAATCCCACCACTGATCTTGTAGTTTAACCTGGGGGATTATGCGAACCCATCCCCTAGTTACTCCATGTATAATATATTCACAGATATGGAAAAGATGTTGAGAGCAATAACTCAAAGGCTGAAGAGTTGGTGTAGATTCTACTGATGAAAGAGAAATATTTTTTTATGGCAAAGTACGTGATAAAACATTGAATTGTAAAAAATTCTGTAAGATAAAACATTTGGAAAAACTGAACCATTTCTTTGATCCTGCACAAATCATTTAATTTATTTAATAGTGTAAGTCAGAACATATATACATACATACATACATACATACCAGAAGTGGGTTGCTACTGGTTCGTACCGGTTTGGGCTAACTGGTAGTGGAAATAGAGACAGGGTCGCCAAACGGTAGGGATGGCAGGCTGGCTACGTCAGAGGTGAGTTACTGCTGGTTTGACCCGGATCAGCTGAACCAGTAGTGATGGCGGTGGGAGGCTCTGCCCCCCACCCCCGGCCAGATACTTCTGTGCAGAAGTGTTGCGTGCATGCGCGAGCATGAGTGGGAGCGCACCCAAACCGGTAGTAAAAATATTGGCAACCCACCTCTGGGTCACATCCCCGAACCGGTTTCCCGGTTGCCCATTTCGTTGCCAGCATGTTTTTTAGTCATTTTACAGGCAACTGCGCATGTGCACACAATGCATGGCATGCATGCGTTCGTATATGTGATGCGAACTGGCAGTAACACCGGTAGCAACCCACCCCGATACATACATACAAACTGTACATACCAGTGGTGGGTTTAAAAAAAAATTATAACCTCTTCTGTAGGTGTGGCCTGCTTTGTGGGAGTGGCTTGCTGGCCATGTGATCGGGTAGGAGTGGCTTGCCGGCCATGTGACCAGGTGGGAGTGGCTTGCCAGCCATGTGACTGAGTGGGAGTGGCTTGGCATTCATGTGACTGGGTGGGCATGGCCAACTTGTAAAATGTGGTGAAACTCACTTAACAACGTTCTTGCTTAGCAACCAAAATGTTGGCTCAGAAACTCTGGCATTTAAAGCATGCAAATCTTAAAGCTGTCAAGTTACAAGACCCTTGCACCCCAACCCATTAGAAAAAACCCCCAGGGGTGTTCAAATTTTAAGACTTGTGGACTTCAACTCCCAGAATTCCTCCTCTCGCTCTTCATCTTGATGATGTGTGGACGGGCGGGGGGAGGCAGCTGGAACTGGTTCTAAACGGCACTGTATATTTGTGGAACCTCTTCTATAGAAGAGGTTAGAACTGGCAGGAACCCACCCCTGGTACGTACGTACATACATACATACATACATACATGCAAACATACATACTGTACATACATGCATGCATGCACACACACACACACACACACACACACACATACTGTTACAGATGGGACAAACTGAATCTGGAAAATATATTTCTTCTTTAAGGTCATACTTAGGAAAATATCCCAAAGATACCTTTCTGATTTGTAGGTCAGACTCTTACAATGTGATTGTATAAATGCTTACTGAAAAGTCAGAACCATTCAATGCATGGGGCTTAAATTTAGTTGCATCAGATTTGATTGCTAGCTGCTAATGCAGTAGCTATACACTCAGCATTTTAGCTAGCTCTCTAATGGAAAATGGCTCCATGAATAGCTTACAGAATAAATAATAAAAACATTTCCTACCTTATGCCCTCAGTCTTAAAGTCAAGCAGGCACCACAACATTAAAAAAAAAGCTGTTGGAATGGAAGAGAGAGAAAATGAGCTCAAGTTCCAGTTTTTGGATATGTTCTGACACCTTACTTGTTGTCGTTGTTTTTTTGTGCACCATTGGATACGGGCAGATCGGGGCCTCTTTAAGAAGAGTCTCTCTTTCTATGGTGTCTACTTTCTTTTCTTATTCTTCTTGAAAGCGTATGTTGGGGTTCACCTGATTTTGCAATGTCAAGCAAATGATTTGTCCATCACTAGCATCACTGCTATTTCACAATGTTCAAGGTGCTCTTATTCCGCTCTGTTTTCCTTATTTCTAAGCTTCCTCCTCCTCCTCCTCCTGCGACTGTTGATGGGAGGCCTGTGAACTTGGAGGATAAAACGGTTCACTGAGTGGGAACACGCTCTTTCATTGTGGCGTGAAAGGACAAACCAATTACCTCCACTAGGCCGATATGATCGCATAGATTAGGCCTCCTCCGAATTCCATCAGCCGGCCAATGTCGGCTGGCAACTACCCGGAGGAGAGCCTTCTCGGTGGCTGCTCTGACACTCTGGAACGAACTCCCCGTGGAGATTCGTACCCTCACCACCCTCCAGACCTTCCGCGTAGCCCTTAAGTCCTGGCTGTCCCAACAGACCTGGGGCTAAAGATATCAACCCCACTCGAATTGTATGACTGTTGTGTTTTTAATGATGTATCGTTTTTATGTCTGTGACTTGTTTGTCCTCCCTCCCCTTGAGTTGTGAGCCGCCCTGAGTCCCCCCAGGGAAAAGGGCGGCATACAAATAAAGCATCTCAATCTCAATCTCAATCTCAAACTATGTCAGGAGGAAACACGGTGTCAAACAGGTCAATCAAGATGGCGATTGACTTGGTGACATGACTCATCAGCTTCCATCAGGAGCAGACCTTGACAGAAAGACCCTGGCATCATCCTCAGCGGCCCATCTGGAAAGGATAGAAGATGTTGTGGTCTTCTAAATCCAGTGAAACTGAAGCTGCCAGTGATCAGAAGTTGAGAGAAGCAGCTAATGATCCTCAGTCATCATTTGATCACTCTCAGTTGTCCCTGGATTTCTCGGGTGCTCTCCCTGCTGTAGGCAGGCTTGACTTATTCACTTGGTTGGCCCCAGGCAATCAATGGACCCAGTAGGATCTAGAGAGCTCAGAATTGGCATGGAAGTTCTGGTGTATGGTCTGACTAAGGACTTGGTCACTGTATGAAACAAGAGAGCAGTGGGAGCTATTTGGATTGTGCCTGTCTTTGCCTGTAGATCCTGAAACTCCCCTTGATTTACCAAGGAGTTGAGGGAGATGAAATGATGGAAGAGATGCCTGGAATTCCACTGGAGGACAATGAGGAATGAACTTGACTGAACAGAAGCTATGGCGGCCATTAAGTGCTACCTTACCATGGTAAGGATGGTGAAAGGCCAGTACTTCTCTACTTTTGTTGCTGCTGCGAATAGGCACCCGGCTGCCCTATTTAAAATAATCTGGCCCCACCTAGGGAGGACTGATTTGTAGGTTTATGTACTTGTGGGGCTGCCATGGGGAATATGCTTGGCATCTGTTGGATACAGTGCTGAGATTCACTTCAGGATTGGACTGTAAACTTGAAGCAGGTTTCCTGCAGGGGACAGTTCAGCCTGGCTTAATTATCTGAGAAGCATTTCCTCTAGCTATTTCTGATGAAGTAGATAGAGATAGAGTTCTATGAAATAGATAGGGTTCTTCTTGTTTGATGAAAAGAAGGACTAGGGGAGACATGATAGCAGTGCTCTGATATCTCAGGGGCTGCCACAAAGAAGAGGGAGTCAAGCTATTCCCCAAAGCACCTGAGGGCAGGACAAGAAGCAATGGGTAGAAACTCATCAAGGAGAGAAGCAACCTAGAACTAAGGAGAAATTTCCTGACAGTTAGAACAATTAACCAGTGGAACAACTTGCCTCCAGAAGTTGTGGGTGCTCCAACACTGGAAGTCTTTAAGAAGATGTTGGATAGCCATTTGTCTGAAATGGTATAAGGTTTCCTGCCTAAGCAGGGGGTTGGACTAGAAGGCCTCTAAGGCCCCTTCCAACTCCATTATTCGATTCTATTCTCTACTACCTTGGCTGCTTGCATATTGGACTCATGTCCCTCCTGGCTGGCTAAATCACACTGGGAAGTGACAGGTGGTTGGATTCTGGCAATGGTCAATTGTTCCTTGAAGGAAAGGGTAGCCCCTCTTTAGGAAGACTTCTCTGGACCCAACCATGCTGGACACGTTTTGTCCAGTATCTAATTTTTCCTTTTTAGGGAACAAAGTTGAGATCGTGGTTATAGAGCAATTCCAAAGAAATCCCAGCCCTGTTGCTTCCCCACCCCTCCTTTGAAACAACAAGCTTCATGATCAGATTGGTTCCAAATTTGATGGCTTTTTACAAGGTGCTGAAGACATGGTTGCGTTCCTGAGCTTGGAGATCAGAGGATCTGTTGGAGTCTCTGTGTTAATTTTGTTGAAATAGTTGTATTGATCGGTATACAGTATCTACAGTGTACTGGCTTTAAAAAAAAATCTCAGCTGTGGATTGTTGTATTTTTGTTGGGTATTTTTTGCTGTTTTTGAAAAAAAAAGTTAATTGCCCAGAATCACTTATTTATAATGGGGAGGAGGGACTATATAAATGTAACAAGTATAAATGAATAAAATTCCTAATACCATCTGAGGGAAGTGCAAGGAACAGACAAAATTACTCTGTCTAGCTTTAGCTGTTCCTGGAACAACCAGATAATATGCTTTGGACCCTAGACCTCTGCTGGAGAGTTGGTACCTTTATGACCCAATGTACAACTTCCTGCAATTACGTACCTGTGACCAAGATTTGAGCCATAGAGCAGTGGTGATAGAAAGAACATTTTAGGGGCTGCCACAGAGAGGAGGGGGTCAAGCTATTTTCCAAGGCACTTCAAGGCCAGACAAGGAATAATGGATGGAAACTGACCAAGGAGAGATTCAACCTAGAAATAAGGCGAAATTTCCTGACAATGAGAACAATCAACCAATGGAACAGAAGTTTCCTTCGGAGGTTCTGGGAGCTTCATTACTGGAGGCTTTCAAGAAGAGATAGGACTGCCATTTGTAGAGTCTCCTGCTTGAGTAGTGGGTTGGACTAGATGACCCATAAGGTCCCTTCCAACTCTGTTAAACTGTTATATGTTAACCTTTAGCCAATAAATGAGGAATCTGTCTTGTTGCATGTCCAGTCTTCTCCCTTCTCCGCAAATGCCCTCCATCTTTTTATTTCAGCTTTGCTTCTGGTGTGGCTCATTGGGCACCTGCTTTCCCACCCTTGGAGACTGGTGCCATGTATTTTTAAAGCCCATTGAGGATGATGAGTGAGTTGGAGTTAATGTCCTGAGGACAGGTGGCTGTCGCTTTCTCAGTATGGTTCCCCACCTGCAATCTTACCACTCAAGCAGCTGCCAGATAGTCCAATTATCCTTATTTTCTCCTCCCCACTTGGGCCCTGCTTTATCAGTGCTCAGTCAACTGCAGAATAATTCCATCCAGTTTAACATGGGATATATATGCATGTGCATTTAAACCTGTAACTAAGCATCTGTGGATGGAATGAGATTATTCACAAGACAAATTGGAAGGGGCCAGGATCTAAGGAAGCTATTTTCAACACCCCTTGTTTGCTCTTCTGTTTGTTTCTGTTGTTTGGTAAACATTCCCATCAGCAAAATTATTAACCACTTATTTTCTCCAGTAAGCAAGCAATTCCTCTGCACATGCATATTTCAACGTGTACTTTTTCCTTTTCCTGGGTGCCTCAGTCTGTTCTGGTTCATGTACAGGTCAGGGAAATGAAAATTGCATAATTTCATTGGAAGCAAATAAACTTTTCAGTACCTGCCCTGCTTGGTAGAAATGTAGGTGAAGCTTTTTTCTTGGACAGGATAACATGGTGGAGCAATTAAACTCCCAAGGGTGGCAAAATCCACACCAGTTGCTAATTTGGAAGAAGGTATGTAAGAAACTCACTCTTGAGGACATTATAGCAGGAGAAGAGCTATCTTAATCTACAGTGGCAAAAAAAAATCAGGATGTATATGATGACATGAGCTGCAGCTCATGGAAAGCTTATGTCTTTTAATAAAATGTGTTGACTGGAAAACATGCCCCCAAATTCCTGATTTCTTCTCCCATGCTGCTGGATTAAACTCCTTAGTCCGATGATGGCAAACCTGTTAGGAATATAATCTAACGGTTGGGTTGGCAATATATAAATCATGTAACAATGCTATACCTGTGTGCCACAGGTGGCATGCAGAGCCCTCTCTGAAGGCACGCGAGCCATCACCCCAGCTCAACTCCATTGCGTGTGTGTGCGTGCCTCCCACTGGCCAACTGGTTTTTGGGTCTCTGATGCACATGCACGGGGGAGCGTGTGCGTGGAAATCGTATGTACATGCACAGGGGGTGGGGGAGCATGGGGGGTCACATGTGCATGCGTGGGGTGGGATGCATGCGGGGGGGTTATGTGTGCATGCGCAGGAATGGGTGGAGCACACGTGCATGCTCCAGGGCAGGACACACATTGGGGGGGTCATGCGTGCATGCACAGGGGGCATGGGGCATGGGAGAGGTCGCATATGCATTGCATTATGGGTGTGAACGCTGGTTCCACCACAAATCCGCGAAGCCCTTATCCGCGGAGACATAAGCGCGAAGACTAATTCGCGCCGTTCTAAGCGCTAAGGAAAAACGCGACCCTACCGCGATGACATAATCGCGGAGGGCAAATTTGCGCATTCCCAAGCACTCAGTACCCTAAACCTAACCCTAAACCTAACCCTAACCCTAACCCTAAACCTAACGCTAAACCTAACCCTAAACCTAACCCTAACCCTAACCCTAAACCTAACCCTAAACCTAACCCTAAACCTAACCCTAAACCTAACCCTAAACCTAATCCTAAAACAAACCCCTAAACCTAATCCTAACCCTTACCTTAATTGAAGTGGGCTTTCTGCCGCGGCGCCCTTCTGTTGCCGTGCTGTTGTCGCGGCGGTGATGACGTGCGGTGATGACGTCGCGGCTTTAGCACTGCGATTTTATCACCGTGATTTTGACGAGCGCGGTTTTGTCGTGCCACGGTGCACGCTCTTTTGGCATGTGATGACAAAAAGATTAGCCATCCCTGTCTTAGTCTTCTATTACTGTTCTTAAGTCTTTAGTTGCCTCTTTCTTTCTCTCTATCCCTGCCAAGGCCAGGAAGAAAGGGCTTCTTCTCATTTCCTCGGAGGAAGCAAGTTAATAGTCACGGACAACAAAGAGCTTTCAGAGATTTAAAACAATTTGGACCTGGCAGGTAACTTCGATGTTAGCATTAAAAGGCAAGGAGACTCTTAAGGCTGGGCAATAGGAAGATGGTGTCTTCTCAGCTTACAGTGTGTTGCTTGTGATTCAGGAGGTAACCCAGAACCACCAAGTAGAATTATCCATGAATTTCTTTGCTCCTCAACAGAAGTGGCTGAGCCACGTACTGGATAACAAAATGCTTGCTTTTATTAGGCCTGAATTTCTAGTCATTCACTTTAATGGGATGAGCCAAATCCCAACATTATTTATTTATGCCATTTATCCTCCACCTCAATCCAGATGGACTTTAGGCAGTTTATGCAAATAATAATAATACATAGAGCATCAATAAAACATTATGAAAAAGTAGGGGGGGGGATTATCCCAATTTTTCCATACCATGCATGGTTTTATCACATTTTCACCTACCGATCTTTCAAGCTAAGCAACTCTAGACAATATACTGTGTTTCCCTGAACAGAGTTGCTGTAACTTATCTAATTTTATGGACCCTGTTTTCCAGATTTCTAGTTCTATGTTTGTGAAGTACAATGATAGAATTACACATTTCTAATGCAGATCAGAGGTGGTATTCAGCAGGTTCTGACCGGTTCTGGAGAACGGTAGTGGAAATGTTGAGTAGTTTGGAGAACTGGTAAATACTATCTCTGACTGGCCCCGCACCCATTTATTCTCGGCCTCCCGAGTCCCAGCTGATCGGGAGGGAATGGGTATATCTTCCCCTGGAGTGGGAGGGAATGGAGATTTTAAAGTATCGTTCTCATAGAGTGGGAGGGAATGGAGATTTTACAATATCCTTCCCCTGGAGTGGGAGGGAATGGAGATTTTACAGTATCCTTCCCCTGAAGTGGGAGGGAATAGAGATTTTACAGAATCCTTCCCCTGGAGTGGGAGGGAATGGAGATTTTACAGAATCCTTCCCCTGGAGTGAGAGGGAATGGAGATTTTACAGAATCCTTCCCCTGGAGTGAGAGGGAATGGAGATTTTACAGTATCCTTCCCCTGAAGTGGGAGGGAATAGAGATTTTACAGAATCCTTCCCCTGGAGTTGGAGGGAATGGAGATTTTACAGTATCCTTCCCCTGAAGTGGGAGCTAGTGGATATTTTACAGAATCCTTCCCCTGGAGTTGGAGGGAATGGAGATTTTACAGTATCCTTCCCCTGAAGTGGTAGCTAATGGATATTTTACAGAATCCTTCCCCTGAAGTGGGAGCTAGTCTAGTGGATATTTTACAGAATCCTTCCCCTGGAGTGGGAGGGAATGGAGATTTTACAGTATCCTTCCCCTGAAGTGGGAGCTAATGGATATTTTACAGAATCCTTCCCCTGGAGTTGGAGGGAATGGAGATTTTACAGTATCCTTCCCCTGAAGTGGGAGCTAGTGGATATTTTACAGAATCCTTCCCCTGGAGTGGGAGGGAATGGAGATTTTACAGTATCCTTCCCCTGAAGTGGGAGCTAATGGATATTTTACAGAATCCTTCCCCTGGAGTGGGAGGGAATGGAGATTTTACAGTATCCTTCCCCTGGAGTGGGAGGGAATGGAGATTTTTACGCCCACCAAGCCAAGCCCACAGAACCGGTAGTAAAATTTTTAAAATCCCACTACTGCTGCAGATGTTGCAAATGGAAGTGGGGGGGGGATATAAAAGGAAGGGACATAAGCAATTATTTGTAAGGGTTGCCTTTTTGGGTGGAGGGGCAGATTTGAGCGAGCAATCCAATTTCTTGGGATTTTTCCTTCATTTTAAAAGCCATTGGCAAATCCGATGTTGAGACTTCTAGAAACAAAGTGTTCCTCTCAGGACCATGTTGGTCGGTAAGAAGGGATGGGCAGGGGAATAGAGAAAGAGGAGATGCATACACTCTTCTTGACCACTCTTCTCTTTGAGCCTCGGTCGGTAGGTTAAAAATAAAGCCTCTCGTGAATCAAGTTCAAGTGCTGGTGAGCTTTGTGGATTCATCCATGTCATTCTTCTGGCATCAGTACAGAAGAGGATTGCCCAGGCCATCTTCACGGATCTTGTTTCAATTTCCCTTCAGTGCTGAGATTTCCTGATAATCTCCCCTTCGAGTGTTAGGCGGATCTGACCTGCCTTTGCTTTTTCAAAATCAGTCAAGGTTGACAGAGGGATAGAATCAACAATGAGGTGTTAATACCACTTTATAATGCGTTGGTAAGGCCACACTTGCATTCAGGTTTGGACACCATGATGTAAAAAAGATGTGGAGACTCTAGAAAGAGTGCAGAGAAGAGCAACAAAGATGATTAAGGGACTAGAGGCTAAAACATATGAAGAACAGTTGCTGGAACTGAGTATGTCTAGTTTAGTGAAAAGAAGGACTAGGGGAGACATGATAGCAGTGTTCCAATATTTCAGAGGCTGCCACAAAGAAGTGGAAGTCAAGCTATTCTCCAAAGCTCCTGAGTGTAGAACAAGAAGCAATGGGTGGAAACTCATCAAGGAGATAAGCAACTTAGAACTAAGGAGAAATTTCCTGACAGTTAGAACAATTAATCAGTGGAACAGCTTGCCTCCAGAAGTTGTGAATGCTCCAACATGGAAGTTTCAGAGAAGATGTTGGATAACCATTTGTCTGAAGTGGTGTAGGGTTTCCTGCCTAAGTAGGGGGTTGGACTAGAAGGCCACCAAGGTCCCTTCCAACTCTGTTATTCTATTCTATTCTATTCTATTCTATTCTATATGCTGCTATTTTGGTAACCCTTCCACAAATGTATCCCCTTCCTGTCACCACAGGTAGTTGTGGAGATCTATCTCTGCAATAAAACCATCTATTAAAGAAGAATAAAACAATGCAAAGCACATGTCATGTGTGGCTGGTAGACTAATGGGTACCCATAGCTTCAGGAACTGAATATTGCAAATAACAACAAGAATAAGCTATAAATATAGAATCAGAATTTTTTCCCCAAAAAGCTGTAATGTTGAGTGTAGACTTAAAATCTTTTTTTTTTAAAAAAGAGCAAAACGATAATTAGATATGTATGGTATTTGCTGTTGTTCACTGATATGCAAGAATAGCAATAATGGCTGCAGTTGAAATATACATAAACTAAACATATTTTAAAAGGGTAATTTATATCCAGGTGATTTATATCATTGCTTGGTTTGCTGAATAATTGGTAATCATTGATGGGCAAAATCAAAATTGTTGTTCTTTCATAGGCGGAGCCAGACAATGATGTTAAAAGTGCTATCCTCCATGCTTTGAGATACAGAAAAGTATGCCAGCAAAACATTTACTGCCCTGATTACCAAGCATTATTCTGCCAACATATTAAAGCCAGAAACCTTTCCTGAAGTTATTGTTTTAAAAGAGAACAGGTCGACAAGGTTTTTCCCCCTGTTTTAAAGTGGAAGAAGAAAGAGATTGATAGATTTCCCCAATTTTGCTTTCCCTCCCATCATTAATTTTACAGTGTGGAGAACAACACTTGGCTTAATGTGGGGTGGACTGCAGTCAAGCAATTGTATGCTTGGGTAGCATGTTTCAGCACCTGTCAAATTGCCTAACAGGTCATAGATACAGAGATAGATCTGTGACTTGTCATTTGGATTATTTCTGAACCTGGGTGTCAGCCTCTGTTTTGCCGCTTGCTTTTCGACTGCCATTGAAATGGGGAGGGGCATGGTAATTGGGTGAGGGAAGTGTTCTGTGCAGGAGTGACTGTAAGAAGGGAGTTGTTCTCACCATCTACTGCGCATGTGGCAGGGAGAGGAGTTCCCGCCAAGGCCAACTGTCTGGCATACCAACCTGATGATGATTTTTGAAGATGTCTCCCACAGGACACCTGTGGAGTGTTTGGATTGGACTATGGGATAGGGTTACCAAGGGGAGGGGAATGGGCCACATATTGATATCTATGATTACGTGCGCTTTTGCCTCAGATCCTGCTTTGCCTAACTACTATCTACTCATGACCAGTAAAAGTACTCTTAATTCTGCAAAATGGAATTGAGTGGTTTCTTTCTTGGTTACTGAGTGAAGCAGCCCTGACACTGGGTTTAGCACATTTCAGAAGAGCCCTGTCTATCTGTCTGAAAGGTTGCAAGAGGAGGTGGAGTGAAGCAGGACATGGGCTCCATCCTAGACCTAGGGAATTGGGTTCCACCACAAATGCGCGCACAACAAAAGCGCGCCTGACTAAACCGTGGTGTCTAAAGCGCGGTGACAAAACCGCGCGACGAATGAGCGACTAATTAGCCCTAAAGCGCGCTGACAAAAGCGCGCCAACAGAAGCGCGCTGTAACGTAACCCTCAACCTAACCCTAACCCTAAACCTAACCCTAAACCTAACTGTAAATCTTACCTTAAATGAAATCGCGCTTCTGTTGGCGCGCTGTAACGTAACCCTCAACCTAACCCTAACCCTAAACCTAACCCTAAACCTAACCCTAAACCTAACCCTAAACCTAACCCTAAACCTAACTGTAAATCTTACCTTAAATGAAATCGCGCTTCTGTCGGCGCGCTGTTGTCGGCGCGCTGTTGTCGGCGCGCTTTTGAAATTGCGGTTTTAGCGCTGCGGTGTTGTCGGCGCGCTTATGACGTTTGCGCTTTTGACGGGTCACGGGGAATTGCAATGCTGATTTCTAGTCTAGTTCTGTCCTTGTAGTTGACAGCATCCAGAAGTAGCGTGTTGATAGCTATGGAAACATAATGAAGCAGACAAAATGCCACACACACACACACACAGACACACACACACACACACACACCACAGGAATAAAAACAGCAAAAAGTACAGCCACGCAAAGCACCTTGTAAGTAGCAGAAAACGTAATGCATCCAATGATGACAGAACCGCAACCCACAGTTGGCAAAACCCACAGTATCTCTCTTTCCCACTTTAAATCCACCATCTGTGCAGCATAGGACTAACACGCTCTCAAGGCTGTTAAACCCATATAAGACTTGATAAGTGCTTCAGAAAGTGCCAGTCCGACATTAGGGGCACTTCACTGCAGATGTCCAGACGCGTTTCTAGCCCTAATCAAAATGGCTATGTGTGGAAGTGTGGGTTGGGGAGTGTCCAGCCACAAGACTAGAGGCCATGTGCCAACTTTAGCCTAAAGTAGCTGAATGGAGCTAAGTAGAACCCAATCTTGACTGTCCTCAGCCACATTATCAATGAAGCATCCGGGATTGTATCTGCAGTAGAAATTGTGTCAGAAGGAGAGGGAAAGCACTGCTAAATTACGGTACTACTGGGACTTTATGCTCTTTTGGCTTTGGGCAGAGGATAAACAAGAGCAACCCCAGGAAGATATATCATATGGCTGTACTGCACTCTTTTTCTTCCTAAGGAACTTCTATATTCAAGCAGAGCTTGTCCGCACAATTAGGTTCGTGATCTGTCTAAGTCTAGAATCACATTTTACATTCAATTATGTTTGGGGTTTATTCATTTTGACTTCGTTTCTCGTATGAAACAAGATACTGTGGTTTGCAATCCATAAGCTTCGTCACAGCAATGTGTGCTCTTAACCACTTGTGCCTATTTTAGAAACCATAATTAAGCGAACTATGGTTTAGAGCAGTGATGGTGAACCTTTTGGGCCCTGAGTGCCCAAACTGGAACATGCATGCATGCGTGTGCATGCGTGCACACTGGAGCACCAGAAACTCGAAGACCAGCTGGCCGGCGCACACATACCTGTTTTCAGGCCAATTTCAGGCCATTTTTCAAGCCAAAAACGCCCCCCAAAATAGTGTAAAAATCCTGTTTTTTGCCCATTTTGGGGCCGTTTTCCAGCACTCGGGCGCCTGCAAAGACCAGCTGACATGCGTGCTGGAAACCAGAAGAGCAGCGGGTGACCGTGTCCGTGTCCACAGAGAGGGCTCTCTGGCAAGTGTGCCATAGGTTTGCCATCACAGATTTAGAGTATAGGTCATTTTCTTGGGATATTTGATCTTATGAGTTGCAGGAGGTTTAGGTTTAGGTTTAGGTTTTGTTTTATTTATATGCCGCCCTATTCCCAACGGGACTCAGGGCGGCTCACAAACCCAAGGGGGGGGAAGGGAAACACAAAAACTACAAATACAAGCATTTAAAAGTAAGCAACAGACACACAAATCGAGAGGGGAAGGGAACTCATCAACCCCAGGCTTGCTGACACAGCCAGATTTTAACGGCTTTTCGGAAGGCCTGGAGAGAGGTGAGGGTCCGAATCTCTGCGGGGAGTTTGTTCCAGAGGGCCGGGGCTGCCACAGAGAAGGCCCTCCCCCGGGTAGTAGCCAGATGGCATTGGCTGGTAGACGGAACCCGGAGGAGGCCAACCCTGTGTGATCTAATGGGTCTTTGGGAGGTAATTGGCAGCAGGCGGTCTCTCAAGTACCCAGGTCCAATACCATGAAGGGCTTTATAAGTGACGACTAACACCTTGAAGCGTATCCGGAGACCAATCGGTAACCAGTGCAGCTCGCGGAGGATAGGTGTAACGTGGGTGTACCGAGGTGCACCCACAATCGCTCGCGCGGCTGCATTCTGGACGAGCTGAAGTCTCCGAATGCTCTTCAAGGGCTGCCCCATGTAGAGCGCATTGCAGTAGTGTAGTCAACAATAGCACAATGTCATCCGAATTGGCAGGACAAACATTTTAGGCTTGGTTTTTGTTTTCGGCCTGCAAATGAGAAAAAAAACATGCCCTATTTTGGTTTATTTGGAGCGGGTGTAGGGAGCGAAATGGCAGTCTTAAACAAGGGCACCTGTGATTTTTTTTTTTTAAATCAAGATAGTAGCCTTGACAGTGTGATCAAAGTGCTAGCTTGATCATTCTGACACCCCCCTCCCCACTTGCAGACAATCCTGACATTAGGTCTGGGTAAGACTCAAAGCCAGTTTGGACCCTTTAAAACATTTTTTTAACAGAAAAAGGATCCCCAAAACATGGGCCTCGCTTACTTCAAGGAAGATCTGGGAAAGGGCAAAATGGATGATAAAAAGCCTAGGGTTGTCTGCCCCTGGGAGAAAAGGTGGCCAATGATGCAGTGCAATTCCATCACTGCATACTTGCTACCATTTTGGCATCAATGTGGTTTATGGGAAACATCACCGATTGCTGGAGACCTAGGAAATGAGGCTCTGAATCATTTTTTTCTCTCTAATTGTGCTCCTTTAAGAGGCAGTGGCTTTTAAGAAGAATGCTTTCTTGGCCCTTTTCGCTGAGAAGCTTTTAGCTGAAGATGCCGGAGATTGAACCAGTGACTTGCAGACAAGGCAGGCATTTTTCAAAGCCCCTGTATAAAAGAATTAAAAAATAGATCCAGTTTGAAGTCCCATAGAATGTGTATGTTTTAGTGTATCTTTGCCAACATTTGTGTCCCAAGATGATTGATTGTTTTAATGCATAATTGTTACAGTCAGGAGACAGTGGGATAAGAAGTAAATTTGGTAAGCCTGGAGTAGCAGGTGGCCACCCCTACTTTGCAGGTACTATAGAAAATATAAATGGTAGCTCCAAACCACCATAGAATTTATGAGATTACATCTGTTCACGGTTACCAAGAGCTGTCAGGCCTGTCAAATTCTAGATATGCCCCAGAACTCTGAAAAGTAAAGCACTGTTGTAGATCCTTCATCACTTTTAGCTGCAATACTAGAGACCATCACATTTTAACATGGAATTTTAATGAAATTTGGGAATCCCTTGCTTCATTACTGAAAGCCATTAACAAGTACAGTTGGCTAGATGAAGCCAGTACTGTCATGAGGGTACCAAGGATCAGAAGACACATCCATTCTTAATCTAGACTAAGTAGAGAGGCAGGAAGGGGCTAATTCCTTGATAATTCTCCTATGAACAGGCTTGAAGCTACCCCTCGTACCAAGTGTGTTTATTGTATATTGGCTTTTTATGACTCTACATCTCTGAGGGCAGTTGGTATATTCAGAGGAGAAGAATTACTTGAGGTTTCCTTGGGATTAATCTTGACCTTCCTGTTTTCCATTTGTACATTTTATCTATAGTCTTTGGATGTTGTTCTAAAGCTCTTAGAAATGTGCTTCTGTAATAGCAGGGTAAACTAGAATATGAGAATGGGACAAAATGGGTATTAGAATACTTAAGACGTATTTTTATATACAAATGAGTGGCAACTCAGAGCTAAACTGGGAGCATGATACAAATGTAGACCATTTTTCTAAAGACATATATGGTGTTTCAGTGGTTGTCATAGCTCTCTTTGTGTTATTTGAACAGTTTAAATAAGTTATTTGTTATTCAGTTATTTGTAAATATTAAAAGCATCAAGAGCTTTTGTAGAGTATATTTCCAAATGACATTGTTCACACCATCATCCATAGCTAATACATGCAAGATTTATGTAGGATTTTGTAAAGAGAGAGGAAAAATGGCCCTGATAGAGACATGCAGGGACTGTTGCCTAGATAAAAAAATCTGAAGCATTTTTTTCCAGAACACCCAAATAACATTCAGAAACAGCTCAGAACTCCTTACTTCACTGAACTATAAAAAGGTGGAGGAAATACAACATACCGGAATCAGATGTGCAAAACTCCAATTGCCAATCTCAATAAAAGTAGTTTTAACTTTCCTGTGGAATTGATTTTCTAATCTGGTCCATCCAGTGGGGCAAACCGATCCCTGTTGAGGGATTCTGATTGAATACAGGTATTTTATTTTTCTATTTATATATTGCCTTCTACAGAAATATTTAAAAGATAACTATCAAAGAGAAGCAGCTAGAAATATATCAAAAGAATAACAATCAACAAAAACAGTATTAACACAGCAAGCTGTCAGGCCTGCAGTTATATTCCTTTTAGAATCTTTAGCCTGCCATACTTTCTCTCTCTTTCTTTACTATGCTGTTTCATTAGTGGGCAATTGGGAGGGGGGAATAGTAAGGAGTAGAATTGTGGAATGTGTTGTTGTCATTCATTTCTAGAAATCAAGGTCATCTTTTGTCTCTGCACCTCTACATCTGACCAGAACTAGACGGGTGAAAATGCCAGCGTGGCCGAAGAAGATTGGACCATGTGATGTATTTGTGGGTGTGGGGATAAGATCATGAACTTTCAACTGGGTGGAATCCCAGGAAGCTTTTAGATTTGGGATTCCAGAGTTTGTGCCAACATGTCTGTCTTATTAAATTGGAACTTTAAGGATAGCTCTGCCTTGGACTCTGATTTAATTCTGCATGATATTTGGAATGCTGACACAAGCATTGTTACAAGCCACAATATTGGGCCTTAGGAATAACAGAGTTGAAAGGGACCTTGGAGGTCTTCTAGTTCAACCCTTTGGCTCAGGCAGGAAACCTTATACCATTTCAGTCAAGTGGTTGTCCAATCTCTTCTTAAAAGCCTCCAATGTTGGAGCATTCACAACTTCTGGAGGCAGCCCGTTCCACTGATTAATTGTTCAGTCAGGAAATGTCACGGTCTAGATTGCTTTTCTCCTTGAATACATGAGCCCATAGTATTTCCTTGAACACATAGCCCACCACTAGCCTGTCAAAGAGATTGCTATCATATATCTTCCTTGAATGAGGGTGCTTCTCTTCCTAGGAGTGAAATCTAAATTTTGCATCTTCATTAAATGAACTTTTATCGGAGGAAAAAATTTGAAAACGTTGTCTTTTATACAAGTAGGCTTCTAATTTTAGATCTTAAGTCAGATTGACATCATGTGTTTTAAGCAAGGGGACAGTGCTGACTCGCATAACTGTGTCTCATGTAGTGCTCACCTCTCATGAATGTCATAAGAAGTCTTAATTGCTTTATTTCAGATGTTTGCTTTGTCATGCTTGCAGTAAGCTGATGGTAATATTTTCCATCAAAACCTCAATACAGTATAGCCCCTACTATTGGGCACAATGGCATCTGAGAACTTCTTACCATATTTCTAGCATTTTTATATCCATAAGTATTAATTAACCTTAGAGCTTAGGAGTAGCAAGGTTTTCAGATTTCTATATGACTTCTGTGTATAAGTTTATTCCCTTCCAGATCATCTTCAGGCCTTAAGAGTAACTTTATCCTTTAAAGATGGTAAATGATGACTTTCACTTCTTGAAACCTTTTTGCTTTGAATATATGGGAAAAAATAGCTAGGATAAAATAAGTACATTCATGGGTTATTCATCCCCTGTCATTATGGCCAACTGTTTTAATGAACATGGAAATGGATTAAATTTCCTGGCCAGTAGACATGAAAGTAAAATTAAGCTTCTTAGTCACTTCTGCAATGCTGAAGTGCCCACTAATGACAACTCCGATAGATGTATGTTTGGTGTTTTTACTCTGAATATTAAATATTGTAGATATGTTTTAAGAAACATCTTCCTATTCAGTGGTGGGTTTCAAAAATTGTTCGAACCTATTCTGTGGGTGTGGCCTCCTTTGTGGGAGTGGCTTGCCACCCATGTGACCGGATGGGAGTGGCTTGCCGCCCATGTGACCAGATATGAAGATGCCGATGACACTTGTCAGAACGACCTTAAATTACCTCACACACAGCACTGGCATGCGTAAGAATATGATGTAAACTTGTTTTTTAAAGGCATCTTTGGTTTGCGTTAAAACAACTTCAACACACACAATGTTCTGATTGCACCACAAACGCAGTAGTCAACCTTACCTTTCACAGAGGCACTGAGTTTTATAAATATGAGCATGATGGTATAGAATAATCATATCCAAGGGCAGGTGGTGGGTTTCAAAAAATTTTGGAACCTCTTCTGTAGGTGTGGCCTGCTTTCTGGGTCCACTGGTGGAAACTCTTCGAACCGGTTCGGTAGATTTGACGAACCGGTTCTACCGAATAGGTGCGAACTGGTAGAAACCCACCTCTGTTCCTATTGCAGGCAAAACAGCAGTGGTCTTAATATATGTGCATTTTTCTGACTGCAGATTAATACTTTGCTCTGTTGTCTGGGTTATCATGCTGTTTTTCCTATTTGCTGATTGGTTTAACTGAACAGTGGATTTCATTGATTTTTGTGGGTCAGATGCCTCATATGGGTAGAACTGTTTGGTGACTTGCAATCACAATAAGTAGCTACAGTATGTAAATCTCAGAGGAAGAACATATTTTCTACTTATCACATTTTCTTAAAGAAATCCTTCCTTCCTTCCTTCCTTCCTTCCTCCTCTATTTTTTATCCGGGCCCTATTCAGTAAGCATACCATATTTGGACTGCACAAATACTGATGGCAGAAAAGAGACAAAGAATAATCTATGCTGCCATATATTGAGCATCTTTTTGCAGCAGATATCTGTTACCCCCTACATTCAGATATCTTTACTGCTAAATGCTGAAATCTGAGATTGAGACAAAATCCAGTGGTTTCAAATCCTTACAGCTTTATTTTATTCTAGTTCACCATAATTAAATAATGGTGACAATAAACTCACATATGATGTAAAGCAGAAGTAATTGCCACTCTTCTCTCATAGCATTATTCCTCTATTACATGGACTAATACAGTTCAAATGAGATCTGAATTAAATATCTAAATTCATTATATAGCAGACTTAAGAACTCTTTTTCAGCAATAGAGTTTCAATTTAGTTCTTTCTTTCTGTGGTTTGTCATTCGGCTTCTTTTTTTAAAAAAAATCTACTTTTAGTTGCTCTATCAAGTGCTGATGCAGCTAGTTTTGGATAGGAGGCCTTTCCTCTGTGCTGAATTGAAATGTTTTCCATCCATCCTTCAAATGGCAAAAAAAACTACCTATTTCACTTGACATTTTGCTACTCTCTTTGCTGATTCCCATTCAATCTCTTTTGCCGCTGTTTCCAGAAACTGACAGTTACCTGAGTTCCCTCCAATATAAGGGATGTCAAATTTTAGTATGTTTTATACACCATTGGACCGCCTTAGAATGGAAGCAGAATAAGGATGAAAGTGCTATTTCAATGGCTCTTCCTCACAGTCAAGTTAACATGCTACCAACCAGTTGCTGGCAGAAAAATACAATGGAATGAAATGGGCTACGTGCCCTACCAAGACTTATCGTACCACAGGCACAATGTTGGTAAAGGATTCTTGTTCTTATTGGCTGAGTGCAGGGCACAAGCAAAAAAATATCAGTTGCCATTATTCACCAATCATTCTCCTTAAAGCCAAGCTAGGACCGGGGCCAGGACTCAAGCTGAGGATGAAGGAATATTGGCTGGTGGCTAAACCAGCAAGCTTGATTATGTTAAAATTGGCTCTGGCTTTCTTGAGTACTTTATTTGGTTGCCTTCAAAATTTGAACTCTTCTTGGATAGAGTTTTAGTGCTATTTCAGAAGAGCACTAAACCTGTGTTCAAAAGCAAAACAAATGATAGGTGCAAGGAAAGTTGCAATGATGGTTGTGTCTCGCTTTTGTGAAGCTTCCATTTTGCTTCCACTGCTTGTTAGCTGCTATTCAAATTGATCCAGGTCTGTGAGCCAGGGGCCATCTAGAGCAGCGGTCACTAGCTGGTTGTCTGTGGACCACTGGTGGTCCATGAGAAAATGTTGGTGGTCCACAGAAAATTTATTTGTATTTTTTTATATTGCAGTAAATCAGAGGTCCTCAAACTATTACCCCTGGGCCGGATATGTGCAATGAACATTTGTATTGCTGCAGAGAGTCTCCCCCTTCGGGGTCTTTATATGTGGGTTGGTGGGGGGGGGGGCAGAAATTCCGACTTGGGCTCTGCTTCAGCATCCTGGTACGGGGCTTTGGGTAAAGCTGGAGGGAAGCGCTGCTGGTGGTGAATAGCCAAATAGTTCCAGTAGGACTGCATCGTGGCCTGGAACTGGCTGACCATCTCAGCCCACTGAGTCTCCAGGTGCTGGTACCTGGCCTTGCACTCCTACAAGTCTTCCCTCTGCTTGGAAATCCTATGCTCATAGTCCTCAGTGAGGTGTTTCTGCTGAGCCTCCTTCTCGGTCAGATCCAATTTGAACTGAGCCAACTCTTCCTCAAGGTGGCTGCTTAGCTCCAACAACTGCTTCCTGTTGGGGCCCTAAGGAGCCCGGGTAGACAGGTGAGGATTGGCTGGGAGGGGAGGGGAAGTAGAGGCCAGTGAGGGAACTCCTCCACTTGAGAGACATCGAGTTGGCCACACACACTCAGTCACATGATCACCTAGCCATGCCCACCGAGCCGGTCATTAGGCAGATCATATTAGTGGTCCGCGAGATTTAAAATTATGAATTTAGTGCCCCCTGAGGTCTGAAAGGTTGGTGACCCCTGATTTACAGAACCAGGGGTTATGCAAGGATAGCTCAGACTGAAAGAAGCAAAGTCTCCTACTGTGCAAAGCAGGATGGTCCTGGAAACCAGGAATTAGTCTGCCCTAAACTACAGAAAGCGAGGAAAGTAAGCGTGATGAAAAGAACCATTACCTAGACAACAAGTCGCAAGAAACAAGGTAATATTTAGAGGTGTCTCAGGCAGACATCTCCCTAGTTTATTGTGCATAAAATGGGTAAGTATGTATAGCATAATCTAATTTGCAAGATATGCAGATATGAAATACAGCCAATCTCCGCCCGGAGTCCTTCGGGATTGGGTGGCATATAAATGTGTTTAATAAAATAAAATAAATAAATAAAATCTCAGCAAAAGTAGCTTTAGCCTTCCTGTAGAGTTGGTCTGGTCTATTTAATAGAAGTACTACAATAATTTACTGTCCACTATCAGTTTGGTCAAATAGTTAAGGTACCAGGATAGAAAGACAGAGACCATGACTTCTAGTTCCACTATAAATCCATGAAAGCCAGCTGGGTGACTTAGGCCAGTCACTCTCCTTCAGCCCAACTCACCTCATAGGGTTGTTGTGGGGAAAATAGGAGGAGAAAGGTATGTTGGATATGGTTGGCATCTTGATTTAATTGTAAAATAATAACGGCAGGATACAAATAAATAAAAATACTGTAATGTCTAAAAGCAATCAATAGATGTAGTTGAATTCCACCTCGTAATGTCATCTGATTACATATTGACAGAATGCTTGGGTGAAGCATATGCAATTGTATTCATGGCATAACCTATGTCAGGATAAAACAGAAACATTACTTTAACTTTAATATATTTAAAGGCAAAATAGGGCTGCCTCATTTACAGGTTTGGGCCAAATAATAGTAATTGTCATGAAGACACAGCAATAAAAAGGTTTCCAAGACAAGTTCTAAGACCGGGACGCTTGAAGCCTATATCTTTCGAGAGCTGGGAATAACTTGAATACAACTGCCATTGCTAAATCATAAAACCCCCCAAAAACATGTCAGTAAGGAATTTTTCTGATTTTTTTTCCTTCCACTTAGTGATTATCCAGATTTGGGCATTTCAGGTCCAGGGGCCCTATCTGAAGGTATCCACAGGGTAGAAGTGAGAGTAAGAAGAGGACTTTCTTGATAATACAATTCAAGTGATGTTTCGTTTTTACAGACATGCAGCTCAAATAATGCACATAAATAGGGGCAGAGTTTTGATCATGCAGTTTTAACTGTTTTGATTTTTGACCTAGTCTCTCCCCAAAAGATGCCCATGGCTCTCTGATATAATTTATCAAGGCATATAGGTAATTCTTGATTTACAACCATTCATTTAGTCACCATTCAAAGTTGCAACAGTACTAAAAAGTGACTTGTGAAATTTGGAGGCTTGGCAAGTGGCTGAGGGTTGCAGTGTCCCAGGATCATGTATTCAGTTTTTGTGACCTTCTGACAAGCATTTATTTATTTAATGTATGGCATTCTGACAAGCAAAGTCAATGGGAAGCAAGATTCACTTAACAACCATGTTACTAACTTAACTGCAGTGATTCACTTAACAACTGTGGCAAGAAAGGTTATAAATGGGGCAAAATGTACTTAACACATGTCCCACCTAGCAATGGAAATTTTGGGCTCAATATTGGATGTATGTCAAGACTACTTGGGCTAGATATTGGAGGAAGTTGATAATTCTCTCAGCTGAAACTACCTTGCAAGATTGTTGTGATCACAGAATAGTTAGTGGGGCAGGTTAGTATGATCTTGACCACTTGGAAGAGAGAAGGAGAACATAGCTTGGACTCCTATATCTAGATTATAAAAAAAATTCAGATGTGTTTGCTTTATCTTTTTAGTATCATCTACCAATCAAGCAGATTTCTGCAACCATCTAGAGAAGCCCTGGTTTAATAAGGTTAGAAATCCTAGTTACTGTAGCACTGCAAGGTCATACTAAAGATCATCCCTGCAAGAAGTTCATACTAATCAGGTCAATCTGACTTAAAACATTCTTACAGTATTATTGTAAAATATTTTCCTGTATTGACTGGATTATATGCTATCAAATCAGCATTAATCTCCTAGCAACCACACACTTTCTATATGACAATTTGTCCCTAACCTCATCCTTCCAAATGTGCATCCGTTGCCACTGTAACTGAGTCCATCCAGTTTACCAATGATGATCCTCTTCTCTTTCCTTCCAACTTTCCCAGCATTAGACTCTTCTCTAGAGAACTGAGTCTTTTCATAATGTGTCTAAAGTAGGATAATTTGACCCTGGTTATTTGTGCCTCCAGTGAGAACTCTGGGTTGATTTGTTTGACAATTCATTATTTTGTTTTCTTGGCTGTCCATAGTATTATCAGGAGTTGTCACCAACACAAAGTTCAAAAATATCAAAACTTTTTCTATCCAACTTTAATTTCCAGTGTCCCAAGGAAAACCGCTGCCTGCATAATTCTGATCTTTGTAGATACAGACACATCACTGCATCAGACTATTTCTTCCAAGGTGTTTAAATTGGTGCCAATTCTTAATCACCATGTGCATTTTCTTCATAGGGATCTATCCCTGACCCAGTCCTTCAGTGAAAAAGCAGGTGGTATTTATCACTTCAGGGAAGCAGTGGCTCAATGACTAAAACACTGAGCTTGTCAATCAGAAAGGTTGGCAAAAATCCCTAGTGTTGTATAACGGAGTAAGCTCCCATTACTTGTCCCAACTTCTGCCAACCTAGCAGTTCTAAAGCATGTAAAAATGCAAGTAGAAAAATAGGCACCACCTTTGGTGGGAAGGTAACAGCGTTCCTTCGGCGTTTAGTCAAGCCGGCCACATGACCACAGAGATGTCTTTGGACAACGCTGGCTCTTTTGCTTTGAAACGGAGATAAGCATCGTCCCCTAGAGTCAGGAACGACTAGCACACATATGCGAGGGGAACCTTTATTATCTTCATTATCAATGAACTGAGTTGGAAGGGACCTTGGAGGTCTTCTAGTCCAACCCTCTGCTCAAGCAGGAGACACTGACTATCCCATTCCAAACAAATGGCTGCCCAATCCCTTCTTGAAAATCTCCAGTGATGGAGCAGCCACCACTTCTGAAAGCAAATTAATTAGAATTTTAATGTGCTGCATTATTTTTTTCTTCTTCATCTAAGAGACTGCAAAATACGAGGCACGCATATTGCCATCTGGAAAACGGATGCTTCTCATGTGAGGCAACCTTCACTCTGATCCCCTCCGCCCTCAAACTACAGCTCCCATGGTGCTTTTCATGGCTGCGTCATCTTGGAGTAGCCCCGGCCCTTGTGTGCAGTTTTGGCTTCCTTAGCTAAGGAGGCGGGGCTCTAAAAAGGGGCGGGGGCAGGAGGAAAAAGGAGGGCCTTGGCGGGGCGAGAGGATCCCCGCGAGGCAAAGAAGCGCATGCGTATATCTCCTGGGTGCAGCCGCCACTGCTACTACAGCTGCCGCCTTCTCCGTCGCCGCTGCCGTAAGAGCAGTAGCGGCGTGAGCGTGAAGGGGGAAAGAGACGAGTTGTCTCGCGCTCTGGGAAGCAAAGCCGTTGAACCGCCTATCTCGCACGCGACCCCGCTTCGGCCGGCCGGCCGATCAACCAATCGCCTGCTCTCTGACTTCTTTTTTTTTTTTTGGGTTTTGTTTCTGTGTTTCTCTCTCTTTCCTCTTCAGTCTCTCTCTCTCTCTCTAGCCTCGGTCGGGAGCAGAACAAAAACATTTAAAGAAGCAACACCTCCCAGCCTCTGAACCCGTAAAAATGGTCGACCGCGAGCAGCTGGTGCAGAAAGCCCGGCTGGCAGAGCAAGCCGAGAGATACGACGACATGGCGGCTGCCATGAAGAACGTAAGTCGCCTTTTTCTGCCCCCCGTTTCCCGCCGTAGCGCAATAAAGGGGCCCTCCCGCTGCCTATTTCTGAAGGAAAATTATCCTTTGGGGGCTTTTGTCTGGAGATTCTTTTTTGAAGTAGGAAGGAAAATAATTTCCACTTTTCTTTCCCAACATAGATGAGGAGAAATAATTTTGAAAAAGTGGCAGTAGGTTTTCCCTCCCCCTCTTTCATTTGTGTGAGGAAATTCGGCTGAGGCTCTGATGAAATAAACGTTAAAGAAGGGGAAATAATTACAATATGCAGAAATAAAGTAACATTGTTCTTTTGCTCTTCCTTGGTCCCATTAATAACTTGGGTAGCTTTTTTTTCCTTTTTGCGGGAAACGCTTTTTCTGATGAGGATGGGGAGAAAATGCACTCTATTGAAAGGAAAAGGAGGCATTGATGAGAAAAGCCTTGTATTTTATCATCTGTCTTCTCCCCAAAAGGAATAGGATAAAACGATTCTTCAAAATGCTGTTAATACAATACTCTCTTCCTTCCCTCTAATTTTTCAATGTGTTTCACTTTGAAGCCCCCTCCTTATAGTGGCTGTAGAAAATGTCCTTCTCATGATGAATCATCGTTTTTGTGGAGGGCGGAGGGGGGGGGGATTGGCAGCTATTTGGAAGAAATGAATGATAGGGATACTATATTTAAGGTTTCCTACACTCAACTTTCTATGCAGTCTTTGTGTATCTGTGTGCATATCTACACACACACACACACACACGTATATACACACATTCTTGTCCCATACATACATAATGTTCCCATACATAAAATACTTTGGGGCTGAGGTGCTGTAATTTCTTATCTCACTTTTAAATAATGGAAATGGCTTCAAGGAGCAAAGAGTGCTTTCTTCTCTTCCTGACTCTGCCACGCCTAGAGAAAAAGAGCTCCTTTCTTCCTGCACGTGTCTAAAGGAGATTATTCCACCTTGGGTCAGATCTCATTATTAACATCCCCGCTGCATCTAAATGTCTTCTGGCATGCAACCTGACTTTCTCCTGGATGCCTGCTTTGTGTGTCTTTATAAAGTACTTGAAATAGCGCATTACAGATACTGATTCAGTAAGGGGGAGAATCTTATTTCTTACAAACTTCCAGAGCCAATGCCCCACCCTGCTTAGTGGGAAAGAGAGAAACCATGTTCCTTTCTGTGCTGGAAAGGGAGCATACTCTTGCTGTCTCTCGGACTGAAATTTCCCATTATTTCTTGTTCCCATACAAAGAGAGGATTTTTTTTCCTAGAGGGAATACCTCTCCCAAGTATTGTCTCCTCCATGCTGAAGAAATATCTCTTCCCTTTAAGAAAAAAAATGGAGTACTTTGCCTTTACTGTTGTCATGCAATATAATCTTTGGAAGTTCAAAGAAATGTGACCCTCTTTGAAATAATTAAATAGTATTTGGTTCCTCTAAACAGGCATTTTCAAGTGCTGTTCTGAACTGAAGTTAGGGGTTATTTTTCCTTGTTGGTGTGTCACTGTCGGCATTTGCAGTGAACCTTTATATTTAATGGAGTTACATTATAATATTAGTTGTAATCACCTTCCTTTACAATTTTTGCTTGTTCTGGGTGGACTGATGAAATTATTCTGTTTTGCCTTATCATTGGGCCTAGTTAAAGTAGTCTTTTTCTGCATTGGGGAGGGGAGAAGGGGGGATTTTATGCTACTTATGTTTCAGTACTTTGAGGATAGGCTATACTACTGCTTGCCCCTCCCTTTGTATCACCATATTGCAGAAATATGAGTAATCCTATGTTCTGTTGAGAGGGCATACCTAGTGGCATGGATGTTCTGTCTTTTGCCCCCCCCTTTTGCTCCCCCTCTCTAGTGCTTGGGCGGTGCCACTCCCTAGTAGTCTTTCCCAGTAATTCAGCTAGTATACCCACCCCCTAACTCCCACAAGCAGCCCCACCCACAATTGGAAACCAACCCATCCCTTAATCTGCTTCATGATAGACAGTGAGCTAAGATTATGATTTTAATCAGTAAAAGCAAATTCTTCTTTTGAACTGCAAATCTTTAAATACCTCCATTTTCTACTCATTACTCTTTGGGGGGGGATTTGGATAACATAGGGAGAATTGCTAATTGAAAATTATTTTTGTACACTGATTAGTTCTTAATTTCTTTCTTAGGGTATTTTTTATCCATTACAATGCATCATTTCCTTAAGTTTCTGATGAGAGTGTTCTTTTCTTTTGTGGAATAATCTTCATATTTATATAGGCTGTCTTCAGAAGTGTTTATTTGAAGATTTGTTCAGAATTAATTTAAGATTAATTTTAGTACTGTTAATAGGTCATTGTAGAACAGAACTCTTAAATACTACAAACTGGATTTGTTTATTTCATTATTTTACAATCCAATAAATAAAAAAGAAAATTTTTATCTGATCTTGCAAACAAAGCAATCGTGGGAGGCAGTATCAAGTCATTCCAGAAGATTCTGCATTTGTCATATTGCAGAGAGGCTAGACTGGGTGGAGAGAGGGAGGGAGGGGTTGCTTTAAAGGGGAGAACAGTTCTTTATATTTGCCTTGTTAGTCAGGTCTGAGCCTTTAAGAAAAGCCAGCATGGCCTCTCACTGATGAATAGCGAATACTGATCTAGACTAGAATTGTCGCAGTCTGCCTAGGATGCTGCTCTTTATCTTATTGCACCATTTTGTCCTAACCTTGCGTTTGTCAAGGAAATAGAACTGCCACAGATTTTCTGAGAACAGAGGAAGATTCAGCTAGCAATATAAATGAGATGGAGATCCATATGTAGCATAGCAATTTTCTGTTAATTTTTGGGCAGACCATTTCTGCAATGTGGCTTGATGCCAATCATTGCATACAGAGTAATCTCACTTAGAGCAGCTGAATCTGAGTCTTCAGTCCTGGGTTTTGTAACATATGCTTTATATTTTCTGACTTGATGCCTGATTTCTCCAATAGCTTTTCAAATTTCTTTTATATTTCCTGTGATTTTCTTAAGTATCAGCAATTTTGTATGAAGTCTATTCTGTGTGAAATAATGAAAATATAATCTTATAGCATCCCACTGTTACAGAATTTCTTCAACTGTTAGCGTCTAAATCTTTGACAGTGTCTGCTTGTTGCCCTCTATTAAGGCTAAGACAAAAGAATTGAGCTATTATACTCAGAAATGACATTACAGACCTAATAGCCATATCTCACATCATCCTATCTCATTCCAGCTGTGTGCAAGACTTATGACCTCTCACTGATTTCCCATTGTAAGGCAATGGTGTCACATAACAATAGAGGCTGCAGTGCACCCAGGTGGTGACTGTCTGCATATATAGCATTTTGTTTCAGATAATGCAGAATTGCAATTTAACTGATATCTACAACCAAATACAATGTTCTAGATTGCATCCTAAATGTGACTTGTGGTTTATCTTTTAACCTAATGAACTTAGATATACCTATAGTAGAGTACAGTTGAAGACTTGCAAAAGAGAATCTTGGCAATGGAGACATGTCATTAAAATATTAAGTGTAAAAAGAAGTCTGCTGCATCAGATCAATGGTTAGCATTTAAGTTCTCATGAAGGATAGCCGGACTAAGCAGGATTTGAAGACAATAATGCATTATTCCTCTTTCAAAGCATGTGGCATTCAGAGGTATACTGATTCTAATTTTGAGATTAAATTTTACCCTAACTCTTACATATTTAACAGTATTCCTTTTCTGGTTGTTCTGTATGTAGCATGCACATAAGAACACATTGTCCTACAGAGTCTTGGGTGAACTTTGAAAGCTATTTGTAAAATAACTTGCTGAAATTAGGGGACTCCATGCAAGTAAAGTCCAACAGGATGTGCTGACAGCATCTCTGAAATGGATGCTTCAACATGGAACTTGTGGATCAACTTCATAGCTGTCATCCAACAACTTATTGTAGGATGCCTACATCAGTAACCATTATTTATAACAAAGGTGGAACCCTTTAACAATCTGTTGGAAGATAAAATTGCTTGCCAATTCTCAGTTCATAGGAACTGCATAGTGCCTGGATTTTATTATGCAATCCCTTTGGACCTCTGATTTATCAACTTCATCTTTATTATTTTGAATTAATTCAGATTTCATAAAGAAGGACATGGTAAGTTAAATAGTATGATTTTATTTTTAGCATCTATCTTTAATTATTGGGCCTTCTGGAACTTGAAAATGTATATCTTAAATCAACATTAAATGTTCTTAGTTAACAAAACTTAAATCACCCAATATGTGTTTACACAATTATCTTGAACATTTATGGAAAAGCTGCTAACAAATAATTTTCTGTTTCTCTTTAGAATGGGAAGTATCTTGTAAACCTTTTTGTATGTTTCTCTGTATCTAAGGGTCCAAAACTTAATAATAGCATTAGGGCACAGTGTGATATTACAGGTGACCTTTCATGCACTATTTACTGAAAAGGCTATCACTGTACAAAGATAGATTAGAAACCTGCCCTTTGCAACTACAGTGTTTCTGTTAACTCGGGAACCAGCACATAGTAAATGGTAAGCTCTGTTTGATTAGTATTTAGATACTGTCATAATTAGATAGTGAGATACTTTCTAACTGTTAATTGTTAAATTAATTTAAGGGACATGGAGGTAGCTGTTACAGAACTTGAAGATAGCAGGAGCAAGATATGTTGTTGTTCTTCCATCATTTTTACCTGCCCCTAAATCCATCAGATAGTGTGTATGTATAGTTGGCTGTCTACTTGGCCAGATAATGTCTCCATATGAAAAAAAGCAAATAGTGATGGACTTTGAGATTTACCTCTGAGATTGTCTATTACTGAGTCAATGCACAATTGATAATGTTAGAAGAAAGATGTAAACTCTGATAAAAATGCACATTGCAAAATCAAATGGACTTTTACATGGTTTTTAAAAGGGCATAAGATTAATTATTGAGCTCTCTTTTTAGAAGCTAAGCAAGGACACATAGCTGAGAAGGTTTGGATCTAAGGAATTATACACAATGTGTGGGTTATTCTGCTTTTTAGTGTTGCATGATACTTTGCATTTGAGTATTTTCTTAGAATAATTATATTGTGTGCTGCATGCTATTAAACCATTAATTAGTGTTAGTTGCCATAAACAGTTCTTAATCAAGGTATAATATAGTGCTGTGTATTTTTCTCAGAACTAACCTTTATTGAGCTAGGATCTTTACTTCCAATTTCAGGTAAGTATATCGGATTAAATCCTTAATTTTCTAATTGCTTCCTTGTTTGTAAAGATTATCATACTGTTTTTTCCCCCTATAGTAGGGACAGGTGTTCCATTTAGTGGGAGAAATAGCTTTAAATTATACTGTACAAGATCAGTTGAAATTGGCATTTTCAGCCAATATGATGCTGTGGCTATATAATTGTATCTAATTTATTGCTGGCACTTGGTGTAGATAATCCTGTTTGTGGTAGTCAATGGTAAATAAGATCAGATGTTTTTTTCATACTTGTTCCTCTCAGGCATCTGGACCTGTGTTGCAGATGTATAGATTATCTTTCATCTTTAAGATAATAAGCCATCTACATTTCAGGTAACATGTGAAGTTAGGGAAACTCAGCTTTTGCCTACATTTATATCTTGTGACATGTAATTTTCTGCTGTTTTGCCATCTAAAAATTTCAAGAGGAAGAAGAAAAGTCGTCTGCTAGTATGCTAACCTAGAATTTCCAAGGTGAATAAGTTGGCTTCTCCATAATTGCTATATGCTTGCTAGAAAATGAAAGATGTCAGTGTAGAAGCTTTACATGCTCACTAGAACCTGTATGGTTTAGGGATTTTTTTAGTGGAAGAAAATATTTACTTCAATTTACACCTTTTCCTTTTTTTCCTGATGACACTGCAGCAATGTAAGAGTAGTTTTTCAGCTTATGATAAATAATGTGCAATAGGGATGTGAACAAAATGGAAACCATATCTTGTTACAAAATCTGAACAAATCATTGCTCTCTAGAAGTTATGCTCAACCATTTTAGATCAGCAGAAATAAAATAGAAAAATAACAATTTGCTTGTTTTAGACTGCAACTAAAACAATATCCCTGAATTATGGAGTAGTAGGCAAGGCTAATATGAGTTGCCTCATCTCTTTTCCCTTCCCTGCCCATTAGTTGCCACCAAAGTCTCTGTTTCTCTGGCCTTCCCACCCTAATTTTCTTAATGTCTGTTCAGCTGCTCATCTTAACTAACTGCTGCCGTTGTTGCACACACCATCACCTGGAAAACCTCTCAGCCTTGGCTTTTTTCCATTTTGACTTCCTCCTCCACTTATACTTGTAAAAACTGAATTTTGTACAGTATCTGGAATAAAATGTTCTGTTTCATTCCATATGTAAACTAAAACATACTTGTTTCAGTTTAAGCATATGTCACCAAATCCCGCTGTTACATGCAATGGACATTTTGCACTTATGTATTGCAACAAGTCAATCTTCCCAGTTCCCCAAATGAGAATTGGTGAGACTTCATGATACTATCAAACAGACATTTATGCTCATGTGACTGGTAGTGGAATATTTATATAACATGGTTACATTTTTTTTTAAAATTTATAATTCATTAATTGTTTACTGGTGCATAGTGATATAAATAATTGATAGAAGCAGCTATCAAAACAAATGGCTTTCAGAATTGGCTTGTATTCTGGGAGTGATATTTCTTCAAATTTGGCCATGTCAATTAAGGTAATGACCATCTTTTTGAACAGCTGACTGAGGCAGCTGCAGTAATATTGAATTAAGTGCAGATATCTGAAATTTGCCTAGTTATGGAGATACAGATTACTTTTCAATTAAGGCTCAGATTTGCGCTCAGCTAGTCAATTACTGGGCCAATATTCATCAGTTGCAAATATTTTAGGTCACTAAATGTGAGAACTTTGATGGGGAATATTCTCCTTTCGTCTCCATAGCAACTGTACTGCATAGGTTACAGCTTGAACCAAATATGTTGCTGCATTTCGTCTTTACCTCTTTTCTATCACAGCACATCTTTTTCTTTAGTGCTTGCTAAAGATGTGTTTTCCAGCAAATGTTCCTATGCAAACAATTCAGATTAGAATGTTCATCTCAGTATTCATCATCTATACTAGTATCTGGGGTGCATTGCAAGATACACAAAAATTAAATTGGTCTATTTTAGAGTTTTGCTTTTAAAGAAACTAACCATTTTTATATGGGGAAATATATATTTTATGGAATATTGGAAATGGTGTTTTCTATTTAGAAATACTTTTAATGTATAATTTTTTACACAGTCTGAAAAGCAAATGTTAATACAATTCTAAAATCAGCAGCCTTGTTTAGAGATGAAAAATAATCCATAGAATTTTTTGGACTTTATAGAAATTTCTGGCCCACCTTTCTAGGTGCTCATGTGTTTTGATTTTTTTTTAATTCAGAAACTTTATGACTTTTTGTCTAATGGATAGATTAAAGTGAGAAAAGTGATGGTTAGTTGTTTATATTTTTACTAAAGCTGGTAAGAATTTATAAATATATGGATAAATTTTTTGTGCAACATGGTGCCCAGATTCTTTGCTAATAACTGTTCCACTTTAATAATAATTAATTCCTTAGAGCTTTTGCAAAATCCTTTTCTCTTGGAGAATTAGTTTTCTATTTCTTGTGATTTCAGTATAGCTAAAATAGATTATAAAAAGTAGCTATTTAAGCAGGGTCAAAAATGCATCTGCTTTGTCCCATGGCATTGCAGAGATGATTCTATCTATTGGCAAAGAGAAACCATGTAGACCTTTGTATGGATTGTGCATTATTATTATTATATTCTTCTTGCATCCACCATACACTGTAAGGAATATGAGGCATCACCTCCATTATTAGAGGAATAATGTACACTATATGTTTCTGGTGAAGAAAAGATTCTGGAAAGATAATGTCATAATATTAAAAAGCCATAGCTAATTCTACCTATTAGGGGAGTAGAGATTTTGTATGAATAAAATTTGCCTTTAGCTGGTAGTGCTTGAATGATAGGAATATTGCACAGTTTGCTTCCATTGCATTGGATAGACATTCCATATTGGATGCCTTAAAAAAACTTTTCAAATTAAAGTTTTGGAAATTTTCCAATTGTATTAAAGTTGATGTTACACTGACTTCTAATATTTGAAATAATTATATCCACCTTTTAGTTAAAACTTGGGATCTTAAGGTTAATTATAAAACCTGTATTGTACAACTAAAGATGTTATACTGTAATGATGCAACCCCTAGAAATGGTTGCTGAATTTCCTATAACAAGGAAGCAGAAATGCCAGACTCCATCCCTATAATAGATGGGAAGGCACAATTGAGGATATTTGTTTTAAAAAACAATGTTTTTTCATAAATTAGATAATTGCCTACTTGTGGAATGGTTGGTTCTGACTTACCATGTTCAGAGTATATATAATTAACATAGAGCACATGTTGATGAGTAAATAATTAGTGAAATTTCTACACACTCTACCTTTAGGGGGAAAATTATTATTATTTGGGAAAACTTTTTTATTAGCACATTTTTTTCAAATATCTACATTAATTTAGTACTTTTATGAAACTAAGAAATGAAAGGCTTTCTGCATAAAAAGAATGAGAATGAAAATGCTCTTCTACTTTATTAGGTCTAGGCGAGGAACATGGCTAACTGGTCAAGTATCTCGCGCCTATGTATATATTTTAAGTTACCCAGAGTCATTTACTAAGATGGGCAGCTATTGAAAATGAATGAATGAATAAACCTGCAGAATATTGAATAGGCAACTGCCTATAGAAGCAGGTTAAGATATGAAAAAGGAACAGTGGTGATGGAATAGATTAGAGAGAATTGGAGAAAGTTGAGTGTATGGAAAACATTCAGAAAAGGGTAATTGCACAGTTTAAAATACTAGAAACCTGAATATTGCATGACAATTGGCTACATATTGGACTATAGTTCTTTAGTGTACATAAATGTACATCATTATACCCCACTTGATTGCTCTGCATAATAATAATAATGATGATAATGATAATAATAATAAATAAAGATGATTAAAAGAAAGTATTGAAGAACAGTTATGAAACTGGTTAAAAATGGAAAAAATAAGAGTTATTGCTGTATTTTAAAAAAAAAACTTATTTTTTCTATTTGTTCAGGAAGTGATGAGTTCATACTGAAGAGCATGAGCTCAAATGCTTGCTGTTTAGTGGCATATTGAAATTGTATTCCAAATGAGACAAAACCCTACTTTTAAATATATAACTATTTCTGTGTTCAGGGCTCTGAGCTTCTGTATCTTAAACAAGCTTCAGACACATGAATTTCATGTACATTATACCCTCATGAGTGGAAATTGGGAGAAAAACAGCATATTGTGAAACTGGTAGACCAGATAGCTGTTTCTTTAATAATGATGAGGAATTTAGTAGGCCCAATTAATTTTTCAGCTAATAGCAAATTTCTTGCCAAGCTATTGCCATTTACTTTGTTTAAATATTTTATCTTTCACATTATTCAACATTTCATAAATCTGATAAATATTCTTGCTATCATTTTTCTGGAAAATGATAATTCACCATAAATGAACACTTAAAGCTTTCCATGAAGTCATGTAACAATCTGAAGAGATTGGTAGTGAGATACTATCAAATGCCAAGTATTGTTTTGTATGGCAGTAAGTTTAGATAACTAACTGACTTCATAATGGAGCCTTGCTAGATGGGGACTTGATAAATGTTGTAGAATTGGTATGTACTGTCATAATACAATGTAAGAGCCAAGTCATCTCACAAAATGACTCAGCTTCCAAAATATGTATATCAGGCTCCACTAATAGCCTGGTCCTAATGCCTGAGGGGAAAGCCAGGATTTCATGGCCTTCCAGAAGGCTAGCATGATTGATCCTATCTAAATCTCGGGGAGGAGGCTATTTCATATAGCAAGTGTAGAGATAGAAAACTTCTCAAAAACCATTCAGTTGCCTTGAATTGTGAGATGGGCAGCATATACATTTAATAAATAATATCTCCTGGCTCCTGCAAGATGGCTCTGTTTCATAGAAAGGCTTTAGAGCAGCCAGTCCTCCTATGAGATCTAGTGGGTTGGTCAGAAACTCTTGGAGAGTCCTTTATAAATGGTGTAGATTTTAAAAATGTTGCTATTCTCAGCAATGTATTGTTTAACTATTCTGTTACATTACTTCTGTTGGCTTTCAATACTTTGTGTAACACAAATAATCCTTGACTTACAACAGTTCATTTAGTGACCAAAGTTACAACGGCACTAAAAAAGTGACATGACTGTTTTTCAAAGTTATGACTTTTTCAAAGTTGCAGCATCCCCATGATCAAAATTCAGATGCTTGGCAACTGGTTCATACTGTTTCCCAAGGTCATGTCAGCACCTTTTGTGACCATCTGACAAGCAAAATCATGAGGAAGCCAGATTCACTTAACAACCAGGTTACTAATTTATCACCACAGTGATTTCACTTAACCAATGTGACAAGAAAGGTTGTAAAATGGGGCAAAATTCACTTAACAAATATCTCAATAACAGAAATTTTGGACTCAGTTGTAGAGGATTACCTGTATATTTTAACATTGAAATGGAACCATTTTCTCTCAAGGGCCAGTAACCCAGATAGAAAAAATAATTGGCTGTGTTCTGTGGGAAATAAAATCATCTGAATTTGGTGATAGTGAGACTAAGGTAGAAACTACAATTCAGGGAAGATATTTTCCTGCAGGAAGAAGTTTCAAGTTTTCACTAAGGGAAGAGAGATTTCAATCTAGATCTCTTGTTGTCAGAGTAATTGTAATTGTAATTTAATAAATTTATATGCCGCCCAATCCCGTAGGACTCCCGGAGGCTTACAAAGTACAAGAGTAAAAATGAAAGTTAAAATATAGGGAAAGAGAAAACAAATTTAAAAGCAACACACCATACACTCAACCTAGGTGGGGCTGGACCTCGTTCATGGGGTCAACAGCCCCAGGCCTGCCGGAACAGCCAGGTTTTAGTGGCTTTTCGGAAGGCCGAGAGAGTGGGAAGGGTCCGGATCTCTGCGGGTAGATCGTTCCACAGGGCCGGAGCAGCTACAGAGAAGGCCCTCCCCTGAGGGGTTGTCAGCTGGCATTGTCCGGTCGATGGCACCCGGAGAAGGCCCAGCTTGTGAGATCTTATCAGCCGTTGGGAGGTATGTGGCAGGAGGCGGTCTCGCAGATATCCAGGTCCTAGGAAGAATAGATACTGCAAGGTTAGAAGGGTTGCAAGATGACAATTATTGAGAGGAAGCTACTGGGCCATTGAATCTCAAATCAGCTGATCTTCAGTCCAATTGTTACAGAATGTGTTCACAGTAGTTTGTTTATTAGTATTTATAATGTGTATGGGGATGAAGTACAAGTTCCTGTGAGACAGAATTGTAATTAACCAATACATTCAGGAGTCAACAGGTTTGGGAAGGCTGGATGTGCTAGGATAGTATGAAAATAATTTATTCGGGGATTGTTGCTTGATAAGGTCATATTTATCTGACTAAGGAAGAAAGCTTAGTAATATCATTTATAGTGAAATTTCTGATCCTTAAAAGTTCAATTAAAAGTGATGACTGATCCTTAAAGGTATGCTTTGTGCAAAAATAAGATATGATCTCTTCAAATGCTTATATGTGCTAACCTATGAAGACAAATTTTAGATTAAGGTAAGATTGGAATTATGAAATACATGAAATAACCATACCAGGATTGTAACTTCAAATCTATTAATATCTAAGCCAGGGATATCAAACTGGATTTTTTCTAGGAGCAGATCAGCATTGTAGTTCTCCTGAAGCTTCTGTGTGGCCCGTTTTTGGCCCTCAGAGTGCTGCAGAAGGCCAGGGAGGCTGAAAATGGACCGCAGGAGGCCACATAGAGCCCACTTTGTCTGGCAGAGGCATTACAGACTGGTCCTTTGATATTTCCGGGCTGGATTTAAACCAGATCTAGACCCCGGGCCTTGTGTTTGATACCCCTGGTCTAAGCCATTTTGCTAGAACTTAAAAAAAAATAGAGCAGGGAATGGAATTTAAATAAATTTAGCAGTGATTTGTATAGCTGTACATCACTGATTTATATTAGTTGTATTTTGGAATGAAATAATTTCCTATTTTTAAACCATTTCTTTGCCCCAGTCATGCTAATTACAATAGCAATTCTGCAGATTGAAAACTTGTATTAAGAAGCAAGCCAGTCTTTAACAGTTTCCCACCTGAAAGGTCTCAAATACACATTCTTATATGTTGGGGGCGGGGACGGCCCATTTTTTTTGCTAATTTCTGCCCTCCCCAGCCCCTAGGAGCTCTCTGAAAACCTCCATAAGGTTATGCACTGCTATTTTGGTGAAGGGGCGGGGCTTCAGGAGGCAAAAAAATGTATTCGGTATAAAAGACTCACTCTGCATTCCTCACAAAAATGGCCAGTTCCCCCCCCAAAAAAGACATGAATAGCCTTTAGGGGGCTTGCAGAGTGCTCTTGGGGGTGGGGGTGGGGCCAAAAACGAGCAAAAAGCAGCCTGATTTTCATTTTTAAAATGGCACGGATAGCCTTTAGGAAGCTTATAGAGTGCTCTTGGGGGCTGGGGGGGTACAACTGAACAAAACATGGCCCTTTTTTGCTCATTTCTGCCCTCCCCAGCTCCCAGGAGCTCTCTCAAAGCTTCCAAGAGGCTCTGCACAGCCATTTTGGTGAAGGGGGAGAGGTTTCGGGAGGCAAAAAATGCTGTATTCAGTGATAAGATGCACCCAGATTTTCAGCCTCTTTTTTGAGGGAAAAAGGTGCGTCTTATACTCTGAAAAATACGGTATATGTTAAGTTGTATGTTAGTTTAGTAATTTCTAGCACTTAATAGCAATAGTTGGGATAAATGTAATGTGGTGATACTTGCAGGTTTGTTTTTACAAATAGAATACTAGTATCTATAATTGATTTACAACCTTAAATAAATGGTAATTGTGTACCTATTGATCATATTGGCTAAGGCTGATACATTTCAAGACATTTGGAGCTTTCTGGGAAAAGACTGGTTTAGAGCAAAGTTAAGGTTATATAGATTTATAAGATTATAAATATAGAGTTTATGTCATATTTTTCATCACAGAACTTTGCACAAACTTACCAATATATTATGCTTCATTCGTGTTTTACCTAAATTACTAACATTCTGCAGGTAAGTAACACTAGTTGAGGATACTGGTTGTTTCTTTTTTAAACAAAGGAACAGATCTTGTTTGTGGGTAAGCTTATCACTTGTAATATATACAATATTATAGGTCAGTGATGGCAAACCTTTTTCTTACGGCATGCCAAAATCGTGCGTATGTGCCCACTCAATCTCCCCGCCCTACTGCGCATGCATGTGCGACACTCTCCACCCCCCGCCCATGCGCACATGACCCCTCCCCAGGCTCTGGAGCCTTTCTGGGAGCCTGGGTGGGGAGGGCAGAAACAGCCTGGGGAGAGTGAAAACGGCCTGCGCCGGAGCTGACGGCTGGCATGCCACCAAATATGGCTCCGTGTACCACATGTGGCATGTGTGCCATAGGTTTGCCATCACGGTTATTGGTGTATAACTGCAGCAGATGCCTCAGGAGTGCTTCTCTGCTAGGAGATGTTTCAGGACTGCTTTGGTCTTTTGTATGTTTCAGAATATCAGCAGTCCGTGGATCTGTCATAAATTAGAAGAATCACTTACTATACTCTACAACGCTGTCCATCTAACTTCTCAGCAGATACCAGACCTTAGGAAAATAGTTAAGAGACAGTGTCTTCTTTTAAAGAACGATTAAATGTAGCTAAAATAAGCCTGCCAAGCTTTAAATAGCTTTCTAGAATATTTTATAAATCAAAATTAAAAGAAAATAAATATTCTGTGTCCTAAAATAGAAAAATGCTGTGTAGGTTGAAGAGTGGCATTCTTAAATATGATACCCATATGCCTTGCTGTCACTAAAATCCCATCCCTTTGGAACGAGCTCCCCGTGGAGATCCGGACCCTCGCCACCCTTCAGGCTTTCCGGACAGCCGTTAAGGCCTGGCTGTCCCAGCAAGCCTGGGGTTGAGTTCCCCCCTCCCCACTCGAATTTGCTGTGCTTGCTGTGCCTTTTTAAATTGTTGTATCACTGTCCTGTTTGTCTTACTTTCTGTATTTGTTTTCCCCTTCCCCTGGTTTTTGTTCAGCCGCCCTGAGTCCCTTCGGGGAATAGGGCGGCTTACAAATCGAATAAATACCAAATACCAAATATCTTGATGCTCTTGCTGAGGACTGCTACATGCCTGCTTTTGCTGAGTCTGTCCTTCATTTGAAAAAGTATATGCAACTTTGGAATTCTGGTACCAAGTTAATAGATGTTGCTGATTAAATACTTCCTCCATCAGCAATCTGAAATTATTTAATGTATTAGAAAACAACAGCACTATTTGTGCAGATAGTTTCTTTTCTTAGTTTGGTGTATTTCTGTAAGAGGTATAACCAAGGTTTATTTTTTTTATTATTGCCAGTGTGCCAAATACAGATATTCTCACTTGGTGAGCTTTGGTAGATGTTGAGTTCCTGTATTGGCAAGATACAGGCATTTTTGTGGTAATTCTGACACCATTGCTTAGGACTGCAAACGACTAACTTTGGGTACTTGCTTGCCAAAATTAAGCATAGTGGTCATGCTAAATTTAGCATAAAATGTCATTAGAGCATACAAGAAGATTTTGACTTCTAGGATCAGATTCTTTTTTTAGGAATACTTTCCAAGTCTTGTAGACCATGAAAAGTAACATGAAAATCAGGGGACTAAGGACCTCAATAGCATTCTGAGTTTCAAATTTCTCAATTTGTCTTATATGTATAGTACATTTGTATCTCTCATTAGCATATTATTTTCAATCTTGCTGCCTAGCTTGCTTCCTATGTACTTTTTTCCTGATCACTCTGTGACTTTCATTTCAGGCTTGACTTCTACACTTCTGTGATTTTAGTTTATTTTTAAAGAACCCCCTTTTAAAATAGCGTTCATCAAATCTTTATAACCTAATAAATCTTTATAATCTAATTTTGGAATTACCTTTCTTTATTGCCAAAAAAATGTAAAACAAAATTTGCTTCGAGTGGTGATGTTCCTAGTAGTAGTCCTCGAGTACCACTGTAATGGGGTCTGCTTATCACAGTTGTAATTTATAATGATAATGTGTGTTGGTCACATGACTGACTCCATTTCATGATAGTTTTTGTGACTGGTGTTAAATCTATGATTGTTAACGGCTATAGTCATTAAGTGAACCAATGGTTTGCTATGACAATAGTACTAAGACTTATATACCATTTCATAGGGCTTTATAGTCCTTTGTAAGCTGTTTACGGAGTCAGCATATTGCCCCCAACAATTTAGGTCCTCATTTTACCCACCTAGAAAGGATGGAAGGCTGAGTCAACCTTGAGCTAGTCAGGATCGAATTCCTGATAGTATATAGAGTTAGCCTACAGTGCTGCATTTTAACCACTGCACCACCATGGCACCATTTGCTGTGAGAGAGTTTTGCTGAAAAATGGAAGTAAATGTCAGTTTTTTATTAAAAGTTCATAAAACACAGGTAATAATGGGATGATGCAAATGGCAGGGGAGGGCATTGTAACTTTGAATTTGGGACATAAATACACCCCCACCCCCCGAAGGTGGAACTTGAATGGACTGGTTGTAAGTCCAGGACTAACTGTATTAACTTTAATTACTGCTAGTAACTTTCTTTGGTCTGGACCATACTTTTTAACGTTCATAACTCAAACTGCCCAATTTTTGCATGACATATTATTTTAAGTCAGTAATGGTGTGAAAATGTTATGGTGTTGTATTTAAATAAACGTCATGAAGTTGTATTTAAGTAGTGGGTTGGTGAGAAAGATTTCACTAAATTCAATTTAAAAGTGGCATGGTTTTGAGTGAAAAAGCAGAACTATTAATTAAATATATTTTGTCATACTTTGTCTCATACAGGTGACAGAGCTGAATGAGCCACTCTCTAATGAAGAAAGAAACCTCTTATCTGTCGCTTACAAGAATGTAGTTGGGGCCCGACGCTCCTCTTGGCGAGTAATTAGTAGCATTGAGCAGAAGACCTCTGCTGATGGCAATGAGAAGAAAATTGAGATGGTACGGGCTTATCGTGAGAAGATTGAGAAGGAATTGGAAGCTGTGTGCCAGGATGTACTCAGTCTCCTAGACAACTACCTGATCAAGAACTGCAGCGAGACCCAATATGAGAGCAAAGTCTTCTACTTGAAGATGAAAGGGGACTATTATCGCTATCTTGCTGAGGTGGCCACAGGGGAGAAGAGAGCAACTGTGGTGGAATCCTCTGAGAAGGCATACAATGAAGCTCATGAGATTAGCAAGGAACACATGCAGCCAACTCATCCCATCCGACTTGGCCTGGCCCTTAACTACTCTGTTTTCTACTATGAGATCCAGAATGCCCCTGAACAGGCATGCCACCTGGCCAAGACGGCTTTTGATGATGCCATTGCTGAGCTGGACACCCTCAACGAGGATTCCTACAAGGACTCAACGCTCATCATGCAGCTGCTCCGTGATAACCTAACACTCTGGACAAGCGACCAGCAAGATGATGACGGTGGTGAAGGCAACAACTAGAACCTTTGGATGGACTGGCAGCCGCACGCCGATGCTACTACTGCAGTCTTTATTTTTTTTCCCACAAGTGAAAAGTGGGGGGGAGGGGGTCAGGGGTGGGGTAGGGGAAAAAAGGAGGTGTGATCTTCCAGGGAGGCTCCCCGCAACCTGTCTCTGGGACACTTTTGCCAAAACACCACTAGTGGAAAATCAGGCTGGCTGTGGTGGTATGGAGTAGAATAGCAGCCTCACAATGGCATATGGACTGTTCAGTTGATTATTAATTCAAGGGGAGCTGTCTTTTAAGTTATCTTAATTGCTAGGCATACATGAAGTTAATGATGACTAACGTGAATGGAATGGCCCTCTCTCTTTTTTTCCCTTGGTTTGATTTCTTTTTTTGTTTGTTTGAGAAGCTGTTCTGTGGTTCCAGTAAGGTTTCCCAGTCATTCTCTTCTCAATGAAATGTCACACTATGTTAAGATGAAGTTTTTGTCTTGTCACTATTGTCCACCTCAAATTTTGTAAGATTTGAGTTCCCATTTATTATGGCATAATTTTAAAAAGATCCCAAGATTCTAAGATCATAAGCACTGGAATTGAGACACTGAAGGTTGCCTGCAGTATTAACATTACATTACAGTTTACAGTATTTCTACACAACAGCCATATTTTACACCAAGCTTTTTGAGTTTAAATTTGCTTCTTTCTGGCTTAATGTTCTGTAGCTTGCGTTTGAGAATCAGTTTTCCAGATGTCTGAATACTACATGAAAATGATCCATCTTGTTTTGATTTCTTTGCCATATTTTAATAGATGCTTGACTATATGAAGTACAACAATTCACAGCAAAGGATTCAGAACTTAAATTGGACAAGATAAGTTCTTAAAACATAATGCCATTTGACAATTGTTAATTCAGACCTGTATTTTTCTCATCCAGTTTCTGGAATTTTCCAAGGCCATTTCTTCTTTTTCAAAGGAGGAAAGGTGTTATAGTCCATCCTCAGGGATCCTGCTGCCAGTTTGCTTATAATCTTATGTTTCTTCTAGTATAATTAAAAGATTTTCAGCAGATCTCCCTCTGCCTTTTCCCCCCATGCCTCTGACCTTTCCTTTGTTGCCCATATTGAAGGCAGGGCCTTTCTGTATTGCAAGCCTGTGGTTATAAGTGAATCTATCAGGGTAGAAACATTCACAAAGAAAAGTATCTGATGCCAGTGTCCTATTTAACAAATAACAAGATTTAACAAATCTTGGCCTATTTCAAACATGTACAGAAAATTCTGTTCATTTGTGATACTTAATATGCTTGGAAGTGGGGGGAAACTACAGCTGATCATGATTTTTTTGTCATCCACCTTTGGAAATAAATCATAGTGATTGGAAAATCATTGCTTTTTTCCTTCATAAATTACAGGGTTTTTATTTTAAATATAGCTTTTGTTAATCAAAAGCACCTTAGAAGGAAACAGGGCTCTAATGACTCCCATTGTATAAATAGATTTATTTCCCTCATTGGAAAAGGAATATCTTGTTTCTCATGGTGATCTAGACCTTTTTCCTGTTTAATTTGCTACAAAGCACTTGGACAGTAGGGTGAGTCTTCTTGACGGTCTGCAATTCCAAAGAAAGTAAAAGTTTAAGATGGGTTGATATTGCAAAAATCTGGCAAATCAGCATCAATGCATCCAGTGCAGATACATTTCTTTAAAAAAAACCAAACATAAATTGTATTTTGTTGCTGTGTGGTAAGATAACATTCAGTGACTTTCCCTTCAGGGCCACTTCAGTAAAGTGCCACGCCAGTAGCCTATTTTGTGCATCCCATTGGCTCTACCAAGGAGGAGAGGCTTGCAACTTGAGTGACTGAGTGAAATATTGTGGACTGGAAGAACGTTTTAAGGCTTCTCTTTAATTTGCAGTCATGTGTGAGCAGTGCGTATCCCTGGCTTTGATTTGGAAGTGATTTACTGGAATTACAAAACCTTTCTTGATTTTTTTCCAGCTTCTAGCTCTGGCTGCTTTAGGAAAACTTTATGCAGGGGAAAAAGATCGCACAAGAGGGCTAAATATGGAGTGGGGGGCAGGGGGTTGGGGGATCCGAGCAGCTTGAATGGTTTCTTTCAATTTTTTGTTAAAGAAATGCACTTGCCTATGATAACTGTTTCTCCAGTGAAATGAATAACTGCTCCATTATTCTATTGATACAATATTGTGCATGCTGGTGTTGTATTTCTATAAAGTAGCTTGAAATTTATTAACTTATACTGTAGATGTTATGTATTCCTATGACAATAGTCTTCAACAATTTTTTAAAATTTTTTAATTTATTTTATTTTTCCTTTTTCGGGGATAAAGTTTGCTCTACCAAATAGTGATCGTAACAAAACTGATCTGTTATGGATGTTGCTATAGTGACATGCAATTATATATGATTTTTTTTAAAAAAGGAAAGCAAAGAAAACACCAGTGTTAGCTTAATCTTAATGTCTGGTGTTTGTCATGGTGAAATTATAACTATTACAGTGTAGGAGAAAAATGACTATGTTCTTTGAATGAGCCTTTGTTTGTGCTTTTCTGTCATGTTATGCAGTGAACTCTTTTTAAGGTCTAATCAGTGATTATTTTTCCAACTCCGTGTTTCTGTAAGGAATTATTTCACACACGGACCATTCTTAGCAGTTTTCCTCAGTGATGGAATATCATGAATGTGAGTCATTATGTAGCCGTCGTACATTGAGCAAATAAACTTACAGATCTGATGTCCATGCTACTCCACTATGGTCTTGTGTTGGACTCTGCTTTATTCTTGGTAGCTATGAGCAAGGGGGTTGGGGAATGTGCCTGGCTGCCATTGTGTCCTCTGGTACAAGTTTTGCTAATGCTGGCATCCTGGAGTTCTGGCTGAAGTACTTCAGGAAAGGGGAGAAGGGGTGTTATATGAAGATGATGACTAACAATTTCTGTAGTTAATGCCATTCCCCAAGGGTTTGGGAGGGGATTGGTTATTGAACCCTACTTAGGGATAATTCGTACCACGTCTGTTTTCTCACGAGGTTGTACAGCCTTATTCCACTGACATTCTCTCAAGGAAAACTTTGAAGGGGAAACTTAAAAATGGTTTTAGTAAGGTTTAAAAGCATTTCAATCGGTGCATGATGCACACTTGGTATGTGTAAGCATGTTATAGTTCATCATCAGTTGCCTCTTTCTGAAGCCTTGTGAAATTTCAGCTCTTGCCAGAAGGCTAGATGAAAAATACAGTTTGTCAAATAGGAGTCTCATTTTGATTCACTGTTAACTGCCATTTAAATTTACAAGACAAAGAGACCCTAGGAAAATTAACAGATGACTCTAATCTCGTTACTTAGATATATTGTCTCTAATCCTAAGAATTCTCAACACACAAGGCGGTGACTGGGAATTGTAGTCTTAACATCTTGAAAACATCAGTTTGAAGAAGTTGGTACAGTTATTTTTGTCACATGTTGTGAACCTTGCATTGCTTCTTCTACGATGATCACCAAGAGCCCAGCTCATAACTCAACTTTTTAATTGTGGCTGAAGATTTTATATTCTTGACTCCTGCCTGAATTCAGTGGTCAGTAACCCCCATGCCTTCCAGACCCTACCATCATGGCCTGTCTATTATGCATAAACGTATTGAGAGCTTAGGCCTGTTTGACGTAAAGTTGTAAGAGATTAACATTATTTTTAGATATTTACTGAATCCCATGCTTTTCTGAAGTATTTTCTGAGTTGAATTGTAGGGACTAGTATCTCCTTAAACTGTTTTCCTTGTAACGTTGTAAATTTCCCCACTGACTTTAGCTTTCAGCTTTTGGGGTGAAAAACAAAAATGCTTTTTTCTTGTGCTGTGTTCTCTGATGTTGGCTTAGAGTTTTATATAAAAAAAGAAATTTAATCGCTTCTTGCATAATCAGCATAGAGCTCCATCTGAGTGGAAATGGATAGTAGACCAAAGTACCAGATGAGCACACCTAAAATTGTGCATAATTGGTCTCCATTCATTCTTCTGATGTGCTAGCAAAACCTATGAAGTCATGGAAGATGGTAGCATTTAGGTCACCTTAATTGGTCTGTAAATGGCTAAAGAGGGTGAGTTGTGGTTGGTACTTGGGTGAGAGACCACAAGGAAATTCCCAGATTAAATTGGCAGTTTATAGTGCTTAAAGGCACAGGACTAGAGTAGGAGATAGTGAGTTCTAATTCTGCCTTGGTATGGAGGAGCCAGCTGGATCATTTTGGACCAGTCTGTTTCAGTCCTAGGAAGAAAGCAAAGGCAAACCACATTGCAAGGAGATGAAGGACTTTCCCAGGTAGATCCAAGACTGCCTTGAAGGCACAGGATAAATCTTTAAGTAAACAAACTATAAGATAATGAAAAACCAACTTGTTGCCAAGCAATCAATAGAGACACCTACATAGTCAGAAGGAATTAAGCCAAGGAACTTCCTTCAACCAATGATTAGCTTGTGTTGAATGATTCTACATTCTATTTCTACCATTATTGCTTGCTCTGTATCAAGCTCAAAGAATGAAAATCTGATTTTTCTATACTACACACACCAATCTCTGCCATCCCAAAACTGGGAGGTGTCAGAATGTCCCTTGCGCTTTATCCTTTCCAAGATTATAATTCTGTAGTGACTCTTCTAAAACATGGATGATGCAGGGGTGGAAATATGGGAGTAACTTAAAAGGATTTCAGAATAACAGAGCTTTCAAGTTTGTAGGAACATAACACCTGGATGATTAAAATTCTTGGAAAAATTGGGAAGAATGAAAGTAGGTTACAACTTTAAAAAATGCTAAGCAGTTTTCAAACATGTAAATTGGTTCCTATCAGACACAGCTGTATTAAATTGTAGGAGGGATTTGCTAGGAAGAAGCCAGCAAGCAAAGGTTGGATTCTGCTTTCTAGGAGTGAAAAAACTTGGTTAAATTCAAAACTAGGCATGTATCTAACTACTGTAGGTTAAAAAGTTAAGAGCTAAAATCAGACTGATCTGGTCATGGATGGGCATGAAACCTCAATCCAGATGAATGTATTTCTAGTGTAAAGTGACTTTAACTGTCCCTCTTTCCTTATGATTTAAATGCAGAGAAGGTGCCTCTTAAAAGTATCCTCTCAATCAAAGTGACCCATCTCTTGTGCCCTGCTTTTGGAAAGAGAGTTATGTGATTGGGGCAAGACAGGTCATCAGAATTTGTGAAGGTACTTCACAAAATTTCTGTATTTCTGCTTTTGGTTTGGAAGAGGTTTGGGAATTGTAATGGAATGTAGGAGGCAAGATTCTAACGCATCCATTTTGATTCTGAAGCCTGGTTTTTGGAGGGAGGCTTTAAGCATGTGATGAATCTTGGAACCATCTGAAAAACTTAAAATGCCAATGTTAAAATCCCATAGAGCCAAGAACAAACTAAAATGCTCTTTTTACGACCCAGTAAACCAGGAAGCCCCAATCCCTGGGCTGTGGCTCACTACTGGGTTGTGACATATTTGGAATTGGGCCACATGAGTAGCTGGCTGGAGTGTGTGCACTCACAGCTCAACTGGCATGAGCAGCGGGTCAGCAGACACTCGTGCTCCAGCCTGCCACATGCAAGTTGACTTGCACACATGTATGCCAGCCCACCACACAGTCTAATTCCCCGCTCCCTCCCCAGGCTGTCAAGCCTCAAAGGTTGGGGACTGCTGCTATAAACCCTTAATTCGTGGTAGAGTCGGGGCAACTGGATGGAAGTGAACATTTACTAGCCAGATCCTTTTCCTGATGCCTTGCGGAGTTCACAGCAGATATTTTTCTCTTTGCACCTTAGGAGAGAGATATCTGCTGCTCCTAGGATTGAACTCTCAACCTTCTGAATGGGAAGTGAGCCAAAATGTTTGATGTCACTCCCAGTAGACTCTGGACTCTGCAAATGAGGTCTGGTGGTTTATGACATCAACCTTGCTGTAAGTACAACAGAGAGGGCAAAGGCTAATAGAGCATGAAGTTATCTGCTTGTCATCATGTGATTTAGAAGGCTTGATCTACGTGTTTTTAGGAATATAATAATCCCAAAAGTGAGAACTATGGAGTCCCCTTTGGGGAGAGATGGGCAGCTGTGGAACTTTGATTAATAAGTAAATATAATTCATGTGGGCAATCTCAACCTGGCATTTATTTCAAGTTCTATGCTGCGCAGGTAGTCTTTGACTTATATACTAATTGCTTAGCAACTGTTGAAATTACAACAAAATTCCCAAAATGAGTTTATGACCTGGTTTCGAAGTTCTGGCGTTATCCTTCCTGTCATGCGATCACATTTTGGGTGCTTGCCAACTGGCTCACAAATATGGCCATTTATTTCTGTTTTCCTGTGGAAGGGCTGCCAGAAATGGGCCAAAAAGGTTGGAAACAGGCAAAAAAGTCTTGCAAATTATGGTCATGTGACTGGGCAACACTGCAATTATTGTTCAGGTGAGCTGGTTGCCAAGTGTCCAAAATGGTCTGGTGTAGTCATCGGAAATCTGGAACAGGTCATAAGTAGCTATTGGGGGGAGAAATGCATTGTAATTTCAAACCAGTTGTTAAGTGGACACTACCTGTACACCAAACTGACACTCAGTTTGCAATAGAGTTGTAAACAGTTGCAAAGGGGAAATCTCTTCCTCTACCATGAGCCATGAAATGCAAAGCAAAAGTTTTAACCTTCTGCCCAGCATCCTTTTATGTATCCGATGGTGTCTGCTGTCAGGCTTAAACATTTCCAGGTTTCTCTGTCTCACTTCATAGAAGTTAGTGTCTCATTCTGAAACCATCTCCATTGCCCTTCTGTTCTGACCTAGGCTTTCCCAGCAGCACGAAGCAAAGTCCTGGTCCCGATAAACCGCTTTTATTTAATTTACAGTGAATTCCTCTCCAGCAAAGTCTGGCCCCACAGTCTTTCAAGATAGTTCACAATATATCAGGCTTGGAGAGTGTCCAGCTGATATCTTTCGCCGCAATACTGGGCAAGAATGAAGGAACGAACTAATAAGAGTAAGGTTAATAAGAGTAAGGTTCTACATTTAGGCAACAAAAACGAAATGCACAGGTACAGTATAGGTGGTACCTTGCTCAATAGTAGTAACTGTGAGAGGGATCTTGGAATCCTAGTGGGCAACCATTTAAATATGAGCCAGCAGTGTGCAGCAGCTGCCAAAAAAGCCAACACAGTTCTAGGCTTCATAAACAGAGGGATAGAATCAAGATCACGTGAAGTGTTAATACCACTTTATAATGCCTTGGTAAGGCCACACTTGGAATACTGCATTCAGTTTTGGTCACCGCGATGTGGAGACTCTAGAAAGAGTGCAGAGAAGAGCAACAAAGATGATTAGGAGACTGGAGATTAAAACATATGAAAAACTGTTGCAGGAACTGGGTATGTCTAGTTTAATAGAAAGAAGGACTAGGGGAGGACATGATAGCAGTGTTCCAATATCTCAGGGGTTGCCACAAAGAAGAGGGAGTCAAACTATTTTCCAAGGCACCTGAGGGTAGAACAAGAAGCATTGGGTAGAAACTAATCAAGGAGAGAAGCAACTTAGAACTGAGGAGAAATATCCTGACAGAACAATTAACAGCTTGCCTCCAGAAGTTTTGAATGCCCCAACACTGGAAGTCTTTAAGAAGATGTTGGATAGCCATTTGTCTGAAGTGGTATGGGGTTTCCTGCCTAGGCAGGGGGTTGGACTAGAAGACCTCCAAGGTCCCTTCCAACTCTGCTATTGTATTGTATTGTAATTGTCTCCTGCAAACACCCCTCCCCTTTCGCTCCTCTTTTATTCCCTATGGGAGGGGCCATTCACCATCCACCTGTGGCCTTACTCCCAATTCAACCCTTGTTCCTTAGCTGTTCCCTTTGTCTGGCAACTCTTCATGTACATCCTGGGAACAGGCTCCAGCTGTTCATCTGCCTCACTGATGTCTGACTCCAAGGGTAGCTCATAACTATCAGACGGCCTTGGCCCCATCTCTGTTTTTGATGCAGAACACTCATCAGAGCCTTCCCCAGACTCCGGGACTGGCCCATGTTCCTCCCTAACCTAACTGTCCGAATCTGCTGCTAGCTCTGCTGGCCGCTGACGGGCCACAACACTCTCTGAATGTTCATATGTGATACTCATGTTCTGTCCTATGTTGGCATTAATCTGATATCTGTAAAAAAAATTACCACAGTGGTACCTTGGTACTCATGGTTAATTGGTTCCGGGATGAGCAATGGGTACCAAAAATGATAAGTATGCACACATTTTTCCTATAAGGAATAATGTGAATCACGAGACAGCCAACATCAACAAGTTCTAGATTGTACGTTGAGCATCAAACAAATTTACCAGGACAAAATGTTCATATCAAAATTCATTGGTACTGTATTTGAATTTAAATATCTGGTTCTGGTGTTTTCTTCCAAGTTATCACCTTACTTTCTAAATTGGGGGTCTTCAACCTTGGCAACTTTAAGACTTGTGGGCTGCAACTCCCAGAATTCCTCAGCCAGCATGCTCTGGTTGAGGAATTCTGCGAGTTGAAGTCCACAAATCTTAAAGTTGCCAAGGTTGGAGAACCCTATTCTAAATGACATGTATTCTAAATTTGTCCTAAAATAGTAGGCATATCCTATACTTGTAACAGACTCTGCTTTCTTGCTCTGGAAGAATTCAGATTAAAGCATCCCAGAGATGACTGCCTAGTATCCTCAAACATACCCAGAAAGGGAATGTGACTAATTAGCTCCACTGCTGAACTGAACTTATTTTTAAGAGAATTTTCCCCCTTTACATTCAACTGGAATCTCCCTTGCTATTGCTTAAATTCATTCTTCCATGTCTGGCATTCAGACTATAGGAAAACAGGGCTTGCTTTCAGCTTTTTGAAGGTAGCTAGACGTTTATCTTAAGGTGAGAATCCCAGCCCTTATCTTAGCACAGAGTTTATCAAACTTGCAACTTTTTAAAGATGTATGGACTCCCAGAATTCCCCAGCCAGCATGACATTCTATATCTCTGGGTGTTACTTTATCTGTGATAGTAACAATATATGATACCCAGCTCAATTAAGATTTAATGGACTACGTTGACTGAATTCAGGCAATTGTGTTTATTTTGAAAATCACAGCTCTTATTAAACCATAAGCCTTACCCTCATATTGTTAAGGTGGTTTGCAAAAAACAACTGTGCTGCAATGCCAAAAGGCTTTCTGGAGTCCTGCAGGCATTCACTACCCTCACCCCTGCTCTTCCTCCTTTGTTCAGGTAGATGAAGTTTCCATTGCATATTCTCATCACAGGTGCCACCTTCAGGTCGCTGCTGGTATTGCATCCAAGAAGGCACCCTCCAACTTTTCTCAACTTTCCCTCTCCTATGCAAACTTCACCACTGGCTGTTAAAAGAACAAAGCACTTGTGCCTTTCCTGCTTTGCACAGGGACTGAAATTAATTCAAACAATCCTAGAAGTACAAGTGGAGCTTGCGGGGACTTTTGGAATTTATTACAAATATTTTTTGCAAATGTCCAGAAAAACCCACTTCAATTAAAATCTAGATCTTTGAAAAGTTAGTGAAGAATGACATTTAAAATAAAAATACAATTCCAAATGGCTCTCAAAAGGACATGTAGCTGAAACCTGCCTCAGCATCAGAGTAAGCTTCGAGGTTAGTATGGAAAGATGTTCTCTCAGCTAAGCTTGGAGAGAAGCTGGGTAGGACTTTAAAGAGAACATTCAGTACCTTGAATTTTACTTCGAAATGAACTGACGACCATGTAATGTTTTATTCTCATGAATGTATTTGCTGCCTCAGTCACAGACCAAGGGAAGCAAACCACAATGGGAATGAAAGCGTAATACCATTTGATCATATAAGGCCTGTATAAAATCAGTTAGATTGAAATTCTACCACAAGATCTTAGCTCCAGTGCAGAGTTCTGCACAAATTAGTATTTCTAGAACAACATTATTAATGCATGCTCTGCAGTTTTGAAGTCATAATCTTGCGGTTGGCATCTCAGCCAAGGCTGATAATATGCATTCCTGATTATTGCCTTAATCTGGAAAATAGAAGCAATCCAAAACTGCTTACCTGTTTCTTCTGCGAGATTCTCATCTTATTGTGCCTGGTACATCTATCTCTGTCTGGAATTAGGTCCCCTCACAATGAGCACCACTGCCTTGTCAGTCTTCAATTTCAGTTTATCGTTCTTCATCCAGGCTATTACTGACTGCAGGCAGAGATTCGGGAGAGTCCCACCATTTCTTGAAGATGTCACAGAAAAATAGATCTGGGTGTCAACAGCATAGCAATGGTCCCTTGTTCCAAATCTCCTGATAGCATCCCAGTGGTTTCAAGTAGATTTTGAAAAACAAAACCACTGTAAAAAAAAAAAAAGACAATTTATTCCTAAATCTCTCTAGCAATCCAGAGAATGCCATATTTGATTGTACCAAAAGCTAATGAGATGTCAGGAACAAACAATTATCTATTGGGTCACCAAAAGTCATAATTTATTTACTTATTTATTAAATTTATTTGCTGCCCATCATTTCAAGATGACTGGGTGTCTTGCAAACCTTAAAAGCAGTGGTGGAATTCAAAATACTTTACATCCAGTTCTGTGGCTGTGGCTTGTTGGGCGATACTGTAAAATCTCCATTCCCTTCCCACTCCAGCGGAAGGTTACTGCAAAATCCCTATTTCCTCCTGATCAATTGGGACTTGGGAGGCAGAGAATACATGGGGTGGAGCCAGTCAGGGGTGGTATTTGCCGGTACTCCGAACTACGCAAAATCTCTGCTACTGGTTCCCCAGAACTGCTAAATGCCACCTCTGATTAAAAGCCAACAAAATCTTTCACAATAAATGTTCCTAATAACAATAGTACATTACAATTACAAAGATGGGGAGGAGGTGAGCAGGATGCGCACCTGTAGGTAATGCATCAATCACCTACAATGTGCTATATCTCCATTTGGGTCCCAAGCCAACTGGCAGAGATCCAGGTCTTCAGCGCTTATGGAAAGGTCAGCAGGCTGGGAGTACATGTTCCAAAGGGCAGAGTCCACAGCAGGAAAGGATCTTCTTCTGGGACAGGTGGGGCAGGCCAGCCCCATTTGGGTGAGACGGTTCCTCAGATAGCCTTGCAAGGCTTTAAAGGTGATGATCACTTCCTTCAATTGCTCCTGGAAGCAAACCGGCAGCCAGTGTAGCTTGTGAACCAGTGGTGTAACATGTGCCACCCTAGGGGGCCCAGGACCTACCTGGGTCATCACCCTCTGCACCAGTTATAGCCTCCAAATGCCCCCCCCCCCATGTAGAGTACATTGCAACAATCGAAGCCTTATAGTCCGAAAAATACGGTAATTGTCTCCTGCAAACACCACTCCCCTTTCGCTCCTCTTTTATTCCCTATGGGAGGAACCATTCATCATCCACCTGTGGCCTTACTCCCAAGTCAACCTTTGTTCCTTAGCTGTTCCCTTCGTCCGGCAGCTCTGTGCATGCGCACACTGGGAACAGGCTCCAGCTGTTCATCTGCCTCACTGATGTCTGACTCCAAAGGCAGCTGATAACTGTCAGACGGCCCTGGCCCCCTCTCTGCCTCCAACACAGAGACCTTGTCAGAGCCTTCCCCAGGCTCTAGGACTGGCCCATATTCCTCCCTAACCTCCTCATTGTCCGAATCTGCTGCCAGCTCCACTGGCAGGCCACAACAGTTAGTCTGGAGTGAGTCATGATACTCTGCTTTTTTCAAGGTTGCTTACCATTATGAAGCCACCACTTTCCCAACCATTTTATCCATTCTGGGAGACTGTATGCCCTAGTGCCTCCTTGGACATGAAATCAGCGAGGTGACCTTGGACCAGTCACTCTCTCAGGCCTAGAAAGGAGGCCATGGCAAACTACTACTGAAAAAGTTTGCCAAGAAAACTGCAGGGACAGTCTAGGTAAGGGAGGTGAAAATCTAGGCCCGTGAATTGGATCAAGCCCTTGGGGTGCTTAAATCTGGGCCGTGGGGCCAGTCTGGAAGTAGCAAAGGACTGCACATGGCCCCCAAGTGCCCCATTTACAGCCTGGACAACCTCCTGCAGCACTCTTGGCCATTTTGGCTCGCAAAGTGCTGCAGGAAGCTGTCCAGGCTGAAAATAGGGTGGTGGGTGGTGGTGACAGTGTATGGCCCCTTGCCCTGTTTTGCCTTCCAGGGGCACCATGGGCTGGTCCTTTGCTATTTTGCAGCCCCCCATACCACCACTCTGGCTGGCCCGTGGTGGAGAACTACAATGCTGATCTGGCCTTTGAAGAAATCCAATTTGACACCCCTGGTCTAGGTAATCCCCAAGAGTTAACACTGACTTGAAGGCAACCCCCTCCCCCCAAATCCTTGAAAGCTTAATTAAAAATCCTACCTGAAATTAATGAATAATTGCAGCATTAAAATTATTCTCAACCCTTCCCAAACATTATCGAGCTTCTCTCAGGATGAAGGCTACATCCTGTGTGAAGTCACACGTTTTGGGCAGCAGGAAGCAAATGAAATATCACCTTGGAAAGCTAGAGAACAGCTAATAATTGGCATAGGCAGCTAACAAACCCTTTACCAAAAGAAAGAGAATTAGGATGATTTGACAATATTCTTCATTTTGCTTCCTTCTCTTCCCCTTGTCAAAAGTGCAGGCATTCTCTAAATTTGCAGTTAATAAATATAAATGTATGTTGATCCTTTGCTTTTTAAGAAGGATAAATAATAACACGAGCAAAATCATCTTTTCTGAATATATTTGGCAAGTACATGTGTATTTCAATAATTAAGTCACTGTCCTCTTGCTCTGAGCTGTCCAATTGATATTGGAATGGAAGCAATGAGAGTCTGCCTCACATACAGTGCAGTGGTGGGATTCAATTTTTTTTACTACCGGTTCTGTGGGCGTCGCGTGGCTTGGTGGGTGTGGCAGGGGAAGGATACTGCAAAATCCCCATTCCCCCCCCACCCCACTAATCTGCTTTCCAGCTCCGTTCTCCTATGCAGGGCAACAGAAGACTCAGCCAATCAGCAAATAGATGGGGGCAGAGCTAGAATTTGCCGGTTCTCCAAACTACTCAAAATTTTTGCTACCTGTTTGCTAGAACCGGTCAGAACTGGCTGACTACCATCTGATACAGTGATTATCCCCTGCATGTCTTTTAGGATTGATAAAACTCTGCTAAATATTGATTATAACAAATCATCCAGAGCTTTACTGAAAAGCGAATTCACTATAAGCGCAAGCAAAGCCAGGAATATATTATGGAACAAATTATCAGAAGACTAATACAGAATATAGTAATTATCAGCACATTTAGAAGCTCAACTTTCTTTTTCCTCTAACAAAAGTAACAACAATAATGCTGGAAACCGAGAGGAAAGAATTGCAAACTGATGAATTCACATACACAGGGACTAGGAACCAAATTACATTGGCAATCCTGAAATTTATAATAATTCTCCTTCTTGTGCCATATCCGTCATCGTACATCAGCAATCATGTTGGGGAACCTATTTTTATCGATAGCTGCACGAAAAAGTGCTGCTAAGTTTTGTCCAAACCAGTCCCTTAGATTTTGAAGCCATGATGTTCTTCTGCCTGGACTGCCTTCAATCTTTCCCTGGAGGATTAAGTTTGTATGGCTTATTTTTCCGGGTGTCGCATCACAGGTCTGAAATATTCCAACTTTCGCTTTTTAATGGTTTTTTATCATGGGTCCTCAAACTATGGCCTGCGGGCCACATTTGGCCCACTGAAGCCATTAATCTGGCCCACGCAGGACAAGGCTGCCCCACCCACATCACCCTGCTCTCCGTTCAGCTGAATGCGGGACTTACCTTCGGGAGCCCTGTGGGCTGGAACTGAAAGGTAAGGCCAATAATTTTGGCCTGAAGACACATTCTGGAAGCGGGGGAGGTTGAAAACAGGGTGCACAGAAACTCCAGGAGGCAAAAAATCGGGCAAAAATGGCCTGTATGGGGGCAAAAAAATGAGCCATTTTTGCCTGGTTTTGGCCTGCCGAATGCTTCTGGAGGCGGGGGGGGGGGGGAATGGGACATACAGACACCCCAGGAGGCCAAAAAACTGTTGCCTGTTTTTCACCTCCCCCGTTCCCGAAGATAAGGGGAGAGCGAGAAAGAAAAAGAAAGAGAGACACAGAGAGGGATTTCTTAAGCTCCTTGGGGCTGAGAAGAATTGCTGCAAAACTGAGTTTCCTGACGTGGACCGAAAGACTCCTAAACAACTGAAAAAATGATTTAGTAAAAAGGAAAGGCAACCAAAAGAGCAACATGCAAACAAAAGCAAATAAAACACCCCCAGAAGCAAAACAAATTAAAGTTTGTGTGCCTTTTTTCAATGGACTGTTAAACTGGCCACGACCACCTAATCACATGACCTAGCCAAGCCCACCCAGTCACATGACCACCTAGCCACGTCCACCCAGCTGGTCCGGCCTCCTAACAGTCTGAAGGTCAGTGAGGGTCCCTGTTTAAAAAGTTTGAGGACCCCTGGTTTTGACTTGGCTTTCCCAGGCGGCTTATCACTTCATTTCTGATTTTGTCAATCTAGCTTGTACGTAACAGCCATCTGTAATATAATCATGCAGTGGTTGTGAAAATTATGTAGTGATTTCCTTTTATTTTTGTTGCCCAAATTTGGGATAATTTGCTAGAACAAATCAGAGAAACAGTGTTAGGATAGCCTAGGGCCTTCATTCGAACAGAAAAGGCATTTTGCAATTAAAGTATATCCTGCAAATGAAAATGAGAAACTTCTGGTTTCTACATACTGTACAGTACTCACTGACAACACAAGTTCACACTTTTCTCATTAAGAGAAGAGAGTGATGAAGCCTCCATTACATACTAAAAAAAAATGGAAAATTCTGTTATATTGATTTCAATATAACATTTCCTGTCATGTTAATTGCTGAAACCACAAAAGTTCTTAGATTATTATCATCACATCAGATTTCACTGATTACTGACATTATTTCTAGTACATCTTAATTATAATGTAAACCTTCAGGTGATCCTTGAGTTATGACTGTTGTGACCCGCCAGTGGCCAGCAGAGCTGGCAGCAGACTTGGACAGTGAGGTTAGGGAGGAACATGGGCCAGACCTCCCATGGAGCTCTGCATTGGAGGCAGAGGGGGCCAGAGCCGTTTTGACAGTTATCAGCTGCCTTTGGAGTCAGACATCAGTGAGGCAGACGAACAGCTGGAGCCTGTTCCCAGTGTGCCCATGCACAGAGTTGCCAGACGAAGGGAACAGCTAAGGAACAAGGGTAGACTTGGGAGTAAGGCCACAGGTGGATGGTGAATGGCCCCTCCCATAGGGAATAATAGAGGAGTGGAGTTTGCAGGAGACAATTAGTTCATTCTTGCCAAGTATTGTAGCGTCTGAAAAATATCGGCCTGGCCACTCTCCAAACCTGATAAAGGTAAGTAATTGTGTACTATCTTGAAAGACTGAAGGCCGGGATTTTGCTGGAGAGGAATTCACTGTAATAAAAGGGGTTTATATCGGGATGAGGACTCGCCTTCATGCTGCTGGGGAAGCCTAGGTCAGAACAATGACCATAATAGATCCTGCCCATCATACTTGTAACTTGCAGTTGGTCATGTGACTGATCCAATTTTAAGATGTGTTTGCTGTGGTGGTAAAGTGATTGCCATGTCAATTAGCTTTGAACTAGTTCTGATGAAAAATGAAAATAAATACCTTTTTTTTTTTTTTTTTGCAGAATCATTGTAAAATGCAGTAACATGACTGAGGGACATTGCAAATGGCCATAAATGTGGCCCAGTGGCTGAGTGCCCCAAGTACGTTCATGTCAGTGAGGGGAGGGTGACTGTTGGACCTTTGCATCTGCATCATAAGCACTCCCTGGTAGGACCAGTGGAACTTTGAACTGTTGCTAAATGATCAGTCACAAGTCGAGGACTACCTATAGAACATTCATGAAGATGGTCACAAAGTGCTTAGAGGAAGCAGAAGAATGTGCCAAAAACGGAATTATGGAGAAATGGTTTTTCAGTTTGCAACTGAAAATCATTTCAGACTGACAGGAACTAGAGCTAGTAGGAACACGGAGATCTCTAGGAGAAAGATGTGTGGTTTGCAGTGTAAAGAATTTACTAAAAGTTGCCAAAGATTTATGATATAAGCAGCTGCTATATGAATCTCAAGGAGGAGGAAACCAAGTAAAACCAAAGAAGAGTTTGAAGACCTTATGTGCCCTGTCATAGCTCCAACTTCTAAAGCAGCGTTTTTCAAACTAAGATGTGAGGAGTTCAACTCTCACAATTCCCCAGCTAGCACATCATAAAGTTGCCAGGTCTAAAGACATCCACTGTGAAGTACCCATGGTTCGCCCATGAGGCCAATGTTGAGAAAAGACACGGACACGAGCTTTCTCGGGATGAGGCGACTCAGATTGGGTTTTTATTGAGATAGGACAAAGGCAGGAGGAGCAATCAGCATGTGATTTAAGACAGCCTGTCAAACTACAATTGCTAATCTACTGCTCAGGGAAGTTCTGTCTATATATGGTCAAATCCTGGGCGTCGTTGGGCAAGGCACATCTAGATTGAACTATCAGGATGTTATGTCTTTTAGGAGTTTGTTTTTTCCTGTGTGGTTCAGCGTGGCTGTGCATGCCCTGTTATGCACTGGGCCATGGGTGACCGCCACACCTACACAAGGAGTTATATGACAACAATCCACCTTATAGTATTCTCAAGGAAGATATTGTGAACGTGTCTTGTGACAGTTTCAGCAGAAATATGAACAGATATCTTTAAGAACAAATTGCTGAAGTTTAGGTTTCTTCAGAAGTGTCTCCGGCTTTGCCCTTTTTGTACTTGAGTTGCAGTGTTACAGAGGGCAGTACATAAGGGATGGAGTCTGCATTGTAATGTTGCAACCCATATTTTGTCACTTATTTTTTTTTATTTATCATTAAATTTATATTGCTGCCTATTCACCCATAGCAACTCAAGGCGGTTTACAGGATATAAAAACCATGTCTAAATAGAGTAAATCAAATTTTAAAAAATCAAATAAATTAATGTAATAAAATCACCCCCACCTTACACCTCCCACCCAGCGACAGCCGATCACATGAGCCATTTAATGGGTTCCATCCCGCTCTGGGTTCCCCAGGTCCACTGGCAGAACCAGGTCTTCAGTGCCAAACCGGAAGAGTCTTAGAGTAAGGGCCATTGTAATCTCTGTGGGAATGATGGTCCAGAGAGAGGGAGCCACCACGGAGAAGGCCCTTCTTCTGGATCCTGCCAGGTGTATCTCCCTCGGGAATGGAACCCGCAGCATTCCTCTGCTGTGATGGGTAGACGTGACCGGCAAGAGACAGTCCCTCAGATAACCTGCTTATCTGAGGGACTTGATCCCCCTTCCCCAGTTATCCATGAATCTCATGCTCATCATCAGTTAATATTCCTCTACGAATCGAGTCTCCTCAGAGTATGGTCAAAAAAGTCAACGTGATGCCAATACGGTGTGATCGGCGCTCCATCTGTTTGTCATATCTATTGCACATCCAGTACACACACAAAAACAAGTAGTATATATTGCATTGTGCCATCTGCCATCTTTTTGTTTTTGCCACACCCTGGCAAAAAAAGGAGACTAAGATCTGCGAAACAAAGTTGTGATTTAACGCACAAAGGCAATAGGCGATAACACCATCACCACAAAAGTCAAGAGCTGCTAATCGGGATCATTGGAAATGGACTCTACAAAACTCCCAATGGGTAAACGTCTAGCCACATCCACACAAGAAGTTCACATCTGGTCTTTGATACCCTTAGGGGTGCAAATCTAATGGCTCTTGAGTTTTCTGCACCTCATGACATACTGACCACCAGGAGGCAGCAGGGTGTAGTTAGAGAGTTAAGGATTGACTTCCCTCTCTCAGGTTGCTAAACTGAGGTTCTGCCTTTCTTCTCTTGCATTAGTGTAGAGCAGATGCTTTTGGGATTCTCCTGGTGGAATGCAGTCCCTTGGGCACTAGGCCTCTTAACTATATATAAATGTTTCTGCTTTACAGTAGTTGTAAGACCTGCTTTAGTGTGGATCAGATTAGGAACTGTTTACAAACCCTTTGCATCTTGGACATAAATTGTTTCAATTCCTACCCTCAAAACAACACTATAGAGCACTGCGCATCAAGACAACTAGACACAAGAATAGTTTTTTTCCTGAACGCCATCACTCTGCTAAACAAATAATTCCCTCACCACTGTCAAACCATTCACTAAGGCTGCATTAGTACTACTATTAGCCTTCTCATTGTTTCTATCACCCATCTCCTCCCACTTATAACTGCTGGACTTTAATTTTGTTGCTTGACTTTTGATTTATATGCATTGTTTCTTAATATGATTTGATTGCTTATTTGTACCCTATGACTATCATTAAGTGTTGTACCTTATGATTCTTGACAACTCTTGTTTTTTTATGTGCACTGGGAGTATATGCACCAAAAACAAATTCCTTGTGGGTCCAATCACACTTGACCAATAAAGAATTCTATTCTATTCTATTCTCAGGACGCTCACAAAAAATGCAATGTTTCAACCTCCAACCTAACAGATACATGAAACCAAGTGGCTGAATGGGGATTGCATTACAGATGGGAAGAAGTCTTTTTGTTTTGGGCCTTGCCTAAAAGAAAAAGGTGCTGTGGCTAGGCCAGGTAAGGGGTTTTACCCCCTGGTTTGTCCCATGTCCGTCTTCACTCCTGATCAGTTTGCAAACACCAAGAGTTGTTATCATCATCATCATTGTTCTAACTTGACTTTGAAGAAAAAAACAATAATCTTAGAGCTCTGAAGCCAGCTCTGACCTGATTAAAATGCATTGGGTGGACAAGCCACTGGACTTACACCAGGCCATCTCTCTTTCCTGGAGCTTGTGTGTGTGTGTGCAAGCTGCATCCTGCTTATTCATCTCAATGTGCAATAATGGACAAAGAGCGGGCTCTCCTTCCGTAGGATATTGTACTACCCAGTTCAACATCACCGCAACACGCTGCCTTCCCTCCCACACACCCTTTGTCCCCGACCTGATGCAACTCCCAGGGTGTGTGTGTGTGCCTGTCTGTCTTTGTGTGCCCACGCGGGGAGGGGAGCGCGCGCCCACACGCTCACCCACCCACCAAACGCTCGGCCAATCCCTGCCCAGCCTTCGCAGCCAATGAGGCAGAGGGAAATGCAGCGGGCTGCCAAATCCCCGGCCTGTTACTAAGGCCAAAAGCAAAGGGAGGGGGCGGATCTTCTCCCAGCTGGGAGGGGAGGGGGAGGGGGGGAGAGGGAAGCGTTTCCTGCGTGCACCGCGCTTCCCCTGGGCGCTCTTTGCAAAGCCCGGCGGCAGAGCCGTTGCGCGCGCGTCGTGCATTGAAGCGCGATGCGGAATCCGCTTCCTTTAAGCACCGTGAAGCTCGGCTTGTGCTGTTCGTAGCCTCTGGGGAAAGTAATAATAATAGTAATAATATTTTTTTTTAAAAAAACGGGATGTTTGTATCGGGAAGTTGCGGGTTTGGAAGAAACCTGCGTTCAATTCCCGAGCATTTGCAATGCTGCTGCGTCATGGCTCGAGCATGAGCCTCTGAGCATGAGCCAAGGGCCGTCTTGCGGCTCAGATGAGAAGACAACGTGTGAGGTGCTTGCAGGGTGACGGGTTTGGCATAAGCTTGCAATGCAACGCCTAAGATTATAGCATCCAGCCTATGCTCAGCGTAATAAGGTGCTATAAAAGGGGGTGGGGTAGAGGAAAGATTCCATTATACGTTTAAGCCACAATGTGCCCAAAAAGACGACTTAAACGGAGGCTTGAATAACAATTGGTGTTTAATCTTTGATCAAAGTTAAAGGCATGATTGTTCAAGCCTCCGTCGAAGTCTTTTTTGGGGCTCATTGTGGCTTAAACGTATCATGAAACCTTACAGCATCAACCACGTAGGTGTAAGAAACTCGCTAGCTAAGGCCAGAATGACCCCTCAGGAGCCGTGTGCAACAAAAATTTCAATGTATGCCGATTAGTGTACATTCATTCTAGGTCTAATGGAGAAGGAGAAGAACATTTCTGCACCAGTAGGTGACCCACTGGAGGTTGGGAGACTGCCAGCACCAGCCCAGAATAGTTAGTTCCCCCAAGGGCCCATCAACAGCGCTTCTGTTCCAAAGTGTGTCATCCTTGGCATATGTGGGAACTGTCATATGATGCAGCTGACTTAAGGGGGGGAATCATTCACTACAGGAACAACTAAGGACAACCTAAGCCTGTTTTTAAAGAAGGCCTGTGGAGGAGTTGGAAGGCATGGGAACTCATCAAAAGAAATATGGAATGGAATTCTTATTGGCCAAGTGTGATTAGACACACAAGGAATTTATCTTTGGAGCATATGCTCTCAAGTGTACATAAAAAGACAAGATACATTCGTCAAGAATCATAAGGTGCAACACTTAATGATGAGCAGCATGAGGAAGAAGATCCTATCCAGGTAAAGAGGGCGGAAAACAAAAGCTGGAGAGGGAGGGGGGAAAGGGGGGGGCTGGCAGAAGAGAGAAAGAAGGAAAACAACCTTAGAACCTAAGAAGAAAATCTAGAAGGGACCCAAGGTTACCACTTGATATTAGGTTTTTTTAGACAGGGTTGGGCAACTATGGCAACTTTATGATCCGTAGACTTCAATTCCCAGAATTGCTGATCCAATTCCAAGGAATTCTGGGAGTTGAATTCCGTAGATCATAGAGTTATCATAGAGGCCACCTTTGCTCTTAGGACTGCTTTTTAGCATTTCCTCAGTAGCAAGCATCCATCAGAGCTTTTGGATAGTTGTAAGAAACACACCTTTGACTCAGACTTATTGATTCTCGCCCCGTTTTGGTTTGAGTGAGGATTTAGAAGCAGTCGCAAAACCAGGGGAATCTGCATGGTACCGTCAAAAGGTTAAAAATCCAGACTGTCTGCATCGTTACAAGCACCATTTTGACTTTTTTGACCACATCCTGCAGATTTCCCTGCAGCAACCCCTGAAGCATGAGGAACGTGGACCAAGGGTAAAGTTTAAAGGTAGGGAGAAAGGTGATTGATAGGATAAATATTTGTGTAATTGTTTTTGCTGAATGTAAAAACGGATATCTTCATTTGAGCATGAACTCCATATGAATTTTTACAAAATGTGTTATTAAGTAGAGCACCAAACTGGGATAATAAAGGTTTAGATTTCATTAGAGCCACAGCAAAGAAGCACAATGTAATTTCTGTGCTATCTTTGTTACTCATCAGATTTCAGCTGTTTCTATTTTTGATAGAAAGCTACCGGTACTATGCTGCAAAGCCAAAGCACTATATTTGGGGTACCAGATATACTCCCATAATATAGGTAGTGCTCGATTTAACAATAGTTCATTTAGTGATCGTTCAAAGTTACAACGGCATTGAAAAATGTGACCATTTTTCACAGTTACGACCTTTGCAGCATCCTCATGATCATGTGATCAAAATTCAGATGCTTGACAATTGGTTTGTGATCCCCTTTTGCAATCTCTTAACAGGCAAAATGAATAAGGAAGCCAGATTCACTTAGAAACCAGGTTACTAACATATTAACTACAGTGATTCATTTAACAACTCTGGCAAGAAAGGGCATAAAATGGGGCAAAACTCACTTAATAAATGTCTCACTTAACAGAAATTTTGGGCTCAATTGTGGTTGTAAGTCGAGAACTACCTGTATGCAAAAGATAGTTACGTTTTTGAACTTTTGTGCTGTTGATTATTTCACATTAATTATTGCTTGGCGTTGTAGAAAGCAAGGTATGTTATATGTGTAGGAAGTAAGGTAAAGGATTGGGAACAAAAATGGAAACTTGACATTGGTTCAGGCTTCAGCTATTACACAGAGAGGCTATAGGCCTTCGTTGCACTTAGTTTATTTGCTCAATTTAGCAAGAGTAATCTGCATTTATGCAATTCTAAGTTGAAAAATAACTTCAAAAGTGGGAGGCAAAGTCAAAAATAACAATTCATCACAATCTGAGAGGAACCAGAAGTGATGGATTGGAATAATTGTGACCAAGAAGATGGATCTAGAACTTTTATCAGGATGGACATGAATACTACAAGTGGATTGAAGAATGACCAATCACAAGCTAGAGTCATGACAACAGATCATGTATGCTATAGGCCTTGACCAGTCAGAAGTGGAAGTACATAGTACTTTAACTTTAACCTGATGGGATATTTGTGGCTCAGGGTTGAACTATGGAGTCCCTGATGCTCTTTGACACTTGGTTGTTTTCTTGCAGAAGTTTCATTACCAAAAAGGAACCACCAAGACCATTCCCACCAACATAGGGCAAGCCACTAGTATATAAAATGAAAGTAAACCCCACTCCCTACCAGCACTGAAGATATCACCTAGTTTGGTAATGAAACATCTACAAGAAAACATCCAAGGTCAGAGAGCACCCAGGACCCCTGAAGTACTTTACTCTCTTGACCAATCAGTCAAGATGGGTAGGCAGGACCCATAAGAAGTCAAAACAAGATTCCGAGCTCCAACTTAAGGGCACCTCAATCTTTTGGTGAGGGACATCAATGCTGAACCTGGGTTTTGACCAGTGGTGGGTTGCTCTTACCGTCGCTGCCAGTACACTGCTCATGGGGCCTCGTGTCCTCTTTATGCACACCCGCTGCACACGCATGCTCAATCCACCGCCCCTGCGACACCCAGCTGCTTGTTGGGGCTTGCGCAGGCGCTGCAGGCTGTGCGTGCATACGCAATTGGCCAGTTGCTTTAAAAACAGGTATAGAACACGGGCGGGTGGGTCAAACGAGCCACCGTACTGGTACGCTGTCAGCTGCTCCCAGCTACTACCGGTACGCCTGGACCGGATCAGGAGGAACCCACCACTGGTTTTGACCCTCTTGTTGCTTTGCCTGCCTTGAATTCTTCAGCTCTTTGGCCAGACCATCTGGTTATAACCTATAATTTATGGATGAAGATTCTTCTTAAAACTAAGAACATTTGTTCTAAATACTTTTAGCATAAGTACTTGGCTTGGCTTCTTTCTCTTTCCCTGTTGCCTGCCCTTATTTGATTTATGAACAAAAGTACAGATACTTTGAAGATTGTGGTTTTCTAAAGCCATGCAGAGAAGCACTTGCTGCAACACAGGAAGATTCACATATCTCAAGCAGTTGTTAAAATGGGGGAAAAAATAGAAATATTGTTTTCCTAAACATTAAATTGCCATTTCCTAAACTATAAGGCCATTTAAACATTCAAAACCCCAGCATCTCTGGAGAGTTCTGTGAATGCTATCCAGCCTGATTCCAGATAGCAGACCTAGTCACAATAATATATTGGGCTGAGAACATCTAAGCTTCTGTGGAAATGTAATTCTTGAAGACTGTCCCGTTCCCTTAATATAGTTAATCTTTGGCCACATGTCGAGCTTGGCATGACCAGCCTAGAATTGTGGCATAAAAAAAAACAGGGCTGATCAGTCAAAAAGCAACGGGTCCTAGAGATTGTGGTTAAAATCAAAATACCCGAATACTCTGTGAGAGTCTGTATAAATAGAGGCATAGAATCAAAACCATGTGAAGTATTAGTACCACTTCATAAAACCTTAGTAAGCCCACACCTGGAATACAGCATGAAGTTTTGATCACCACATTACAGAAAAGATGTTGAGACTTTGGAAAAAATGCAGAGAAGAGCAACTAAGATGATTAAAGGCCTGGAGACTAAAACATATGAAGAACGGTTGCAAGAACTGAGTCGGTTGGGTTCCGGAAGGCATTACTGTTGGTTTGCTCATGCGCATGCTTTGCGCGCATGCGCAGTACAATTAAAATTGTGTGCATGCGCAGAACTGAAAAATAAGATAGCACTGCCCGGGGAACTGGTTCGGGAGTGTGGCAGGCCTGGGTCGCTGCCAGGCCGCCAAACCACTACCAGTTCACCTCTGAACTGGGTATGGTAGAATAGAGATAAGAAAGACTAAGGGTGACATGAGACCCGTATTCCAGTATTTCAGGGACTGCCACAAAGATGAGGGAATCAACTTATTTTCCAAAGCAAGAAGGCAAGACAAGAAACAATGGATGGAAACTAATCAAGGAGAGAAGCAACCTGGAATTAAGGAGAAATTTTCTAACAGTGAGTATAATTAACCAGTGGAATTAGCTTGCCTTCAGAAGTGGTGGGTGCTTCATCATTGGAGGTTTTTAAGAAGAGACTGGACAGCCATTTGTCTGAAATTGTATAGGGGTTCCTGCTTGAGCAGGGGGATTGACTAGAAGACCTCCAAGGTCCTTTCCAGCTCTATTCTGATTGATTGAGTGATTGAGTCTGTTGGATCTTCTAGCGAGAGGCTCTGCCTATGCTGCAGATAAAAAAGAGCTCCAACATATAACACATACAGGCATTCTTTAGAAAATTAACTCATTCAGGAATAACATAGTAGATATTCCAATTGGAGCTTGAACTGGAAGTGTGTCCTCCCGATGAGAAAAAAGGAGAAAGGTAAGATGGATATGATGGGGAGCAGTTTGGGACCAGGGAATGGCAGGAGTAGAAAAAGTGAAAGAGCCATCACACCAATTTTGCCTTTTGGGGAACATGTTCTTCATGCTTGGCTATGCTCATTCTAGCAGCCATGTTGTGGGCAGACCCAAAGCACTTGCTGAAAACACCAAATGGATCCACCACCCAAAACAGAACGACTGCCCATTGTACAAAAGAGAAATGTCTTTTCTCACCAATCCTCCGTTGTCGGTGTTCTAAATATGTTAGTACTGCAGAGAAGTCTGTTTTTGCAAGAACAGATTGATGGAGGGCGGAAAGAGAGGCGAACAAACTGAAAGCTGGATCTGGTGAGATTGCTATAGTTATTCTGGCCCTTCAGAGCATTAATTTCTCCATAGAGGAGACAGCTTCTACAACTCCTGGTCTGGACCATCTGGAAGCATTTGGTCTGCATTAATTAAACCATTAAATAACTAAGCGCTTAAGATTTTAGTACGACAAATAGCTTATTAGTAATTCTCCTAGCATCCTTCCTGACAAAGCTGGGGAAAAAAATGACAGTTTCCGCCCCACAAATGTTATGAATTCTTGTATCTTATCTCTAGATGTTGGGATCTCAGTCCTTGTTCTATGTCTTGGTTATAGGATGTGAAATCTGCTCTGAATAGATTTTAGGTTAAGACATATCTTTACACAACAGGCTATACCAGGGGTCTGCAACCTTAAACCCTCAAAGAGCCACTTGGACCTGTTTCCCACAGAAAACACCAGGAACCACAAAACCTGGGTGGGTGTGGCCAACTCAACGTCACTCCCACATAGTCACATGACACATCCTAGCAACATCTACCCAGGTGAGGAGTGACTAGGAGGGGGAGGGGAGGGGCCAGCCAGTGGTGCCGACAGAGCTGGAGCAGAGGGACGAAAGAGCTCCAGAGCTGCAGGTTGCCGACAACTAGGCTATATTATGGCTAGCAAAAACCATGTTATTTTGCAAAATTAACTCATTGGTTAGGTTTCATAATATACTGAACCAAAATCTAATCACACTAACTATATTTACATGACATCCTGATTAATTGAGTCACAAAGTCAACCACATTGTATCCTATTATGTTGTCCAAACACAGCTTTATTGTGTTGTCTCTGCTTCTCTAATGCTGTATAAAGAGACCCCAAAGTGACAGAGATGCAGAGTTAAGATTTTTGAATTACAGATCCTTTTTATGTACGATGGTGACCTGCATGGATTTTTACTAAGCTGATGGATTTCAATCATTGAAAGCTTATGCCAAAGAGTAGATTGAGGCCACAATATAATGTTGCTGAGAAAATGCATTCCTTTGCAGCTACTATAAAGAATGCACCAGATAACTCAGAGACAAAAGAAAAACCAACAAATGGAAAATGAGGTCATTGTCCTAGTTTATAAAGTATTTTCCCTTCGTTTGCACCAGTGCTTCATTTACAGAAATTTTTTTTCCAAAATAAGAGCAGCTACAAGATATGAATCAGAAATCTTATCTACTGCAAGAGAATAGGGGAAATCAGATCTCACAAGAATACAGGTAGTCTTTGACTTACAACCATTTGTTTCAGGACTGTTCAAAGTTACAACAGCACTCAAAAAAGTGACTTTAGGACTATTGCATTATCTCCATGATCATGTGATCAAAATTTGGATGCTGGGCATTTATCATGTGTTTATGATGGCTGCAGTTCTCCAGGGTCACGTGATCACCTTTTGTGACCTGACAAGCAAAATCAACGGGGAAGCCAGATTCATTTAACAACTGTGGCAAGAAAGGTCATAAAATAAGGTAAAACCTGATTTGCTTAACCATTGTGTGATTTACTTAACAACGACAGTGATTTGCTTAACAACTGTGCAAAGAATGGGTGTGAAATTCGCCGCAACTCATTTAACAATTGCCTTGCATAGTTATGGAAATTCTGGTCCTAATTGTGGACAACCTGTGGTATCCACATCATTGTATTCTATGTTGTCCAAACATGAGTTTGACCCTGGTTGCAGATTGTTAATTTTTAAGAAGGATTGTAGCAAACACAAAAGGAGTGAAGGAATTGGGAGTGTTTTTCCTTCTGAAGAGAAGATTCAAGAGTGTTGTGATAACACTCTTCAAAGATCATAGGAAAGGTGGTTAAAATCTCTTTATTCAGTGCAGGACATCCAGTAATTAATTTAAGTCATAGGAAGGGAGCCTAGGTGGGTGTTAGGGAAAACAACAGTAACTCTGGTTGTGCAGTGTAGATTGTTACCCAGAGAGATCGTGTGTTCTTCTCCTTCACTTGATGTCTTCAACAGAAGCGAAGCTGTTATGCGCAGTCTGAATGAAGCTGGATCTGTTCACTGTCTTGCATTTTCATTCATGATCATTTCCTAACAGTCTTCTGCCCACTGATCAATGACCATTCATTTCATGTCCTCAGAACTTATCAGTGTCACCAAATGTAAAGTACCTGACGTAGTCATGCCCTAGCCATCCAGATTAGGGCTCTTTGGGGTTTTCTTTGCATGAGGCTTTCAAATCAGACCAAGGATTTCCCCCCCCCCCACTTTCTTTGCTTAAATGTCAGTGGATGAATTGATTTCTGTACAAAGCTTATAAATCTTTACAAAACAAACTACCTTTACAAAACAAACTACCTTTACAAAACAAATCATCTTTACAAAACAAATCATCTTTACAAAACAAATCATCTTTACAAAACAAATCATCTAAAGTCTGATACCCTGTTTTCCTGAAAATAAGACCTCCCTGGATAATAAGCCCAATCGGGCTTTTGAGCGCATTCCCGAAAATAAGCCCCCCCTGAAAATATTGCAACACAGCAGCAGCCATGACGTGACCATACTCGCCACCTCCTGCACCTCAAAAATAATAAGACCTTCCCAAAAATAAGGTCAAGTGCTTATTTCAGGGGTCAAAAGAAAATGAGACCCTGTCTTATTTTTGGGGAAACACAGTATGTAATCATAAAATTCAGCACTGATATAAGGAGGGAAGAGAAAATGGAGAAGGGATATTATGGAATGTCAACCCATTGAGGTGGCTCAGAGAGGAAACTAAACCATGAGTACTAATAACATCTTTTCTGTAAGATTAAAGTCTGAAAGCATCCCCCCCCCCCGCCTTTACATTCCAGTGAATTAGGGAGAGTCCTGTCTGAAGATTACTTATCTACCCCCATCTCTCCTTTGGACTCGGATTTTGTTTATCAGACAGTTTATCTAGACTGGGTTCTTTCTCCTGTCTCCCAAGGTTATTTTCATAGACAATTACACAGGAGCAGAACAAGGGGAAAGTCTCTTTAAGATTGCTCAGATTTATTCAAAGAGTTTTACCATCTGTTGCAGTGTCTCTCAATCTTTTTCCAATGGTTCAAATGGAAAGTGGGTGCTGGAAAAAATAAGAAGCCATAGAATAATCCAACTAAGCAGGTGATGCTGAATCTTCTTCCTCCCTTTTTTCTATAGATAGCCCCTCTTCAAATAATGTCTCTCCATCGATCTCTCTCCCTGATTTTTTTAACCACATTTCTCCATCAACGTAATCCTTGACCATTTGTTTAGCAACCATTAGAAGTTACAACAGGACTGAAAAAATTGACTTACAACTGGTCCCTGCACTTTTGACTGTTGCAGGATCCCTATGATTTGTATGCTTGGGAATTAGCATGTATTTATGATGGTAGCAGCAATTCTATGGTCATGGATATCATCATTTGTATTTTTCTCAGCCAACCTTCCCACAAGCAAAGCCAATAAGGATTTGCTAACAACTGCCTGATTTACTTAACGACTGCAGCAATAAAGGTCATAAAATGGGGACGACCCACTGAACAACTTTAACAAAACCTAAAAGAAGGTTTGAACAGGAAAGTAGCATGAATCAAGGAAGATGTATATACACTTTTACAGAAGTTTATGGCTATTCTTAGTTCATCAAGCCATGGATGTCCCAAAGGTGCTTTTTCAAAATGCCACTGGACTTTGTTTTTCCTTGCCTTGGAAGATGTTTTGCTTCAAGAAGAAGCTGAACTGTACTTTTGCAGAAGAAAATTATATCAAAGCAAAATAAGAATCAGTGCATCTGAAATGGGCACTTTATAATATGAAGAAAACAATCTATCAGAGACACTTTAAACTGATTCCTATATTGAAAAGTTGCTGGACTTGATGGCCTTAAAATAAAATCAAACTATTTGATTTTATGAGTTTGAAAGAAAAAACATTAATGCCAGCTTTGCTCAACTAGAATACCAGAAACTAATATGTTACAATTAGTATTTGATAAACACCGACACAATCTGGTTGTCTTTTCTGAGGCAAGTGGCACCCCAAATACATCAGGAATTCTATTCACAACATAATTGCTGTTTATTGGCTTTGCCTTCTAAAGGTTTCTTGTTCTTGCTTACACAAGGCATCTTACATAATTTGAACCTTGTTTATGGGGTGGGGGTGGGGGGATGTACAAAACCATGCTGGGTTTTCTCACAGACTGCAAAAGCTGATACCGTCCAGACCTTTTTCCTACTTGTTTGCATCTTTCTTCTGAATCAGCTGGAAAGACAGAATGAAAAGCCAGCTGTGGGAATAATAAGCATGCCGCAGTAAAAGAAATGCACGTGCAGCCATGCGTAAGAGCACTTGCCCTCTCTTCCTTCCTGCACAAAACAATTACTCATTCTGAATCGCTTCAGCAAGACTAAAAGAGCAAAAAAGAAAGGGGAATTAATTTGTCTCTCTCTGGCTGTGTTCGCACAACATGATTAACCCAGTTAATCATATTATGGGTTTGCATAATACATTGAAAAGTAAATGAATTAAATAGGTTGGGTTTCCAACCAGGATACACCCCAATAGAAGAATAAAACATTAACCAACGGGATTTACAAATGAATTTGTTTGGTTTTTCACTACTACTGACTTGGTTAAGGACATATTCTCTTGTTTTCACTGCTCTTGGGTAGCTTTTGTTCAAGAGTGAACAAAATTAACTCGTATGTGGAATGGATCCAGTGGCTGGGTCCATCTGTCATATTTCCTTCTTCAGGACCAGTCCAGGGGATGAGCAAATGTGGTCTTGGAACCATATGTAGGTCTTGGCTTAATTTAGTGTGTCTTGTAGTATAATTTCAAGCATCCTTCCAGATCTCTGATAGGAATGATTAATTCTTTGGCCGGCAGCTTACCATTTAAAGGAAAAGGAAAAAAGAAGTTGGTATCCGGAGGAATTGAAAAGGGGTGGTGATATCTTGGTATTATTCTCTATCAGTTGGTTACCTGCTTCCCAATAGCAAGGGAGGTAGCTTATCCAGATATTTTTCTTGGGAGAATAGAGCTTTTTTTTAATGGAAAAAAGGTGATCCATGAGGGAAAATTGATTCTCAGGTAATAGGGAAGACTTGAGTTACTGGGGTAGTTTTGGCTCAAGAACTTGAAATAAGGAGGGAGTGTTAGTTCAAATCTTTTTGAACAGAGAAACTAAATAATCAAGAATCAGTACAGGTAGTCCTTTGGGAGCAGAATTTCTGTTGTTAAGTAAGGCAGTTGTTAAGTGAATCACAGCCAATTTTGCAATCTGTTTTGCCATGGTTGTTAAATGAATCTGGATTTCCCCATTGACTTTGCTTGTTTGCTTGCAGATGGTTGAGAAAGTTACAAAAGGCAATCATGAGATCCCGGGATATATAAATATATTGTAAATATATACATATATTGCAAATATATACATATATTGCAAATATATACATATATTGCAAATATATACATATATTGCAAATATATACATATATTGCAAATATATACATATATTGTAAATATATACATATATTGCAAATATATACATATGTTGCAAATATATACATATATTGCAAATATATACATATGTTGCAAATATATACATATATTGCAAATATATACATATATTGCAAATATATACATATGTTGCAAATATATACATATATTGTAAATGTATGCCAGTTTGCCAATCACATCATCATGGGGATGCTGCAATAGTTGTAAGTGTGAGGACCAGTTGTAAGTTAATTTTTCAGTGCTTTTGTAACTTTGAATGGTCACTAAATGAATGGTTGTAAATGGAGGGCTGCCTGTAGTCTCATCACTCAGGCTCAAATCCGACGTAGAAAGAGTGTAAACACTTGCTTTCAGCCGCCTGTACCTCTGTCTTCAGGTTTGCAGACCCAGTGAGTGATTTGCATGAGCCGAGGTGGCGCAGTGGTTAAATGCAGCACTGCAGGCTACTTCAGCTGACTGCAGTTCTGCAGTTCGGCTGTTCAAATCTCACCGGCTCAGGGTTGACTCAGCCTTCCATCCTTCCGAGGTGGGTAAAATGAGGACCCAGATTGTTGTTGGGGGCAATATGCTAACTCTGTAAACCGCTTAGTGAGGGCTGAAAGCCCTATGAAGCGGTATATAAGTCTAACTGCTATTGCTATTGCTATATACTGGGTCAAAAGGGCTATACAGGAACAGACTGCGTCCTGAGGAGAGCTGGTTCTGTTGTGTCCACTTAGAAGGTGTGTCACTTCTTGCCTTGGGAGTCATGTACCTTCTGGCTTAGAATAACAGAGTTGGAAGGGACCTTTGAGGTCTTCTAGTCCAACCCCCTGCTTAGGCAGGAAACCCTATACCACTTCAGACTAATGGATATCCAACATCTTCTTAAAAATGTCCAGTGTTGGAGCATTCACAACTTCTAGAGGCAAGTTGTTCCATTGATTAATTGTTCTAACTGTCAGGAAATTTCTCCTCAGTTCTAAGTTGCTTCTCTCCTTGATTAGTTTCCACCCATTGATTCTTGTTCTACCCTCAGGTGCCCATGAGAATAGTTTGACTCCCTCTTCTTTGTGGCAGCCCCTGAGATATTGGAACACTGCTATCATGTCGTCCCTCGTTCTTCTTTTCATTAAACTAGACATATCCAGTTCCTGCAACCGTTCTTCATAGGTTTTAGTCTTCAGTCCCCTAATCTTCTTTGTTGCTCTTCTCTGCACTCTTTCTAGAGTCTCCACATCTTTTCTACACCGTGGGGGCCAAAACTGAATGCAGTATTCCAAGTGTGGCCTTACCAAGGTATTATAAAGTGGTATTAACACTTTGTGTGATCTTGATTCTATCCCTCTGTTCATGCAGCCTAGAACTGTGTTGGCTTTTTTGCCTTGATTGACTGAATTGGACTCATCTGATGGTTCCTTGGTGACTCCGAAGAGAGGACCTTGGCAGAGTTTCTCCAGCTGATGTCTAATCTCAGCTCTCCCTTAGAAGGCTAGAAGAGGTGAAGATCTCAAGTGGGCGTGGGAGAGGAACTGTGATGAATCATCGTGGTAACATGGCTGTAGTTAACCATTTTTGCAAATGCAAGAAAGGAGGAGAGACATGCAGAATGTCTTGACACAGATTTGCTTGAAGCTGAGCGGCAAGGATTTAACTATTTCTCCTCAGGCTAATATTATTTCTCAGTTTCCCAGAAGCCGGAGCTGTTGCCTAGCAACCAGCGAGGTAGAGGTTCCTTTCTCTGGGCCTAGTTAAGAAGGATGGTTCTGCTTTGTGGTCAAGATATGAGAAAGTTTCTTTATTGTAAAGAGAGGGAGAAAAAACAATGGGATGGGGGAAGGGGAATACAAACTTAATCTGATGTTGTTGTGGTTCTTATTGGAAGATGTATTCTGGAGTAGGCCACCTTTTTGACATGAATAAAATACAGGGGTGCAAAAATGAGCTTATTTCTTATAACCCTTATATATTGAGATAATAACAGTGAATGAAGCATAACATTGTGAAGTCACACAGATTTCTTTTTAATCTTTCTGAGAAATTAGCTGAGAAAGGGTCAGAAAGACTTCCAGGGGGCTGCCTTCAAAAAGTATTGGGTCGCTGTTGCTACTCTTCGTCAGTTTATAAGCTTTCCTCGGGGACCCATGAAGCAGAGCTAAGGTTCAGATGCATTCATGTGACTGCGATTGGTCCTTCAGATACATAGTTTTGCTTTGAAGCTGGCAAGAGAGACAAGCAAACATGCAGAGAAGTACAAAAGCAAGCAAGGTCCATATGAATGGAACTAGATCTTTGGGAAGCATCTTCTGTCACATTTGTAAAGCTACGCAGCAAAACCCTTGAAGAGTATCCGGCGACTTCAGCTAGTCCAGAATGCGGCCGCGCGAGCGATTGTGGGTGCACCTCGCTTCACCCACATAACACCTATCCTCCGCGAGCTGCACTGGCTTCCGGTCGATCTCCGGGTACGCTTCAAGATGCTACTTACCACCTTCAAAGCCCTTCATGGTAGTGGATCTGGGTACTTGAGAGACCGCCTACTGCCAATTACCTCCACCCGACCAATTAGATCCCACAGATTAGGCCTCCTCCGAGTCCCATCTGCCGGTCAATGTTGACTGGCAACTACGCGGAGGAGAGCCTTCTCGGTGGAGGCTCCGACCCTCTGGAACGATCTCCCCGTGGAGATTCGTACCCTCACCACCCTCCAGACCTTCCGCACAGCCCTTAAAAACTGGCTATCCCGTCAGGTCTGGGATTAAAGACTGTAACCCACCCGAATAGTATGAATGTCGTGCTTTTAATGATGTATTGTCTTATGTGTCAATTGTTTGTTTCCCTCCCTTTTCGAGTTGTAAGCCGCCCTGAGTCCCCCCAGGGAAAAGGGCGGCATATAAATAAATTACTCTAAACTCTAAACCCAGTGCCCTTTTACGTGACCTTGAAGTTATTGTCAGCTAGTGAAGAAGCTATATAAATACCAGGATAAAACAGGCAATGGTATTTCCCTGTGAAGTGAAAGTTAGAGCAGGATAAAAAGAGCTTTTGACGTTTGGTGTTGGCGAAGACTCCTGACAATATCACGGACCACCAGGAAAACTAACCAATGGATCATTGAATAAAAATGACCAAGTTGAGATTATCCTTCTTGAGACAACATTATGTGAAGACCTAGATCTTTGGAGAAGGTTCTAAAGCTGGGAAAGGTGGAAAGAAAGAAGACAGCAGCAAAGTAGGTAGGCTCAATTTCAGAGTGATAGCTACATCACTGGAAGGTTTGAAGGTTCAGGTTTGGGACAGATGTGCTGGGGAAAATCTAAAATACTACGAGGTTGCTAAGATTCAACACCAACTTGATGTCACCTAACGAATCAATCAGTCAACCAATCCATCAAAGGAAGGCTACACAACAAGCTTCTGACTTCACTGAAATTGTTGCTAGAATAGGTAGAATTACATTTTGGCATGAACCTACCGTAAATAAAAATTGTGGTGTATTAACTCAGATTTAGATTTGAATAGACAGATGATAGATTCAGTGTAACCTGCACAACAAAACCAATATTCTGTTTTTGCAAGTATCTTCAGCTATATTTTCCAGGATCTTTGATAAACTGGAAGGAGGAGACCTGGGACTGCAGTGCAAAACAGAGATTATCCAAGTCAAAGTAATACATAAATGAATGTGATAATGGTGAAGTGCATGCTAGATGGGCAGGACTTTTGCGAGCATATGTGTTGTTGCTCACATACATATCCAATCAATACTGACAATACTCACCATCTGCCATATTGTGGGTCATTGTACTATAAATTACAAATGTGGTGAGCATCAGAGGTGGGCTGCTCCCAGTTTGTCCCGGATCGGGTGAACTGGTAGTAGTGGCGGTGGGAGGCTCCGCCCACCTACCCGGATGCTTCTGCGCCGAACCAGTAAAAAAATTGGCAACCCACCACTGGTAAGCATGTTACCCTAAAAGCTATATAGCACTTCTTAATTATATTCTCAGGAAGCATCCTAATAATCTTAGTTACTTAGGCTGTGCTTTCTGATTATCTTCTCTGCCTCAAACTCTCTACATTGCCCAGCTTCTGATGTACCTTGCAACCTTGACCATATAAGGAGGCATTGCTCTGGGCTGAAATCTCTCCCTCCCTCCCTCCGCCTTCCTGTGCCCTGGTCAACATTGGAGTTTGGAGAATTGCCTGCAATCTGATCCCATCAGCGATGATGTTGGTTTGGTATGCTTAATGTTTAGGCATCTAATATTTGTAAAAGAAAAAGCTTTCACGACTTTCTGTTCTGCTGCTGATATAACAATGCGGTTAAAAATGTGCGTGTATCAGGTTTCAAAAAAAATCAATTGATGGCTGTAGTGGGAATGTAGATCTTACTTACAAAGAAAGTGGTTGAGCTGAAATGCATTTGGCTGCCCTTATGAAGTCTGTAAGCTTCATGAGGGCAGCCAAATGCATTTCAGTCTCTTTCGTATAGAACTGAGGATGGGTTTGTGCTCATTTTAATCATTCTTCCTTCTATGGAAACATAATGGGAAAACTTTGCTTTACTGTCATCTCCATTTCTCATCTCTTGGAAATCATTATGAAGAAAAGGCATGGGGGGGGGAACAGGAGTCTGGACTGAAACAAAGCTTAGCAGGACCAACTTAGTTTTACTAATAAGCCTGTACTTTTTATTTCTAACTGAAGCCTTTGCTGATGTAGAAAGTTAGCTTTCATGCCTAAGACAGGACTAGAACTCGTGGTCTCCCACTTTCTAGCCTTATGCCTTAACCACGAGACCAAACCAGCTCTCTTTATTCCAAAATTCTTGGGATTTGATCTTCTCATTTCTACCAAGTGAGCCCAGGATTTGTATGCAGTGCCTGGATTGCAGAAGTTTAAGATAAAGCCATTCAGTCTATTCATTTCACAAAGTATCCTGTGAGAATGAAACCAAGCCCCTTAGGAGTACTTAGAGAAAGATGTTTAAAGTACAAAAGCTGCAGATTCAAGAGGCTGTGAGTGATGTTTCATAAGGAAATATGTTTTGGTTCATATTTATACAGCCTTCCTTCTTTAATTCAGTATATTTATTTTCTCCCTTTTCTCCTCTTTTACTTTGTACTTTTTCATATTTTTATTATTTTTTAACTTTGCGTTTTTAAACTTCAATAAAGTTATTATTAAAGACAGGGACTATGTTTGGATAAAATACATGCTTGAATTAGCAGGCACTTCTTGTCACATCTGCTTCCTTAAAATCCTTAACAAAGAAGATTAGAAGCTAAAACATATGACAAATGATTGCAGGAATTGGGTTTGTCTAGTCTAATGAGAAGAAGGACTAGGGATGACATGATAGCAACGTTCCAATATTTGAGGGGCTGTCACAAAGAAGAGAATGCCAACCTATTTTCCAAAGCACCAGAAAGCAAGACAGAAATGATGAGTGGAAACTAATCAAGGAGAAAAGCAACCTAGAACTGAGGAAAAATTTCCTGACAGTGAGAACAATAAACCAGTGGAACAGCTCACCTCCAGAAGTTGTGGGTGCTCCATCATTGGAGGTTTTTAAGAAGAGTCTCATCATTTGTATGGAATAGTATAGGGGGATTGGACTAGAAGACATCCAAGGTCCCTTCCAACTCTATTGTTCTGTTATTCTGTTACATTTAACTCAAAGATGTGATTTATTGGGAGACTGCTGTTAGGAAAAAGTCTCGCTTCTTTAAGGTGATATCAACAGGACCCCCCAAGTCCCTTCCGAAATACCTTTTCTGCTTTGGCTCCAATTCACCTGCACAGGTGCAGAGTAATAGTGACATCATCAAGCAGACTTTGCAATTACCTTTTTGCATCCCAGGATCTGATGCAAGTATGTAGATCACAGTGTTCACCTGATGGCATTGTCATCAATGTATAGCCATTTCCCCCATTCCTCCTCCCTTTCCTGGAAAAAGCATGCAAGCTCTACTCTCCACCCATTCACAAATTAGCAGAAATTGTATGGGCATAAAATCGACCATTCCCTTTATCTGCTACACCTCTGATTGGTCCTGTTCTGATTATGTGTGTCCAGAATGTGATAAGCAAAATGATTATTTAACTATTCCAGCCTGCTTCTTTCATAGTCAGCAACTAATGGAAAAAAACATTGCTAATGAGAGAACTGGATCGGAAATGGGGTCAGTCAAGTTGCTTGCCCATCTCTTGCCCCCCCTCTTACACCCCAGTTTGTTATCACCAAATATCTTTAAAAAAACAAAAGAAAAACCAGATCAGAGTCCTAAGGGGGGATGTGTCTCAAGCAGCTTTTTCATTCAGGGCTTCTCTTTTTTATTGTTCCTTCCTTTATATGGGAAACATCCAGATTTCTTCACTTTTTGTTCATGAGGCAGTTGGATCATTTGGAGGAAGGGTCTTGATCCAATTCTTTTAATAATATATTGGTTTGTTGTGCTATTTTCTTGTCCCCCCCCCTCATTTATTATTATGCTATTTCAAGCTCCAACAAGTAGTTTCCCTGGCATTTGTTTGCAAAATGTTGGTAGACGAAGAGCAACAAAGATGATTAAGGGACTGGAGGCTAAAACGTATGAAGAACAGTTGCAGGAACTGGGTATGTCTAGTCTGATGAAAAGGACTAGGGGAGACACGATAGCAGTGTTCCAGTGTCTCAGGGGCTGCCACAAAGAAGAGGGAGTCAAGCTATTCTCCAAGGGCAGGACAAGAAGCAATGGGTGGAAACTAATCAAAGAGAGAAGCAACCTAGAACTAAGGAGAAATTTTCTGACACTTAGAACAATTAATTGGTAGAACAAATTGCCTCCAGAAGTTGTAGGTGCTTCACAGGGGTGGGTTGCTGCCGGTTCGGTGCACACAAAAATTTTGCAGATAAAAAATTTCCGCATGTGCAAAAACATTTTAAAAAATGAAAAAAAATGTGTAATGAAAATGTTCTGTGCATATGCAGAACCGAAAATCAAGATGGCATATGCCGTAGGACAACTGGTTCGGGGGCGTGGCAGACCTGGGTCGCTGCCGGTTCCAGCATCCCAGGCCACCAAACCACTACGAGTTTGGCCGAAACAGTCCGAACCAGTAGGAACCCACCACTGGTGCTCCAACCCTGAGTCGTGAAAGTCATAAAACGGGGCAAATTCATTTAACAAATTTTCACTTAGCAGCATAAATTTTGGACTCAATTGTGGTCGTAACTCGAGGACTACCTGTGTCTCCATGATCACTTGATCAAAATTGACAATTGACTCATATTTATGATGGTAACAGTGTTCCAATATCCGATGATCACATTTTGCAACTTTCTGAGAAAAGTTCAATGGGGAAGTCAGATTCACTTATTAACTCTTGTTACTAACTTAACAATTGCATTGATTCGCTTAAGAACTGTGGCAAGAAAGGTAAAATGGAACAAAGCTCACTTAAAAACTGTCTCACTTAGCAAGAGAAGTTTTGGGCTCAATTGTGGTCATAAGTTTAGAACTACCTGCATTTAAAAGAGGCATAACCGTAGTAGATTTAAAACTGTTGCACTCATGGGCTAAAGGTAAATGAAGGTAACATCGTGGATAAGATATCTGTGCTTGTCCTATGAGTAGGTGCAAATAAGGAAAAAAAAGATATTATTTTCTCCTAATGACCCTAGTAGGCAATAGGATAAAATGGTCAAAAGAGCTTGATGTTTTTCTGGAGCAGTTTGCTGGTGTCTACTGTTGAGTCATGAAGCCTAAAACTGTTTACACCAGTGTTTTTCAAACTTGGCAACTTTAAGATGTATGGACTTCAATTCCCAGAATTATTAGTGGGCAAATGCTAGTCAACTGTGTAAGGACCTTTTGAACAAAATGCAGATACTTGGATAATGCCTTTAGGTCTAATTAAGGAGGGGTTTATGCCAGCATCTCGCACATACCCGCAACTTGGGGGTTCTCCCGGACGTCGGGATTCCTGTTCGATGAACAGGTGGCAGTTGTGGCTAGGAGAGCCTTTGCACAACTTTGTGTTGCGCATCAGTTGCGGCCTTTCCTGCACCAGGATTCCCTACACTCGACTTGAGTTCAGTTCCTAGTCATCTCACGACTGGACTATTGTAATGCGCTCTACATGGGGCTACCCTTGAAGACCATTCAGAAGCTACAGCTGGTGCAGAGGGTGGCAGGGCAGGAAGCCCCCCAAGAATGGGACCTGTGACACCGCTGCTCCGTGAGCTGCACTGGTTACCAGTCTGCTTGCGGGTGCAATTCAAGGTGTAGGTGATCACCTTTAAAGCTTTTCATGGCAAGTGTCCAGGTTACTTGAGAGACCATCTCACCCCACTGGGGTTGGCTCGTAGCACTTGTGCCAGCAGAGGAAACATGCTGCAGGTCCCGTCAGTCCGAATTTTTCGGCTGGCGAGGTCTAGGAGGAGGGTCTTCTCAGCTGTTGGTCCTGCCCTCTGGAACATCTTACCCCCTGATGTGAGGTTGGCCCCAAGTTGGGGTGAAATTCCACAGGTTCTGACATGTTCTGGAGAACCAGTAAAGGAAATTTTGAGTAGTACGAAGAACCGGCAAATACCACCTCTGGCTGGCCCCAGAGTGGGGTGGGAATGGGGATTTTGCAGCATCCTTCCCCTGCCATGCCCACAGAACCAGTAGTAAAAAAATTGGGGCCCGTGGGGGATCAGCACAATGGACGTGGTTGATTCACCCCCACCCTCCCCATGTGTCTTTGGTTTTAAGGTTTGATTTTAACATTTTTGTTTTAACTAAGATGTAACTGTAAGCCGCCCAGAGTTACCCTAGGGTAGTGATGGCGAACCTTTTTGGCACTGTGCCCAAACCGGACCGTGCATGCATGCATGTGCTGGAGCACCGGAAACCTGAAGACCAGCTGGTCGATGTGCATGCACACGCCAGCCAGCTGCTCTTCTGGTTTCCAGTGCATGCATGTGCGCCAGCCAGCTGGGATGCGTGCGCACCAAAAACCCGAAGACCAGCTGGTAATGTCACATGTACCCTCAGAGAGGGTTCTGCGTGCCATCTCTGACACGCGTGACATAGGTTCGCCATCATTGCCCTATGGTAAGATGAGTGGCCCATAAATTTTATAAATAAATAATTAAAAATAAATCCCAGACAGGTTGAGGGAGGATTCTTCTAAACTAGCTGGAGGTATTTGTGGAAAAAGACCGATCTTGTTAAAGAAAGTTGCCCAGGGATCTGTTCCTCCTTTCTTACATTCTGAAAAGGAAAATAAATACTGAAGTTACATGATTGCTTTTTTTAATATAAAAAAAGTAGAATCATGTCGGGGTTTTATAGTTTTATTCGGACGCCTGACTACAACGATGCCTTTACAAAATGGAATATGCAGGAGATTTTAAATGCCCATTTTCTCTACTAGACTTCTGTATCTCAAAAAATATTTATTTCTTGGTGGCCTCTTCAGGCTTCTTGGCATCTGAGTGGGGAATCTGGGCATGGGCTTCGAAAGTGACCGGGATGGTGATCTCTGCAGACTGAATGGCTGGTTTGGGCAAGGGTGCCTCTACGGTCAGCATGCCATCTGGGGAAAGCGATGATCGGACCACGGATGCATCAATGCCAGGCGGCAACCTGTGAAAGGAAGAGCACATCAGAATGGTCTGGGAGACTTGTGAGATTAATCCACATATACCCCTTTATAAAGTACTGCATATGTGGTTGATGTATTAAGTGAGCACAATCCTGTTCACTCTGCTATAGAAATACAAGGAGCAAAAGAAGGTTCAGAAAGGGATACGCAAAATGTTTAACAGCCATTATCTCATGGAGAGGAAGGAAATCAAGGTTGAAGGCTTGTTTATGTGCACAGCTGGGGAAGTATGTTTCAAGAACCCAGGAGATGGTATAAAGCAGGGGTATCCAACCTTGCCAACTTTAAGACTTGTGGAATTCTGGGAGTTGAAGCCCACAGGTCTAAAAAGTTGCCAAGGTTGGACACCTGTGATACAAAGCATAAACTTTCCTGGCTTTCTCCAAACACAGAGATTGTCCAGTTCAAACTGCAAGCAGATATTTATTCAACAATAGCAGTTAGCAATAGCATTTAGACTTATTGTATATACCGCTTCACAGTGCTTTACAGCCCTCTCTAAGCGGTTTACAGAGTTGGCATGTTGCCTGCAACAATCTGGGTCCTCAATTTACCAACCTTGGAAGGATGGAAGGCTGAGTCAACCTTGAGCCGGTCAGGATCAAACATGTAGCTGTGGGCAGAGTTAGCCTGCAATATTATGTTCTAACCACAGTCTCACCATGTTTCCCGTATTCCCTGTATTCAGAGAATATAATGGAGAGGCAACTCATGTGTTTGCTCTTGCTGCCACCTTTCTCACATATGGGGGTCATTTGGGGAATTACAACATCTACTTACGTGTATTTTCTTGTGAAACATCTGGAAATGAATCCGTGCTCATCTTGTCTTTCTTCATGTTTGCCTGGAAAAGAAAATACCTTTGTGATAGATCCTTCAATGCTTTCCTATTTTAAAAAATGAATAGATTCTGTGTAGTCCATGTTAGACTGCAAAGACTGTTCTACGTAGATTATGTAGACTATCCTGAATAAGGCCTGAAAGACTTGACTGACCAAGTCCTGGGCTTGCAATGGCCAGTCACTCCCAGCTGCTTCCAGGATATCTCTCCAAGTCAATAGTGGGATTCAATTTTTTTTTTTACTACTGGTTCTGTGGGCGTGGCTTGGTAGGCATGGCTTGGTGGGCATGGCAGGGGAAGGTTACTGCAAAATCCCCATTTCCTGTGACTAAGGAGGCGAATAGATGGGGCAGGGCCAGTCAGAGGTGGTATTTACCAGTTCTCTGAACTACTCAAAATTTCCACTACTGATTCTCCAGAACTGGTCAGAACCTCTGTTCCAAGTAGCTATTGGAAGTAGCAGCCTCCCCCTTGGTTTTTTCCAACTAAAAATAGTTTGGTTTTATATAGCCATCATTCAGAGGAGTACAATAGGACCAGTTAAGCAAAACTGTGCCTTAATTTTGGGTGTAATATTGTGTGTAATGGTATTGGGTAAGTCTCCCCCATTTTTTTTAAAGGTTAAAATAAATGGAAGTTTAAATGCACAAATGTATTTTTGGAAGAGTATGAGCAGAAGATTCCTTGCTGAATTTGGACGGAATTCTTGGGGTGGGGGGAGTCAGAAGCTGTAGACACAGTACAGGTAACCTTCAACTAACAACCACAATTGGGGCCAGAATTTCCATTGCTAAGCAAGATGGTTGTTAAGGGAGTCACGCCCAATTTACAACCTTTTTGCCACTTTTTTTTAAAAGCAAATTCACTGTGGTCATTAAGTGAACCATATGGTCATTAAGCAAATCTGGCTTTCTCCATTTGCCTTACTTGTCAAAAGTTGGTTAGGAAGTCACAAATGGTGATCACATAACCACAAGTTGCACAAGCAATTGTCATAAGTACATGCCAGTTGCCAAGCATCTAAATTTTGATCACCTGACCAAAGAGATGCTGCAACAGACTGACATAAGTATGAGGACCTGTTGTGAGTCATTTTTTCAGTGCCATTGTAATTTTGAATGATTGCTAAACAGATGGTGGCAAGTCGACTATACATTCATCTTGTCATCAAAGAATCAGTCAAGGACCTGCTGATTGAATTGTACTTCCCCCCCCTCTCTCTTTTTGCATGGCTGTTGCTGAATCATCAACAGAAGCTTTATCTACAAACCATAATAGGCTTGTTTTAAGGCCCCAAAGTATTTTGGCAGGTTCTTTTTAGGTCACTTGGCCACTCTTGCTATTATACCTCAAAAAGGACAATCATACAGTTCTCTTGGCAACAGATGAAGTACTTTGCCATGGTCTAATTCTGAGATATTTTTCAACTTCTAAGTATAGCATCTGGATTACTGGGTGGTCTCCCATCCTATCACCAAACAGGTCTATCCCTGCTTATCTATTCAAGATCAGTGAAAGACAGCTACGTGCTGCCCCTTCTTCATATGAGAATTGATTAATATTATTAAGTCTTAAATACAACCAAAAAAATGCTTGAAGTAACTCTAATGCAAGAATAACTAACTGTAATTAACGCAGAGGATGATTGGTTGGACAGAGATGTCAATGGGAGGTGGCATTTAAAAAAAAAACCAAGGTAGCAGCCATGATCACACGAATCAGAGCCTCACATGTATTGTGTCTGGTGGAGTTTTAAAAAGGGCTTTCATTGCACAACTGTAGCCAACCATTGAGATATTTTGACAACCTCTCCAGATCAAAAATTCAAAATGGCTGCCATGATCACATGACTGAAGCCCTCTCCCCCCCCCCCCTTTGAGCAATGGGCATTGCACTGGTTGCTTCAATCTCACGATAATAGACTCTGCCTTGACTTTTTTGACCCTCTCCCCTGCCAAGGCGGCCTTGCTTGGTAAGCAGCTATTGTTATAAGCGTTGAGACAAAAACGTGTCTGGGATGCGATTAAGTGAATGCACTGCTGGGCTAACTTGCTGCTGTAATCTTTTGAAGCTCTTTTAGTTGCCGCATTTTAGCAACAAAAAACAGAAACGTCTTTTTTTGCCTTAGACTGAGTAGGATTTAAATGTGCATGTTGGGTCCAAGAGACCAATGTTATAGGGAAGTTGAATAATATACTTCAAAAAAACCCCACTATCTGGCACCTAATCAGGCTCCTTGGTTTTAATCAGGCATGGAATAGGCCAGCTGCAATCCAGCTGGCAAAGGGAGTCAGGGAAGTGAAGTTTCCCAGCTATGCAATTTCTTTGTTTGCTTCCTCTGTTCTCACCCACCTTTGTTTTTTTTATCTTCGCTCGTAGGCAGGAGAGTGGCATTGCACAACTGCTTCTGATAGAACCACCTCTACAAAATATCCTTCTATATGAGCCATATTTGCCTTTTAAGATGCAAAACTATTCTGCCGCAGTTTTCCAAACTGAAATCAGAAGCCCCCCTCCCCCCCCCCCCGGGTTTCAAAACGGGACGGGATAGAGTTTAAACTTGATAAGCTTATGGTCCAGTTTGTTAGTTTTGTTCCCAGGCTTAGTGTGTTGTGTCTACCAAGCTCTTTGTCTGGTTTGTGATTGTATTGTAGAGAGAAAAAAGGAGATAACTGAGTACTAAATTCATCACGTTCTACAGACCACCATGGGATTTGGTGTTAGCCAGCCAGCTGGGTGACCTTGGACCAGTCCTTCACTCTCAGACAGAAAACAAGGGCAAAGCACTTTTGAAAAACCCTGCCAAGAAAACTGTGGTTGCCTCTAGTCAAGGCTGACTCACAAACACAGACACACAAACAAAAACTTTTCAAGGCTCCTAGACCTGGAAGCCATTGCTCTTAAATTATTTTTTTAATTTATTTTTTATTTTTTTGTTAACAAACATGTAAAACACGGACACACAAAACTTAGACGTACACCACATTTACACAAATACAATACGAACAGGAGCTTCCTGTTCTTTCTAACAGCAATTATCATACTCTTCATTTAAATGGGTTTGTATCTCGCTCAGCTGAGGTGAACTATGTTCCTGCTTATACAATTGATTGGCAAATATAAAGTCCCATTTTCCATAATTTCAGCAATGTTGTTGTGGTCAGCCCAAGGCTGGAATGCCCACAGAAGTCCCAAACAAACTCCACACATGTCTTAAAATCAGCAACAGCAGCAGCGACAATCTGCCCTTTTTCTCTTGTTTTGGAGAGGTCACTTGGAAAAACTTTTAGGGCAGATCTGCACTTTCTGTTTTTTTTTCCATTAATTTCATATATACATTCACAATTATATGATCTCATAACTGTTATTAATAATATGTATTTATAACAATTTTTCCCCTACAGTTGACAATATACTTGAGATTACTTTCTTACCATCCCATAACTCCATCTTATCTTACAACATTCCTATTTCTTCTTCCTTCCTTCCATCCTTCCTTCCCTCCTTTCTTCTCTCCTACTCTCCTTCCTTCCCTCCTTCCCCCTTCCCTCCTTCCCCCTTTCTTCTCTCCTTCTCTCCTTCCCTCCTCCTTCCCTGCTTCCTTCCCTCCTTCCTTCCCTCCTTTCTTCTCTCCTTCCTTTCCCCCTTCCTTTCCTCCTACCTTCCCCCCTTCCTTCTCTCCTACATTCCCTCCTTCCTTTCCTCCTTTCTTCTCTCCTTCTCTCTTTCCTTCCCTCCTTCCTTCCCTCCTTTCTTCTCTCCTTCTCTCCTTCCTTCCCTCCTTCCTTCCCTCCTTCTTCCCTCCCTCCTTCCTTTCCTCCTTCCTTCCCCCCTTTCTTCTCTTTCTTCTCTCAGATCTGCACTTTCTGATGGGCCAGTCACCGTGTTCTGAGTGTAGGAAAAATGACATTGTCCACCACTACCTCCCCGCCCCCGCCCATTTCCAGGGTGGTTTTCACCTGCAATCCAGAATTGTTATTTTCTGACCCAAGAGGGGTGGTGGTGTCTCCAGTGCTTTGATCCACTCTTGCAGCAGCCCAAACTCTTGATTGGCTCCAGTGCGTGTCCCAAAGGTGCTTTTTCAAAAGGCAGCTGGCCTTTTTTGTTTTTCTTTGAAGACATTTTGCTTCTCATGCAAGAAGCTTCTTCATCTCCCAGAAGAAAGTCCAGTTGCCTCTTGAAAAAGCACCTTCGGGACAACCATGACCTGGATGATTGAGACTCTCCATAGACGCTAAAGTGGGTGGCATTCCCCCTTCTCTTGGTCGCTGCCCAGCGCAGTGATTTCTACCTGGGCTTGCTGGCTGCTCAGTTTTCTGTTGGTTGGCAGTTGTGGATTTCTAAACCATCTTGCAGTTGACCTGTGATGTCCTATTAAGTCAATGAACTTAACTCAACCAGGCTTGGGCACCATTCAGCTTTGATGTCTCCCTTTTGATTTCTTCCCAGGCTGGGTGAAGCAGGTCTGGAAGTTGAGTCATGGGAACTACAGTAGACTTCTTTTTTGGTTGCTTTGAAACATTTTGCTGCTTATCTATGTAGCTTCTTCAGTCTGAGAAAGTTTGGTTAGAGAGACCCCATACCCAGGTAGTCCTCGACTGACGACCACGAAAGAGGCCAAAATGTCTGTTGCTAAGCAAGGCTGTTGTGAAGTGAGTTTTAGCCCATTTGACGACCTTTCTTGCCACAGCTGTTAAGTCAATCACTGCAGTTATTAAGTTAGAAACTTAACACGGTTATTAAAGGAACCCAGCTTCCCCATTGACTTTGCTTGTCAGAAGGTCGTAAAAGGGGATCATGGCACACACACACACGGGCACACACATCATAACAGTGCAAACCATCATAAATATGAGTGACTGGCCAAGCATCCCAATTTTGATCACATGACCGTGGGGATGCGGCAAGGGTTGTAAGTATTTTTTTCAGTGTTCTTGTAACAAATGAATTGTTGTATATCAAGGTATACCTGTACAGCAGTGGTGGAATTCAAAACTTTTTACTACTGGTTCTGTGGGCGTGGCTTGGTGGGCAGGGGAAGGATACTGCAAAATCCCCATTCCCTCCACACTCCACTAACCTGCTGTCCAACTGTTCTCCTGTACAGGGGAGCAGAAGAAGACCCAGCCTGCAAGGCTGGGAGGCAGCAATAGACCAAGAACGGCGATCTGCTGGGAGGCAGAGGGGGCGGGGCCAGCCTGTTTGTCGATTCTCCCAATTACTCAAAATTTCCACTACCTGGTTGGCCAGAAACTGTTATTTATTAATTTATGTATTTATTAATTAGACTTATATACCGCTTCATAGGGCTTTCAGCCCTCTCTAAGCGGTTTACAAATTTTTTAGCAAATTGAGTCAGCAACTTGCCCTCACAGTCCGGGTCCTCATTTCACCCACCTCGGAAGGATGGAAGGCTGAGTCGACCTTGAGCCGGTGAGATTTGAACCGCTGAACTGCAGATCACAGTCAGCTAAAGTGGCCTGCAGTACTGCACCCTAACCACTGCGCCACCTCGGCTCCTAGGTTAGAACCGGCTGAATACCACCTCTGCTGTACATTACATCCTCCAGGGAGGTTTCATTTCTTACCTAATCTGGATAAACTCATTATGAGAGTAGGCAGAGAATTGTAGGGATTAAAATATCCCAAGTCCTAAATCCTTTGCCTTAGTGGGTTGTGAAATGTGGACTCCATGGGGAATCTCCTTCATGCTCCCCTGCCAAAAGTTCTCCTAAGTTTCTCTTCTCTTTCCTCTATCTAAATGCCTTTAGGTTGCAAGTAGGATTGTTGCTACCATTAGTCCTTGACTTACCACAATTCATTTAGTGACCATTCGAAGTTACAACAGCACTGAAATAACTGACTCGTGACCATTTTTTCACACCTAGGACCATTGCATTATCTCCGTGTCATGTGATCAAAATTCAGGAGCTTGGCCACTGACTCATATTTATGACGGTTGCAGGGTCTCAGAGTCACCTAGTCAATTTCTGCGGCTTTCTGACCAGCAAAGTCGATGGGGAAGCCAGATTCCCTTAACAAGCATGTTACTAACTTATCAACTGCAGTGATTCACTTAGCAACCAGGGCAAGAAATGTCGTAAAATGGGGCAAATTAACAAATGTCTCACTTAGCAGCATAAATTTTGGGCTCAATTGTGATCGTAAGTCGAGGATTATCTGTGCTTTGCTTCTCTGAAGCTGAACTCTCAGTTCTTCATTACTACCAAGTTTCCAACAAGGAAACCCCTTGTCTGCTTTGGTTAGGCTAGTCTGGGAGCTATGGAGCTACAAATAAAGGGGTTTAAAAAAGAGAGAGAGGACCAATGACAGTATCAAAGGAGCTGGTGTAAGAAGTGGGCGTGAAAGTATGTGTGCAAACCTCTCTGAGAAAGTGAAAGAAATGCACAGGGATTAGTGAGAAGAGAACAGTCCCTAAAAGGAAAAGAGGGACACTGGGAGATTGACCCACCCAGGAACCAGCCAGCAAGGACAGGAAGATCCAGATGCAAGGGAATCATGCAGCAGGTGTTCTAGTGGCCATAGTCCACAGCCTGGACTCATTGCCGATCCTTTGCCGTCTGGACTGGAATAACAAAGTTGAAATGGACCTTGGAGGTCTTCTAGTCCAACTTCTTGCACAAATAGGAGACCTTATACCATTCCAGACCAGTGGCTGTCCAGGCTCTTCTTAAAAGAGCCTCGGTGGCGCAGTGGTTAGAGTGCAGTACTGCAGGCTACTTGTGCTGCCTGCCAGCTGCCTGCAATTTGGCAGATGGAATCCCACCAGGCTCAAAGTTGACTCAGCCTTCCATGGTGGGTAAAATGAGGACCCAGATTGTTGTGGTCAATAGGCTGACTCTGTAAACTGCTTAAAGAGGGGCGTAAAGCACTATAAAGAGGTATATAAGTCTTAAGTGCTATTGCTGTTGCTAAAAGCCTCCAGTGATGGAGCACCCACAATTTCTGAAGGCAAGCTCTTCCACTAGTTAATTGTTCTCATTGCCAGGAAATTTCTCCTTAGTTCCAGGTTGATTCTCTCCTTGTTTAGTTTCCACCCATTGCTTCTTGTCCTGCCGTTAGGTGCCTTGGAAAACAGGTGGCAGCCTCTCAAATATTGGAACACTCACTGCTATTATGGCACCCCCTAGTCACCCCTAGTCCTAGAATGTCTGGAGCAGTCTGAAGCAGCCAGCTTAGGCTGCAGCATGGAATCAACCTTACAAGTAGTCCTCGATTTACGACCATTCATTTAGCAACTATTCAAAGTTACGACCACTGGAAAAAAGTAAATTATGACCCATCCTCACACTTATGACAGGTGCAGCGATCCAGATGCTCGGCAGACGGCTCGGCTTGCACTTAAACAAGGGTTGCAACATCCTGGGATGGCCCTTTGCAACCTTCCCAGCCAGCTTCCGCCAAGCAAAAGTAAACGGGGAGGCTGCCAGGGAAAGTTGAAAGCCGCAGTCCCGTGATGACTGCTGTCAAAAAAAAGGTCATAAAATTGGGTACAGTCGCACGATACCTCCCTTGTGTTTTTAATACAATCAATTGAAATTAACAGGCCACCTTTTCCATAGGACAAGACCTCCCGGAGCCAAAGAACGGAGCTGCTTCATGATGTCCTGTTAAAAGCATGCTGAGCACTCAAAAGCCCTTAGTACAATCCAGTAATAAGCCACTTGTGACCGGTGTGGTAAGAGCTGTGGACGAGGCTTTCTAAGAAAAAGGGAGACTGGCTTCGATTGACTAAAACCTTAGACCAGTCCTCAAAATGGCCCATTGATTGGTTCACTTATGGCTCATTTCCTCCCCCCCCCCCCCCCACACACACTTGAAATGCATTGTCTGAATAGACATTTCTTTTGGCTTGGAGACCACTCTTTCAAGTATTAAAGATTTTTTTTATATATGTATTTCGTGCAATTTTAGTGTCTTTATTATTTAAAAAATAACAAATCCCATTTCTACAGGTTGGGCCGATACAAAGCCCTGCAATAAAGTTTATAAAGTAAAGGGAAAAAAGCTAAGAAGAAGCGAAACTTTTAAAAGGATCGGATGAAAGAAGTAAACGGGGGAAAGGAGTAACGCCTGCATGGTGTAAGGCAGCTGTATTCCTTCAGATTTCTTTCAATATAAATTCAATAAGTAAAAAAAATAGACATATTGTCTTTAAGCATTTAATCCATTCCTTTAAAAATATTTCTCCTTTGGTAGTGTGTGGCTATTAAAATCTCAATTATAAACACCAGTATACCTAAAGGAGAATATTTGTAACTCAGGATTGACATGAGGGGGTCCTTGGTGCTCTCTGAGCTTGGTTGTTTTCATGCAGGTGTTTCATTGGCACTGATGATGTTACCTAGTTTGGGTAATGAAACATCTGCAAGAAAAGCAAGCTCAGAGAGCACCAAGGACCCCCTCATGTCAATCCTGAGCTACAAATCTCCTTTAGGTATACTGCTGTTTATAATTGAGATTTTAACAACCACACTATCAAAGGAGAAACATTGTTAAAGGAATGGATTAAATGCTTAAAGACAGATGATTGATCAACCCAACATCTTCTCATAGGTGACAAGCCTACAAACAAGGGGACCCTCTACTACATTGGGAAGCTGTAGATCTCAGCTATCATTTATGAAGTTTTAACCTCTGAGCAGTCCTCCTTAGGTACCCCAAAGCATCACAGCAACCGTTAATGACCTTAGAGTTTGGCTCAAAGTCACTGATGTTTGCTGCGGGAGCAGTTGAAGAACTGATTTAGAAAAGGGAGATGTTTGAGAATAGAATACTGCATTCAGTTTTGGTCACCATACTAATGGTGTAGGGTCTCCTGCTTTGGCAGGGGGTTTGGACTAGACCTACAAGAAGATCCTTCCAACTCCGTTAATCTGTAATCTTAATCTGAGAGACCTCAAGAGAAGCTACTCACCAGTGATTTCTACTACACCGTCCTTTGTCTTCACCATCAACTCTTCCGGTGCAAAGTGGTTGACATCCAGTGCCACTTTCCAGCTATCTGAAGTCTGCCGGATCTCCGAGACGCCGCTGCTCAACTGGCGGTTCAAAGCCCGGTTGAAGGCGGGGTTGGGCCCTGGCGAGCTGACGACGGGGCTAGCGGCCACTGGCTCTGGACTTGAGCTGACCAGAGGTCGTACGTAACCCGGCCAGCTGGTGGTCCCTGAAGGCCACTTGTACCAGTCCTCGGGAATCAGGGGCATGCCAAAGGACTGGTCCAAGAGCCTGCTGCCCCTGTACCAGTCCCAGCTGGGGCTGCGTAGAAAAGTGAAGGGCACTTGTCGTTCCGACATGTCCTGTTCCAGAGCCGTCCCAAAACTCTCTGCCCAGACCTGGAGTGTGAAGATCTCCTCCCTCTAGCTGGCCCTTATCAACACACAGCCAGCTATTTTAGGACAAGAATCCCAGCTCTCTATTAATGGAAATTACGCTTGGCTGGAGGAAGTTGATGAATATTACACAGGTCTCAATGACATTCCCCCTGTGCATTTGTCATCCTCTGCTTTCTCGGCTGGGGAATGGGGAGGAAGGAGGGAGGGGGAAAAGGAGAACAACTCCCATTGCAGGACTGCAGGGGCCCGAATTCCAATCTTGCCTTTTTGACCTTGGCAGTCTGAAAATAAAGTAAGACTGACTAAAGAATTTTTGACTTACAGCAAAAATTACCCCATCTTTCTTGCAACACCAGAACGTTCAGGACAGAGTGACATGCGTTGTTTATTTTCGCCCAGTATTTCTTGGCTCTAATTTTTCCTTTTTAGTATACTTTTTTTTTTAAAGCACATAAAACAAATCTCGGAGAGATGTGTGTGCTAAAATGTGCATAAAATTAATCAAATGGATTGTTTCTTCAATTTCAAAAACAGAAAACCAGAAGGGAGACTCTGGAGAAAGGAGAGGGGAGGGGAGGGGAAGAATGTAGAGGAGAAGAGAAGGGAAAGTAGAAGGGAGGGAGGAGAGAGAGAGCTTCATATTGCAGGCTGGGACAATCACCAGAACGGCACTGCTTTACTTTTTGTGACCAAATAGGTCTCCATCTAATATAGAAATTTATAGCGGGAAATCTTTCGCTCCAGGAAAAGTGATGCGAGAGGAAAATTTCCCAAATATCCCATCCCCAACAAGCTAAAAGCAGCAACTTTTGTAACACTGTTAGTAAAGATTCATACACTAATGCATACCCATATTTTGTTACTGAGTGCTTGGACTTGCCCTTTTCTCCTGTTTTACATCTGATGTTTGTCAGTCAGGCAAGAGAGGGGTTCAAACATAACAATAGATATTTTCCCCATATTACTTAACATTCATTCTCTCAAGCAATGCTAGTTCTGAAAATAACCCAGCATAATTTGGGATGGAATTCAATTCTGAATTATTAACTCCTAGTTGATGGTCGGTGGTCCTCATGAATTATGACCTGGCTGAACACATTTTGGCACCTGGATTAGAAAAGGCTGAATGTCACCTTCTTTTGATCTAATTAAGATTTGGGACATAATCCAGCAATTTCTTCCACAAGCATCAAGGAAATGAATTGGAATCAGGGCCAGCCCTAACATTTGGCTGAAGAGAGCAGCCTATATTGGGCCAGAAGGTCTTATGTGACATAAAAGAGTAACACATTTGACTCACTTATTTATCATTGTGTCCTTTTTTTAATGCCAAAGTGGTCAGAGGGTCTTGTGGGATCTTGTGTTTCATGTATCCAAATTACTTGCTTGATTCCAGGCCCTGAATTGTGAATACCGTAGTTGTAAGTGGGAAGGGGTGATTCATTGCCCTACCATTGGGAGACAGTCTCTTATTGCTTATCTCATTTGACCCATGACTTTTAAAGCACCCCAACTGATAGCCCCATAGCACATTTCTTTCACACTTGTGCCCTCTCTGCTATTTTTCATCAGGTTCCAAGCACGCATCGTTTCAGGATGTTCTTGAATGGCTATGATACATTCATGAAGCATTGATAGATGATAGGTGGAGTCAGATCTAAGTGAAGAGCAAATGACTGTTGAAGATGGGACAGGCCCTACCATTAAGCATGACAAAGCAGCTGTCTCAAGTAGCAGACACTATGCTGGGATGTGAGATATGTCAGGTTTCCAAGTAACAACCCCAATGAAAGAAGACTCTGAGGCTTGAGATTCCTCAAAATTCCATTTTATTAAAGATGTCATGTTGGCACATCTGGGAAAACCCGAATCTGAAAGTTTCCAGGTTTTCCCCACCCAAACGAAAGTTCAAGTCCCTGCCCAGCACCCACATGTCCATCCCATGGCCCAATCAAACACCGTCCCAATTGGAGATGCCTTCCAGTCACGCCACTCAAAGTGCAGGGCAGAATGACCTTGACTTTTTGAGAAAGGAATGTTATTTTGACTATATCTACCCCACTCCATATAATCCCCTCTCCCAGTCTCCCGCAGCAATAAATGTGGCAGGCTGGCAGGCCCAATGCAAAAAATGGCTTCCAGGCCTGACAGGCCACCCGCTCCCCACATCAGAAGATTGGGTCCTGCAACGAGAATAACATGGGGTTAACATCAAAGTCCTAACCACCTTCCCCCCCTCCAGGGAGGACCCTTTGGCTTATCGGGGTATTTGTCCTGAAATTGTTTAACTAGCCTATCTGCCTTCACATTGCAGTTTCCCACAGCAATAATTGTGACAGGCCTAAAGGCCCAATGCAAAAGATGGCTTCCAGGCCTGACAGGATGTTTGACAATTGAGCTGGGATGCCAAGTAAATGGCCCTGAATCTGCAACCGTTCCATGTCTGGTTCTTCTGGTGGGATTTTGGACTAAGGAATCAAGGGTGATGACTTGTCTTTCCCTGAGCAGTAAAAGGTCTTCAAGGCTCTGGAGAGAGTTGAAGATCTTTCACACCTTCTTAGTGGCCATGAGTCATTGAGTGGAAAGCAGCCACTTCAGAAGGAAGAGACCCTCTGAAGTCATCCGCCTCATCTAGCCAAGATGGTCCCTAGAGGATGCAATGGCCTTTCTAGCACCTTCTATATGTTTGACTGTAAAGGATGACTTAGCCTGGTAGTTAATAATCTAGTCCCACGATGGCAAACCCATGGCACGCATGCCACAGGTGGCACGAAGAGCCCTCTCTGCGGGCATGCAAGCCGTCGCTCCAGCTCAGCTCCTCCGCATATGCACATGTGTCTCCCACCGGCCAGCTGGTTTTTGTGTCTCTCCCACGCATGTGCAGGAGGGGGGGGCAGGAGGGCTGTGTGTGCATTGCATTAGGGGTTCATGTACACATGTACACGCTGTCACGCGTGCATGCGCTTTGGGCATGCAGTGACAAAAAAGTCCATCACTGATATAGTCCATTTCCTCCCAATGCTTAAAGGGAAGAACTTTCTACAGTAATAGACTGATTTTGAGATCTGGGAGGTGGAAGGGTGTTGTAATTGAAGCAATTTGTATTTTATTGCAAGGAGGGAATAAAACACCTGGGGGTATCTGCCTTCACCTCACCATCTACCTTTGGTGAGACAGAGGAGCCGAGGTGGCGCAGTGGTTAAATGCAGCACTGCAGGCTACTTCAGCTGACTGCAGTTCTGCAGTTCGGCTGTTCAAATCTCACTGGCTCAGAGTTGACTCAGCCTTCCATCCTTCCGAGGTGGGTAAAATGAGGACCCAGATTGTTGTTGGGGGCAATATGCTGACTCTGTAAACCGCTTAGAGAGGGCTGAAAGCCCTTTGAAGCGGTATATAAGTCTAACTGCTATTGCTATTGCTAGAAGGGAGATAAAAATATTGGGACAACCCATTTCTAATCTCTACTTCTATGCTGGAACAAGGTTGTGCCATGCTTTTTTTAAAAAGTGATTTGTTACATTTGCATTTTTTTCTAGAAGCTCAAGGTGACATTCGCAGAATTTCTTTCTTCCATTGTTTCCTCACAACCACCATCTTAGAAGAATAGCAATAGCAGTAATAGCAATAGCAGTTAGACTTATATACCGCTTCATAGGGCTTTCAGCCCTCTCTAAGCGGTTTACAGAGTCAGCATATTGCCCCCAACAACAGTCCGGGTCCTCATTTTACCCACCTCGGAAGGATGGAAGGCTGAGTCAACCCTGAGCCAGTGAGATTTGAACAGCCAAACTGCAGAACTGCAGTCAGCTGAAGTAGCCTGCAGTGCTGCATTTAACCACTGCGCCACCTCGGCCCCTAAGAAGTGTTATAAGGGAACCTATGGGTATATGGGTTGGACCAGAAGTAAAAGGTTCTGCCCATTCTCTCTCAGAACCTTCAGACCAACCTATCTCGGGAGATCGTTGTTGTCTTAGGAGAGAAAATAGGAGGAGGGAGACTTCTCTACCTCTATCTTGAGATCCTATAGAGCATGAATGGTGGGATATAAAGCTAAAGAATCAAAAATAAGTTAGGGCTGAGAGTTATTGATTGGTACAAAGCTATTCAGTGCTGGCAACCAAGTCAGTTAAGGATTCAATGATAATAGTATGGGAAGCTCTCCCTCCTAAAGGATGAAATATTTTGAGGAATATTAAAAGAGGTAGAATGTTATATTTTCCCAAAGGAGAAAAAAAATCTTATCAAAGGCAGAAATCTTCCCGCCATAGCCTCAAGCAGAAGCCTGAAACCTTTAGAGGTGGATATTTTGTACCTATTAAGAAAACCAGGCTCTCCTATTCATCAACAAAACACCTTCAGCCACAGCAACCACAGAAGGCTGGTGCTGATGGGGTTAAGGATTTACTTTCCCCCACTGAAATTCTAAGGACAGGATGTGAGCTTTTGGACATAATAGGATTAACCCACCACCATTGGAATAGTAAAAGACACAAGGCTCACTACATTGCGCAACCCCCTGGAGCATCTCAATCACCTAACCCAAGAATCTTATCAAAATCCACCCACTCAACCAGGCAATTGGTCAGCCACCCCAGAAACATGCTGCTGTCACTGAAGTTTCTGAAAAACAAATAAACAGGACCTTCTTTCCTTGTAGCCAGCCTCCATTTTATTTCCAGCGTTTTTCTCCCAGATTGAGAGAAAGATGCTGGATTTTTATTCCAACAATAGCATTTCCACAAAGCTAATTTTAATTTAGCAATAGCAATAGCAGTTAGACTTATATACCGCTTCATAGGGCTTTCAGCCCTCTCTAAGCGGTTTACAGAGTCAGCATATTGCCCCCAACAATCCAGGTCCTCATTTTTACCCACCTCGGAAGGATGGAAGGCTGAGTCAACCTTGAGCCGGTGAGATTTGAACAGCCGAACTGCAGAACTGCAGTCAGCAGAAGTAGCCTGCAGTGCTGCACTCTAACCACTGCGCCACCTTGGCTCTTCGGCAACTTCAAGAGTTGTACAAATTAATCTTTTGGTTAGTTGACTATGTTATGAACTCAGAAAATGAGTACCAAGCTAAGTGCATTGTCAATGATTTTCCATGAGTTTGAACTTTCTTCGCCCATTAATATAGCTCCAGGTTTTGTGCCTAACATCATGCTGATATCTGACCCCAAAGAAGCTGTACTTTTCTAAATGTTACTGAACTACATATCCCAGCATTCTCAGTTATGCCACAAAGAAAGACATATGGCCACCTTCCAATGTTCACAAAATAAATAGACCTGTTTTCTGTTTGGAACAACAGGACCATGTCAGCATTACAGCTTTTGAAAGTGAAGAAATATATATAGGGCCAGATCAGAGGTGGGATTCACTTACCTTCCCTAAGGTAAAGGTTCCCCTCGCACATATGTGCTAGTCGTTCCCGACTCTAGAGGGTAGTGCTCATCTCCATTTCAAAACCGAAGGGCCAGATCCGGGGGGAGGAGCCTGTCGCCGAGGAGGGCTCAACCGAGCTCCTCTCAGAGATCTGGTCTGTATATCTAAATAAGATCATAGATATCACCCCTTTTTGGCATAAAGGGGCAGGGAGTAGCTCTGTGTGCTAGGGTCTATTCGTAATTCACAGCCTTTCTCTTTTTTTTTGGCTGTGGACAGAGATTAGATCCAGCGTGAGCGGAGCTTTTATCTCCAGCCAGTTCTTCTCAGCTGCCTTTTTTGGCAGCCCTAGACAGGCGACCCACCCCCCCAGGACAAAGCAAAGTTGTTTGAAGCTAAGATTAATACGGGCGGGTCCCACCCCTGTGAGATTTATGCTTTTATTACTATCGTAAATACCAGCACCATTTGTCTTAGAGGCTTCTTTGTTTAAACGGACTTCAAAATGGTGATTTCTCTCCGTTGGTGACTGATAGGGGATGTACGTAGCCGTTTTTACCTTCCTGCAGACCGCTCCTTAACAAAATAATTTTTTTTTGTTTTTTTGGAAACAGAGGGGAGCGCTGTTTATTTGTTTATTTATAATGGCACCCAGGTCAAAATCGAAGCGTCTCTCTACAAATGTGCCTAAAGAATCTGTGAATGAACTTAAAGAATTTACACTGGCATCGCAGCCCTTGTCTCCTACGCCCTCTACTGGAGAATTCTTAACACAGGAATTTTTTTTCCAAATGTTTAATGATTTTAAACAAGAAATTAAGGAATTTGTATTGGAGCTATATGGTGATTTAAAGTCTAAAATTGACCAAATGAAGGCGAATACGTTTGCAGCCGTGTCTGCCCTGTCAGATTATACCGCTGAAATAGAGAATAAATTAGAAAGTTTGGAAGAGGCTAATTCTAATTTGACTACTAATATTCAAATATTACAACAAAAAATTAGAGACACTCAAGAACAGCTCGTTATGATAAACTTTAATAAGAAGGCATTCGCAATAAGAGTCAGAGGATTCCGTGAAAAGGAGCGAGAGAATCTGAAACAGACCTTTGTTGAAGCCCTCAGCCATGCGGTGGGAAACCTGGGACTTAACTTTGATTGGCAGATTCGGAAAATTTATCGCCAGAATTCATTGGTAGCGGAACAGCGACAGCTCCCGAGGGACATAATTATATATTTCTCCACAAAAGAATCCAGAAACGCGATCATGCAAAAATTTTACAATAATAGTTTGAGAGTTGATGGCCAGAACTTGATTGTCTTCAAAGAAATACCTTTCCAGATGTTAAAGGCAAGAAGGGACTATACCTTTTTAACTAAAGAGCTTAGAAATCATCAGATTCAATATAAATGGGAGGCCCCAGCCGGCATTACGGTCACATTTGAGAATCAAAGACTTCGTCTCAATTCTGTTTCGGAGGCTCGAGATTTCTATTACAAGACTTTGAAGGCGGGACTTCCTGATTCACTTGGAAAAGAGGAGAGACAAGCCGAAGGAGAAGGCAAGCAACAGATCACATGGCTGCAAGATGGAGGGGGTAGCTCCCCCTCCTTCGGAGAAGCAGAAAAGCGGAGTTTGAGGATTTAGACATTCTAAAATATTCACTAAAGTTGTGGATTGAATGGGGGTTTGCGACCTCTCTCCGGCAGAAAAAGCGGAATTTATTGGTGGGGTGATATTGAATGTATATATGTAAAATGCATGCAGAATGATTTACGCTGTTTAAATCTTGTTAGAAGGGAAAGTTTGAAGAGATTATTTTAAAATAGAAGGTAAACTGATTCTTGCTGAAACTATTATTTGAATATGTGGAATGATCTATGCTATTTAATTTTTATTAGAAGGGAAAGCTTGGTGAAATTATTTTGAGCTAGATTTTAAACTAATGTTTGCATAAATTTGATAGTGGCAAATATTTGAGAAGCAAGGGATGAGGGTAAAATGCATGCGGAATGATTTACGTATATTGGTGGGGTGATACTGAATGTATATACTGAATGATTTACGTTGTTTAAATCCTATTAGAAGGGAAAGCTGGTTGGGATCATTTCAAGATAGAATGCAAACTGATTTTTGTGTAAAGTAATACTTGATCCACGCTGCTTAAATTTTACTAAGAAGGGAAAGTTCGGTCAGATTATTTTGAATTATTGTTTGAAATTAAGGTTAAGAAAGGGAAAGTTTGATTATTCTTCTGTAAAGTAATATTTGAATATGTGGAATGATCCACGCTGCTTAAATTTTAATAGAAGGGATTATGTTTGAGTTAGATTGTATATCGATGTCTATACAAATTTGGATAAATGTTTATCTGAATACAAGGTTAAGGAAGAGGAATGGGAGAGTCTACAGGAGGTCGGGATAAATAACAAAGAAGCAAGAGACGAGAATAAAATATAGATAGAATGACTTATACTATTTAAGCATAGATAAAGATGGGGGGCTGAGCTTAACACAAAGAGTTTCTTTTTTTTTCTTTTTCTTTTTTCTTTTTTCTTTTTTCTTTGTTCTTTTCTTTTTTTTCTTTTTCTTTTTTTTGGTTTTTTTTCCCTTTAATATATTACTTTTATTTTTAATCCATACGAACATAAGATACTTTAGATAGAAGGCAGTGCCAGGTGTGGGCCCTGGGAAGTCGGGAGGAGTAGGGATGGGGATTTATGGGGGGTGGGTGGGTGGGTGTTAACATAGTCGCAATAAGAACAAGAATGCACTTATATACGGTTGTTCTTTTTTTTTTCCTTTTTTTCTCTTTTCTTTCTTTATATTTTTTTTTTCCTTGGTTTATTTTACTTTTTATCAGATTATAATAAACAACACTTGAATAAAGGAATACACCAAGGAGGGAGGTAGAGGGAAAGAGGAGGGAGGAGTAAGGAAGGAGTAAGGGGAATGCAAGGAGGGCGTGTTGGGAGTAAGGGGAGAAGGAAGGTTTGAGGGGAAAGGGAAGTAGGAGGGGAGCGTTAGAGGGAGGAAAGGAAAGTTGGAGGGGGTAGATGGGGTGTATGGAGGATGGAAGTGTCAGGTGGGGTTGTGAATGATGAGTTGTGTTTTCTTTTTTTTTTTTAATATTTTTTTTTCTTTTATAGCAAATACCCTGTATATAAGTGATTGTAAAATGGAATGTGAAAATGAATAAAATAGATTAAAAAAAAAAAAAAAGACTGTCCATAGATAGTTGATTTTGAAGACTTAATAGCTCCCTACGGTATCAATTCAGATGTAAACCAATTAAAATACCCAGAAAGGATTCCCAGATCATCTATTAATTTTGTTGGTTTTGGTTTGGGACCCTCAGAATCATCAATAAATACCAACATGTTGTCTAAAAAAAAAAAAAAAAAAAAACCGAAGGGCCAGCGCTATCTGAAGATGTCTCCGTGGTCATGTGGCTGGCATGACTGAATGCCAAAGGCGCATGGAACGCTGTTATCTTCCCACCAAAGATGGTTCCTATTTTTCTACTTGCATTTTTACATGCTTTTGAACTGCTAGGTTGGCAGAAGCTGGGACAAGTAATGGGAACTCACTCCATTACACTGCGCTAGGGATTCGGACCGCCAAACTGCCAACCTTTCTGATCGTCAAGTTCACAGTCACTGAGCCACCGTGCCTCATACCTTCCCTACAGGTTCACAAATGTGAGCGCACTCGTGCATTCCGTCAGGGCGGATGGGCGGAGCCTCCCACAGCCGCCGCTACTGGTTCGCCTGAACCAGAGAGAACCAACTGAATACCACCTCTGGGCCAGATTTTTCAGGGCTTCACTGCCTAAAAGTATGCAATTTCTGTGGAAGTTAGTTTGACTCTCATTCACAGAATATATTCCCACAACATCCATCCATTCCGGCCTCATTGTGTTTCATCCACTAAAGCCAACATGTCAGGGGTCAGGAAGGAGGAGGAAGCATTATGTTGAGTTTTGGGGGACAGGGGCTAAAATAATTCTTCTGCCATTCTAAGTTATTAGATTTGCGTCCCTAAGTGAAAAAATATTAATTCAATGTTGAGATCTAGGAGATTGAGGGTCTCCCTTACAAGGCCATAATTGCTTAATTCCCACTGATAGCATTTGCCTTTCTGTACCCTGTTCTCCCACCCCTCCTTCCCTACCCCAACAACATTGCCTTGTGTAATTGCATAATTGCAACTTAAACCCATCTAAATCTCTCATCCTACTTTTCCTTTATGCTCTTTTGGCAGGGCAGTGAAAAAGAGCTTTTAAAGGGCTCATGTTTAATTAAGGATTGGTTTCCTAGGATTTATATCCATCTAGCAACTTTATCTTTTTATCTATCCATCTTGATGCATCTATCTTTCTGTCTATCTATTTGGAAGCTGCATTAACATAATTCCAAGATATATACATATATGCAAAAAAAGAAAATACAGATTTTTTTAAATCTGATATTGTAAAGGGGCAAAATAAACTACAAAATCTTCCTTCCTTCCTCTCTTTTTCTTTCTTTCTCTTTCTTTCTCTCTCTCTCTCTCCCTCTCTTTCTTTCTTTCTCTCTCTCTTTGTTTCTCTCTCTTCCTTTCCTTTCCTTCCTTTCTTCCTTCCTGCCTTCCTGCCTTCCTCCCCCCTTTCTCTTTCTCTGTCTCTTTCTCTCTCTTCTTTCCCCTGCATGAATGCTTGTGAGATGAGTCCTCTTGCATTAGAGATTATCCTGCAGCTGGATTGAACTGTGAGTCACTAGTGGACAGGCAGCCAATTTTCCGTGCTTGGCTGCTGATGGTGTTAATATATTCTGGGGAGCAGCTGCTGATGGGCATGCAAATGACATACTGATTTATAAATTCATTTTCCCTAAGCCGCTGTTTTGTTGTTGTTGAAAAAGGGTGGGCAAGCTTGATCCCTCCAGGTCTAATACAAAAAACCAAATAGCCAGTTCCCAAGCAACTTTTTACAGATTATGATGGGAATGATTGCCACAAAATGTAACAAAGGGTGGTTTTTTCTGTAGCCAGTTGAGACGCCTAATTAATTAAATAGAGAGTCCATTTCCTTGGTTCTCTACTCTTTCAGTTTCTTTTTCATGCAACAATCAGTATTGTCTATCCCATGAAAAGTGTGTCTGTATCTATGTGTGTGTGCACCCACCCACGAAGGCAGATAACATGGATGATTGACATTTCCCCCCCTCTACAAATAAAGAAGTATTTATAACCACCATAATTTAACAGAAACAGTATGGTAGCCAAAGGAGCAAGTCATAGTAGGATAGAATCATAGAGCTGCAAGGAAACAATTTGGTTAATAACTCCGACTTCTTTTAAAGCATCTATTTCACCTTCCCAATGAAGGAGAATCCATATGTCTATAAATGAACACAGTGTTGAACTGCTCTTTTGATCCCCCCCCCCATATTGAATTGGGATCTGCTTTCCTTTCTTTTAAATCCATTACAGGTGGTCCTTGTTTAATGGCTACCTCATTCAGTTAACTTTGCAGTTCCCACAATGATGAAAAAGTCACTTTACTGCCAATTCTTGGCTTTTAGAGTCTTCACAGGTTTATAAAACAAAGGAAACCTGAAGTAAGATTGTAAGTACAGATGTGGTTTCACTGGGTGATTACTTTGCTTAATGACCAAGTTGTCAGTCTTGATTATGGTCACTAAATGAGTATCTATATTCTCTCTCTTGCATATTAGAAAAAAGGTTCTTGGCCTATTTGTTAATACCACTTTATAATGCCTTGGTAAGCCCATACTTCAAATACTGCATTCAGTTTTGGTCGCCACGATGTAGAAAAGATGTGGAGACTCTAGAAAGTGCAGAGAAGAGCAACAAAGATGATTAAGGGACTGGAGGCTAAAACATATGACAAACAATTGCAGGAACTGGGTATGTTTAATGAAAAGAAGGACTAGGGGAGACATGATAGCAGTGTTCCAATACCTCAGGGGTTGCCACAAAGAAGAGGGAGTCAAACTATTCTCCAAAGCACCTGAGAGCAGAACAAGAAGCAATGAGAGAAGCAACCTACAACTAAGGAGAAATTTCCTGACAGTTAGAACAATTAATCAGTGGAACAACTTGCCTCCAGAGGTTATGAATGCTACAACAGTGGAAGTTTTAAAGAAGATATTGGATAACAATTTGTCTGAAGTGGTGTAGGGTTTCCTGCCTGGGCAGGAGGTTGAACTAGAAGACCTCCAAGGTCCCTTCCAACTCTGTTATTCTATTCTATTCTATTCTATTCTATTCTATTCTATTCTATTCTATTCTATTCTATTCTATTCTATTCTATTCTATTCTATTCTATTCTATTCTACTCTACTCTACTCTACTCTACTCTACTCTACTCTATTGTTCTGTGTGCTTTCAAGTATTTAATGTTTTTGAAGAGTATTAATATGACTCATCTCAGTCTTTTCAAGACTAAACATTCCCACTTCCTCAAGTTTCCCTTCGATACCTTTATTTTCCACCCCCAGTAATTGTTATTGCTCTTGAGTATGTCTTAGTGGGATCCCAATGGTGCTTTTTCAGGAGGCAACTGGATTTTTTGTTTTTTGTTTCTCTGAAAATGTTTTGCTTCTCATCCAAAACGCTTCTTCAGCTTTGACTGAATGGTGGGGAATGGAAGGATTTACCGTATTTTTCGTGCCATAAGATGCACTCCTTCTCCTTCCCCCCACCCCCCCGGCCAAAAAGTGGATGGAAATGGTGCCAGTCCTTTGGTGAATAGCAGCCGGGCTGCGGTGGCAGGGTCCTTTTACAAAGCTGAACCCCACCTCTTCTGTTTTTGTCATTGCCCGCCTCTTCTGTCTCGTTTCCGCAGTGCAGGAGACAATAGGAGGAGCTGGAACATGAGGGGACACTTATCTGTGGGCCTCTCAGGCTCCACCTAATTTTTTTTTCTTGTTTTCCTCCTCTAAAGCTGGGTGCATCTTATGGTCAGTTGCGTCTTATAGTGCGAAAAAAATCCTTGCAGAGAGCTGGTCATTTGCATCCTTTCTGAAGGTTATTGAGGCACTTGGATGTTTATCGGTGTCCTCAGGGTCACCTGAGTAATGCTAATGGTTCCCGTAGTCTGCAATTTTTCAGGAAATCCGTTCATGCTCTCACACCATTCGAAGTCTTCGTGGGAGGTTAAAAACTGGGCGCAATTCTCCCGGTGGGTGTGAAGTGGCACCGTTACTTCCCATGGTTTGGAAATTATGCTACTTCTGATAGTATAAAACTGCAGTGAATTTTTTGAAGCCACATCACATCACTGACTCACCTGCAGTTTGCCACCAATAATTGCAAGTTTCTTTCTACCATTACCAAAGCCAAATCCATTATTACTGATTCTGTATCTGTGCCTTTCATTTTTCTTTCCTAAAGGTGATGAACTTTGCATTTCACGCGGTTAAATTTCATTTTGTTATGCTCTGTCCATTTCTCTTGCACATTCATTGACTTGAATTTTATTTCTGTCTTCTAAAATACTAGTTTTCCTTCCCCATTTTGTGTTGTCTGCAGAACCGATTAGTATTTCTGCTGTTTCTTCAAGTCAATTAATGACAACATTGAAGACTACAGAAATTAAGCCCTAACCTTCTAGCACTCTAGTTTGATGAGAAACCATTAATTAGCGCTCACTGAATAGGATTCTCAAATCAGCTGTGACACTTAATTGTCATGCCACTCACCTTACACATAACTAGCTTACCAAACAGAACCTTATGGGGCATTTTATCAAATATTTTGCTGAAACTGAGTACCTTTTCCTAGTTATTTTAAATCACAGGGAAGCAGGCCCTGATTTTTCCTGCTTTGCACCCATCTTGTTTTCATCCAATAAATGAGATAGCCTTAAGTCATCCCGTACTGTGTTAAAATCCTTTATTACCCTCCTTATTCCAGCATTGCCCAAAGACCGGCTTGAGGTGTGGAAACGCTGTTAAGGTTTGTCACCTGTTACCTAAAAATGTCAGAATTAATTCCCACACAACTAGTGAAAAACAAGATAGCACATCTGACCATTATAAAAATAGTGGACATCTGGAGACAGACAGGCAGATAGAAACCAAATAGTCTTACTTACTGAGGGTGGGAAGGAAAGCTCAATGCAAGAGAGTTTGAATGTTGTTTCTGTAGATACAGGTAATCCTCCACTTATAACCACAACTGGGACTAGGATTTCTATTGCTATGCAATTTGTTGTTAAGTGAGTTGCACCTGATTATATAACTTATCTGCCATTGTTATTAACAAAATCACTGTAGATCAGGGTGTCAAACTCTCATCGGCATGGCAGCATCACATGATATATTGGGACTCCCCCCCCCCTTTGCTAAACTGGGTGGGGGTGCATGCGGGTCACAAGTTTGACAGCCCTGCTGTAGATGTTAAGTGAATCAGAATACAGAATAACAGAGTTGGAAGGTCTTCTAATCCAACCCCCTGCTCAAGCAGGAAACTTTATAGTAGGGCCTATAGCATTTCAGACAAGTGGCTGCCCAATCTCTTGTTAAAAACTTCTAGTGTTGGAGCATTTGTTTTACAGCTTCTGGAGGCAAGTTGTTTCACTGATTAATTGTCCTGCCAGGAAATTTCTCCTTAGTTCTAGGTTGAATCACATGGTTAATTGAATCTGGATTCCCCCATTGACTTAGCTTGTTGGAAGCCAGTTGGGAAGGTCACAAATGATGAGCATATGACCCTGAAACCATTATAAATATATGCTAGCTGCTGAGTGCCTTTAATTTTGAACGCACGACTGTGGGGATGTCATGAGGGTTATAAATGTGAGGTTGTGAATACTTTTTTTTTGGGGGGGGGTGCTGTTGTAACTTCAAATAGTTACTAAACTATTGATAATGGAATCAAAGGCAATTAAACAAAGCTGTGATTATAGGCAGCCCCTGTTCTTTAGCCTGCAGAAAGTGGACTTGAAAACTGGAAAAGCAATGCTAAGTTCAAAGCATCTTTGAAGATGGCAAATAACATCCCTCTGATCTCACCAGGCAGATCCTATCTTCCATGCAGCACCATCTGATTCCCACTAGGCTTTAAAGGAGATTAGAAAGTTGATTGTGTCATGGACAGGCTAGGAGAAACCAGCCCCGTTTTTGGGGAGAGGAAAATCAGATGCAGCAGCAGCAACAGCTGCTTACATTCAGAATAACTTCCACAAACCGTAGACTTCATCTCCTCCTACTGGCCAGATGTGCACACAACAATAGAGTATTAACTCATCTTTTTTTAAAAGCTGGCTGTCTATTTCAAAGGCACTGTCCACTGCTGGAATATGTTGGACTTGCTCCTTGTGCAGTCCAGGAATACTCCTTTGAGATTGGAGCTGAGTTAGCAGCCCTTTCATACACAAGTCCATCTCAGGTTGTACCAATTAAGCTTTCCATGTCAGCTCCTCAGTTTACATGGGGGCAAATCCCTCTTGTGAAATTAGACCCAGTAATTTATTGCTAAGACCTAGCTTAAGAGCTGATCTATCTTATTTTTATGGACATATATATTTTCCCTTAGTGCAGTGGTCAGTTTTCAGCCCATTACTGCATTTGAAAATAATGACCAATTATAACACCTTAATACAGCTTCTCCCAACCTAATAATTTTCTGTATATTAGAATTACACACTTAAGTTAATATATGTGAAAGTTCCAAGCTTACTATGTTGCATAAATATATCTGCTATGTCTTTATCACCTCTTATTTATCTTGCTGCGCAAATTCTGCCACCGTGTCTTGCATTTTTCTAGGTGCTTCATCTAATGTGAAGGTGGTAATGGAGTGGGGCACGAGGAGGAGATAAGCAAACAGTCTCTGGTCACTGGCGTCTTAGCACTTTATAGTTGGTTTTTCCCCCTATAGAAATCTCCCACTCATAAGTGAACATTTTTATCCTCTCTTTATAGAAATAACATGGTACAGCTCAGTGGTGAATTTATTCTTGTGACCAGGAATCATACTTTCTAAAGATTAAGATCCCTAAGATCAGACCAACAGCCGATTTAGTCCAACATTTTCTGTCACCCAAGAATCAACTGGGTACTGCAGTCCACGAAACATCCCTGGAGGGGCAGGAGGACAATGATTTAATTTAAAAAAAATATCTTGCCCAAATAGAAAGGTGACAAAGTAGTCATGACATCACCACGGGCATGTGAGATATTTAGCCAATTTCCTTGTTTAAACTTTACTTTTAAAGATGTGTATGACCTACACCTAACATATAACAGTGAAGTTATTTGACTTCCTTCTTAGCTGCCAAATACAGTGTAAAAGTCCTTTTAAATTTTCAATCAGATAGAATAGAATAGCAGAGTTGGAAGGGACCTTGGAGGTCTTCTAGTCCAACCCACTGCCTAGGCAGGAAACCCTATACCACTACACCCTATACCAATTACATAATCTCTCATTTATTTTATTATGTTTCCAACACTGGTGTGCCAAAAACATTTCAAGCCAGAACTGAATAGCAAATTTAGGACAGTTGGAAGAAAAGAATTTTCCATTCAATCCGTAATGTATCAAACTAACAGCTGTAAGATGTATCAAGTATTGGCTTAGTTAACTTTGAAATAGTAGTAGATAAATTCATAAAATGTATTTGACAATTAGTGGCTATTTTATATGTTGACTGAACCCTTTGTTGTGCTGAGGCAGTATGTTTTAGGCCAAACTCAATTTCATTGAGGGCCGCATCAGCGCTGTGTTTGACCTTGGGAGGCGGGGTGGGGGTGGCCAGCTATACATCATTTGTGTCAGGGGTGCCTGTGGTGGCCCACAGGTCTCAGCGAAAATGGGTTGTTTCCAGGGTTGCCCTGCAGGTCAGATCTAAGCACCCCATGGGCTGGATCTGGCCCCGAGGGCCTTGAGTTTGACACCCCTCTTTTAGGCCTTCTCTGGAATCTTCAAAAACATCTGAATTGGCCCCTGGATGCTGAGCTAAATTGACTTTTGCTCTGATTTTATAGGAGCCTCTGTTCTTGTTAGCATGGGTAGAGTGGAACTTCTATCTTCCAGAATTCATGGCACTGATGATCTCCTTGAAGACAACTGAGTTGGTGGATATTTAAGTGGATTCATAAAGTTTTTTTCTCATATTTTAGACACAGATGTAGCCAAATTCCCCTTTTGTGAAAAGAAATGGAGGAGGATGATATACATTCCTATATGATTAAGTCTCATTTTTCACTATCTTTCCCTGAGTGAGGGCATAAAAGTAGAAGTCTTTATTAAATAAACTTGTGGATTGCTCAGTAATAGCGTGATTGCCTTTATTTCCAGTTAAACTCAGTATCTTTAATTTTGACCTTGAGTATAAAGTATTGTCTACTTCTAAACTATTCTTAAAAAACAAAAAAGGGCTATTTTGTAGTTCTTATTCTTTTTTTAAAAATTTGTTCCGTGTCACTTTGGATTTCAGCTTTCTTGGATGTGAGTGAGCAATCTTTCATATAATTTCCTCCTGATTATTTTCATTCACTCTGTTGAAAAGCAATTGTTTTCAATTATTATTATTATTATTTTACCAAGGAGAAAGTATTAAAGAAATTTTCATGGACAGGATGTTACTTCTTGTACTTACCATATGAGAATAAAAAGGCTCTGTAATTGCAAACTTATCTTCATCTTTGTGATATGTCTTCTTCCTGTTTTATAAAAAGTTCACTTGAGGCTTTTTAAAATCAGATTAGGAAGGAGGGGCACTTTGGGAGACTTTGAAACAGTACAGATAGGGCCATTGAAAACAATTTTTCTGCTTTTACCTGTTCCAACATAACTCAATAAAACAAGTTTTTTAAAAAACAGGAAAAAATTGGGAAGCAAAGAAGAGTTTTTGGTAGCTTTGATATGAATATATTTAATAATTCCACCAATATCCAAAGCAGGGCCAAAAATATGTATTCAGAGCTGTATGAATTTAATGCAAATTGAGATGATGGCTAGACAAGATGTCACACTATGAGGAGTTCAACTAGACAAGAATCGCTATCAATGTGTTCCTTTGCCCAAAGAAGTATAATTTATCCGAAAAAGCTTTCTTTTAAAAGTGGAGGGATAGCCACAGTCTAAATTCATTTTGGAGCTGAAGCAGAGATATGGTATCTTAAAACATTGAATGAATCACACGAAATTATTCAACTTAAACATTCTGATAAATAATGTGCCGCAGATGTTGAAACAATGTCGTATAATGTTCAAATGGAGTGGCTTATTTATAGGTTCTGTTGTAGATATAATTTATATGTTTAAAGGTTCCTTATAATCCTAGCCAATAGCATCTTTAAAGAGAAATATTTATGCAAAGTTTTTTTTTAAATAATTGCAGTTGAAATGAAAATTTCTCATTATGTAGATTTTCTTTTTCATTCGGGAAAATTCCAAGTCCTACTGTAAAATGTTTAAAGTCTGAAATATGAAATATATGCTGCATTTAGGAAGCTAGATCCTTGGAGTAAAAAGTTATTTTTTCCAAGAGGCTTCTACAAACAATTCAGAAGTACAAGCTGTTCAGTAAAGCTTGCTTGGAAACAACTACAAAAAGAGAGAGAGAGAGATTAAACTTTTGTTTTCATTTTTAAATGATGTTTTTTGTCTATCCCAGGACTATGATGTAAACAATTTTTTAATTTTTTAATGCAGCGGCTTCAAACACTTTATTAATTGGTTATTATTTGAAATGAAAAGCAGCATTCTTTCCCAATATTTAATATTTTCCCTTTTTAGAAATTCACCATCTGCTAGAGGTGTTTTAATTTTGATTAATACATTTTTGAAATGTATAATAAAAAAGAAATAAGTGATCCAGAAGGATATTTTTTAATACTAGTAAATAATTTAATAACTATACTGCTTTTATTAATTATGGTCCTATGTTGTATATATGATAGATGTTACAGATGTTCTACATTAATTTTTTTGAATATCTTTTTTAATTTAGCTGTGGATGAGAGATTTTAGAGATTTTGTTAGATTGTAATTCTATTCAAGATAAATTTAATTACTGTATGCACACACACAGGCAACACACACGCACACACCTATATTCCAATATACATTGTTCTCAACTTAATTATTTTTAGAAGCATGATCCTTAGTTAATCAAATAGTTGAATATAGATTCTGTTACAATATCCAATCATAGTTAAATAACTTTCTTAATTATTACGAGAAAAGACTCGTCCTATTTTTGGAAGATGGTATTTTTTTTTTTTATAAAAGAGATAAAACATTTTAAAAAAAGTTTCTTAAAAGCTTCTTAAAAGTTTCTTCAATGGGAGTTTGGGAAGATTTTTAGGGATGTATTTAAATATTCCCACTGAAGTATTATTGTATTATGCTATGGAAACAGAAACTAAACAGGAACAATTAAAAAAACTGAACAGGAACTTTGGGAAAATAAATTGAGGAAAAGTGACTTACTACTATTCCCATAGTCATGTGATCAAAATTTGACTACTTGGCAACCGGCATGCATTTATGATGGTTGCAGAGTCCCAGGATCATATAATCACCATCTATGACCTTGCCAACTGCCTTGCATAATTCTTGTTCCAAATATGGTTGTAAGTTGAGGACTAACTGTAATGAATGTTTTTGGGGTTACAGTTGCTTTGTTTTCATTTTTATAATTAGTTTTATATTAATGCTGTGATTTTTTCTATTTTGACATACTTAAAGTCTAGTTAGATTGATTATAAGTAAATAAATATTTTTACTCTATTGGAAGTTTATAAAAGCTTATAAAAATGAGTTTTGAATAATTTCCCCTAACTTCTTCTAACAAGGTCTATGCAATTGGAACTTGTTTGCTAATTTTGCAAATAATTATCCAATTTCTTTGTTAAATGTATTTTGCCAAAAAATTTATTCTGAACCCAAACTACAGACAAAATTATCTTTGTTTGCTCAATATAATTTCATAAAGTGCTAACATGACTTGAATAGAACAGTAAATATTTTAGATATATTTATACTATATACTTTATATTTATTTTAAATATATTTTAGTTATACTTCTAAAAAATGGAATCTGTAATTGGCAGTCTAGTTAGACATAGAAAAGTTATTTGATATTGTGCAGTGGAAATTTTTGCAGCTGATGTTGGCCCAATATGGATTTATTCATAAACTTTACCAATTAAAAAGGGCATCAGTTATTAAAATAGCAAACCAATGAAAACTTTTCTTCCTTCACAAAACAGGAGGTTCAAGAAAGAATGAGAGGTAACCACCAAGCATTTTGTGCTCTGAAAATTGCTTTTTATTGGTCTCTCATTTGAAAGTAGAGTACTTGTGTTGGAACTTTAACATTCCTTCTAATAAACATGTATTTCAGCTTCTACTTTGTCAAAGCAGTCAGCTTCCAGCTCCCTTGGCCTTTCCTTCCATTGTAAAATATATGTGAGAATCATAAAAAGGTTTTACCACCAACTTGGAGAAATCTCATTTGCAAGTAAAGCTAACGCTCTCATAGGAATTCATATGTTGCAAACTCAACTAATAAATATTAATAACCAACGGGTCGGAGAGATCCTCTTTGGGGCAACTGGTTCTTGTCCAGACTCCAGGCAATAATATTAATCTTAGATTTGTTTACTGTTATGTCTATTTCAGACTGCAATGAAGAAGTGCTTTTAAAAACAAAATGTGGTATTCCAATCCTTCATCCAGGATTATCACAAATAGAATTTCCCTCATCTTTTTATGTTTTGTTCTAATTTCATCAAGGATCAGAGGCATCCATGAAGTGAGAAAAAATGATGGAATGACCATTGTGCTATTGTGATTCAAGCATAGGTCCTTTTGTAAATGCATAGTGACATCATACACACATAATATGAGCAGATATTGGATTATGATGGTGCAATACTGCTTTCATTATTTTGATAAAAGGATTAGAACCTGCAATAAAGGATATACTTTTGAGGATGTGCCTTTTATCTATCCTCTTATATTTAATTTGATATTGGGACTATTGTTCAGGCCATAGAAAGAAAGTCCTGGCATAAAACCAGCTGGAATTGAACACCAATTATTACTCCATGCTGATATCTTATTATTATGAAAGTTGTGTACTAGAATTCATTAATGCAGTAAAAAAGTTTGGAAAATTAAGTTACTCATTTAGCTAAATTAAGTATCATACACTTCTTATAAACTCTAAGATATTTATGGAATTTTTACTTGATTTTTGAACATGCTTAAATATTTCAACACAGTAATATTGATTTAGAAATTTGATTTTAAAAAACACACCACCCTCAGTGAGTTTACCAGATGCTAAAATTGGGCAGCTGATGGATTCATTTGTCCAGTAGTAGGTGGGATACTTATGCACAAACACATACATATCTCATTGGCTCTTAATGAATGCTGGATATTACTCAAGGTTGACTCAGCCTTCCATCCTTCCGAGATCAGTAAAATGAGGACCCAGATTGTTAGGGGCAATATGCTGACTCTGAAAACATCTTAAAGGGGGCTGTAAAGCACTAGGAAGTAGCATATCACTCTAAGTGTTATTGCTATTACTGCCTGTCACTTTTAGACACCGGCTCCTAAGAAAGACTTGTGCTGACTGCAAAGGACTTCTCGTTGCAAGGTCTTGGGTTCCAATCCCAATTCTATATCTTTATGGGTGCCCTCCAGAGTTTTGAGAGGAATTATTTGCACACCTATCGGGATATATATTTGAATATATCTTTGAAATAGTCTTTGGCAATGAGTCAGGCTATTGAGTGTGGTTTTGCTTACAGTGACTAGTAGCAACTCCTCAATTTCAGATCAGGGTTTTTTCCCCCCAGTTCTTTCTCCACCCATTGGTATTGAACCTTGGACTTTTCCATGCAAAGCATGGTTTCTGCCACTGACTTATGGCTTTTTGTTGACATTGTCCCCAAGCAAGGACTCTATTTCATGATGGAGATTCCATTACAATATAGATATTGTACATTTTATTATAATTGAACCAGATCATTGAATCTACAGCTTAATCACAATCTAGAAAGAGAGAGAGAGAAAGGAAGAGAGAGATTTTCTACAACATATTTTGTTCCTGTTTGCTATCTCTTGCAGAGACCGCCAATGAATGCTAGGAAGACTGAACATTTTCCCTGATAAACCATCTTTTTCTGTTCATTACTGCTGGCTGGGTTTTGCTGTTTTAGAAACTAGAAAGCCAGAGAGAATGCACTAATAGGGAGGAGCACTGTGGTTGCAGTCCTTCTTAACTTTGTTTGGAAACTGCTGACCATTAATCAATGTTTAATATTGTCAAATTGGCCATAGAGTGCCAACCCACACAAAGGCTGTGTGTGATTTAATGGGACAAGTTTTGACCAAACTCATTGCCTGCCTACCTTCCCGAGCACTTATAAAAACATTAAGAATATAAATTGTTGAAGGCTACACAGGGAATTGTTCTGCAAACAGAAAAGCCTCAAGCCATATTTTTTAAAAAAATGGAGCCTGTTATTCCTTTCATCTTGTCAACCAAACCAGACTTTCTTTTAGCTTATAATTGTGCCTGGCAGTGCTTGATCTCCACAATCCCAGAGATACTTGGTGTGCCACTTAAAAACAGAGATAATCAGAAGTCATTTTCCTTCAAAACATTTTCAAACTCAGACTGACTAAACAGGTTCAAAGTGATAAAGGTTTCAGTACCACAGTTCACAGGAAGAATTATTTGGCCAAAATATATTGTCCATTGTCAATCCATCAACTATACCCCATCCCCAACATTTCTACACTGAATTTGAAAATACTACTGTATTTTGGAGTCTAAAATTTGGCTATTAAAAGTCGAGGGCACAGATTTGGTAGCTCTGAGCCTAAAAAACTGGATGATGATAACAGCCTATAAATTTGTATGACAAAAATTATTTCAAAATGTCTACCTTATTTTGGCTTTGGAATGGCTGTAGGCCAGGATTAATTGTTCCAGTTTCTAAAGGAAGAACCTCTGGAGAGAAACCTTAAAACCAAATGGGATGATTTGCAAATATATCAATGGAACAGAGAAAACCTAACCAATAGAGCACTATTTCTCAATTTCAACAGCTTTGAGCTTCAACAACTTTAAAATGCGTGGGCTTCAACTCCCTGAATTTCCAACAGGCTGTCTGGGGAATTATGGGAGACAAAGTTTACACACTTTAAAGTTTCTGAGATTGAGAAGTGCTGCAATAAATGCTTCCACAGATGTCATAGTCCCATCATTTTATTTTTATTATGCTAACAAAGGTTCTACCAATATTTCTGTTCCTCTATCCTACATGTCTTCAGCTATTTTAATATTCAATGTCGGATTACTAGTCTTCATTATGTTTTTTTTAAAAAAGAAATATCATTTGACTTGATTGAAAAGGTTCTTAAATAGATTTCAGTGGCTTGTCAATGAAATCCTATAGATGCATGTATAAAATGTATAGGAAATCCTATGGATGCATGTTTCTTCCCTGCCCTGATGGTAACTAATGCCCTACAGCAGGAATCCCTAACCTCTGGGCCACACCCACTAGTGGGCTGTGATGTGTTTGCAACCGGGCTGTCGAAACAATGGGTGAGCGCGCAAGTGTACACATGTACACGTGAGAAGCAGATGAGTATGTGCATGTATACTCCATTTACATAAGCAACAGGTGTGTGTGCACACTGCAAATGCAAATGGAGCTGCGCATATTACATGCTTGCCACCTGTTTGTGTATAACCATCCTCTCTCTCCCCCACCTCCTGTGGTCCACAAGGCTGGAAAGGTTGGGGGACTCTGCCCTACAGCCTGGCATGATCAGGGACAGGTTAATGACTTGGGAAAGCTGCACTTTATGCCCATTTTGGCATTTTGCATTAAAGCTATTATTTGTATACTGTAAATTTTACTGAGTTTTGACATGGTTTTCAAGGAAGGTACCTGGTTGTGCTCTAAATTAGAGCCAATTCCAGGATAGTTCACCTGTACAACTAGCAATTCTCAATCTCTCCTTCTCTCTTCTGGTTTTGTTTAGCTGATTAAAGAACTTTTCATCCAAGTTCAACAGCTCGAGGTGTGTAAATTAATATTTATACAAAGTGCTTTTTTAATACTACATCAGGCTGACAGTCCGCCATTTCCAACAACCCTTGGGCTTTTCAGACAGCCTGCTGTCATGGGAACTGAACATGTCAGTTCAGACTATTTGTCCAGCTAGCTCTTCATTGTTTGCTCTCAGCAGCAATTCTCCAAAGTATTAGGAAGGGAAAAATCAAGAAGTATCACTTGGACCTTTTCAGCAAATACACCTGAAATCGAATTGGTTTCTGCAGGTGGCAGCATTTATGAGGAAGTGCTTGGCATCTGTTATTGGTGACCATATTTAATAATCTCAGGGTGTAGCAATTAGGCTGTGGTAGGTTTTAGACCCATAGAGGTGGACTCTCTTTTAAAAGCTGAAAATCCAGTATTCATCTCTGCATCCTTTTGAAGCTCTCCTTCCTTCCTTCGCCCTACATCCATCTCAATTTTTGACAGCTATCAGAGCTTTTCTTCCCCTATGAACATGACAGTTATGCCCATTCCCACCCATCTCCTTTTTGTCCAAATAAATTAAATCCCAAACTTCAGTTGGTACCAAAATTGAAATAAATATCTGCAAGAAATAAATTAAAAAGTCAACCCCAAGGAAGAATCTTTTGTGGACTGTTTGTTAAGAAAACAAGAAGAAATTAACCCCCCCCCTCCACCCCACTTTTCTTCCTTTTCCGGCATCCATTGCTGGAATTGAAATTTGTTCATTTGTTCTACTTATCTTATGGAATCATAGGTGCATTATTCCTCTGAAGAATTCTTTCTACCTTTTACTGGTAGAAATTAAAGAATGAAATGAGAGCAATGTGCCTCTCCTCCATGTAAGCAGCCATATATTTGAGTCCTCACCAGGAAAGACTTGAGCCACACCAAAATGTCACATCCCATTTGAGTTTTTCATCCTCTCTGCTGAGCTGCATTTTCAAAGGTAGCTTCATGATTTCCCCTGGGGCACATGGGTCCCACTTACAGAATTTCTGACTCCCCACTTAAAGTTTAGGCCCAAATTCATAAGGCCCTTGCTCACAGGACACATCTAGCATCTCCAGGAATGCCAGGATGAGTCCCTGAAGGGGCCAGAAAAATGACAGAGACAAGCTCTGGTGGAGGAATTAAGTTGGGCCATGCCTGGAAAAAGGGGATGGAGACAGGATTGGAGAGAAAGCTGGACCAGCTCATTTCTCAAAATGGCTGGCAGGCAGGGGGTGCTCAAAATCCAGTACTCTCAGAACTGCTTCGGCTGTTGTAGCTTGGACTGCGGCTCTGGGTGCGAGTCCGGCTCCTGCTGCTGCTGTAGCTGTCATAGCTGCGACTACGGCTGCGACTGTAGGAGTAGCTGGTAAGTGAGCTGGAAGAGGAAGGGCTGGGTCGATAGTAGGGGATTGGACGCTTCCGAGCACTGGGGGAAGAAAAAGAAAGAGTCTCATACCTTGGCAATGATAATAATAATATGAAGTGAATGAAACTGAGGGGGGAAGGGGCATTGGCTTTAGCACAGAGGACAGCTTTAAAAAATTGGAACAGTGTATAGATACTTCAATCGTCTGATCCTTCAAGTGGACAGTCCTGATTATCATGATGTCACCATATTAACTTTGAATTCTTAGAAGTGTTTTGTTAAGTCTGCTCACTTCCCATTCATTTTTTTTTAATTTAAATTTCTAAAATAAAGTCAGATGGATATACAGAAAATAAATATGATAATATGTAGAAATCTTCTAACAGGAGTTTCAAGTGTTCAGTTCATAATTTACTTATTTTTTAATACAAATAATGGAGAATAGAATTTGCAATTGTTTAAGGTTAAACTACAAAGTTTGTTCCTTTTTATCTGGTATGATCAGACTAAGTGGACTTGTAACTCCTCCTAAACACCTCCTCTTATTAAACTGGACTCTTCAGTGCTAAAGCTGCTGCCCCACCAGCAGTTAGTCCTGGATTAGACAGCTAAAACAACCAAATGTGAAAGAATTAATAATGTTTGTGATTTGCTGGAGACACTGGAGAATTAAAGCTGTAAAAAACAGAGGTTAGATGTTAGTTAGAAGCAGACCTTTTCCTGGAAGCAGCACTGCCTCACTCTAAAGAAGCATTATTTCCTGACCAAAAGCCCACCCATGATTGGCCACAGAATTAAAGCCCCAGGAGATACAGTAGACTAACTATAAACATTGACTACAGTCCAAAGCCAGGACATATATAATTTAAATATTATAATTTCAAGCCTGTTAAACTGGACTGAAAGAATCACTGACCTAAATCACAGGATCTTGAATAAAGGCTCAGTAAAACAGTTGGGAGTATCCTGGATGAAGCATAACTTGATTGCATTGAATAAAGCAATTAAATGAGTGAATAGACCAGAGGTGGGTTGCTCCCGGTTTGGCCTGGTTTGACTGAACCGGTAGTGGCATTTTTGCCTGGGTTGTAGAACCAGCAACGACCCAGGCTTGCCATGCTCCTGAACAGGTTCCCTCACTGCTGCTGATGTCGCCACCATATTATTTTGTAATGAGTGTGCATGCTCAGTTCACTGTAAATTGTTCTGCACATGTGCGAAAACACACACAAAGTGAACCGGTAGTAAAACCGGCAGCAACCTACCCCTGGAATAGACTATATACTGAATATACTGGGACTGGCATGAAATCAGTTAGATTGGTTGTGTGTATTTACATTTGCAACCCTTCTCTGGACATTGGTATGTGTGAAATTGCCTTCAGTCACTCCAGTAAATCTTCAGATTCCTCCAGTTTCAGATAATCTGGTACATGCACCTCAGAGTCACTCTGAACTTTTTAGATTTCACTTGAGTTTCCATTACTTTTTTGCATTTCAGGCCAGTTTAGATATCTCTATGGATGGTATACAAATAATATCTTTATTCTGAATGTATCAAGGATTTCTACTAAAGCTAGGCTTACAGTACTGTTATGTGGCACAATGTTGAGAAATAATCTCTCTCTTAGGCTGGATCCAAATTAATGGCTAATCAATGCTGCAAGGTGTGCCCAAATTGCTTAGACAGTCTGGATGTGTGTTAAATTGCCCCCAATTGCAGGGTGATAGGAAGTCAATTAGTTGTTTTGTTCAACATGGATTCAGGCCTAAGAAACTCATTTGATGCCTTAGGAATGTTTGGTGTACAATAATGATTAAGGTTATCAGACTAGAAACCAGGAGACTGTGGGTTCTAGTCCCACCTTAAACACGAAACCAGGTGGTGATATTGGGCCAGCTATATCCTTGCAGCCCTAAGCAACCCACTCCTGAAGTCTTTCCAAGAAAACTTCAGAAACTTCAGAAACATCCAGGGAGTCGCCAAATGTCAATACTGACTCAAAGGCATATATGTATCATCTTCACCAACAGACATTTTGTTAGAGAATAATTTTCATATGGAAAAGGAGTGGAAGAAAAAATAATTCTCTATACCACTTCAAAACTTACCTCTGTTTGCAATGTTTTGCCCTTACTGACTGAAAATACACCAGTCAGAGATCATTGAATCAGCATTATCTCATAGTGGCAGATTTAATTTCCCATGTGATAAAATCACACAGAAGGATGGCCACATTTCCTATTTTTTTTAAATTCAAAATATTTCACCCTTTTGACAAATTGTCACTAAAGCATGGAGACAGAGAAATTTCCCAGGGGGCAATTTTTAAAATATGTGAAAAATGTAGCCCTTTTTTCATCCAGTCCTCTAATCTTAGAGGACAAGAAAAAGTCATATTCTTCCCATCAGCAGCCAGATAAACTTCTCCTGATGTCGAAACGTGAAGGTGTAGCAATACCCTGTGGAGAACATGAAATGTGTGAGGAAGATAGGAGGGTCTAGAAAGAAACCAACCTGTTTCATCAACACCAAACCCATCTATAATTCTCTCAGCCATTAGATACCAATCAAAGCAACACTTAAACTATTAGATATACTCATCATCCTAGCTCCATTATTAATGAGATGAGAGAGAGAGAGAGAGAGAAAGAGGGAGAGAGAGAGAGAGAAGAGAGAGAGGGAAGTGATAAAGCATAGTTCTACAAAGCTTCACAAAGTGATGGATTCAAGGACACACAGCAGGTTTCTGATGGAAGGGAATGTTACCATGGTAACCCAGCCCTGCAGCTATGGGCTTCACTTGAAGTTTCTTCAGGAACAACCTTGAAAGAGGATGGAAAAGGAGAGATTTGCATCTTTAACAGGGGGGAGCAAAGCAGAAGACAGCAAGAACTAGTAGGGAACTGGTTGGTGAAGGGAGTTACATTTGCAGAAGAATAATGGACACAATAGAGCTCAGTTGTCTTTTAGATTTGACTAAAGATTTTCCTCAATCTACAAAGCTGAACGCCTTCCAATAGTGAGTTTGAGGGAGTAGTGATTATTAAGGAAGTAATAAGGAAGTGACTTTTAAATATTTTGCATTGTAGGTGTCATATGTGCAGAAAAAAGTAAACTTGTGAATCAAAATATTTTATTTACTTATGTATAAGCTATATGCTACCCATCTGCCAAATAGGTGGACACTGGCCGGCTTATATTATTTGATTAGAAAAACTCCCAAATTCCTTGATAATAACCTATGAGTTTATAAAGTGCTGGTGGCAACTGAAGAGAGGAAGAAGGGAGGAAGAAGAGGCAGAGGGGAGTGAAGTTAATTTTAAGGCACACTTCTGATGTCCTCCAACTATGCTAGAGTAGAAATCCCATTATCCTAGTCAAACTGACTGAGGCCAGTAGGATGTTCAGCAGTGGTGGGATTCAGCCAGTTTGCACCTATTCGGGAGAACCGGTTGGTAACTTTCTAAGCAGTTCGGAGAACCAGTTGTTGGAAGAAATCTTTTGGTTTTTTCCCACTTTACATGGCTAATCCTGTAAGGAAGGAAACATTCTGGTGTTGTTTCTAGTCTAATCTTTATTGCCCTGCTTACAGAAACTGCCTCTCCAGGTAACCTTTATTACCATTGTAACAACTAAGGCAAAGTGCCCATTGACCTGAGTGACATTGACTTGGCCACGCCCACATGATCACATGACCACCGAGCCCCGCCTACCCAGGTGGTCATTAGGGCAGAGAACTGGTTGGTAAATTATTTGAATCCCACCACTGATGTTCAAAGTCAGAGAGATCTGGAGTAGTCTGAGTTTGGAAAGGCAACTAAAGGAATTACATGAAACTAATTTTGTGAGTTAATGAATTGGCTTTACATTTAACTTTAGTTTGACTCATGGTTTGCTTCTGTGTAACTTGGGGTGGGATGCGGGGCAGAGAACCTGGAAGGAAGAAGGAAAAAGCAGACTGACTCTCTGTAATAACCATCTTGGGAATTTGGCCCCCCAAATATGTTTCCTGTGTATTTTCTACAGACATTTCAGACCAAAACTTTTAAGACAGGGTTTCTCAACCTTAGCTGCTTGAAGATATGTGGACTTTTTCTTTTTTTAAGGAATAGAGAACTTAGTACAGATGGTCCTCGACTTACAACCATTCATTTAGCAACTGCTCAAAGTTACAGCAGCACTGAGAAAAGTGACATGCGACTGATTCTTGCACTTATGATCATTGCAGCATCCCCAAAATTGCATCATCCAAATTCAGGCACTTGGCGACCATTATGTATTTACAAGGGTTGTAGTGAGCTGGAGTCATGTGATCACAATTTTGATCTTACCAGCCAACTTCCAACAAAGCAAAGTCAACGGGGGAAGATGGATTTGTTTAACAACTGTGTGATTCACTTAGCTGATGTGATCACTTAATAACTCTTGTAGAAAAGATCATACAATTGGGCACAACTCACTTAGCAACTGCCCTGTTTAACAACAAAACAATCTGGTTATAAGTTGAAAACTATCTGTATGCCAGGCAAAGCAAAAGCTTTTCTAGACAAAGAACTCAGTAGACATGCAGGAACAACACTTGGGACTCAAATACATGTGCAAATTGTGCACATAGTCAGGTTTGGGGCTGACTGCTCTATGGAGTTAGATATTATAGAAAGAGGCAAGTTCTAGATAAGAGTGAAAAAAGATAAGACCTTTAGTTTTCTCTTCTTCTGTAGATACCTATGTTTCCAAGCTACCTTTCAGAGATGAAAAGATTTTAAATGCTAAATAATTTAAATGAAAATGTTTCCATTAATGCCAATATTATCTGTATAAGTATAATACATTATGAAAATGTTATACAAATTCTGAAATTATAAGATGGTAACATTCAGCTAAATTTCATAGTCATCTTTACTTATTTGGTCTTAATACTAGTTGAACATTAATTCTGAACCAACTCCTAAGGTTTCTTTTTTTGAACTCTTTCAATTTTGTTTTATTATTTTATTTTGTTTTATTATTTTATTTTATTTATTTTTTATGTTATGTTATGTTATGTTATTATTTTATTTTATCAAATTTCTAAACAGCCCACCTCACCTAAGTGACTAGGTGATTTTCAAACAACATTTTATTAATAGCAATAGCACTTATATACCGCTTCACTGTGCTTTATAGGCCTCTCTAAGCAGTTTACAGAGTCAGCCTATTGCCCCCAACAATCTGGGTCCTCATTTTACCCACCTCAGAAGGATGGAAGGCTGAGTCAACCTTGAGCCTGGTGAGAGTCGATCTGCCAAACTGCTAGCAGCCAGTGATCAGCGCTGAGATAATGTTCTGGCCTATCTTATTTTACGATGGTTTTACTCTGCAGAATCTTCCCCAAACAGACAGAGATAAATTTGCAACATGCAAATTTCTTGGCTTAATTGTACTACTTATTAATGTCAAGTTTCTTCAACATAGGCTGGTTTTAATACAACTGCTACTGTTAGTACAATGTTTTTGGATGTCTTTTTTTTTCTCCTGATATTAAATTGAGGAATATTAATGTTATCAATTTTTAAGATATTTTTCTATATGAAGCAGGACATGTAAATCTGTTTCCAGGGAAATCTGTGAGTGATAGGCATATGCTGCATTGTTATCGCTGGAAAGGTAGGTGTTTGGACAATACAGATCAAGGAATTTTTAAATCACTAGATAGGACTAGATTTCTGAAAATTTCAGAGAATGCCTTTTCTTCTGAAATCAGTTTGCATTTGTACACTTTGCAAGTTCTCAGATCAGCAATTATCTGCCATGAATTCTTCAAGCATTTTATTTTATTTTTCAATTTTTTTATTCTACATTCTGTTTGAAAAAGAATTCTATGAAACTCAAAAGCTTTTTTCCAAGATCTGCTGTAAACAACAAATTTTATCCCACATGTTCAGGGGCTTGCCATAGGGATGGAGAATCTCATATTTACCTAGTGATTCTTCTAGGCTCCATGAAACTTGGAGAATCACGCCTTCTCTTTCTGATGGGGGAGTAGCTGCGGGAACGTCGTCGGGCACGGGTTGGTTCTGTGTCACTATGACGTGTTCGTGGCTCATTGTCCTTCTCTCTAGTTGTTAAAAAAAACAACCACATTTAAATGCTACTTCCATATATATATATATATATATATATATACATACATACATACATACATACATACATACATACATACATATAGATTTGAGGAGTTCAGGTTATGAGATTGTGATCATCCTGGGCTATGTGTTGTAGGTAAAATAATCAAGTTTCCACCAGGCCTAGAAACAAACCCATACTGTAACACAGATATAACATTTATTTTACATGTTTATGTATTGTCTATGTCCAAATGTCTCTCTTTGCTTATAAAATATTAACGTTAAAACTGCACTGCATAAGGCAGATATTCTGCTATTGCTGGAATTGAAAAAGCAATTTATTTCTGAAAAAACAAAACAAAACCAATCTCCCAACCTACCAATATCTTTAAAAAGCAGCATTTTTTGATGGGTGGTGCTTGACGTCGCAACGACATGACATGCAATCTTGGTCTCCAGGATTGCTGTCGATATCTCTGTTTCTGGATGGTCCTTTTGGACCTAAACTGTTCTGAAGGAACAGTGATAGAGAAGAGCATGTCCTGCTGATCTCAGGAGCATCGCAAAGCCCCTGATTGATCCAGGAGAAAACTCTTTTTGCCAGCTACAAGAGAAGCAACCAAAATGGCTGCAGAAGGTTGGGACAAGCCTCTGAAACAGAAGCAGTACAGGAGTGTGTCAAATTGGTAAGAAAAATGTTTATTATTAGAGAAGGGAAAACCCAAAAAGAATTGGAATTTAAAATAAAATTGAAGACAGAAGAAAACAAGCGGCGAATTAACTCTGGTTTAAGATGATCGTGTTATCTTTTCTACCTTAACTTTGTTTGTTTTCTATGGATGGACTCTTTACAAATGCCTCTTATTTTTAAACTGGACTGGTCTCTTTTTTTCCTTCTTCCTCTATACTTTCTCCATTTTTTGTATTCGTGGATTTAAAGCTTCTTCTTTCGTAAGGCTTGGATGGAGCGTAATTTTTACACTTTTTTTTCCTCTCTCGGACAGAGGCAGAAACAGATGGAAAAGAGGTAACACTGCCATCTAGTGGCTAGAGGCTTGGCAATATAAAGCTATAAGCTTTGTTTACTGAAAGGCTCAGTGAAAATGTTTTGTTGATACAGGTGTTCCTTTGAAGGAAAGAGAAAGCTTTGATTTGAAAAACTCCACTGAATTTGTTTGACCTAAAAAGTCTTGGATGTTTTGGCAGTGTTTATAACCTGGAAAATGGCACAACATGAAGAAGAAAAGGCACTAACTTTGCAAAGAATTTTCTTAGAAATTCAAAAAGTTTTAATAATTACAGAGAGAATTAAAGAGACTTGAAATTATAGATCAAAATACAAAAAGTACAGGGACAGCGATGAACTTTGAGGACAGAGCTGAAAAAATAAGAGACATATGAAAGTGATAAGAAAATTGTTGACACTGACAGCAAACAGAGTGGAGGGAAATTACAGGTGTGAAATACGGAAAGGAGAAATTGATGAACAGGATCTTCATTTCGGATGTCAGAAAATAGATGAAGAAAGGAGAGAAAATTTGGCAGAAATAATAATGAAATAATAATGGGTTTAGAATTCTTATAATGAACAACAAGTTCTTAAGAGAAGTCCTCATAAGACTTATCAAGAAAACATTTAGAATACAGACTTTACAAATGGCAAGAGATATTGGACTACACTATTTCTGGAAAGATACAGGAGGATGAAATGAAATGTCACAATAAATTTACTTAAATGTAATTAAATTTTGAGTGCTATGTACAATGTAATAATAGCTATAGTCAAATAAATGATTAATAATGATAACAAAGCATTTATATATACTAGATTGATAATATGAAATTTTATACAATACTGTAAGTGAGGATTTGGAGATGATGTTGAAAAGTCTTTTTATCAAAGTTAAATAATTTTATATAGAATAGAATATAAAGATGCAATATCATTGGGTGATTTCAGGATGATGTAATAAAATGTTATAATATAAATTTACTTCAAATTTAATATGCTTTATGTTGAAAGGATGCAATAATAGCTAGGCTTAATGGATGTTTCATAATTATATCAATTTGTATACAAATATATTAGATTGATGATACTAATAATGGGGAAAAACATGGAATTGAAAATTATTAGAGAATGTTATCAATGCTAAAATAATAGAATGATATCACAATAAATTTAGTTGAATATAGTTAAATTCTGAGTGCAATGTACAAAGTAATAACAGCTATAGTCAAATAAATGATTAATAATGATAACAAAACATTTACATATACTAGATTGATAATATGAAATCTTATACAAACTGTAAGTGAGGATCATGGAGATGATGTTGAAAAGCCTTTTTATAAAAGATAAACAATTCTATATAGAATAGGTTATAAAGGTAATATCATTGGATGATTTCAGGATAATGTAATAAAATCTTATATAAATTTACTTCAAATTTAATATGCCTTACGTTGAAAGGATGTAATAATAGCTGGGCTTAATGGATGTTTAATAATTACAACATTGTATACATGTATATTAGATTGATGATACTAATAATGGGAAAAACATGGAATTGGAAACTATTAGAGAATGTTATCAATGCTAAAATGATTGAATGACTTAGAATAGGAGGAAGCATAATAACAATGTATACAAAGATGTCTTGATTGTTAATATGTGAATTTTGATAAAATTCAAGTGAGGACTATTGAAAGGACACAGAAAGACTTTGTAACCAATCGACACACTGTGTGTAATTGAAGAGGCTTTTATGTTATATGTGTTGTGTGTTTGTGTTTGTCTGAAAATAAAATATATATAAAAAAGCAGCATTTTTAATAGCTTTAATCTTCAATTGACCCAGTAAAAATGGTACAAAAGAGTGTGCAAATCTAGCACTCTTTGAACTCTTTATAATTTCTGCATTGGCAGACTGCAGAAATAAAGGAACTGAGCAAATGCTTTGGTGCCGTATAATTTAATAAAGTTTAATTTAATTATCTAAGTTTCATTACATGACAATTCACTGAATTTTGTTACACCACAATTTATCCAACTCATCTCTAATTCACTCTAGGACCACTGTTCCCTTCTCTTGCATTGTGCTTGCAGCCTGTGATGGAATGTAGTGGGCCACATCCCTAGGGAGGAGGGGGTCCATTCCAGAGGAATAAGACACAGCTCAGTTCAGATAGTTTGTGTAAGAGAAAAAGGGTATTAGCTATTACTATTAGCCTCTTCCTAATAGTTTTCAGAATATATGTGTGATGTAGATAGTAGGATACTTCAGTTTGGCAAGATTCTGTGTATAGGTGTGGAACAATAAAGAAAACTGCTTGGAAGAAACACTACATAACTTTCTTGGTTTTAAGGCCTGACGCAGCCCTTAATTTCCACTGGAACAGCATCAGGGTCTCTTCTTATTGGACCATAATGAGGGGTGGGCTGCTCCAAGTTCGCCCAGGTTCGGGAAATCCTCTAGCAAAGATCCTGTGCAGTTCAGTGAATCCCCAAAATCCACTCCTGGCTGGCCCCACCCCGCCCCTCCCAGCCTGCCCCACCCCTCCCAGAAGTCTCCATGCGGCCCATTTTGGATGCCAGGTAAGTGCAGGGGCCATGCGGAGGTTTGGGGAGGACAAGAAACGGGCCTCCTGGAGGCTCCGGAAGGCTAGAAATGGGCCCATTTCTGGCCTCCAGAGCCTGGGGGAAGCAGTTTTTGTTCTACAGGAGGCTCAAGAAAAGCCTCTGGAGCCAGGGGGAGGGCAAAAAAGTCCCCCCCCCCTGATGCAGGAGGCCGACTAGGCCACGCTCACCCAGCAACCAGGCAGAGAACCCGTTGCTAAAAATTTTGAAGCCCCCCCTTGACCATAACTCACACCAGATGAGCATGCAACTCACCAGGAAGGGCTTTGTTAAAAACTGCAATTACCATTGCTTTCTCCATTCTTCAAACTGAGAAGAACAGGACAGAATAGACCAAATATATTTATATTTTGAACCAAGTAATATGTGTACAGGTATTAACCATGGCTTGGAAGAAGCATCATAAAGAGTCCTGCATTTGTTCCTCAGTTTGTTGTGTACACAAAATGCACAATTATTAAAAGCAAGGGTGACTTTCTCACCATTTTATATACTTCAAATCATAGTGTGAGCAAAGAAAATTTAAAAAGAATGAAAAGGTATGCATTGCATTAAAAATGCCCCTAAAATTTCAGGCAAGAACTATCACTTTCCCCACCTTCTTAGAAGTAGGGATTGCAGCCTCCATACCTGCTGCTTGTTGTTTTTTTCTGTGATCCCGATCGAGTCCTGCTGCGTCCAGCTCTCTTCTCCCGAGATCGGGATCGGGATTTTGATGGAGACCGGCTGGAGCTCCAGGAACTGCTTCGAGATAGACTCCTCCTTCGTTCAGAGTTGTGTCTGGAGTGTTTGGCTGAAGTCGGAGAACAACTATGTGGTCTTCCCCGGTGGTGCCTCTCTTTTGCCCTAAAAGATGCAGTGGATTAAAATTTAAATGGCCTCAAGATCAGAGCCGTACAAAGATATGGACACAAAGTATGTTACCTTTCAAGGACCTAGGAAAAGCCTTCTGGATTAGAATACAGATCTATCTAATACAGCTCCCACTTCCTGTAGTTGCCAGAGAAGTTCTCCTGACTTGCACCCTCAGCTGTTTATACGTTTTCACTTATTGAATCTGGAAGTTCAATTTTGTTATGGTCAAAAGCAGCTGATAACCTAATATAGTTATTCATTACATTACTCCAGTGCATTACTCTTGCATATTTTCTCAGATGCTGTATGTGTCAGCAAAAAAAGAGATTGCTATTTAGATCTATCTGTCCTAATCTGATGGTTTCATATATATGTTGGGATGCTAACATCCCAAGATTTTCAATAGAAAATGTTGGTTGTTGGAATCTCAACACAATCTGGAAAGTACCAATTTTGAAAATTTGCATTAGATTTGTTTTAGAAGAGATGCAAACCCAAATACAGATATCTTATTATCTGTACATGCCATTTGCTTCGCTCATACTAAGTGCTTTCCAAAGAACTGATATGAATTCTACTAATTTTGTGAACAGAATGAGACATCTTATTTAAATAAATCCTTAGGGTATTTATATGGTCATTAGAATGATCACCTAATGGCCGTGAATACTACTGTAGTATTTTCCTTTCCCGTGAAAAGAAAAGCCAGTTGTGGCATTCTCTACCAATCTCTTCCATAGAAAGACATGGGTTACCATGTCAGAAACAGGTATGGAAAGAAGGTGGGCAATAGGACCTGTGAACAGCTACTTCCTCTTTTGATTCTGCCTGTTTCCTTGATTTAAAGATTATTTGAGTCTGGTCCATGACAAAAGTAAAGCACATGGTTTTGAATAGGCACCCTTTAGATGGCTATAAAGACTTGGGAAAAATTAATGGAAAAGAGTCTTGCAGAAATCCTTTATGATGTTGCAGTGTTCTTAGGATGTAACTGTCTGTAGAATATACTGTAAACTATTGGTCATACAACCAGACAGATGCTTAGACTGGATTTGTCCACCTACTGAGTCCTTCCAAGGACTTGAGATAAGCAGATATTTGATGGTGTTGAAAATATTCTTGAAGGAGGTATGCTTATTATTATTAATAATAATATTAATATTGATCACCACACAGTCAGCCAGATGTTCAGAATGGGTTTGGCATTTTTGTCTACCTATTGAGTCCTTACCAAGGACCTGGGATAGGCAGATCTGGATGTTTGATGGTGTTATAGGTATTGTCACAGGATAGAAGCTGTTCCCAGCTTTTGCAAATGACTGATGGCAAATTTGTCAATGCCAATGGTACTCAAGTGGTGCTCCAATTGTTTTGAGATTCCACCCAAGATGTCTATTACTATTGGTACTACCCTTGTTTGCCTTTGCCACAGTCATTCTATTTCTATTTGTAGGTCTTTGTATTTTGTTATCTTCTCCAGTTCTTTCATGTCTAGTCTATATGTTGTTATTATACAATTGTATCACAGCGGCCAGTTGTTTCGCCAGATTTGGCATTGGTTACTAGTCGGGCCCCACTCAGAGGCCTAGGACGTCGTAACATATTTTCGTAATATGTGTGCAGATCCAAGCAGTGCGGCTTTTTGCATTTGACTGATGGTGATTTTGTCAATTTTTAACTGTTTTAAATGTAATTCCAGTGCTTTTGGAATAGCACCCAGTGTGCCAATTACCACTGGAATTACCACTGCTGGTTTGTGCCATAGTCGTTGAATTTCGATTTTTAAGTCCTGGTATTTTGCTATTTTTTCATATTCCTTCTCGGCAACCCTGCTATCACCTGGTATTGCGATGTCTATGATTGTGATCTTATTTTTCTCAACCAGTGTGATGTCTGGTGTATTATGTGCCAGTATTTTGTCGGTTTGTATACGGAAATTCCACAAGATCTTGACCATCTGATTTTCGGTGACTTTTTCAGGCTGATGTTCCCACCAGTTTGTTGCTGTTTTAATATTATAATTTTTGCACAAATTCCAATGGATCATTTGTGCTACTGAATTGTGCCGCAATTTATAATCAGTCTGCACGATTTTTTTACAGCAGCTGAGTATGTGATCAACAGTTTCATCAGCTTCTTTGCAAAGTCTGCATTTGGCATCATCAGAGGATTTTTCGATTTTGGCCTTAATGGCATTTGTGCGGATAGCTTGTTCTTGCGCAGCCAAGATTAGTGACTCTGTTTCTTTCTTTAATGTACCTGTTGTTAACCATAACCAAGTTTGTTCACTGTCCACTTTATTTTTTATTTTTTCCAGAAATTGGCCATGCAGTGCTTTGTTCTGCCAACTCTCCATTCTTGATTTTATCACATCTTTTCTGTATTCTTGTTTCGTCTGTTGGGCCTTCAGTAGATTTTTGTTCTTTACTTCGATTAATAGATGTTCTTGACTTTCTTTTAAATAATCAGCCAGTGCATGTTTTTCTTCTTCAACTGTTTGCTTCACTTGTAATAATCCTCTGCCACCTGATTTTTGGGGCAGATATAATCTATCAGTATCACCACGTGGATGTAAACTGTAGTGCATTGTCATTATATTATATATAATTATATTATTATTATTATTATTACTATTATTATTACTATTATTATTATTATTATTTCAGAGAAAATGAACCAATGAACATGTTGGATAGAGAGGATGAAGACAGTGAAGAAGACTGTCTACTTGTTTGTGGTCTTGCTGGAAATTCCTCACTGGTAGCTGAAAACATAGGACAGTCAAAAATGTCAGGAGGTGTGATAGCCATATACATATCACCAAACAAGGGGACAAAGAGTATACATATTTATATAAAAGTGCAAGTGCTAATTTATATGAATAGATTCAAATGTGGAAAGAATGAAGTCTGTCACACCATCATTCATTCCATTGTGCCATTCAAGGCACTGTAAAGCCAAGTCACATCTCTCCATTGATCTCATTAGTGGCTCTTTATAAAGGCATTTTATCATGGTGCCAGAATTAGGGAAAGATGGAACTAAGAGTCGAGAAAGCTCTAAAACGAATACAATGTAAGGACACTCAAAAAAGGATACTTAATGAAAAACAGAGTGGGGAAAAGGCAGTCAAGCAATCTAACTTTGTTTTGATAATTAAGCAGTTGACACATTTTCTAGACTTGTTTTCAGTTTTCAAGTTGGAATTAAATTATCACAAAAAGGGAAAATTCCTTTTTCAAGCTATTCCAATTCAATATTTGAGTGGACAGCGCTGTTTCCATCAGCAGGACATGGAGCAGAATTTTATTTTAAATGACATCTTATGTGCGAAGAACAGGAAGAAAACAGAATATTTCAGGATTTACAGCATACCTATGCTTTCTGGAGAACTTTATCTTAGGATGGCTGACATATATCCCACTGTAGAAGCAGGATATTATCCTGCAGGTAGTAGTACTCAATTATTACCATTATAATAATATACATTATTGTAATTTAAATTTAAATCTATCTTGCTGCAGTGACTGATCAGGTGACCTATATGTAGTGTAATTGTGGGACATTTCAAATCTCTTCTTTGGTTTTATTATTCTTTATCTTTAAATCAAGCGTGTTCTGGCCATTGCTCCAAATAATCTGGAGTCTTTAGAAACAGGATATACTTTACATAAATTCCTCTCAAAAGGAATTTTAAAAAAGTTTAAGAACTGTAATCAGTCCTCACTTTTTTTTTCAAAACAGATGGTCTTTTATTTTTTGGTATGGGGTACACAAAACCCATTTTTGCAAATTTGTAATGAATCCAGGAATGTGACTTACGCAATGAACATTTGCTCAACTCAAAATATTGACTGTCAAAAGCTACCCAATTGCTACTGAAATACAGCTAAACTCAATCCCAGATAGAATCTCATCCAAGGAAGTATTCTTGACTACAGGTTTGGATGTTTGAATTGAATATTCATTCATGCACTGAACTAGTCATACATGCACCACAATCTTTGGCTCTTACGTTTTCAGATGTACCCTGTGGTTCTTTTCTGCCCCGGTTGTTGCGTGGTATTGATGTGAATAGGTAGACCCTTCTGAGTCACTGCTATATCCTGTATGGCTGACCGACCAGGATGATTCCTTGCTTGCAGAGGTTTTGGCCCTGCGACGCCCTTTGCGCTTGTGTTTTGATGTGGATCTGGTGTGGCGCCTGTGGGAGGGTTTGTCTCCTCCAGAGCATCTCCCTGGGGATGTGGACCTCCGGGGGATCTTGGCCCCATGTTTGTTTCCCCTGCTTTCTTTGGCGTGGAGCGATAGGGTTTCGGTCTTTATGTGCCCTTTGGCTGAAGGCGACAGGGAACCCAACCTCTGCCAGAATGAAAAAAAGGGAGCGAGCAGGAGGGGGAAAAAGAAAGAAAAAGGAGAGGAGAGGTTTTTAAAAGAAACCCCCCACCAACAAGAAAAGCTGCAGTTCACAACGGCAATGCACAATGATTGAATAAGGCAGGCTACACAGAAACTACTCTGCACCTCGATCCCCTGTTCAATATCTCGTCCTTAAACAACGCAGCTCATGCAAATCTCTGGCATGCAAAACAGAAAATGAACCAAAACCAAATGTAAATAGGAGGGAAAGTTCAATCGGGAGGAGGGAATCACCTTGGAAAAATGAAATTACATGATATATAATTTTTGTAATGGTTTAAAATGATATTTAAAAATAGAGAAAGGGGAGGATGTGGATGAGGGAATATTATGGGATGAAGAAAGGATTAGAAACAGGAGTCCAAATGTGGGGTTGGATTAAAAAAATAAATTTATTTGTTGATAGCCAATTGAGGAGTAGAAGAAAAGACAGAAATATGGGAAGAAATGATGGAAATGATGGAAGGGGAAAGGGATGGGGGGGGGGGACAAATTTTAAACAAAAAGGAAACTCCACAAATGTCATCAGTACTGAAAATAAACAAAGAAAAGTTTCTGAACTCTTCCTGGGTTTTGAACTTTGTGCAGAGTCTCCACCAGCGTTCTATTCTCTTTTATTTCTCTTTAAATTTCACTTTATAATATTTTTGTTAAATTACCACTTTTTTTAAGTCCCTCTTGGTTAACGTCCACTTACCAAGAAAGTGGCATTTCCTCCTTTAGTAGGTAAGGTATGAAGAGAAGGGAAAAGTTGGGCAATATAAGTGAATCATTAGATTGACAAAAATGCAAGAGAGAAAGAGAGATAAAGAAAGAGAAAGAGAGAGAGAGAGAAAGAGAGAAGAGAAATAAAAAAACAAAACCACCCTTGTCTCCTAGGGCCTTGCTGCAAACAGTTAGGGAAAGGAGAGAAACAATCTCTTTGTTCCTCTCTCTGGGTTAATTGTCAGAACTGGACTTCTGTTTGGCTCCTTTAAAAAAAACACCCATCAAGAACTGGTCTTGGTGCCTTGACTTTCTTCCCATGAAGAAGCAATGACAACATGGGGGTAATGAGGATTTATTTATTGATTTGGAGAGTTGAATGTGATTGGTGTCTTATTAGCACAACCCAACCAACTATGTGGTTTCCATCCGGATTTGGAATCTGAGAAATTTGTAACCCCCAGACCTGAAGCAGGAAGCCCACCTTCATCTTTTTCTGCTGCTGATTTGAAGCAATTTCTCTCCTTATCCTGATGTTTCATTCTGTCTCTGATCCTGAGAAACCATGTCCTCTAATTCAGAACTCCTCCACTCTCCACAGCCATGCAGACTGGGGATATTGAAAATTGTGCATTGAAAGGATACCATACTGGTGACATCCATTCAATTGTGCCATTAGCTTTGGTTAACACCAGGTGTATTTTGAGAAATGTTTCAGAAGAACAGCAGTGTTCCCTTATTTCTTCCTTTCATCTAATATAGTTCTATTATAGGTTAATGGATTCTGCTTTCTTTAGAGAGGAAAATCTTTCCCTTCACTGCTGCATTACCCCTTTTATCTTTAATCATTGGAAAATTGGCCATGGGATTAATATGGAAACATGTACTTTAGGAGATGGGCTTTCCCCCCACAAGCAAAAAGGTATATAGCCATAACAGATATTTCTTGTTCTAAGAAATAATTATTGTGATACAGAAAAGCTTAACATGGCTTCTGTGCTATTTCAGAATTCCATCACTGTAAATAATGCATCAAGATAGAAGAAGTGACAGAGATAATTACCAAATCAAATCTTTATTATGATCATAGATCAGCATAAACAGAGATCATTAGATTCTCTATACTTCAAGCATTTATAAACTTTTTTTTACCAAAGTTACCATAATATTTTTCCTAGGAAACCCTGATAATTGTAATTTTCCATGGATCTTCAGTCTCACCCTTCACAGAGCAGTTTCAAAAATTCCCTCATTAGAATAAGAAGCTGTGCCAATGTAAATTTTCCTTGAACAACTGAATGACAGAACGCAACTGGATCATATAACAAATCTCTTTTCCTAAAAAGTTTAATGGTTTTCTCAAATTCTTTCAACAAACATGGTAAGGTAGCCTTCAAATTTCTGAATCCCAGTTGTAGTTTGCCCCAGTCATGTTAAGTTGGGTGGGCCTACGAACACCAATTTACTTGCTTATAATAATTAAATAGCAATAGCAATAGCAATAGCAGTAGACTTATATACCGCTTCATAGGCCTTTCAGGCCTCTCTAAGCGGTTTACAGAGAGTCAGCATATTGCCCCCAACAATCTGGGTCCTCATACAATGCCTTATTCCCATTAAAACAAATCCATATTTTCCATGTTTCTAGTTAGTTTTTCCAGCCAGCGAAATGAAAACAGTAATAACCTTACACATGGTGCCTTTCCTAAAATGGTGCTTTCCAAATGTCCTGCTGGATGAGCAAAATGAAAGTTGCAGTCCAGCACATCTGGAGGGCATCAGATTAGGCAAGGCTAATCTATACACATCATGATGCTGATAGGAACTCCTTATGGCTTTTCTTGGTAAGAAAAGGCCTTCACATTATTATCAAGGTTATTTCAAAATGGAATTAAAAATAAGTGTGTGGCTTAGTATTACAAACACCCATCAGAGATTATCTGAAAATATCTCTACTAATTTGGCATGCTATGGAGATGTTCTACCTCTGAATTAGTCTTACAGAAGATCAAAATAATAGGCACCACTGGGCACTTTGATTCTGAAGAGTCTGTTGTTGTTGTTAAGGAGCTAGACTAGGAACAAAGAGACTGTGCATTCTAGTCCTTCCCTAGGCATGGACGTAGACTAGTTGACTTGGGCCAGTCATTCTTTTCAGCCCAATAGGAGATGTTTTGTGTGTGTGTGTGTGTGCGTATGTGTGTGTATATGTGTATGTGTATGTGTATGTGTATGTGTGTGTGTGTGTATATATATATATACATACATACATACATACATACATACATACATACATACATACATATACATATATACATATATACATATATATATATGGCAATCAAAGGGAATCTTAAGGATGACTATGAAGTGGACAGTGAAGGAATGAAGTATTTTACAAATATTGCAATTGTTCACTATCTAGTAATCAATATAGACACTGACAACCAGCATTCTCTTTTTATGATTGCAGGTAAAAGAGTAATTACAAGAATATATGGTTTCCAAGATGTTTGGCATTATCTTTAAAATGGATATTATATTTCCCCAGATCCGAAGCTGGGATGTTATGTTATGGGGACAAATCCCCAGGAAAGCAATGAGCCAGAATTGCTGAGGTTTGTAGTACTGTCAAAGCATTATGACTTTTGCATATCCATATGCAAAAAGAGAAAATTATGAACTTAATGCTTTTTTTGTTTCTTTTACAGTAAGAGAACTAAAACAATAATGGACAAAATGGCATTAAGGGATTTGCTTTACAAAGTGCTACATATTTACAACAAAAATGAGGAATGCTACCTATCAAGCTTCTACTTGGTTTTTTAGGCTCAGAAATATTATTATTTTTAACTCAAAAAAGGCTCTATTTTGCATTTGGTAGGCCACCTAGGAATTCCAGGATCAGGTGGGAAGTTGAAAAAATATTTTGGGAAAAGCCATAGCAATTCATTTCTGTAATGCTAACAAGAAATGGCATGTCGTAAAGGTGCATTTTTAGAAGGCAACTGAACTTTCTTGTTTTTTCCTTTGAAGACGTTTCGTTTCTCATCCAAGCAGCTTCTTCAGAGTTGAAGACGCTTCTTGAATGAGAAGCAAAATGTCTTTGAAAGGAAAAAACAAGAAAGTCCAGTTGCCTCCTGAAAAAGCACCTTTGGAACAACCGTGACCTGGATAACTGAGAATCTCTACAGATTTTAGAAACTGCATGGGTGGTATCAGCAGACATTGATCTTGGCTCAAGGGCAACTTTTCTTTTTTATACTTTATACTTTTAGAACTTGTTTTTTAAGGCTTCAGAAAGCTAAAGTTTGGGAAATAGCTTAAGAACATCACCTCTCCAAAAACAAAACAAAAAATCCAGCCCACCAAATCTTTAGCTCTTTTGGCTAAGAATGTAGGCACATTAGACTATTAATAACACCTGAAGAAATCTCAGAGGCTGGATGTGGGAAGGTGGTGAAACTCTGGGTCAGAAGAAAGGAAGGGACTTCTCCATGTGTTTCTGTGATAAACATATGGCCACTACAACTTCTGCAGTTGAGAAAATTACTAAACTCAGTGAAATTCTGGGGACACATAATAGAAAAATTCAGTAGACTTTTTGCCAAATCTTTAAATACAATGTCCAACATCTGTGATCATGTAGGCTTGAGTTCATCATACAGAACTCAAAACATTCGTGGCACAGGTTTCGTAATGTGTGGTTTTTAAGTCACATTAAGTGTGAATGTATAAATTATATTTAAACAATCTTTAAGGAATGAGGACTCTCTTTTCTTTCTCCATGTTCTACCAATATTATAATTCTATATGATGCTAATATAACTCTGTCATCTGAGATAGTCTGTCGTAGCCTGGTGACCTGCAGATATGTTGATGAGGTATAATTCTGAACATGACTTGATAGCTCCATTTGGTATAGGATATAGTACAACATTTTTGGAAAATGCCAGGTTGGAAATTCTTAAACCAAAAGATTATTTGTGTAATCCCCCAACATTTCACTGATAGAAATAAGGAACCACATTCGTGTATTTGGAACGCTTTCACAAAGAACTTCTGTACTTGTAAAGCATTACTGCATTATTCTTGATGTACCAATATTATCTATTTTTTTTCTTTCTCCCTTCTCCCTTTATATTTAATTCATAGTATATCTTTAACTGCTGATTACTAAAAATGTCTGAAGGGAGAGTCCACTCATCCTCTGAATAATTGGTTCTATTGTCAGTGATTTTATCTTCAATAGTTTCCTGTTACTATAATTTAATTTTTCCTTCTCTAACTTAAACCCCCTCCTCAAATCTGCCTCAAGGAACAAGTCTTTATTTCTTAGTGATAGTCCTTCAAGAATCTATATAGCAGTATTTCTCAAGCTTGGCAACTTGAAAATGTGTGGACTTCAACTCCCAGAATTCCCTAGCCAGCCCATGTCAGCTGGGAAATTCTGAGATTTGAAGTCCACACATCATCAAATTGCCAAAGTTGAAAAATACTGCAGTAGAGCATTAACATATACACAATAATTGTTTTTTCTCCAAGCTAAGTATGCCTTGTCCCTTTAATCTTTTTTACTTGTTTCCATATACTTAGCTATCTATTTTAAATCCTCCAAACAATAAATGATAATAAATACTGGGGCAGCAAATGGATTTTAATAATTCTGAAGAATTATAAAAGATATACACAATGAATCTTGCTGGAAGCAAACCTAAATATTTCACTGCCAGTTGATCTCTCACGGGACAAGTGCTGCTAATTATGACAGGCTACCATTAGTAATTTCCTTGAAAAGAAAATCCAGAGTGGGTAATGAGATATTTGAAGGGTCTCTTCCATCTTTTGTTTTTTTTAATAAACTTGTAAACCAAACCTATTTATGATGCTCAGTGGTCTAAAACTACTCCAATAAACAGCAGGAATAATGCTTCTATTTTCTAAAATGTCCTGTCATAGATATGTCAGGCTTATTAAAAATTAAAGGAAGATAGAAGACACCTATTCCTACTATTTCAGAGTTGACTTGTAGAAATATGGGGAAAGGGATTGGAACTTTAAAAATTGTAACACAGTTTGCATGCATCTATGAAAAGGAAAAATATCCTCTAACTAATCTCAAAAGAAAAACTGGGTAATGATTTGAAAACTGGAACATTGGGAAAGGATTGGAAAGCCTTTAGCAAGCTTGTCAGGATATGAAAGGAATCTCTTTCTTTTGGGCTCTGTAAATTTCAATCACTTGAATTATATTCCATTGGCAAAAACATGTATATCATATCTCAAAGTCGATTGCAGAGTTGGCTGTAAGATGGCCAACTATATGAATGAATGTTTTAAATCAATCAATCAATAAGGTCAAAATAGCCTCTCAAATGGCAGTGGTTGCAAAAGGACGTATCTAAACGTTGCCCTTTGCTTTGGGGTTGCTGGATCTAAGGAGCTCCACTGGTTAACATCAGGGGGCTGGTTAATGGCAATCCTGCTGAGGGGGTTCGGCCTGGGCTCAGCTGGTGGCCAATCTACCTTTTCCAAGCATGCCCAACTAAATCTCAAGAGAGTTAGCAATCCTTCTAAAATGTATATACCTACCAGTGAGGCACGCTATGGAGGCTTCAGCATGAACAAGAAAACAAAAGGAAATCAGTATATGTCATTCTGAAAAGTTAGCATTTCCACCACCAAACTAGCACCACCATGAGCTCAGGCAACAGTCTTTAACTCCTTCAAAGTGTTAAGTACGTACTGGAACTGGAATTGGGGTGGTGATTGTGAAAACCATCTGATTCAGGCCAGAAAGGGCAGGAGGTACAGAGATGACATAGTTGTTTTCTACCTACAAAGTATGTACCTTGACTTTTTTGGTGCCAGCATTAGATCAAATAATATTTTTTCCATAATGGATTTGTCTTGAATTCTGCTCCAGCAGGATTACATTTGTCAAATTATGATGGAAAAATCAATCAAGAAGTGGTGAGCAGATTGTTCTTTCTGTTCCATGTGTAATTATTCTAATATGAGTTAATTAACTAGACAACTGTGGTAATATATCCATCCCTTCCAAGCCCTGTTTCGTTATGCAGGGCTTTGTCCACAACTGAGCTCAGTTGTGACATTTCTAGATTTTTTCTGACATGCATGGGGGAATCCCAATACTGCAAGTAATTCCAATCTTTCTGTGCTTCTTAACCTGAGTTGAAGTGCTGTTTTGGTAGACTGCAAAATGCTTTATGCTTGGTTGATAAAAAGAGCTTATTAAAAGGTTGTGCTTGTGTGTTTATGAATGTGTGCATTAAATCAGAGGAGGATCATTGGAGAAATGGTCTCCATATCAGTGAACTATCTTGCAGGAACCTCTAACAATCTTTTGCTTTCTGGACATTTCTTGATGCAAGTCAGACTTGCTACATTACAAATGTCCCCTGCAATAAACAGTATAAGATGGAAAAGCAAGGAGGGTCTGATTTGAACCAGGAAAATAGGAGGCTTATAAGCATGCACTAGATGGAGCAAATTAATTTATCCCCAGAAAATAATTGGAAGCATAGTGGAGTATGCTTCTATTGGGGTGTGTGCATTGTTTGGCCCAATTCAGTTGTTTAGGTATTGCATGTTAGGTCAATTGACTGCAGAAAGTCAATATCAAAAACAGATCTTGAAATCTACCACATAGCTTGAGCTTCCTGGCATTCAGTATTTTGTAGGATTAAGATTTGGGTGATAATGGTATTTGCTTTACTGTACAGCAGATGTTTAATTTCTGCTGCTGCTTCCCAAAATGTGAACCATGACAGGCAAGCAAATGTTTGCCAGCCTTGAAAAATTTGGGAGGAACCCTATAGTGTTACTGTTCATACACACGAGGATAAGGGACTGAGGAATTCTTGTTCAGATATCAGAATACAGGGGGCAAAAGGGTATAGCAAAGAGGATGGAGGATTATGCTTTGGAATAGGTCGAGGCCAATCCCACCAGTTGCCTTACCTTAATATTTCCCAATCCAGTACCCTCCAGATATGTTGGGCTTCCACCAAAGCTAAATCCAGAGGACATTAGGTTGGGAAAGGCTGCTTTATCCCTAAGCAAAGCTAAGGAGGGGAAAAAAATCTGAGTATACAAAAGGATGACCAAGTAAACTTTACAGGAGAAGAAGAATGGATATAATTTTAAGTAACCTTTGAAGTAATTGGCTATGGAATGGATGGAGAAGGACCTCCAAAAATTCAAATCCTTACTGATTATGGCCCTTTATAATGTGTTATTTTGCTGAATGAGAAGAGTTTAAAGTCCAGCGAAAAACACCTGATTTAGGTCAAGAATTTTTAGAGCTGGCTATCCTTTCCGGTATTTTCAAGGCTATTTTTTTAAAAAAAACTTCATATGTTTTAGAGCTAATCATGTCCATTTTCTTAAGATAATTCAAAATATATGGGACAAAGTGGAGAGGTTTTGAGGGAAGGAGGGACGATATCCTAGACTGGCCACATAGGAATGAGTGGGAGAGCAAACCATCAGAGAAGCTGCTTTCCTACATTGTTTGACAATGTCATCCCAATAAGAAAAAAGGCATCTGAATGCTTACTTTGCTGTAAACATTCCTGAAAGTTGCATCAGAGTCATATCTAGTCAATGGAATCACTCCAAAACAATGTTATTCTAGCCATACACTGGCATTTATCTTATTCTTCTAATTTTTAACTTCTTTTAACTTTCCATGAAGTGATGTCCTATGAAGTCTAGCCCAACTTGGAACATCATCAGGAGTCACCATTTTAAATACAAATAAATGTTTGTGGCAAACTAAAAATGTATACAGTCAGTCCTCATTTAGCAACTACCTTATTTAACAACCATCTGCAGTTATGATGGTGACAGAAAAGAAACTTTATGACCAATCCTCACATTTACAACCTTCCCAGTCTGTAGAACAAAGGAAAGCAGAAGTAACATATTCATGATTTCACTTAGTGACCATTTCAGTTGTTGTTGCCAATTGTGGTCACTAAACAAGGACTACCTGTATTGTACTTCATTATCAAACCCTGTCTAGGTCATATTTTAAGATTATTAAGGTTGTTAAAATAATTCTTGCTTCCTTTGAAACTAATGCTTTGGTTTAAATAGAAACCTTTATGTTTCTGAATTGTGTACAGTATACAAAGTTATGATTACTACTGTATATTTGGAATGATCTTTTTCATAGCTTTTGCAAAGTCAGCAACCACTAAATCAGTACATAAGTACAATGATGAGGATTCTATGGATAGTCCCTCTATTTAAAGATTCTTTAATGGGGATCATTAAATGACTTATGTTTAATCAGCCATATTAAAAATCATACTTAAACCACACAGAGGAAATCAAATCAGCTGACATAATTATACCATTTATGAAAACAAACACAAGATCGAAGAGCTGAAAACACACAGAAATGCATTCTAACAATATAACAATTTTTTTTAAAGAAAAAAGAAAGAAAAAACACGGGGAAAAAGAAAAGCATGATTTTGTAGCTGTTTTAAAAAAATACAATGAAAATTGTACAGAGCCACCAAAAAGAGACAAGCGTAAGGAGAGAGAAAGAAGGAGAGAAAGAATGAAAGAGAGATACAGAGAGAGAGAGAAATAGAAAGACAGAAAAATAACATTTAATCAAACTACGGTGCTTTTCAACAGGCTGATCTGTAGAAGTGAACGTGCGGAGGGAGAAAAATACCTACCTTCTGTTTGATCAGGAATGCAATAATAAAAAAAGAAACAATAATCTCCACATTTGGAGGGCAGAATGGGAAAAAGACAATGACTCTTTAGTAATGCACTTCAGACCCCTTTGCTTTGCTCTGAGTTTTCTTTTGACTCAGCTTTTCTTTTTTCTTTTTTTTTAATCCATCAAGGTAAACATATTTTTTGCTATCTATGTATTGGCAAATTTACCAATTGTCTAAATAGCACAGCCATTGGGAAATAAAATTTTAAAAAGTTACTATGTAACATTTAAAAATTTTAAAGGAAACAAAAAGTCCCAACAGCATGCAAGTAAAGCAGCAGATGAAAACAGAAAATGTCAAGATTTAAGGTTCTCTTTGTAATGGGGAAAGGCCAAAAGTAATTTCCCTCAAAAGATGGAGGCATTATATCAGGTGACCATGAGGGAAAGATATAACCGGGGGGGGGGGGGGAGAGGCGCATTGAGAAATGAGAGGGTAGTGTATGGACTGAAAGAAAGAGCTGTAAAGGAGGCCCACTAGTGTGAAAAATTGACATGAATATTAAAAGGTTCTCTTTAGAAGGTAAGTCAACATCTCTTTGAGTTTAATAGAGTTTTAGTCCTATATCTACCTCTCAAGTTGTTTTAAATTGATTTTCCAGAGCAAATTGGATGATTTGGGGATAAGTGAGAGCAATACTGCTGATTTTATTTTAGAAGTTGAAAACCTACCAAAGATATCAGTTCAGAGAAGTTGGTGTTCTACCAAGGATAGATAAAGGATGGCACTTGTGTCATAATACTAGGGTGCAGTAGTTTTCCTCACCTCCATCCTTTTCTACCGATGGCTACAGTCCTCCCCAATTCCTATTCTCCAGTAGCTGGTGTTTGGAGACATACTAATGTGGAGTTAGTAATTCAGGGCACAGGCAGCTTGTAATCTTTAATGGTGTGTTGTGTTTACATTTTATAAGGTGGGTAGAGCCAGGATAAATAGAGGGCTGGGCAGAACAAAAATGAAGTTTGATTTTGCTTAATGTTACCTTAATAAAAATTAAATTCAACATTGTTAATATTATTGTTTGGAATATCACTGTATGCCTCTCTGGTTTAGATGCAAAAAAGTTCCTAATTTCTGTGTCTCTAAAACCAGAGATAAGGATATGGAATCTTATAATTAGCCTAATGACCAAGTGAAGGAAGATAATTCATATTCTGATTTTTTCTGATAATTTTATTGGAATATATTTGGATTCAAAAGTTTTCATTTTATTCCAACTTTTCTGCCTTTTATCTTAAAAGAATCTCTGGAACAGCTTAACATATCTTTCTACTTGGCAAAAGCTAAACTTTAAGTAAAGTTTATTTAACAATGTATGTAATTGTCTTCCCTTTTAAACATAAAATCTAAGAGACCAAAATGTTTAAGAGTCATAAATAAATAGAGAAAGATATCTGTGCATTTCTTAATTGTCTGGAGGGTTCTACAGTAACACGTGTGTGTGTGTGTGTGTGTATGTATATATATATATATGTGTGTGTGTGTTATATTTATGCTGATAAATAAATAAAGGGAGACTAGTATAGATCTATTTCAAGCTATTTAGCTCTCATCAGCTAGCCATACCCTTGCTGGGAATCGAATATATATATATATACATACATACATACATACATACATACATACATACATACATACATACATACATACATACATATATATATATATATATATATATATATATATGACAATAGAGAAAAAAGAAAAAGCAAATGGTTTGCACTTCTGTATATTACAAAGTGGAAGAAATCAAAATGAAATAAAGGCCCCTCTAACCCTCTTTCCTGTTTCTACTGGGCAAGAGATCAAGCTTTATAATGTCATATTTCAAATTGGGGCTAAAGAAAAGTACAGTTTCAGATAATTGGCCATTGATATTTAAAACAGGAAAATGTGAAGCAGGACAAGAAGGGCTTTATTTTAGAATGTTTAAATCTAGTTATTTTTTAAAAAAATCACTTTTAAATAAATATTTCTCAAATTTCAGAGATGTGAAGCATATTAATAGATTACATATTAGGATTTAAGGCAGTTTCACTAACTTGGATTCATCCAACTATTATTGGTTATTTCTTCTGAAATTAAATCATTATCTTGGATCTCTGCATTAATAGTGAATTGATTGCTCAATCACAGCTGATATTGGAGAAAAAAATTATCTGCTTCAATGAAACTGATGCTGGAATAGGGATTCAGGCAGATAGTAAAATCAGGTGGCCTCTACTGAGGTTTCCAAAGCCCATTTTGTTCTCTAATTTATCCATATCTCAGGGCATACAAGTCACATTATGCTTTAAAGCTTTGTTTTAAAAGCAAAAAGCATAAAATTGAAATGAGTAATGAAATAAATACTATACTGTGTGTTTATGTGTACATGCATGTATGTTTTGTATATGGAAAGAAGAAAAATAAAAATGATAAGAATAACAAAAAGCAAATGTTGTTTTGAGAAACAAAATGGAGGTAAGGCTTATGATCAAGAAAAAAGAATGGGTAAGCTGAGCAGAAATACAGAGCCCTATTGAGTTCTCTGTGAAGATGATTTGCAGGAGCTTGCTTTAATAAATCATTAACAATTGGGAAGATCAGGAGCTCTGTTTTTAGGTAATGGATTCCATACTGGAGCATGATGCACCAGTGGTTGTGATCAGCCCAAGCCTGAACACCCCTCACCCAGAAATGAAGTCTCAATACATATGGCTCAATACAGCTAAATGCCTCTTGAAGAGACAGGCAACAGAAAATCGTGTAACGCCTGACACTGTCCCTAAGGTCAGAGTCTCAGAGTCTTCAAATAGAGCAGTAGTGCCATCCAATGCAACAATCTCATTAGCCAGAGTTGAGTCAAAACAAGTTGCAAGTAAGAGATTGACAATTAATAAGAAGCTTTTCATCCAAAATCATTTGACATATTGTAAGACATCTGAGGTCAACTGAGCTAAGACTTCTTCCAAGTGCTCTCTGTCATCCTGAAAATGTAATGACCTTTCCTTCCATCTCTATGTTGCCTGAAATTTTACTGCCAGATCACTTCAACATTGGATCACTTTAGTAATCACTCATTGAGTTCTGCCGTGAAACTCATTGGGTGATTCTGGGCCTGTTATTGCCTCCCAATCTCATTTATACCAAAGGCTTCCTAAGAAGATTCTTGGCAGAAAGCAAATAGCTGGGAATCTGTTGGATATTGGATAGGGCTGGTGGGATTGGAATTCAACAATAGTTGAAAGGCTACAGATTTCCTATTCCTGCAGCAGATTATTCTCTTTCTCCCCCAGAATGACAGATATGTTACAATATAAGGAATGAACAACCAGCAATGCTACTAATAGAGACAAAAAGTAGTCTGCCAAATGAGATCTTTATATTTATTCATATCATTTTAAGTGATTTGTATATTCTCTTTCCATTACATATTTCCAATTGTTGAAGAATTTTTTAAAAAAGCATAACTGAAAAACATCTAGTTTCTTGTAACTTTTGTGAAATTAGTTTTCAATTTTTTCAGAGCATTTATGAAATATTTGGACCAGAGGCAACCATGAGGATGAAAAAAAAGTGGATTCTACTTGACTATCAATGGTTCTATAACAGTCCTTTGAATTTTTTGATGCAGGACAAGAGCAAATTTATTACTTGTTTCCAACTATGTTTGAGTCGGGTTTGGATGATATTCTTATGATAGTGTAAGAGAAAGAGTAGCAGAATCTGGGGTGGAATTAAAAGAGAGATCAGCGTAGAATCCTACATAACCACAAGTGAACTAAGTCCAATGTTCTTTGAATTCCATTGACCTGAGAAGATTAATGTTAGGGATGAAAGATTATGTCCACCTCTGCTGGTCAATGACTGAAATGAACTTATTTGAATTTGAGAAAAGGTCCACATATGAAGATCCAATTAAACTGATATATTGCTAATCACACTAATGCACAAGAATCATTTCAATTAATGGTTAACACCTGCTTGGGGTTAGATAAGAGTCAACGGAATTCAAGGGAGATTGGGTTTAGTTCACTTGTGGCTATGATTCTAGGCTTATCCTTCTTTTAACTCCACCCCCAGATTCTGCTACTCTTGTTCCTTCCGAAAGGCCCACAAACAAACAAGCACTTGTCCCAAAAAGCTGTGGGTGAAAGTGTCATGGCAAATTCTTCCTTTCATTGACTTTTTAGAAAGGAGAGTATATGATCAAGAATGAATCATCCTCCTATTCACAGTACAGATGATCATGCTCCTTATTTTTCCCAGTGACAATTCTTTAGTTTTTAATTTATTATTATTACTATTAAAATATCACAATAGTGACAGGAACCACTGCCCTGTCACTAGAAATTTTGATTAACACCCAGCTATGTTTGACATCAAAAGAACAAGCCTATGTGAACAATACCTTCAAAATAGGAAGGTGCCTTATACACTTCATCAAATTCAGCATTATATGTCCTAAATGGACTTTCTTTCTCATCCTGCCACCTGCCAAAGATGGTGAATGACAACTCCCTGTTTTTGGCAACTTAACAATGGAATTTTACGAGTTGTAATTCAATACATTTAGAGGTTACAAAAGGATGATCTGTGGTTGCTGGGGATTTCTAGGAATTGAAATCCACATATCTTCAAGCGAGCAAGTTTGAGAAACACTTAGTGGCTTTTGAGGGGTTTAAGCAGTTACAGACTGCCTCTGGGGATCTTCCGTAAATAAAGAATATGCTCTGTCCCATTCATTTAAGGAATGTTCCTATCCTCGAAGGAGCTTGTGGATAAAAGTTAACAATCTCTACAATTGCCAGAAATAATGAACAGGCCATGAAAGAAGGTGATAAAGGTGTGTGTGCATTTTTATGTGTATTTGTGTGCACAAGAGAGAGAGAGAGAAAGAAAAATGGGATTTATAATGTTTTGCACTTACAACACTCCAGCTTTTTGAACTGAAAAGATTTGCCAGCAAACTTTCCCGCTCATTCCTAATGTTAACTAAAAACGTGAGAAACTGCTCATTTCTACCCATGGTTTCATATATATTTTTTTGCCCTTTCATATTGCACAGGTATATGAAGTTGCTTGGATGTAGATTGCTGGATTGTAATTGTCATAGCAGAATAATAATTATGGGGAATCTCACTCTGAATCAACAGAGCCTTTGCCATCCATCATATTTTGAGCAAAGTGTCCAAAAGAGAGTAAGGGAGGAGTGAAAGGAGGGGACAAGGCTGTTTTGGAAAGGAGGAATAGGTGAGGCTCAAATCATGATAAAAACAGAAGCATCCATACCTCCTGTTTCTTCTCCAACAGGGCGCCATGGTTATGGCGGCCATTCTGGGCACTGCCCTTGTGCCCATTTTGATGAGGCGTGGCTGATCGGCTGTGGCCAGTGCAAGAGGAGGATGGGCTGTGGCTGGATCTGTGGCTGCTGGCCCTTTGACCATCCTCTCTGTATTTGGGGCTCAATCTGTAGACAAAAGAGAAGGCAGAGGAACTGTCTATCCTTGTAAGTCATACTGAAGGCAGATAGCAGAAGGGAAGGCTGCTGTTTATTACAACAGGTCAGGGATGCAAAATGTGGCATTTACTGTTGGGCTTTCCTTTTTCTACACATATGTATGAGGGGAGGAGTTTGAGAGTTTGGGATTTTTAAAAAATCAACTGTATTAATCTTATATTGGAGTTTATGCTTTTTATATATTCCTCAGCCTGATGGAAAGCCTTGCTGCTTTGTTGCTCTGATTAAATCAGAGTTACAAGCCACTCCACAGATTGCCAAAAGGGGCGGCAGGGGGGGGATATTTGGAGGAGTCTGCATGCATCCTGGGTCTTCCACTGCCTACCCCTGAATCAGAGGAAGTCTACTTTTGGAAAAGTTGTATAGAACATAGAAAATTATTGTCCTTACCATGGTATTTAAGGCCAGTTGCCCCAGTCTAATGTCTTCCGTATATGGGAATTACTGCATTAGGTATTATCTTCAGTCACATTTACAAGATTTGAATCCAGTGCTCTCTCTCCTATTTGCTGACACATTTCTTGCCAAATAATGTTAATACTATAGCTCAGTACACTAACTGAACAGCAGCCATACCTGTATTTTAATTCAATGTTGCAAAACAGTTGTGTGTTTCATTTCCAATTATTTAGAAATATGTGTTCTTGTACAGATGCAGTTAGAGTTAGGAAGGATTTTCAGGGGCTGCCTTAAATAAAATGAACTCTATTTAGTTGCATTCCTCTTTCATGTTCCTGCCCTTTAAAAGAAAACTGGAAAAATAAAAACCTGACTCATCGAGCAGACTCGGCACCATAGCAATTTGTGAATCTACTGGAATGTTGAGTATTCCCTACTATCATTTTTAGTATTTATTGTGCACCACTTTGCATTACTTGAGGATCAGGCAGCCTTAGAAATTGGCTAAATGAAACCATAAACAATATTGCATCTCCACTATAAATGTGCCAGTTCAGACTCAACCACAGCTTACCTGCCTGTGGATTTGCAGCCACTGTATTCCGAGGAAAGGGAAAGGCTCCGAGAACTACAGCTGCTATGTCTGTGGGAGCGACGAGGAGACAGTTCACTGTGAGATCTGTAAGAAGGCAGTGAGAAGCTGGAGCATAAGGTAGCTAAGCAGAAAACAGTGATCGGATACTCTCTCATGGGATTAGCAGGGTTGCACTCGAAATTATGGATTGTTCTGCCCCTCAAGTGCTGCTGGCTAACTCTCTGGTTTTCACTGCAGTGGTGGGAAAGGAGGAAGGGAAGAAAAGAAGAGGGTGACCAGCAGCAAGGACAATGATGATGGGTGCAAAGACTTGAATGACCAGGTTAAGGATAGATTGTCATCGATAAAATCCAGTTATTTTGTGCTAGGAGTCAAAAACAGCTTGATTGCATATAATTAACCAACAAATCAATCAATCAATCAAACAAACAAACAAACCTGCCCTGTCAAGTGCTGCTGTTGACTTTGTTGTCTTATGGCAGGGAAAGGCAAGCTGTTTAAAATTGGATATCAGTGGGCAATCTCATTTTATGGTCAAATATATTACAAGAGTACTCTCACCCTAAAATTTCATATGATCTTATTGGAATGTCCTGAGATACTGGGAGCTTTGGCAGATGTGCAAGATTCAGATGATCTTTCTTTCTTTCTTTCTTTCTTTCTTTCTTTCTTTCTTTCTTTCTTTCTTTCATTCATTCATTCATTCATTCATTCTTTCTTTCCCTTTATTCATTTCAATCTGGGGATTCTCTGGATGTTAACTGGGCTGCTCCAATGCCAATTCTTATCAACTTGCTGCTTTCACAGAGATTTTAATGGAAAATATTTAAATGCTTGTAATGAAACTGTTATGGAAATATGGATATTTAAATGTTGGGACAGAAATGGTGGTACAAAACCCCCCCACAATATTCAACAGCAAAACCTACAAAGACATTGGACTTTTATTCAGAGGCTTCTGAACAAGAACAGAGGGGAATAAATTCAGAGTCAGATTCTCTTCAAGGTCCTCAGCCAGTCAGAAAGTAGGAGGGGCAACAGCCTGAGCCTCCTCATGACAATGTCCAAAATCTGGATTTGAAAATTTACTGTTGTTTAAAAGATTTTTTTCAAGCTACCAGTATTTTTCGCCCTTGATTCTTCGGGAGACTTTGCTGCACTATCAGTGATGCTTCTTGTCGTCCTTAGAAGCTATGTGTATATACACGCACACCCACACCCACACAGACATCTGAATAGCATTTCAGAGGGAAAATGTCTTCCTTTAAGGCTTCATCGTTTACACTCCCATGCCATTTTTCTACTTGGCAGCAGGGGTTGGCAGCAAATAGCATCTCATCATATGAGAATCTGTTGCAGCCCCAGTGGCTATTCTCTAAGGCAGTCTTTCTCAACCTCAGCAACTTTAAGATGTGAGGACTTCACCTCTCAAAATTCCCTGGAGCTAAAGGCCCTGTTCCTTCAAGCTCCACTGAGTACAGTGTTCTCAGAGTAGAATGTTTGAAGATATTAATTTTCCTGCAGGTTCCAGAGTTCCTCCTGGAACATTTGCATCTTTCCCCCTTATTAGCATACAATACAATACAATACAATACAATAGCAGAGTTGGAAGGTACCTTGGAGGTCTTCTAGTCCAACCCCCTGCCTAGGCAGGAAACACTATACAGTTCCAGACAAATGGCTATCCAACATTTTCTTAAAGACTTCCAGTGTTGGGGCATTCACAACTTCTGGAGGCAAGCTGTTCCACTGATTAATTGTTCTAACTGTCAGGAAATTTCTCATTTCAAAGTTGCTTCTCTCCTTGATTAGTTTCCACCCATTGCTTCTTGTTCTGCACTCAAGTGCTTTGGGGAATAGTTTGACTTCCTCTTCTTTGTGGCAACCCCTGAGATACTGGAACACTGCTATCATGTCTCCCCTAGTCCTTCTTTTCATTAAACTAGACATACCCAGTTCCTGTAACCATTCCTCATATGTTTTAGCCTCCAGTCCCCTAATCAACTTTGCTGCTCTTCTCTTCTAGAGTCTCCACAACTTTTTTACATCATGGCGACCAAAACTGAATGCAGTATTCCAAGTGTGGCCTTACCAAGGCATTATAAAGTGGTATTAACTCTTCACGTGATCTTGATTCAATCCCTCTGTTTATGCAGCCTAGAACTGTGTTGGCTTTTTTGGCCGCTGCTGCACACTGCTGGCTCATGTTTAAATGGTTGTCCACTAGGATTCCAAGATCCTCTCGCAGTTGCTACTATTGAGCAAGGTACCACCTATACTGTACCTGGCATTTTGTTTTTCTTGCCTAAATGTAGAACCTTACTTTTTTCACCATTGAATTTCATTTTGTTAGATAGTGCCCAATGTTCAAGTTTGTCAAGATCCTTCTGTATCTTAAGCCTATCTTCTAGAGTGTTGGCTATTCCTGCCATCTTGGTGTCATCTGCAAATTTGATGAGTTCCCCATTTATTCCCTCATCCAGATCATTGATGAAGATGTTGAAGAGTACTGGGTCTAAAACAGAGCCTTGGGGTACTCCACAGCATACTTCCCTCCATGTAGATGCAGTTCCATTGAGGACTACACGTTGAGTGTGGTTGGTCAGCCAGTTACAAATCTATCTAGTGGTGATGCTGTCTATCCCACATTTTTCTACTTTATCTAGTAGTATGTTATGGTCTACTTTATCAAATGCCTTGCTGAAGTCCAAGTAAATTATATCGATGGCATTCCTCTGGTCCACTAATTTTGTCACTTTGTCGAAGAATGCAATAAGATTAGTCTGGCATGATCTGTTTTTGACAAACCCATGTTGGCTTTTGGCTATTACTTTGTTTACTTCTAGGTGTTCGCTAATTCGTTGCTTAATTATCTTTTCCAGAATCTTTCCTGGTATTGAGGTTAGGCTGATAGGTCTATAGTTTCCTGGATCTATTTTTTTCCTTTTTTAAGATGGGAACCACATCAGCTCTTTTCCAGTCCTCTGGCAGTTCCCCGGTGCTCCAGGATCTCTGAAAGATATAGTTCAGTGGTTCTGAGATCTCGTCTGCCAGTTCCTTCAGAACCCTGGGGTGTAATCCATCCGGTCCTGGTGATTTGAACTTGTCTAGGGTAGACAGGTGCTCACTTACCATTTTCTTCCCTATTTCAACTTGTGTTCCTAATCTGATTTTTGTGGTGCTGTTTTTGGTAGATTGGACTGTTTTTTCTCTTTGTGTAAAGACAGATGCAAAAAATGAGTTAAATAGTTCTGCTTCTTCCCTGTTGATTGTCAGCTTCTTGCCATTTTCTCCCAGCAATGGACCAATTGTTTCCTTAACCTTTTTCTTGTTTTTAACATGTTGGAAGAAGCTTTTTTTGTTATTTTTTACTTTTGTGGCAAGCATTTCTTCATTGTAAACCTTGGCTTTCCTCACTTCATCTTTACAGGCTCGGGCTATTTGCTGATATTCTGCCTTAGTTATGTCCCCCCCTTTCCACTTTTTATATTTATCCTTTTTGTCTTTCAATTTGTGAGAGAGTTCTTTATGAGCTGTTATTTTTCTTCTTCATTGGTATTGTGCTAGACTGGGCTTTTATAATCTCATTTTTCAAAATTTCCCTAGCTTCTTGAGTTGTTTTCCCCTTGAGGATGCATGGAATCTTTCCCAAGCTCTCTCTAAGTTTATTGAAATTAGCTCTCTTAGTAATGAAGGAACTCGTTTAGTAAAAATAGCTTGAGGTAACTATGAGTAATAAAGGTTTTTTTTATTGCACTGCATGTATTTCCTCATCCACACCCAGCAAAATTATCATTCAAGAAGAATCTCAGTACTTCTGTGTACAAATCCAGCATAAATACAGAGATTGGTCATAAAGTTATTTTTTTTGTTGCCATAATCACTGAATAGTTGCAAAAACAAGGCAGTTATTAAATGATGAGTACCTGTAAACCTAGTGAGAGGTGGCTGCTGGTTACCAAATTAAACCATTCTCTGGGTTTGCAGAATCCAATGAACCATGAATTAACCAAGCTTGCTGCGTTCACACAGTAAGCTAAGTCACACAAAAGGAACCTAACCAAAATGTGCAACTGATCTGATTAAGAGTCTTTCAAGAACCCAGCCTGAGTCTATTTTGAAAAAATGATTGTCTTGATACAGCCCATTATCTTGTAAACAAGGTTTTTTTGTAAATTATTGCCCTTACCTTAGAAAACATCTTCCCCCTGGCGATTCAGCAGGCCTCCACCCTTTAGGCCTTTGACATTTACCCAGACCTGGCTCTTTACCCAGGCACTGGGATAGAATAGAATAAATAGAATGAAATGTTGGAGCTGGCTGTGCAACTTCCCAAAGGGATGATTATAGCACCAGGGTTTTGTTTCATTTTATGGGTGTGTTTTATAGATGTTGGGTTTTACAGTTGTTGTGAGCTGCCTTGACTTGAGCTCTCTACATGCTTCTCAGGTTGTAAAACTGAAATTATTTCTGATATTTATAGGTTTCTACTGTAAATAAAGGGAGAAAAGACAAGTATTCGCTAGACACAGGATCAAAAGGCAATGTCAATGCCCCAAAAGTCATGCATTGCTATTCTGAATTAAAAACTTTCCCACAGGGGTGTTGGGAGGGAGGGAAAATCAGATTCATCTCTCTGGAAGAAAAAGCAAAATGTTCAAAATGATCTATCCATCCCCAATTCAATTTTAATTTCCTTCAACCCCATGAATATATCAACAGTCTTTATCTTAATTATTCAGAAGTTATTACTTTAATCAGGGATAAGGCAACCTGGAGTTCATGTTGGTGCTTTTCAGGACTCCTGCTCTATTTGATCTTTTAAAAGAGAACTGGAGCATTATTGCAGATAATCCAGCTTTTCTCAACTTGCTCATTGCAAATGTATTAGAACTGTAATTCCCAATATTTGTGGAAGCTTGTTGTTCTTCTGTTCATACATTTAAATAGTTTTAACATTGTTTTCACTTTCCAGAGTTGCAGTTAACACTATGTTATTACCAGAGAAGAAGCTACACAAGATTAGGTTAACAACTCTTAATGCCTTTTTGGCAATGTTATTACAGTGGACTCTGGCACTTAGATCATTAGATATGAGTATTCCAAGGTCCTTGACAGAGTGAGAGTCATCTACAAGGTTGTGTCCACCCAGCATGTATTTTGTGTTCTGATTTTTTGCCAATGTGTAAGACAGAGCATTTGTTGGTTCAGATTTGAAGTTTCCAATTGTTTGACCATTCTGACACATAGTCAAGGTCTTTTTGAAGGGTAGCAGCATTGTCAGTGGTGTTAAATAATTTTATATCATACATCAGTGAAGAGAATGCAGTTGCTTGTAATATGATTGCAAAGGTCATTTATATGAAGTATAAAGCAATCTACAGGAATTCCCTTGTGGCCAAACTATGATGACCAAAAAAGCAAGTGCCTCAGATTAATCATTTTCTCTCCCTCCCCCCCATGTAAAATCAAGTGATATAATCCACCTTCTGATGAATTCCTCCATCTTAGATCTACTTTATAGATCACTGTCAATGAGATGTAACACATACCACAGGTAGATACTCTGGCAACTTTAGAAAGATGCTTTCTAAAGCAATAGTTTGAAGCAGAGACTGAAATGCATAGAAGGAGACTTTTCAGCATTTTCTTGCCCTGCGCCATGTGTTGAACTCACTCCCTTTTGTGATCTGGCAACTTCCATTAAGCTTTATTCCAGAATCAATATCAGCACTGCTACATCTACTAATGCTCCATTTTTGGAGCCAAACAACAAGTTAACGGGAAGAAAAACAAATTATTGATGAATTAAAATTGTTTAAATCAGAGGTTTATAACAAAAATATTAAGGTTACATGATTTTAAAGGCTGCCTTAAAAGAAGCATTTTCCTCCTTTCTGGTATATAGGAAAGTGTGCCTCTTCTTGGATGAAGCACTTTCCTTACATCAGAGACAATGCCTCTTGTTAAATGTGGCATTTCCACTTCCTTCTTCCTTCCACAGGAAGGAATGTTTTTATTAAATAAGGAAAAAACACCAGCCTTATATCACACTTACCACACAGATGCATTTTATAGATTTCAACATCCTACCCTACCTGCTTTCTAGCTCCAGAAATTCATAAACATTGCAGACTGACAATTGAAAACTCACCTTTTTCTGTCTTTATTTTTTTCTTTCCTTTTGGTCTTGAGACTTCTGGACCTACAAGAGAGCAGAAAACAAAATATTCAGGAGAAGGAGGAAGAAAGAAGAGAGAGCATGGGTGGTGTAAAACAAACAGAAGGAACTGCCACTTGGTTGGGCCTATTGAGTAATTTGCAAATAGTCTCATCCCTTGGCATCTCCTTTTTCTTCATTTATCAAATGCCCCACTGTCTCTCCTCCTACAGCCTATTTTTATCCTAATCCTAACCCTTATGAAACTTCACTTCTCATTGCTCTGCATATGTAGACTTTTTATGTTGCTAACATGAATGGGGATGTGGGGAGTGTCAGGAAAGGCTGTGTGGGCACAATTTGTGACATGCAGTTCTTCCCTTATGGTTAGTTGCTGTGGAGCTACTACTTTGGATTTTTTATTGGGATATCAAGAACAGATTTCTTGATGAATTGCTATCACATCACCTGAAGATGCCTTTCTGCCAAGTGAAGCAGTTTTCTCACTCTACCAAGCTTTTGAATTTTGAATCACTCAAGGTGATAGATGACCTACAGCCAGTGGTGTAATAGCACTGTCTTGTACCTGCTCACGAGAGCCAATTATCAAATTTTGGGGAATTTTGTAAGGTAACTGAAAGTAGAGCTAAGCTATGATACCTAGTGAACCTCAGCATAGCTACAGAAATGGAGGTGGCAGAACTGGTTGTTATAAACTTACCAGCACAGCATTGCTTAGAGCTCTAAAGCTATCTTTGCTATAGTCCCTAACCCATTTCAAAGCATTCTGTATGAATATGGCAGGCTGTTTTAAGCCCATCATAGGAAAAAGGGTCAAATAATGAAGTTTAAATTAATATTGTCCTCAAACTGCAAGGCAATTTATTATCTATAGCAATAGCAATAGCAGTAGACTTATATACCGCTTCATAGGGCTTTCAGCCCTCTCTAAGCGGTTTACAGAGAGTCAGCATATTGCCCCCAACAATCCGGGTCCTCATTTTACCCACCTCGGAAGGATGGAAGGCTGAGTCAACCCTGAGCCGGTGAGATTTGAACCGCTGAACTGCTGATCTAGCAGTAGCCTGCAGTGCTGCATTTAACCACTGCGCCACCTCGGCTCTATCTTGGTAACTATAAGCAGACAGTAGCACCTACTTGACCTTGGCTAAATTAAAAAGCTAAACAGGATTAGAGCTGGCACCTGAACAGGAAAACAGCAGAAAACTGGAAAAGCCTCCCAGAGGAAGGCACTGACCAATCTTCCTGGTGTTATTGCCAATACATGGTTTCCATGTAATCACCAGGAATCAGGCTTGATTAGGGCCAGAATTAACATCTATGGACAAAGAAAGGAAAGGGGTGCTAGCTCTGGAGTCCAAAGCAGTGAAAACCAGAACGGGGAGAAAGCGATACCGTCCGCCCTCACCTGTGCCTCCTCTTCTTATGAGATCCAGATCCAGACCTGACGGGCAACCAACCAGAGGAAAACAAAGGGGAGGGAAAGGGAGAGGGATACATTGTTTGAAATAGAGGATTAATAGTACAACCAAATATCAACTGGAAGTTCTAAAAGTTTTTTCTCTACACTGTATTCCATCATATGAAAATACTCTAAGACAAAAATGGAATCCAAGGTAGAGACAGTGTAAACGTGGCAACATTGACTCTTAATGACTGAAATTTCTATAGGAAGCTTTAGCCTTTACTCAGAAGGGTGTACCATCTAATTGTATTATTTAAGTATTTCTCTGTGTTGGTCTGGGTGTGGGGTGAGAGAGAGAGGGAAAGAGAGAGGAAAGGAGGGAGGGATCATGTAAGCTTTGGCTATCTTATAATATTTTACCTTTTTTTCCTTATACTGTGAAATAACTATTTTTTTTAAAAAAAACAGGGTGGTCATTTGTCTACTGAGATTCTCAGTCATTTACATCATGGTTGTCCCAAAGGCGCTTTTTCAAAAGGCAATTGGACTTTATTTTTTCCCCTTGAAGACAATTCACTTCTCAACCAAGAAGTTTCTTTAGTTCCGAAGCTTCTGAAGAACTTTTGGATGAGAAGCGAAACATCTTTGTTAAAAAGCCTAATTGCCTTTTGAAAAAACACCATTGGGAGAGTGGTTATTTGTTTCCCTAATATTGCCAGCCCTTCAGTCTATTCCTGCCTTCCCTGATCTAGTGTTTTCTGGGTAAGTTAATGCACCTTCTAAAGATGCTGCTCCAAACTGTTAAGGAACTTTTCAGGAACTTTTCAGAGTTTTTGGGTCCTTTAGCTGTTTTAGTTGTTCCGAGGCTGAATCAGTATCTTTTTCCTTAGTGAATTTGCTCCAGCATTGAGTTACAGCATTTCTTCAAAACAGGGATACATAATTTCTTCCAATAAGCCCTACATGTATACAGTATTTTTCTATATGCAACATTTTATAAAAATTCTTATGTATAGTTCAGTTGTATAAAGTGTCTATGTATGTGTGTACATACAACACACACACACACACACACACACACAGTCATTCCCCAAATTGCATCACAGTTCAATATGACCAGGAAGCTAAATCTAAAGTGTGAATATTAAAAAGAGAATATTTTGACAATCTGCACTAAAACAAAAACTTTATGCGTGTCATAAAAGCATTAAAAAAGAATAAAAGCATTTTATTCACTTGATTGTGATTCAGGCACTTGGCAATCAATATGCATTTTGACAGTTTCAGCATCCTGAGGCTCACATGATCTCCATTTGTGATATTCTCAGCCAGCTTCCAACAAGCAAAGTCAATGGAGGAAGTGGGATTCACTTAATGATCATGGTTTAAAAAAAGTTTGTAAAATCAGGTGTGGTCACATGATGACCCAATGATCACATGGCTTAGTGACTGGAGTTCCAGTCCCAACTGTAGTCATAAGTCAAGGACTACCTGTAACATAATTTGAATGGGAGTGAATTTTGTTTTTTTGCTGCCATCTGTCATAGCCAAAGATCAGAAGTCCTTTTAATTTCCCAATAACAAATTTCACTAGAAGGCATAAATTTTCATGATTTACAGCACAATGCATCGGATGCACAGAGTGGCTAAACTGCTGTAAGTTTTACATTGGGTTGGTGGAGGAAGGAGGAGAGAGGGCTGTTGTGCATTATACACATTAGACAGTAAGGTTACCAATATATTATGTATATTATTCAGCTGGCTTTTTAAAGTTTAAGAAAGAAGATAAGAACTTTATTTGTAAAATATGGATATCTTCTATCCATATCCAAGCCTGACAAATTTCTTTCAAACCAAGATGAATTCTTGCTAATTTGGCTAAACTGGAATTCTGTTCTCAAAATACACAATTTAAATGGGACAGGCTTATTTTTGCTGCTTAATCCCAAATGGTATTGTCTCATCTCTGGAGTAACTGGATACACTGATCCCTGTAGGCCAAGAGTTTCTCAATATCAGCAACTTTCCTATGTTTGGATTTTAACTTGCAGACTTCTCCAGCCACCTGAGAAGTTCTGGGAGTTGAAGTCCACACTTAAAATGGCTGACATTAAAAATTCTAGGCTAGGCCAATGCTTCCTTTGCTATCCTCAATCTTGCTTGGAGAATAAACTGTACCTGTTGACTACGTTCCTTTTAACTGGAGATACATGACAATGTGCTTAGCCACTCAACAAAAATAGCCAAACAGATTACCTGTCTCTCCGGTGTTTTTTTCCACTTTTCTTCTTCTTCTCCTTCCGAACTGGGGAAGAACTACCCCCACTGTAAGTAATAAGAAGTATCAGATATTAGTTAGTAAAAGGTAGGAAGGAAGAAACACAGCCAGGGGCTGATTAAGTCTTATGTATTCCCAATATCCTCAGTGGGTGGAAAAGCTGTAGTTTTGAAACCTGGGATAATGGAGGGACAAACCCACTCTTTTTCTCAGTCTCTGTCTCATGTATGTCCTGCACTCATTGCATGGGTATTGGGTTTTTTTTTGTTAGTTCTGAGCAGGACTTCTCAATCTTGGCAACTTTAAGATATGTGGATTTCAACTCCCCAAACCCCACAGGAAGCTGGTTCTGAGTATGAAGGATAAGAAGTATGTTCTATAAAGTGTTTCTTCTCTTTTAAGAATATATTTTGGTATTACACCGCCAGAATGCTCAGTCATCATAGGAGTTACAGTTCCCAAGGCAAGAAGAAGGGCACCAAGTTGGGGTAGATGAATGACCACAGACAACATGAATACACACAATCACAGAAACTCATAGATGTACACCTATATAATCCCATGCAAGGGGATTTCTTAATAAATTCCAGCTATGGGTATCTGATATGAGCTACAAAAATCTCGATTAATGAAGTCTAGGTTGGTGGGATGTTAAAAAGGCAAGATGGCAGGAGCATCACAATGCGAGTCCTACCTCTTTTGTACATGCGGATGTGCATGCAAAACAGACAGGGCTTGCATTGCCATGCACCATCTGCCATCTTGCCTTTTTAGACATGCACATGCCACCATGGCCCTGGACAACCATTGGGCCACTGATGGCAAGCCACAGCATTTTGAGTAACACGAGTGTTTGTCAATGCCCAACAACAACTATTCTCAAAACCACACAACATTCTTGTGTGCTTTTTGGAACTCTGCAGGCCTCATAAGAATGGGGTGTGCTCTTGCATAGCCTATGGACCTTCTGGAAGTCATACAAAAGGGGTGTGCTCTTGTATGTACAGAGCCTCCATCATGTGAAAACAGAGCATTCTCTGCAGCTGAAGACCTGATGTGACCCAGGGTAGCCTTGTGTAGGTTTCAGGGGCCTGTCAATAGAAAGAAAACATTGCCTGAAGGTAAGTGGTATATAACAGATCCTGAGCTCTGTGGAAAATCTCATGCATCTTGGGGAACAGTATGAGGTTCTGAGAGGCTGCAATGGTGCTAGGACTGAAGTTGAGTTCCACCATTCAAAGGATTGGAGGGAGGGGAAAAAGATAGGTGGGGGAAGATTTGTTTAGAGACTCTAGTCCTAGTTCTAGCTGGATACCTAATCTGTAAGGGAAAATAACATATGAGAATTCTTTTGTAATCATCTCATTAGGCCATGCAGTGCTAGGAAATACTTTCCCCATTTAAGAGGAATAGGATTTGCACTTTCCTCTGAAAGTGTATTGCTTTTTGCAAAAGATAAATGGCTTCACAAAAGTTGAGAGAGAGTATATAGTTATATGTAGGTATGTTTTCTGCAAGGACAAGAAAATGAAAGGGTACAAATGAAAGGATACCAACTGAAACCAAAGGGCCATATTAATCAATAAAAGAATTCTTCAGTTAGTTTAAAAACCTCAGAAAAAGCCAGGAGCAAATAATTTTGGACAGGATTTTTGCATCCAGATCTCATATTGCTGGGGGGCAGGGAAGCATGACATCAATTATGTTGCCCACCCCCCAAAAACCTGAGACTCACCTATGCTCTGATCCAGGTTTCCTTTTTTTGCTGAAGTTGCAAAACAGAAACAGACAAAGCAGATATTAAGGAAAATCTCTTCATAAAGAGAATTTGGGAAAGGGACCAGCTTCTAAAATTGGATTTATCATAAGGTGGGAATTTCTCTTTCTCTCACCATCCCCACAGGTTCTATTTATAAACTTTCTGCAAGTTCTGTCATCCTGCATGAGCTCTGAATAAACCCATGAGTATCTAAAGAATCTCAGATTTCCTGAACAAGATATTAATTCACATTGAGGTGGGGGGGAAGGCTTTTTTTTCTAGAGAAGCTCTGGATCCTGTTTCACAGAGATCTTTAGAGATACATAAGGATTTTGCAGCATTGCTAACTGACAAAGCATAAAATATTGACATGCAAAGTAGCCAATCATATTTTAGTCTAATTTTTGTATGAACCTAATCAATTATTCAGTTTTCAATACAGCATGTGCAAATGCTGGAAATTTAACTAAAATCATGGGTTTTAGTTATCCATGGGAAAGTGCAACATATAAGCATAGCCAATCTAAAAGACTTTAGTTACTTAATTATTTAATATCCTATACTTTTCTCCAAGAAGCTCAAGGAATTCTAACAATTAACTGAAAACCACTTCATGAACATTAGGAATCAGAATGTGTGTCATATCTGATATTAATGGAAAGTTTAGTGCCATCTAGTGCTCAAAGGGAGATATAATAAGAAGCTATCCTGCCAAAAAGTAAGGGAAACATGACACTTAAGTCTTCCTCTGGATTCATCAGGTCAGACTTATATTTCATCAAATTGAAGACCAGTCAGGTGCCACTACAATTTATTTCCTTGCCCATGGTTCAGGGTCATTTCTTTTTAAACAAAAGTTATTTGTTTTACTTAATACTTTTGTATGGTTAGCACTAAGAGTGAGCATTTATCAGGTCATTCATTAGGAGGTTATAATTTGAAGGATCATTATACAGCAGGTGGTGTAAGTGTTCAGAAGGAACTTTAAAAATGCCTAAGAATTTAGGAACCAACATTGAGTTACATTTTGCAAATCTTCCTAAAAATGCTTTAATCTGCATTTGACTAGTTAATGTGTAGATTGAAACATGGTTGTCACATTTACATTTCCTAACCATTGGAGGAAGAGAAGATTAAACTGTTAAAATGGTTAAAACAGTTGTTTAAATGTGAAAGGGAAAAGAATGACAAATATACCACTGCTATAAATGCTCAAGGCCTTTTTAACATCCCTGGAGAGACCTGAAGGAGGGACCTGAAGGGAAATTTTAATTGAAACATGCTGTTCCGCACCCCCATCCCCTTCCATTTCTCCACTTTTTCCTCACTGTATCAATATGTATGCTGTATGCTGTATCAATATTCTTTTAAATCCATTGTTTTTGTTCTTTGAAGCCACTAACCCAATATAATGGAATGTGTGTAGAAACCCCACTAAGTCATGGTATTACATTCTTGCTTTCCTGCCCAGAATGAAAAGTGTTCATCCCTTCAATCATTTCAAATTCTGAAACATTGTATTTCTGGACAGAGCTTCCCTGTGAGGATTGAGGCCTAAAGGCAAAAAGTTAAGATCATGGTTGCAACTATATAATCAAATCCATCAACCTTTTTGACACCCTCTCCCCTGTGATATCCTGCGTGAGGCAATTGCTCCTAAAAGCTTTGCCAATCCTTATAAAATATCTTAGTTCACCTGTGAGGCAGCCATTTTGCCTTTGTCAAAAGAGACATTCCAGGTTGCTCTTACTTTGAGTGACTATTTACTGCTTTCACCAAAATGGTTAGACAAATCTAGTTGGCTTGGCAAACATCAAACAAGCAAGAGTCATAAAAGAAGCAGAGTGAATAGCAGATATAGCCAGATAGTTTTACCACTCTATAGTTCCTCCTTTTAAATGCTTCTCACTCATCTAAAAAAAAACCTTGTTCCTCAAAACAGTCATTCTTTGAAGAGAAGAGCACAAGCAGAGAACCTGGAAGATTGGTGGGAAGAAGGAAAGGAAATGGGTGTTCCTGCTCCTTGGTCTACATTGCCTCTTACAGCGGCTGCAGTTCACTATCAGGCTGGTGATATTACCAAATGGGCAGCCATTCATATTTTTAAAAATCTGTGACACAGTAGCAGGCTGGTCTTTACATTAGGTGGGAGAATCTGGGGATGTCAGCTGTGGTTGTGATATCCTCAGTATCTCACTTTGATCCATTTCATTCTGATGTATGGGGCCCCAGCCTTAATTGTATCCCGAAGATCAGGGACACTGCTGCCTAAAAATGTCCAAGAATTGGGGAATTTCTTCCTGATGGCTAGCAAAACTGAAAAAAATATGCAAAAATGAAATGTGATATGATAGCAGTGTTCCAATATTTGAGGGGCTGCCACAAAGAAGAGAGGGTAAACCTATTCTCCAAAATACCTGAAGGCAGGACAAGAAGCAGTGGATGGAAACTAATCAAGGAGAGAAGCAACCTAGAACTAAGGAGAAAATTCCTGACAGTGAGAACAATTAACCAGTGTTAATTGGCTTGCCTCAGAAAGTTGTGGGTGCTCCATCACTGGAGTTTTTGAAGAAGGGATTGGACAACCATTTCTCCGAAATGGCATAGGATCTGCTTGGGCAGGGGGTTAGACTGGAGGACCTCTTGGGTCTCTTCCAACTCTGTTATTCTGTTATTCTTTCTATGATCACGTGTATCCATCCAATCAAGTCCAAAGAAAGTCCAGAATGATATAGGATCTCCTGTCATGGCAGCGAGTTGGACAAAAAGACCACTAAGGTCCCTTCCCACCCTTTTATTCTATTCTATACATTTCCCTCACATATTTGCATCATGATCTAATGGAATGAGATGCTTCACTGCAGCCTTCCTGCATCTCCCCCCTTGAGGTTTTGGAATTGCCACTTTTGGAATTCTCAATTAGCAAACACATCTGGAAGTCAACAGCTGGAGGAAGGATGGAAACATTTTAGAAACAAAGACTGTATGGTTCTGTAGGTAATTTCTTAGTCTTCATTCACAACTGCTCCTGTTGCCATGCCTTCTTCAATGGGTGTGAATCATTTTTAGTGCAAAGACCATCATGCTCAATTGTACAGGGAGCCTCCTAAAGTCCAGCCCTCTCTCACACAAGGCAACAAGGCCAGGTAATCCTTTGGCAGCATCTTCACAGAGGTCTAACCATTATCAGATGCTACTGATGGAAGAAGTTTTGCCCTCTGAAGCAAGGGTGAGATGGTGTATACCCTCCCCATTCCCTTTACTGAAGGCCCTTTGACTGACAACTAAACCCTAATGAATTTGTATAAAGTGAAATTTAGATTTATACCCTATTTATCAGGCAGAAAATCAAGGCTCTGACAATTGAGTAGCATTTTTGCCTAAAGCTGATGGCAGCAAGCTAGTTTAGGAGATAAAGGCTCTGTTCTCAATAGGCAGAACAGCTTGGGAAGCTAAAGATCATCTAGACTGCTCATTCCTGTTGTCTCCTAACATTTATGCTCAGGTGATTGCTTTCCTTTCCTTCTATATAGCCACAAAAATGGGTGAGGATGGACAGCCCAGATGGGGCAGAGGGGAACCAATTGCCCTTTCATAGGGCCTACAAGAAAACTTTTCCAAGTCCTTCACTACCTTCAGCCACCCAGTGGTCTTCCTACTCCAAAATATATCTTTTTAATTGAAAAATGTTTATTTGGCAAGAGGGGGGGGATGTTATCCTTTCAGTTTTGAAACAGTTTCAAAGGTAGAGTTTTCTCAAGGAGTGGAGTAGAAAAGGGAAGGATTCAGTCTCACTTTGCTCCATCTTCTTGCAACATTTGTATGTGTGTTGTTAATATTAATGCTACCAGTTCCGGCTGCAGAAAACTAGATGAGCCCTTGATGGTAGTAAAAAGATACAGAACACTCTAATTCTTTATTGCCACCTGGTGATTATCTTGATTTATGCAGTCCCGATCTGGTAACTCTATTAATGTGAATGCTCAAAACAATGACCATTTAATATTATAACTGGCTTGCCCACAAGATGGCGACCATGAAAGTCTATTTATATTCTCTAGATATTAGTGTGTGTATATTTATTTATATTTCTATAGCAATCTGTCTCAGCAAACGACTCTGGGTGGTTCACAATTCAAAACATATATTACAATTAAAATTTAAAAACATTTTAAAACAATTAAAACAGTAAAAAGCATTAAAAGAGTAAAAGAATTAAAATATCTAATTTGAAATACATACAAAAGCAAGGTATCTGGCCTGTTAGCAATATACCCAGGAGGCAGGGCCCTTGGCACATGTTGTGCCCAAGACTCAGGAGCATAGCCAGGTTTTTAGTGCTTTATGGAAGGCTAACAGGGTTGAGTCCATTCTAATCTCCAAAGGGAGGCTGCTCCACAGGGGCCACTGCAGAAAAAGTTTGCCTTCTAGTCCTTGCCAGCTGACATCCTTTGGCTGACAGGATCATGTGATGTGAGAAAGAGATGCTGCTTAAGGAATGGTCAGATAAGAGAGAACAGAGTCTGAAGCCACATAATGGGTGGAGAAAGAGGCTCAGAAGGGACTCTCCCTAACTTCTCAGACTGAAGGAGATGGCAGGAGATTTGCACTTTCAGGCATGCAAGAATTTGTAAATATAGTTTTACAATAAAGTAGAATTAGCTCATCTAGCTATGTTTCCTGTTCTGGTTTACCTGAGAAGGCTGACAATATATAAAATTATATTGAATCAGACATCATCCAATTTTTCCAGCTAAGGGAGGAGGCTTTTTGACAGATTCAACCTCTAAAATCTCCTTAACTTCCTTAACCCATGCTGTCAAGATGCTTTAACCTTGGCAACGATGACTTCCCTAGATCATTGGGAAGTTGTGGCCCATTGCATCTGGAGAGTATCAGGTCAGAAAAGGCTATCAAATCATTGATTCATCTAGCCAAGTGATTCTCAACCTGTGGCCCTGGACCACTGGGGAGCCGCAATGTCATCACAGGATGTACATGAAGGTTTGAAGAAATGTTATGATTTAAATATTGAGTTAAGTGTTGGGGGTCCATAGGCATGGACCATGGCCACAAAAGGAGGGGGGGTCTGTGGTGAAGAAAAGGTTGAGAACCACTGATCTAGCCTATTATATAGTAGAATATTCTACTTGGCAGCAGTGTAAGACTATTTTTGATGCAAAATGCAAACAAGCAATAGATGGTAATACAGAAATACAGAAAACTCTCTTTCCTGCCATCTAAGGATCATTCTGATTATTTCAGCCTAGATCTGGAAGCCCTTGGTATAGATCTAATTAGAGATGTCAGGAATCACACTTAGAATTTTCTGTATAAATGCATGAACGAAGCAGCTCGATTGGATAGCCCCTGATTCAATTCATAGACTTCCAGACATCAGTTCCATTAAAGAGACTCACCGGTTTCGCCTGTGACCTGATTTTTTTTTCTTTTTCTTCTTTGGTGGTGGAGAGGTGGAGCTACTAGATTGTCTCTTCAGCCTAAGGAAGAAGTAAATAGAAGACACTCAGTCATTTCTTTAACAATTTCTCATAGCAGAAGAGAAGATATGTCTGAATCTGAACTGCACCACTTTACAGTGTACAATAAAGTGGTACCACTAATGACTAAATATTCATCTATATAACCACCAATTCATTTCTTGACATGCTTATTGATTTTATTTTCATTTGGAAGTCTATCACTTTTGTAATCCTTTCCCCACACTAATTGCAAGACTCTATAGTTGTAACTATAGTTGTAACTCGAGGACTACATGTAGTGTCAGTCAGCGTACAACAATGGTTGAATCAAGACAAAAGAGAGCTCTGGCAATCCCAGAAGTGTAAAAAGAGAGTTCTCCAACATTTTAAGAGCAAAGACAAAAATGATAATATCTATTTTGTAATAAACTTTAGATACATAAAATGAAAACAGCTGCATAAGCAAAAAAATGCATTTCTTGATTTTAGAAATATGTGCTTGCAATGGTTGAAAATATATCTTTATTTCTTAGCCGTGGTGGTGCAGAGATTAGAATGCAGTATTGTAAGCTAACTCTGTCCATAATCAGGAGTTCGATCCTGACCGGCTCAGCCTTCCATCATTCTGCTATCAATAAAATGAGGACACAGATCATTGGGGGCAATATGCTGACTCTGTAAACTATTCAGAGAGTGCTATAAAGCACTAAGGCACAGTATATCAGTCTAAATGATATTGCTATTGCTAACTTTGCCTCAATTATTTCAAGCCAAAGGAGATGCTTGTACACTTGAAGACCCTCAGTTGATGGATTTAAGCTACCTCTAGGAAAGGTCTTCCCTCACAGGGTTCCTCAGCATTTGTCCCCCTGCCTTCACTTATAGAATAGTCTCTTGAAAGACTTACATGTTGTAGTTAGTGTTAGCATTTATCATTGTTTCAAACTTTCATATAAATTAATTAATTAATTAATTCCTAATTATTTCTTGTTTGCTGCTTCAAATGATGCATCAGAATGGAAGCAAAAGAGAATTGTTTGACAAAAACATGCCTCTGTGGATGTGTGTTTGTGTATCAGAGGGTGTCAGTGACAACAGCATTTTTATAGTATTTTCTCTGGGTGACATAGATAGAAATTAAAACCATAAATAGAGAAATGGAAAATGAAGGTAAGATTAAAAGCAAATTAAAATAGCAGTGGAACTAAGCCAGCAACAGTAGAGCCCAGGTATCTATACCACTTAATAAATAAAAGTGGGTCCCTTTACAGGGAGTACAGATATGTTGACTTCATTTATTTCACAAAAAGGGTCTTGTGTGCCTATTTCTTCATATCACCATGAGGGATAAATCAGAAAATGACCTGAATTAAATAGAAAGCTCAGAATTGTTAGGGCCTTTTCCATTCAGAATTAACTGTCGGGTAAAATTATTGGTCCTTAAAATTGCTGAATGCAGAATCCTAAAATTATACATTAGATTCACACAACACTCTACAGTACATCTTAAAGGGGAAAGGGAAACAAAACACAAGTATAGTGTTCGCAGCATAATATTATCCAAAATCCCATTTTATAGCTTTTTGCAATAACCCAGTGATGGCTAACCTTTTTGGTGCTGAGTGCCCAGCAAAACCCCAAAATGCAATGTGAGTGCCCCCCGTGCATGTACCCTGCCCCTCTCTGCAAGCGCACATCCCCCGTGCACACCATGGGCTATTTTTGGCTTCCAGGTTGATGCAGGAGGCTTTCCAGGTGCAAAACAGGTTGCAGGGGATGCGTGCCATGCACGGAAATCCCCAAAATGCAATGCAAGAACCCCCAGTACATGCATCCCACCCCCTGCACATGAGGGGCAGAGACCTGAAGACCAGATGGCTGGCGGGAGGTGTACACTCATGTGCGGTGGAGCTGGGCTGGGGCAACAGTTGGAGTGCCCACAGAGAAGGCTCTGCATGCCACCTATGGCACACCTTCCATAGGTTCACCATCACGGCAATAGCCTATTTTGCACAACATTCTACAGTCATGACTAGTTGCCATAATATCCTGAATCACAAAATGTTCAACTTCATTTTAGCATAGTTTGAATTGGAAAGGCCTTTAAAGATCATATGTTCTAACCCCTGCCAGTTACTAACTAATCACTGCAGCATCCTTAGGATTATTTCATCATCCATCCTGAAAACTCCATAGCAAAGGTGAGGCTGGGGCCATCTCATGTGTTGGAAAGTTAAACTATTTTGTCTTGTAATTTGCTTTGGAATTTTTGGGGGCAAAACGTGGCAAATTGATGATATATTTTTTTCTTACTAGAAAAGGAGAAGGGAAAAGATCCAAGGAAGGAAAAGGATTGATGTTTGGGAGTAGAGGGAGAGGGAAAGGGAGAAGAAAAGAAAAAAGAAAAGAAAAAAGAAAAGGAAAAAGAAAAGGAAAGGAAAAAACGAAAAAAGAAAAGAAAAATCAGATGTAGTGGTGAGGAAATTCCAGAAGCATCTTTAGGTTTGGTCAAAAACTGTGTGATGATTGCAATAGTGTGATGCAAACAGACAGATGATAAATAGATAGACAGACAGACAGACAGACAGACAGGCAAGAGAACTTCAATTGCACCATAATCTTGGCTTTTTTCACCACACCCTGCAGACATCCCTCATGAATTCTCTTAAATTCGTTAGTCTGCAATAATGAAAAGAAGTCTTACATAATCAGTATAGAAAGTAGATATAAATCAGGCAGTGTCTGTAGAGATTCTCAGTCATCCAGGTCATGGTTGTCCCAAAGCAGTGGTGGGTTGCTAACCGGTTTACTACCGGTTCTCTTATGCTTGTGCTCATGCTCGTGCAACGTTTCTGCACATGCGCAGATACGTCCGGGCAGGTGGGCGGAGCCTTCTGCTGCCGTCACTACTGGTTTGACTGAACCGAGCCGAACCAGAAGCAACCCACCTCTGTACCAAAGATGCTTTTTCAGGAGACAACTGGACTTCCTTGTTTTTTTTCTTTTGAAGATGTTTTGCTTCTCATCCAAGAAGCTTCTTCAGCTCTGACAGCCCCCCACCACGCTTCCATTCCCCACTGTCCTGTCAGAGCTGAAGTAAGTTCCTGGATGAGAAGCAACATGTCTTCAAAAGAAAAAACAAGAAAGTCCAGTTGCCTCCTGAAAAAGCACCTTTGGGAAACTTCAAGTGGCTTGAAGTTATATTTTTGGTTATGTTTATACAATTTATTCCTGGTTCAAATTCTTTGGCATTGGAAGCCTGTCCCTACTAAAGCATAGCAGAGATGCATAAATATTATCCCTTTTAGCTGTGTACAACATGTGGACCTGACCTGGTTAAAAATCTAGCAGCCACTTTGCATGAATCTTCATTTGTTTCTTTTGGGTCTTAGCATGTTGTGCAAACGCAGCTTGTTTAGTTCATTTATCTTCAATGTTGTATAATCAGGTTATTCATAAAGTGTGGAACCACCTGCACAGTATGTAAATTAATACGGCCTTTGGGGGATTAATCAGCCCATTGCAATCTAGTCCCCTGAGTGCTGTCAACTTTGACACAGATCTGACAATAAAAAAAAGATTATTTGTTTTGACCAGGGAGGAAGATTTTCTAACCCAGTCTAAAATAAACAGTGGTGCCTTACCAGAGAGATGCATAAAAAAGGCACATCTGGGTATTCTGAGCATGAATGGACAGTCCAGAGAAAAAGGGTAAAATGTAATTGAGAATTTAGAGGGTTTTATCTTGACATATGGGACATCTATTGTGGGGTATAAAAAAATTCAAGATGGCAACGATAGTGTCAGGGAATTGTGCAGCAAATGTCCAAATGAAGTCAGAGATGCTGACATTGTAGTTTTATATAAATAAATATAAGTTATGTCTATATTTACAGCAAACAAAATAGCTAGGCTAACAGGAGCATTATGAGGTAAATCACAGAGCATACAGGGCACGCAGAAGAAAAAGGCAGGAAAAAAGGGAAACGCCCCTTTCACATCCACCAATCCGAGGGCAGATTGCCTCATACAAGAGCCAGGGCTCTCCAATCAATCAACCATAACAGTTTTTCTGGCTCACTACACAACCCACTGCTCCAGCTACTAAATTTATATATCTTAAGATATAGTCACATAAAGACCATCAATGTGGCATCAATGTACATAGAAAAGAGATGGGGCTTTAACTGTGGCTGCCATCTTGATTTTTTGACATCCCCCCCTCTATGGACACTCATACTGCTACAACTACCATCTTGTCTTTTGATGGATTTTACTTCAAATCAAATACATCCAACTCCTTTTACCTTTCATCCTAAAAAATAAATAACTAGCAAATCTGGTCACATGGAATTGCATAGAAGTCTGGCCCCAAACAAGGGCGAGGAGATAAATAAGAAATTTTATCACTTCCAAAATTACAAAAAACTTTGCTCCAACTGTTTGTCTCCAAATTCCAACTGACAGCTGAAATCTAAGCTTTTATCTTAGCTAGAATTGTGATGTCATTGGTGAATGTGTGGGCTTATCCTAAGAAAAGTAGAGGAATCTGAGATTTTTCTACCAGTATTTGCTATAATATGATTTTCTCCATTTGTCAGGAAATTAGTATTTTATTTCATAATTTCACTGAAAAACCTCTCTTCCTAGGCATTAGAAATTCGGGCCAGCTGCTCCATCTGTTTCCTTGACTTGCTCATTTTAACATCTAAGCAACCATTTGTTCATGGCATAGGAATTGTTTTTTTTTTTTAAAATAATCTATTTGGGTGTTATTATTTGGCAGATGAAAATCCATAGTTGCCATTTGAAATGAACCAACAGTAAAGCTCTTATCTGTAAGATTAAGCTTCATGTAATAAAAGCTCCGATTAAACTTCATAGAATACTAAAATCTTGCTAGAAAATCAGTGCACCCTTATCACAATAGTTTCCCTTGGAGCCATAGCTGATATCTGTGATGCTCACCTGTATTCTTGGTGACTGCTGTCGTATTGGTAACAGTCAGCTGCACAGTCACACTGCAATGGGCAACCTTCTTCATATTCTGCATATTGTATGGCGTATTCTTCTCCATCTACCATATGATGATTTTCTATTACTCTGTCCAAGAAAAAAAGAGGAAAACAGTCCTTCAGAGCTTAGCCAATATATCTAGTATTATGTGGAAAGCCCCACTGTGAATATGATTGTATTCATGCTTCCACCAGGATTCTTTGTGTCTTTGACTGAAGGCTGTAAAACAATCGACAAAACGAATCTCATAGTTACTATAGGCCACGATCACATTTAAACTTATTTTCTGTAATGTTTTGTCAGTATGCGTGTAGGTGTGTATATATGGATGATATAGATATATATCCATTCTAAGTATAATGGAAAATGGAGTGATTGAGCCAAATTTCAATCATCAGCAAATTTGCAGGAGTTAATAGATTCCTAGTTCAAATGACTTCCACAAATACAGGTAATCCTCAACTCACAATCACAATTGAGACCAACATTTATGTTGTGAGACACAATAACAACATTTTTGTTGCTAAATGAATCTGGCTTCCCCATTGACTTTGCTTGTCAGAAGGTATGAACTAGTTGCCAAGCATTTGAATGTTGATCACATGATCATGTTACAAAAGTCGTAATTGTGAAAAATGGTAATTAGTCACTTTTTTTCAGTACTATTGTAACTTTGAACAGTCATTAAACAAACTTCTATGTCAAAGATTATCTGTATTTTAATGTATCTGAGCATTATATCACAAAATATGGGGAAAGGCTTTACCCAAAGGATAATTCTACTGTCAACTCGCATTGAAATTTATAAAATTTAAAAATATGCAAATATTAAATTGAGCATTTTTATATAAAAAGTGTAGGAATATATATCTAATAATTTTACCACTACTTTGGAACAATCAGCTTGAATAATCTCTTTTGTGTCCCAATTGAAGTTTGCCTTAATGAAAGCAATATTTGTTTTATTTAGCGTATGCAGTTTCTGCACATTTATGAACAATGCAGTAATAATTTTAAGCTGAGGAAAAGAACTCAACTAAATAGAATGGTCAGGGAGACTAAAAATTCCCCATCAGTTTTATTATCTGGAGAAAGACTGCAGAAGAGGCAGACAGTTGGATCCAATACAATACAATACAATAGCAGAGTTGGAAGGGACCTTGGAGGTCTTCTAGTCAAACCCCCTGCCTAGGCAGGAAACCCTATACCATTTCAGACAAATGGCTATCCAACATCTTCTTAAAGACTTCTAGTGTTGGGGCATTCACAACTTCTGGAGGCAAGCTGTTCCACTGATTAATTGTTCTAACTGTCAGGAAATTTCACCTCAGTTCTAAGTTGCTTCTCTCCTTGATTAGTTTCCACCCATTGCTTCTTGTTCTACCCTCAGGTGCCTTGGAGAATAGTTTGACTCCCTCTTCTTTGTGGCAACCCCTGAGATATTGGAACACTGCTATCATTTGGTCTTATATTTCTTACTAAAGTGAAATATAGTAAGTTGCTATTTTTAAATTACTGCAAATCATTCTAAATTTGCACATATAAATTAGCATCTTAATATAAATTAGCATTCACTAATCTTATACAAAGACCAGCATTGTCCAAAGACTTCCTATGTCAGCAAGCAGTTGCCTGGAGCTTTCTGCTCTCATGTCACATTTATACCCAGCGTGACATATTGTTCTTGCTAGCTGACCCTGCCTGACAGTACAGGCAATGTAGAAAATAGGGACAGCTACTGAGCTGGTAAGAGCAGGGTGAAAAGGCTGGGAGAAAGAGAAATGAAATCTAATGGTTAGCAGACCAATATGAATTCTAGGACAGCTTTTTCAAGACAGCTCAGAGCAAGACACTTGATGGGATCAGAAGTGAGGATAAATTTCAAGATCCACTGAAGTAAAGAAAGTATTGTCATAGGCAAATCTACCCAGGACAAATAACTTGTGGGAAGCCAATAAATAAATAAATACCAGAATAATACCCCCCCTTGCTTATCTCTAAGAGATTGATTGATTGATTGATTATATGCCATCTACTCATTTTCTACCACATAGACTTTCTCCAGGAAGATCTATGACAATCTATAACAGAATAATAGAATAACAGAGTTGGAAGGGACCTTAGAGGTCTTTTAGTCCAACTTTCTGCTCAAGCAGGAAACTGTCTACCATTCCAGACAAGTGACTGTCCAATCTCTTCTTAAAAGCCTCCAATGATGGAGCACCCACAACTTCTGAAGGCAAGCTCTTCTACTTATTAATTGTTCTCATTGTCATGAAATTTCTTCTTAGCTGTAGGTTGATTCTCTCCTTGATTTCCATCCATTGCTGCTTGTCTTGCCTTCTGGTGCTTTGGAAAATAGGTTTACCCCCTCTTCTTTGTGGCAGCCCTTCAAATATTGCAACACTGCTATCATATCACCCTCTAGTCCTTTTTAAATGACTAGCCATATCCAATTCCTGCAACTATTCCATATATTTTAGCCTCTAGCCGCCTAATCTTCTTGGTTGCTCTTCTCTGTACTCTTTCAAAGTCTCAATCTATTTTTTATAATATGGTGACCAAAACTGGATGCAATATTCTAAGGCTCTATAATTGGTACTATCCTACTTAAATAGGGAATGGGAAAGATATGTAAAAGTAGAAGATTTTTTATTTAGTGAAGAAAACTCTTAAGACTGAAAACTTTACTTTGCTAGTTGAAGAGTGTTTTATTCTAAATTTTTTTGGCATATATTAGTCAGTTGATTTTCCTTCGCATTATGGAATAATCAGCACTTCCTGGATATTTCAGAATTTTGTTGCTTAGCTAAGTTGTAACACTGCTTAAAATGAACCTTACCTTGTTTTGTTATATTACTAAGAGAATAATCACTGTTTTTTCCCTGAATGCCATCACTCTGCTGAACAACTAATTCCCACAACACTGTCAAATCTTTTACTAAGACTGTGTTACTATTCTCATCCTTCCTAGTACCTATCTCTTCCCACTTATGACTATAACCATGTTACTTGTAACTTTACAATTTGCAAAGTAGTAAACCTAGTATGATTTGATTGCTTATTAGTAACCAATGACTATCACTAAGTGTTTTATCTTGTGATTCTTGATAGATGTATTTTATTTTTCTTTATGCACACTGAGAGCATATGCACCAAAGACAAATTCCTTGTGTGTCCAATCACAATTGGCCAATAAAGAATTCTATTCTATCACAAAAAATAACTTGGGTACTACATTTTGGATCAAATCCACAACTGCCAAAGCCCTTATGACATCTCTGTAAATACTATTTATAATCCAGATGACACTTAAAATCTGGGGGTTTGGCTGTAGTTTCATAAATTATTTCTTGGATTGGGTAGAATGGGAAGAGGAATCCCTTTAATTGTATTTATTTATTAAAAATTAACCCATGTGTTGTCAATAAGTGTAAATTCTTTACTGAGAGCTATCTGTCTTTACAATTCCAAAAAGTATTGAATCAGCATGCAAGCAATGCCTCCTCATCAACAAACAAAATCAATCATGGACAAAAATAAGAGAAAATCACTATAATAACATTTGGAAATGTCACCCCCTCTGCCTTTGTCTCTGCTTTTTCAGAAAAAGTGTATAATTACAATATTATGGCTGACTAATGTTTTTTGGAGGTGGAACTCACCAGCCTTCCCTTGGAAAGAAGTCAGGAGGGGAAAATTGCAGCAATAGTAGTACAGCCCAGCGGATACTGCCTGGGAGACATTAATCTCTGCTGTTCAAAAATCTTAACCAGATTATAAGGCAAGTGAATAATTGGCTGTTGTAAAGGAAATGAACCCCAGGATGTTTGAGGGGGAGATATTAGTGGGCTGGAGAAATGAAAAAGGGGAGCATAGCTTTTGGATGGGTAAAAAGCCTACTCATAGTTTTCTCCAGGATAAAAGATAAAGTATCCTTTGAATCAAAGTTTGCCCTTTGGTAAGTTCATGGATATATCCATGCATTCTTCTGGTTAACATTACAGCCTTTTTTTCTATTGTTATTGGAGAGCAAAATAGAGGAAAATCATTACAATCAGTATTCATAAGCTTCATGATTGTCTTGTGACAGAGGACTGAGAAAGGGATTACTTCGTCTGTCTGTGTGTCCAGTTTTTTTGCAATTTATGGGAGAACAATGAAACATAATATGAATGTTCTTCCACTGAAAGAAAAGTTGAATCTCATTGCTCTCTATTAGATTCGACTTTGTGATACTCCCATGTATTCATAGCTGACAGGCACAAATACAGAACCTCCACAGCATCATTTCGGTGGGCAGGATGGAGATAGGAAATTAATTTGTAAAGTTATTACATAAGGTTACTACATCATAGTGATGATAGCTCACTCCTTGTTGCCAGATGACCTTATCTAGAGATGTCATAGGTAAGGACGTAAATAGGATTGGAGAGAGTGCTGAAGCCTTTGGGACCCTCAACATCATAGGCCACAGATTAAACTCCTACCCTTATCAACACTGACTGGAACTAGCCCTGGAGAAGGAAAAGCATAATGCAATGCTACCCATTCCCCAATCCAATTCAGAGAAATACCATGATCAATGATGTGCTGAAAGATACTAAGAAATCAAAAGAAGAGATGACCATTATCCACTTGTGCCACCTACAAGCATGATCTATACCATTTCAGTCCTGTACTCAGCACTTGGGTGTGAGACCAAGCATATCCCTAATTTTAACTAAAATGATGGAGGATACAATATAGTCATGTAGAACATAGGAGGTGACAAGATTTGCACTAAAATACATGATGGTATTGTATATGTATAAAACAGGAGAAGAGGGGCAGGCAAGAAGAAGAGGGAGCTTGGAAATACTTGAGTCCCCAAATGATCTCCTTTAGCTGCTTTTCTGGTAGAAGAACCTTTTAGATTGTGGTCAAAATGAAACCCTTGGGGGTCTCAGTGGAACTTGAGATGCAAATGCAGTCGGCTCTTGCTAATCTATAGTTTAAATTATATGTAATAAACATCATTTGGATTTACATAACATTTTTACCCTTGTAGTAGTTTGACCCATAAACTAACTAAATATCACATTAACCTAACCAAGGCCAGCAGCAATCAACTTTTGTGGTACTAATGAAATGTGTTATGTAGATGCTGCCAAAAGAATCTTAGCTAACCTAATTAATCTTATTACATAAACAAGGCTAGCTAGTCCTTTCTTGAAATGAGGCATTATATCTGCAGCAAGATCATGATTACAAGCAAAGCAGATAGAAGTTGCTAAAAAAAGAAACTGATCTAACATTGAAAGCTAAGGCTTAGGACTCCTTTGGCATCTTTGACTCCACAAAAACTATGCCTGGTTTTTTTTCTTTCCTTCCTCAGGACCATGGCTAATTTATCTCTGTTGTCCCAAATGGCCAGCCCTAACAAAGTTTTCATATTAATAAATTAACTTTATCCCTGTCCTGAATATTCCCTCTGATTTCTCTCTTGACCTCCTGATGGCTGTCCTGATGGATGACTGTACATTCATGTGTAATTCATTGTGCTGGGCAATGTGTAGTACATTAGTTCAATCAATCTATCAGAATAAAGCTGGAAGGGACCTTGGAAGTCTTCTGATTCAACCCCCTGCTCAAGCAGGCAATTCTATACCATTTCCAACAAGTGACTGTCCAGTCTCTTCTTAAAACTTCCAGTGATGAAGCATTCACAACTTCTGAAGGCAAGCTGTTCCACTGGTTAATTGTTCTTACAATACAATACAGTACAGTACAGTACAATGCAATGCAACGCAACGCAACGCAACGCAACGCAACGCAACGCAATGCAATACAATACAATACAATACAATAGCAGAGTTGGAAGGGACCTTGGAGGTCTTCTAGTCCAACCCCCTGCCTAGACAGGAAACCCTATACAGTTTCAGACATATAGCTATCCAACATCTTAAAGACTTTCAGTGTTGGGGCATTCACAACTTCTGGAGGCAAGCTGTTCCACTGATTAATTGTTCTGTCAGGAAATTTCTCCTCAGTTCTCTCCTTGATTAGTTTCCATCCATTGCTTCTTGTTCTACCCTCAGGTGCCTTGGAGAATAGTTTGACTCCCTCTTCTTTGTGGCAACCCCTGAGATACTGGAACACTGCTATCATGTCTCCCCTAGTCCTTCTTTCTCTTAAACGAAACATACCCAGTTCCTGCAACCGTTCTTTATATGTTTTAGTCTCCAGTCCCTTAATCATCTTTGTTGCTCTTCTCTGCACTCTTTCCAGAGTCTCCACATTTTTTCTCCATCGTGGCAACCAAAATTGAATGCAGTATTCCAAGTGTGGCCTTACCAAGGCATTATAAAGTGGTATTAACACTTCACGTGATCTTGATTCTATCCCTCTGTTTATGCAGCCTAGAACTGTGTTGGCGTTTTTGGCAGCTGCTGCACACTGTTGGCTCATATTTAAATGGTTGTCCACTAGGACTCCAAGATCCCTCTCACAGTTACTACTATTGAGCAAGGTACCACCTATATTGTACCTGTGCATTTCATTTTTGTTGCCTAAATGTAGAACCTTACTCTTTTCACCATTGAATTTCATTTTATTAGATAGTGCCCAATGTTCAGGTTTGTCAAGATCCTTCTGTATCTTTAGCCCATCTTCTGGAGTGTTGGCTATTCCTACCAGCTTGGTGTCATCTGCAAATTTGATGAGTTCCCCATTTATTTTCTCATCCAAATCATTGATGAAGATGTTGAAGAAACCAAGAGCTAGCACAACAGAGAGCAATGTCTTTGCCGGCTTGCCCAGCCAATTAACCTTTTCTAGTGATCAAAATGAATATTGAACTTAACGAACTATCTGTTGAATGTTCAGTCAGGTACATATACATGAATACCCAGGTGCATGAAAATACAAATATTGGGATAAACTAAAACTATGACGTACGAAAGACCAGAGGAACATCAAAGTACAACTGCTGGATAAAAGAGTTGGCCAGGACATGAATTTCAATGACAAAGAGCAGGCTAAGAACAGCCAGATCCCTTTCTAATAGTCTTCTCTATTAGTCTTTTGTATCAATATTCCAGGATAAAAACCAGCTGGTCAGAATCAACACTTTTAGATTATAAAACAGGAGACAAAAAGGAACTTTGCTTGCCTATCTCTGGGTGTGCTTATGTGAGAAGTATAAAAGCTGTTCTGATCCATACCTTGCAATTTTATTAGCTGTTTCTTGCCTGCTACTTCTGTTATCTCCTCAACTCAGCAATCTTTCTAGGTTTACAACATAACTTTTCCCAACTATTTGAAGGCTAATTAATATTAGTTGGGAAAACCATGTTCATTAGCAATGAGTGTCTCTGATTAGTTTTGCTGGAAGTGAGGAATGTACTAAAGGGACAACTATGTTCAAGCATTGATTCAATAAACCTGTGCAATTGTTGTACTATACTGAGAAATGGTTACTTTCTGGTGTGATTGAACCAGCTAAGGACAAAGTGCCTGAGAAGGAGGGAAAATGGTTGTCTATGGTGTCCTCCCTTAAGATGCACTTCCCCAGAATTGAGATTATTGTGGAGTAAAGTCCAGATCCCTATCTGAATTGGACAGAACCATCAAAGAGACTATAATGGAGAAGTGGGGGAGAAAACTGTGTTTCCTAATAAGTATTTAGAGACAGGAGAGGTTCTTACCACCATCTTCCTCTGCATGTACTGTGGTTTCATAGATAAAAATTTAAGTACCTTTAATCCAGCATTTTGCAATATGGTTCCTTTCCAATGGCCATTTTGTATTATAATGGAGAATAATCACCAGCACTCTAATTATCTGATATTTGGGGCACACTGCTCCTGCTATTTTTATGGCATTGGTGGCAGTCATATTTTAAATAAAATGGGTAGAACGATGTACAGGCAGGGGTGGGATTCTAACAGTTCGGACCGGTTCAGGCAAATTGGTAGCTCTGACAATCAGCTGGGAGCAAACCGGTTCACTCTGATGATCAGCTGGGCCTATCTGCCCACACGTTGTACTGACCTATATCCTCTCAGCTGAGTCATGCGGCACAGCGGATTGCTGCACCTCAGCTGTTTTCCTCCCCAGCAGTAATGCAGAAGGTAAGTTTTCACAAAACTGTGCACATGCAATCACCGAACTGGTTGTTAAACCAGTAAGATCCCACCACTGTGTACAGGTTAATTGTGAGCACCATAACCCTTCCTGTGAAGGCTTGTATTAGTTGTATCAGAGCACGAGTGTAAACCTTGCAGCATCACATTGTCATCACATGATGTATCGCTACATTTTCCGCCTTTGTAGATCTGGGGTGGGCATGGCCTGCGCCTGACGCATCCAGTTTGACATCTCCGTATCAGAGCAACACTAAGTGATGAAATTTTAACTGATTGCCATGGGATTTGCTGTTCTCTTCAGCAGGGAGACTTTTTCCCACCTCAGTGGGTAGAAAAAAAGAATACCAAATGGAAAGTTCAGCTCATCCTTCTTGCTGGCATGCTAAGTTTCTACATGCAAGGATTTGGAGGCAATTAGACTCTTTTGAGTCTGCTCCACAGAGCTGGAAGAAGAGAAGCCAAATTGACGTGATTGCATAGCAACCACTCCATACTCACATATGCCGTCCGTGTTGGTCTTCACGGGTGAGAACACCCTCCTTTTCCATCAGCATTTGCCGGAAGGTGCCAACTTTCTGCTGGATATCCTCTTCAGAATACCTGTCGGAAGAAAGGAAGATGGGAAGCACATCAGGAATGTTCAGAATTTGCCCTACTATGGATATCTTTCCTTTATTAAGGGAACCTCCTCCAAATCACAGATCAACCATCTTAACTTTTTTGACACCTCCCTTTCCCCAAGAACACCTATCTAAGGATAATTAGCATCTGAGGCAACTAGATACCTCTTTCCATTTCCCCATATTAATTCAGAAACAGAAGACTTGGCGTTGCCTTTCTGAAGGGACAGCACCAACAAGAAACTGCACTAATGGCCTCATTCTACTTGGTCTACTACAGCATCTCGTCCTTGATGCTATAAGGTGCTGAGCACATCATCTGCCTTTGGTCTCCATAGCAGAGCTTCTGGGATTCAGTTGTGCACATAGAGTCCAGGAATTAAGATATCAATAATTCTTATTCATCTTAACTTCAAAGAATATAAAGAAACACATTTGGGAGTCCCATAGTGACTCAACAACGTGGAACAGACCTCACAGACATACAAGGAGGAAATTAGGAAGGGATGGATACTGAAAGAACTGATGCACGCTTTCAACACAAATTGGAAAATGGGCCTTATTTCAAATTGCAGCTTTGCCTTTGGAATGGTACTTATTGTGTTATATAAACAGCTCAGATCAAATAATGTGTTGTTATTGTGGCAGGGGTGGCACCTATATTAACAGAACAGAATAACAGAGTTGGAAGGGACCTTGGAGGTCTTCTAGTCCAACTTCCTGCTCAGGCAGGGAAGCCTATACTATTTCAGACAATGGTTATTCAATCTCTTCTTAAAAATTTCCAATGTTGGAGCACCCACAACTTCTGGAGGCAAGCCGTTCCACTGATTAATTGTTCTGTAGGAAATTTCTCCATAGTTCTAGGTTGCTTCTCTCCTTGGTTAGTTTCCATCCATTGCTTCTTATCCTTCAGGTGCTTTGGAGAATAGGTTGACTCCGTCTTCTCTGTGGCAGCCCCTGAGATATTGGAACACATATTCACAATAGCCACCCCAAATTTTCTTAGCATTGATTGTTATCACTCAATATCAGAGACCATTTCTTTGATTTTCCCAGCAACCTCCTTCAGCTTGTCCTCTATTCACCCCCTGACCTTCTTACTGCCCCCCATCTTCAATGATATGTTTTTTCAGCAATTATTTAAAAAATTGAATGCTTTCTTCAATTTAGCACAGAACGGCAAAAAGATGAGAAGTAACTTAAAGAAAGAATTAACAAATCTAACTCCTGAATGCCTCTATACTTAACTATATTCCAGTGAATAGAATCAGTCATAAATCAGACATCTCCCTCTTCAAAATTTCATCTACTTTCCCCTATTTTCAGATGCCACTATCTACCTGGAAAATCACTATCTTCACACTTTACTCTCAGCCTTAATGTGCTTTGTTTAGTTTTCACTTAGTGTGATGTGTGAAGTCAGTCACCATGCCTTATTTAACAAATCCTATTTAAATTAAATCAGGATTCAAATCAATGTATGCGGCCAGCCACTGACCTGATTTCTGGGTGCATCTATCTATGCTTCAGAATGTCCATGGAACAGTGATTCCTAAACTGGGGTGAGGGAGGTAATTACCCTCAAGGTGGTTAATTTGAGTAGATCCTAATTGTACACACAGAACAATTTGTAATTGCTTGATTGTGAATTGATGGTCAAATTTGGGACTGCCACAGTTAAAATAACTGTAAAATAAGAGATTCTGGCATTTTTACCAGGTTAACGACATTATTTGAGAATGAAAAAAAGGGTAATTGGGTCAAACAGTTTAAGAACACTTCCCTTGAAGTTAAATCCCCAAATAAGGAGTGGGTTAACGTCTCTATCTTCTATCTCTATAACAGAGATATGTTATGCATGTTTCTACTGCTTTGTTGAATTATTTATGTATGTGGGATGGGGATGGGGGTGTTTTCCATGTAGCTAGCCACCCAGAGTCATTTAGCAAGTAGGCACCCATAAACACTGAATAAATAAAAAATTTAAAAAATGCATGAATAATTAAAGTATGGCATAAGCTCTGCATTCCATACAGTTCAAAGGGTCTTTCCCCATGACTGAATTACAAAGCTTTTTTTACTTTTGAATGGGAAGAGGACAAGCCCAGCATTAAATTTGCTATTCCCCTTATCAAGTCCATATCTTGTTTCTATTATTCTTCTCTCCAGTCAGAGCAAATCTTGACCCTGAAGACTCTTCTTCACTTAATAGCTAGGAATTGAATCCCTGTATTCAGGGGACAAGGATGTCTTTATCTACTTCTCCGAAGCATTCATCTGTTTTAAGTTGAAAAAGGTTCTTTTCTCCAAAGTAAATGCTAATAACGTGTAAGAGATTTTTATATTGTACACGCAAGGCTGTTGTTAGACATTGCTCAAACAAGTGGGGAAATGCTACTTTACATTATCACAGCTTATAACCATTTATCTCACTCCTGGGCTGAGGACAAGATGAAAGCCATGTGAAAGGGGAAAATAAGAATGATTGCAGAATTATTTGGGCTTGTAAATAATTAACTGTAATGTAAGATGCTTTTGCTCTGCTACTGTAACAGGATAAAGACACCCCGCTCTACCCAAGACAGGAGAAATGAAAATGAAAGCAGATGGAAGGTAATAATATCCCTACATCACATTTAACCAGGTCTGAAGATCTGGCACAGTGTTTCTCAATCTTGGCCACGTTAGGCTGGCTGGGGGATTCTGGGACAACTTAACATTGTCAAGGTTGAGAAACACTGATCCAGCAGCTGTTTTTGTACACTCCCCTGTTGATGTTGGTTAGTGTCATCCTTAGTTTTGTTTGTTGTCACTTAATGTGTTGTGTGAAATTAACTCAGGTTATTATTTAATTGTATGATGTAGTGTATGAATCCAGAAAACAGATTAATTCAGAAATCAGGTTAATTGTTATCAATCAATAAGTTAATTAGATTAGAGCTGGAAGGGATCTTGGAGGTCTTCTAACCCAACCTCCTGTCCAAACTAACTCAAGCAGTTCCCTCCCTCTCTCTCGCTGTGTGTGTGTGTGTGTGTGTGTGTGAGAGATCTCTCTCTATATCTATCTATCTATCTATCTATCTATCTATCTATCTATCTATCTATCTATCTATCATCTATCTATCTATTTCTCTCTATCTATATCTATATCTATATCTATATCTATATCTATATCTATATCTATATCTATATCTATATCTATATCTATCTATCTATCTATCTATCTATCTATCTATCTATCTATCTATCTAATGTGTGTGTGTGTGTTTGTGTGTGTGTGTGAGATCTCTCTCTCTCTCTCTCTCTCACACACACACACACAAAAACCAGGTAAATAAAAATACATTTAAGGAACTAAGATAGGAAATGATGCTTCAGATATCCTACCGATTGGGAAATGAGGGAATCAAACCAAAGCAAGCAGCTTGTTTCTGCTATTAAGATGGAAAGAAAGAGCTTGTGTGGGCTGTTACAGATGGCTCAGCTGCCATTAAAGCCCCGATGAATATTTCATGGCTTCCTTGCATGTTTAGCTTTTCAATAATAGAACAGTTGACTTTGGGTTGGCGTTCAAATACACAGAAGGACTATCATCTCTTCCCCACCTCTGTCAGCAGCCTTCTCTCTGCCTTGCATATTTTTATTGCAGTCCTCTCTTCATGAAACAGCAAGGCGCAAAATAGTTCCCCTTCTTTTTCCACATAGTTCTCACTTTCTATGTGCAGCTGAGACACATGTGCCAAACTAGATGTAAGAGATGATTGCAGTGCAGATGATGGTAGTGATACTGGATGTATTGTAATTCATGTTTGTATCTATATAAAACTGTATAATTCTTTGTTTATCATATTTGTATGTATTTTGATATTTTTCTGGTGGGGGTTTTAATTTCTCTGCTATGGTTTTTCAATTCCCCACATGCAGGTGAGACACCTGTGTCAAACCAGATGTAAGGGATCATTGTAATGCAGATGATGATGATGATGATGATGATGATGATGATACTGGTTATATTATACAGGTAGTCCTCGAGTTACAACAGTTCATTTAGTGATGTTCAAAATTACAACAGCAATGAAAAATATGACTGATGACCATTTTTTTACAGTTACTTATGATAATGTGATCAAAATTGAGACGACTCCTAACTGGTTCATATTTAGGATTGTTACTGTGCAAAGTCAGTGGGGAAGCCAGATTCACTTAACAACTGTTTTTCACAACCCTAACCCTTTCTTGCCACAATTTGTTGATGATGGGAACTGGAATTCAGTCTTTTAAGAATCATACTTTGCACAGCTGTACTCATTTGGGTTGTATTTTGTTTATTATAGAGCAGTGTTTCTCAACTTTGGCTTCTTTAAGATGGTGGACCTCACCTCACAGAATTCTAGCTGGGGAAGTTACCAGGTTTGAAAAAAAAAAAACCACTGTTCTAAAGTAAAGCCTGTGAACTCAGCTTCAAGCTAATTGTCTCTTTTGCTTTCTTCCCAGAAAGAAATTGGAATGGCCTCAATACAGAAGCTTCCAATTAGCTGTTGTACTGAATAAAAGTGTAAAGATTTTTTTGACAGACAAAATGAAGGTTACCCTAATTCTTCAGAGAGCACCAGCAAGATGCCACCTGGTGTCACCTGATGCCACTTGGTGAGACAGTGGGTAAGTTAGACAAGGAGTGAAAGGGAACACAGAACACAAATATAAAATAATCAAGAAAGAGAACCAAGTCAGTTAGCAGATGATCCCATGAATGGGTGTCAGGTTTTAACATTGCTGTTGTTGTTGTTGTTGTTGTTTATTAAATGACAACTTATCCCAAGTGACCAGAAACCTGGGAAGAAGCTTTCCAAATCCTCCCAGGAAACTTCCTGCACTAATAATGTTACCAGTTTGGGTAATTAAATGTCTGCCAAAAAAAAAAAAAGGTCAGAGAGAACCAAGAACCATTCAGACTTTTCCTTATTGTCAGCCTTACAAGGCAGACCAGATTAAAAAAAAACCAGTCTCAGGACCTATTTTATGGTACCAATAAAAGCAAAACAACCTCCAAAAAACATTGCTAAGAAAACTTTAGATGTCACCAGGACTCATTACAGATTTGAAGACAATTACATACAGAGTAACAGAATCTTGCAAATCTGAATGGGTTCCCATTTCCCTTCCTCTATCTTCATTTGAACTAAAGAGGGGCTCATCTGAGATATTTACTTAAGTTATTTTCTTGGCCTGGGCTCAAGACTCTCTTATCTGATTGTTGACTTTAATAGTAGCAAGCTTTTCCTCCTGTCCTTCAAGGCCATTCTCTATGCCCTCCACACTTTTTGAACTCATTATAAATGAGGGTGAGAAATTCTTTTTATTTTTTTATAAGATTCTCTAATGATCTCAATGTTTTTCAAGCTTGGCAATTCTACAATGTGTGGACTTCAACTTTTATAATTCTCCAGGCAGCAAGCTGGCTGAGGAATTCTGGAGCTGCAGTCCACTCATCTTAATGTTGGCAAAGTTGAAAAACAATGATTTATCTCTTTCAGTAAAGATATCTTCCTGATATCTGTACTGTTTATTCTTTCTTGATCTCACCCCAGCTTCATGGGGCTTGACAACCAGTTACAGAGCACATAGCAATGTAGCAACTATATCATCATAAAATATTTAGTGCTTAAGTCCCAAAAAGGAATAGCTTTCGCCTGTTGCCCGCCTCCAGTCCCTAATACAGTGGTACTCTACCTCTGAATAGAGAGGTTCAACTTAAGAATCATTGAGTGGTGCAAGCTTGATGAATCAGTTCTCTTGACTTATTTCTATCTTTCAGGATGGTCTTGATGACAGTTGGAGAGAAAAAAATCCATTATTCACAGCACATGATTAGAATAAATAGCAGCTTTGCCTTCCATGGGTCTTCCTTCCCCATGATTACCCTATCTATTCCCACTGTGACTATGCCAGCTCTCTGAAGTAGCTCACTGGGAAGATACACACAACATGAAAACTGTCTCTTGGGTTTGAGATATTACAAAAGAATTGTCAGATGAAAGTGAGCTGGCGAGGCAAGCAGGAGATAGAGAAAAAAAGAAAGAAATAACTGGCTCGTTAAATCATTGCCTTTGAAATATACATTAAAATTCAGCAGCTCAAAGGGGGGGGGGGGTGGGAGAGGAGAAAGAAAGCAGCCATAAACCAAGATATCCATCCTATGAATTCCTAAGCTTCATAACAGGTGAGGATGTTTTGAAGTAGCCTGCTTTTAAAGTTGATGCGGGAAATGTAACTTTGGTGTAAGAAGTGAGGAAGACAACCTTGATGGAGTTCTGCAGGTTTTGTTATCTGGGCAAAAGGGGCTGAAACATTTTTTTAAAGTCCAGATCAAGGAGCTAACAGTTAGAAGCTGCTCAGGCAGACACTTCTTTAATTCACTGGAGTATAAGGAGGGGGAGAAAATGCAGCATCGTCCAATTGGCAAGATTTTGCTCTTATAACCCAATAAAAGTAATTTTAACTTTTAGCAATGGATGGAAACTAATCAAGGAGAGAAGCAACTTAGAACTAAGGAGAAATTTCCTGACAGTTATAATTAATTAATGAGTGGAACAACTTGCCTCCAGAAGTTGTAAATGCCCCAACACTGGAAGTCTTTAAGAAGATATTGGATAACCATTTGTCTGAAGTGGTGTAAGGTTTCCTGCCTAAGCAGGGGTTGGACTAGAAGACCTCCAAGGTCCCTTCCAACTCTATATTCTAACTGGTTACGTTTTGTTCTTTTTTGGTTTGTTACCTATAATTATTCAGTATATATAATTGCATGAGTTTGGGCACAATTATGCAAGTTGAGCACCCTAAAACATCTTATGAATAAATCAACAAATAGCAATAGCAGTGGACTTATATACCGCTTCATAGGGCTTTCAGCCCTCTCTAAGCGGTTTACAGAGAGTCAGCATATTGCCCCCAACAATCTGGGTCCTCATTTTACCCACCTCGGAAGGATGGAAGGCTGAGTCAACCCTGAGCCGGTGAGATTTGAACCGCTGAACTGCTGATCTAGCAGTAGCCTGCAGTGCTGCATTTAACCACTGCGCCACCTTTAACCATAGCCAACACCTTGAATGCAGGGAAGGCAAAGAGAACCAAGGAATACAGGGGAGAAGGTTATAGGTTATCATTTCCAAGCCCCTTATAAGATGAATGCTTATGGGGGCTTTCTTTTTTATTTATTTTTTTATTTTTATTTTAGTCTAGTCTAGTCAAGTCTTTCATATGGAGATGATTTATTGATCTGGCTTAGCTAGTGGGGCTGACCTCTGGTATCCGGACCTGTATTCACATTGTTCATTTGCCAGGTATTGTGAAACATTTAAGAAGGGATGAATCTTTTGCTGATCACAACACTATCTTGACTATTTTGACCCCTCTCTCAGCATCCTGAATTTGCCCACAGCTCCTGAGAAAAGGAAATATCTACATGCAGTGGACATTTTGCTCTTTAGCACTAACAAACAAAAGTCTTTACACCTTTACACCTTGTGGTGGTGGCATTCAATTGCAAAAAAAGGCAACAGGGATTTAAAAAAAAAACAGGAGGTAACCAGAGAGCTTGCTGCCTTCCCCAGCAAGTACAAAGACATAGAAGAAGGCAGTGATGAACTCATGCCTTGCTTCCCTGTGAAGGTTCTTTGCTCTCCAATGACTGGACATACCTCAGATTGGCACACCTGTACAAAATATTTTATTGCAAGACACACCTTCCCCAACAATAGGTTATTTCTCTGGGTCAACTCTACCTTTCTAGACCTGGCCAGGTGTTGTTACCATGCAAACAAGTCTTTAATACTCCCCCCTTTATACTCAATTTGTTAATACTCAGTTCAAATTAAAGTTTGAAGGTCTTTAACATACAATCTTCACCTTTTTCCAAACGTTCTAGCACTTGTTTGGAATGAGATGCTATTTCATTATGGTTGCTTCCTTTCCAGTTGCTACTGAGCTCCAGGCAAAGTTCCAAGCTTTAGTCTGGACTCCAGGATATAGGTACCATAGTATATGACCTACGACCGGTTGCTTAGCAACCATTCAAAGTTCCAACAGATTGGGGAGGTACTTATGAACCAGATTTGGAGTTCCCATGTACAGATTTCCTTCATGTCATGTGACTGCACTCGACAACTGCAGATGCTTTTCAAACAATCCAGGTAACAACCCCAACTTCATTTCCTTATGTGCTTCCCCGTTTTAGAAAGTCAGAGTTCCTCTCTAACATTCTTTGTTGGCATAGGACCAGGGGTGGGTTCCTGCCAGTTCTAGCCTCTTCTATAGAAGAGGTTCCACAAATCTACAGTGCTATTTAGAACCGGTTCCAGTTCCCTCCCCCCACCCATCCGCACATCATCAAGATGAAGAGCGAGAGGAGGAATTCTGGGAGTTGAAGTCCACAAGTCTTAAAGCTGTCAAGTTTGAACACCTCTGGGGGGGGGTTTCTAAAGGGTTACGAGTGCAAGGGTCTTGTAACTTGACAGCTTTAAGACTTGCATGCTTCAAATGCCAGAGTTTCTGAGCCAACATTTTGGTTGCTAAGCAAGAACATTGTTAAGTGAGTTTCACCACATTTTACAAGTTGGCCACGCCCACCCAGTCACATGGCTGGCAAGCCACTGCCACCCGGTCACATGGCTGGCAAGCCACTACCACAAAGCAGGCCACACCCACAGAATAGGTTCTAAAAACCCACCACTGTATAGGATCTATTCATTTATTTATTTAATTTATATACTGCCAATTTCACTTTGAAAAGCCACTCTGGGTAGCTTAGAAATAAAATCATAAATATTTAATATATTTAAAATGCACACATGGCGCAAAGACAGCAGAAGTGGGCAAAATTGCCATCATGTCCGCCAAAGGAGGACAATTTCCATCTCTGTTGTTGCTAGGCAAAATGCCAAGTCCGTTTCCTTGAAGAATGCCATAACTATGGCAACAGTCTTACCTCTTTGCCTATGGAGGATATAATATAAATATTATAAGTGCTGAACATGGGGACAAATTTTCCCACTGTCAAGAAGCAATATGAAACAGAGTGATGCCAACGTGCCAGCACGGTGTGGCAGGAGAGGTTAGCCAGAAAACAATTAACTTTTTTCCCTCAGGAATTAAAGGGCTGATTTGGAATTGAGTAGGATTCCTCCTTCATCACTGTTATTTGCTGTTGAGATTAGCAATGTTTTCAATCCTGGTCTTCATCCTAATGTCCTCCTCAAAACTGCCCAAATTATTATTTTTTTAATTTAAATTTTCTTTTGCTTTATTATATACAGCACACACAGAGTCACTACATGAGATGGGCAGCTATACAAATGTGATAAAATAGTTTGAATTTTGATATAAGAACACTGACCTTTTATGAAATTGTGACGTACCTCTCATGAGGTCTCAAAAAGATGTGGCAGTTCTCATGAGTGACCTACACTCATTTCTCCTTTTTGTGGGAGACCACAACAATCTGACACAAATAGCAATTGGCTACAATGGACTAACATCTACTTTCTTGTGTGATGGCCCTTTTCCTGAATAGAATCCAATCCATTATCTTTCCCCTGCTGCAGTGATGGGTTGCAGGCGGCACGCCCCAGTACAGGCATACTGGATCCTGCCCGGAGCACCGGGTACCGTTCTGGTATGGTCCTCTGGAGGGCCCACTCGCCCACCTACGCTCCTTACCTGTGTTTTAAGCTTTTGGTGCTTACGTGCATGCACATGGCGCATATGCCACCTGCACAATACTCTGCCGAGCAGCTGGAGTGTCACAGAAGTGTCATTTGATGCTATGATGCACATGTGCACTGTGCGCATGTACGCACGTGCATGTGGGTGACTCCAGGGCCATTCCAACCGTACCAGTTGGAACGGAATCCAGAACCCACCACTGCCCTGCTGATACCAGCCTCAGATCAACCTAGGAGAACTTTGCTACTATTTAGAAGAGCTTGGTTCTCCAGAGAGTTAGGCAGAAAAGTTTCAGAACCCAGAACTTTTTACATTGGCCAATCCATGCTTCCATTTTCATTGCAAAACGTTCTCAGAATGACTTCTTTATAATCAAAGATGAACAAGAATGAAAAACTTCCTGTCTGCTAATAATTCTGGGGAGGGGGGGGTTCCATCTGATCACTGAAATAAAATGATTTCGATGATCAGATGGTTATTTTTCAAATGACTAAGAGTTCCAATTAACAAAGCTACCAACTCTACCATCCCTCATTAAAACTCCCTTCCTTGACTTTTAGCCATAGGATCTGAATTTTTAAAAAAGCAAAAGAGGCTTTTTTTAGGCAAAGAAAACTCACATCAGCCTGAAATCTATAGTCAATCTAATAAGGCTCTTCTATTGTGATTTATCCAGCATTAGGTGGAGCTCTGCTGCCTTCCCCATTGCAATCAGCCCCAAATATACACCGGTAGCTTGTGCTTAGTAAACAGAGTGACTAATCCAGCCTCACATGGAGCTCTATAAAGAGTCAGGCCTGAGAGATTAAAAATAACCAAGAGTTACCCACTGGATGGTGAAAGATCCAGCTGAACGAGGTAAATATTTGCCATTGCACATTATTCATGCCAACAATGTACTTGGTGACAGGATGTCAAAAGATTGTGGCATATGGGAGGCAACAGATGGCCACTCTTCTTATTAGCCGCTTTATGTTTTATTTATTTATTTGCAGATGGAGCTGATGGGGGGGGGGAACCCTGGAGAGGACAGCTTTATATTATAAACAAGGAAGAGAATTTGTGATTCTCCGTAGGAAGGAGACACAGAGCATTACCAATTAAACCAACTATGCCTGATTCTTGGATGCAAGCATATTCATCAGGAAAGTCCTTCAGACTTCCTTCTTTAGTGCTTTGGGGTGATAGCTAATTAATTCTGAATGGCTCTGATTATGACTTACAATATTTCCTGCTGAAAATAAGCCATCCCCCTCCCCAGTAAACTCAAGATGAGTTTATAGGAGATACATAAACAGCCATAACTTTACATTTCGACACAGTTACAGCAGGAGTGACATCCTACCAGTTTAACAACTGGTTCGCTGAGCGTGTGCGCACAGTTCACAGGAAAACAGCTGAGGCACGGCAGAGTCCGCGCTGAGCAGCGGGGCTACAAAACAAGGAAATATAGGTAAGTATAAACCAGGTGCGGGCGGGCCTACCTGAAGGTCGGAGTGAACTGGTTCACTCTAAGCAGATCTTCGGAGCTACCTGTAGGCCAGAACCAGGCTGAACCAGTAAAACCCCACCCCTGAATTACAGGTAGTCCTCAACTTAAAATGGGTTGCTTAGAGACCATTGCAGTGGTAGGTTGCAAGCGGTATGCCCCAATTCGGGCGTATGAGAGCCAGCCCGGAGCACCGGATACCGTTCCGTTCTGGTGTTCTGAAGGGCCCACCCGCCCGTCTGAGCTCCTTACCGGTCTTTTAAGTCTTCTGTGCTTGCACGCTGAGTGCATGTGGATACCGCCAGGCCAGTTCCAACCGTACCAGTTGGAACAGGATCTGGAACCCACTACTGGACCATTGGAAGTTACCACAGATTCCAATAAAGCTACTTACAACCTGATTTGAAGTTTCGATGGTCAGTTTCGATGGCCAGTGATGTCAGTCACATCACTGTATTTTGGGTGCTCAACAATTAGATTGTATTCATGGCTGTTTCCAGCATCCTGCAATTTGTGATTTTGCTGAAAAGCAGCATTTTTTTTTTGTTTTCACATGACTGCAATTTACAACATTTTAGCTGAAAACCAGCTTTTATTTCCAGTTACCAGCAAAAAAAACCAAAACAAACCCATAGTGAACAATGGGCTGGCCTAATATTGTTTGACCACAGTGTTCACTTAACAACTGCTGCAAAAAAGGTTATAAAATTGGGCATGGTCATATGATAACTAGCTAAACGACTTCCATGATTTAAAACCATCATTGGGGGATCATTTAGGATCATAAATCAAGGACTATCTTCGAATCAATAGCATAATGGTATATCAGGCAGCCTTACAGAGGTAGGGCTTTTTTGTTCTGCAAAAGTATAAAGAAGAAAAGATTTTCTTGCATGCTGACAGTTTGTGAGAGATGTGTAGGACAATGATCTACACTGTAGGGATATATCCAGGCAAAAAACCCTGCAGCGTTTCAGACAAACAGATGCAAGGAGCATCCTTCACTTTTGCTAGGAGAATATTTGCATTACCATTTCTACCCAGGGAACATTGTAGAGATGCCACTAAATAAATGGAATGTCATCCAGAGCATTGGGGAGAAGGAATTATGGAATTATCAGAGGTGTTTCAAGGGGTGTAAAAGAAAGTTAGATGATGGGCACAGCTGTGTGAGTGAAGTCGCATACCGGGATGCCCATAAAATCATGGGACTTTGAAAGCATGGCTATGGCTGTCATGTACACTTTTCTCATCCCCCTGCAGACAGCCATGTATGGAATTAGGATGAATAGAAAGCAGTTAACACAAAATGTCAGATTCCTTTTATGTTGTTCTCAAAAGAAACTAGAAAATGAGATGGAGGAAATAAAAAAGAAAGCCCCCATAAGCATTCATCTTATAAGGGGCTTGGAAATGATAACCAATAACCTTCTCCCCTGTATTCCTTGGTTCTCTTTGCCTCCCCTGCATTCATTTGTTGGTTTATTCATAAGAGGTATAGAGGTGCCCAACTTGCACAAACCTATAATTATATAGAATAACAGAGTTGGAAGGGACCTTGGAGGTCTTCTAGTTCCACCCCCTGCTTAAGCAGGAAACCCTACACCACTTCAGACAAATAGTTATCCAATCTCTTCTTACAAATTTCCAGTGTTGGAGCATTCACAGTTTCTGGAGGCAAGTTGTTCCACTGATTAATTGTTCCAACTGTTAGGACATTTCTCCTCAGTTCTAAGTTGCTTTTCTCCTTGATTAATTTCCACCTATCTTTGTCCTGCCCTCAGGTGCTTTGGAGAATAGTTTGACTCCCTCTTCTTTGTGGCAGCCCCTGAGACACTGGAACACTGCTATCATGTTCCCTAATCCTTCTTTTCATTAAACTAGACATACCCAGTTCCTGCAACCATTCTTCATATGTTTTGGCCTCCACTCCCCTAATCATTTTTGTTGCTCTTCTCTGCCCTCTTTCCAGAGTCTCCACATCTTTTTTTTATATTGTGGCGACCGATAACTGGATGCAGTATTCCAAGTGTGGCCTTACTAAATGAACCACTGCAGTTGTTAAGTTAATAACATGGTTGTTAAGTGAATCTGCTTCCCCATTGACTGTTTGTCAGAAGATCACAAAATTGAAGATCACACGACTCTGGGACACTGCAACCGTCATAAATATGAATCAATTGCCAAGCATCTGAATTTTGATGATGGGATCATGGGGATGCTGCAATGGTCATAAGTCTGAAAAAATGGTCATAATTTTTGACCGAGGTGGCGCAGTGGTTAGAGTGCAGCACTGCAGGCTACTTCAGTTGACTGCAGTTCTGCGGTTCGGCTGTTCAAATCTCACCGGCTCAAGGTTGACTCAGCCTTCCATCCTTCCGAGGTGGGTAAAATGAGGACCCGGATTGTTGGGGGCAATATGCTGACTCTGTAAACCGCTTAGAGAGGGCTAAAAGCCCTATGAAGCGGTATATAAGTCTAACTGCTATTGCTATTGCTAATTGACAGTGCAGCTGTAGCTTTGAACGGTCAGTGAACGAATTCTTGTAAGACTACTGTATTTTGGATTTTCCCCATTTACCTATTTACTGCCTGATTATATTGGTGGTCAAAAAAACATTAGGAAAAAAAATATTGACATAGGATGCACTGAAAGCTGGAGTTTCTGCAAATGAACATCCTATCTTGCTTATCCAAGCTTTTTCTTCAGTTACTATCCATGTTTTTAGTTTTTGGCAATATACTCTGGTTTTTTTTTCATATTCTTTTAATATATTGTTTCATAGAATGAATGAAAGAAAGAAGAATAAAGATACTGGCAGATATATACATTATTGCCACTTGGACCGTGATGAAATTTGCATTTCGCATTGTTCACCAAGCAATTAACTTAAACGGAGAGACATTGGCAGTGATAATGCCCTATCCAGATATAAAGGATCTATTCTGCTAGGCTAATGACTTTCTGAATGTATCACTAATCTGTTTAAAAATCCTAGTCAATTAGTTGATTAGTTAGGAGCCTCTAATCAAATATATGTCATTTGGGGTATGCATTTTCTTTTTTCTTAGAATGCTGTCTTTCTACTGAGAGCAATGGAAGACGGGCCTTCTCCTGGGCGCCAATGACAAGGAAGTGAATCTGACAAGCTTGACTTCTTAAGACAGTTGCTGCTGCTAGTTACCGGTAAATCTGAGTCACAAACCAGCTGGCGGAGTTAGAAGCAGCTGCTTCCTTTTAGCAGGACAGAAAAACTCATGTCATACCTTCCCAATGGCCTTTTGCTCCCCTGCTCCCTTGCATCAATCCCTTGGTGCACCAGTAGTAAAAACAAAATAAAACAAAACAGAAAAGTGAAGCAGGGTTGAAATGGAAGACAGCACTGCCTGGGGATCTCTCTTTCCAACATTATGAGCAAAACACCTCTCTTCCCCTAACTGGTTTTTTTTCTCAGAGATGCAGGAAACCCGTCACACAAGTGGATGATGCCCTGCAGCAAATCTGAACTATACAGAGATTCATGTTCAGGTTGATTTAACCTGAATAGCAGATTAGCCAGTAATCAGAGCATCCCCTACAATTTGGGGAGATTATGCAAGTCTGTGGTAGACTAGTAGGTAAATCATAATATTTGAGATTTCATGTGATGGGAAGAACTGCATTTTTTTTATTACTCTCTTGTGTGTGTGGGGGGGGGGGGAAGGTGAGGTTTCAGTGTGTGGAAAACCAACACCTAAGCAAAGAGGCTTCCCCTTCAGGTACTGCTTTTTACAAGGATGGATTAGATGTGTGTGTGTGTGTTTGTGTGTGTGTTTATTTGCAATAGTGACCTTAGATGAAAATATTTTTTAAATAAAATAATATCTTATTTGCTATTAACTGTTACGATATCTATATATCTGGGCATGCATCTTCGTTTTACAGTTCTTTAAACTTTAGGGTTTTCATAGGACTATCTTTATTGTTTATTAAAATATTCTCTGAAAAAACTATGGCTGGTTTCATGTAACCTGCTAAAATAATGATTTCTTTGATGTGGACTTAAGTATAATTGCTGAATGTGTCAAAGGTGGCCTATTCAATACACATTAAAAATACTTTGTATTTATTAGAGCAGCATGGTGGTCTAGTGATGAAGATGCTTGCCTTCCACTTGGAAGGTTGAGAGTTTAATCCTAGGTAGCGATAGATGTTTCTTTCCTAGGATGCAAAGAAAAAAATATCTGCTGTGAACTCCACGTGGCATCATGAAGGGCACCTGGTCAGTAAATGCTCAGCTCCATCCAATTACCCCAATTCTACCCTGAATAAAGGAATAACATGGTCATAAAAAAGGAGGTTTTTATGTATTAAATTTGTTTGCTGCCCATCTTTCAGTGTGATGACTGCTACTGAGTAGCTGTTATTATTACATTATGCTTTAATGTGGTGTATAAATTTTGTGTGTATGGCAGATGCAGAAGCAAAAAGGGAGGGGAACAAGACAGAACATCCAAAAGGAATTCAGTTGGTCAAACTCTTCTAGAGACAGTCCCCCAGCATGGCAGAGAGATGGTGTTGACCATGATGCTATTTTCCTATGGGTGTAGTGTGTGTCAGTGACGTGCGGTGAGAGATACCATTGGTGAGGCAAGAGCGCGGCAGTGGCAATAAGCAACGTCCCCACCGCTGTGTCCAACAGGCGTCTCTCGTTTATGATGGACATAAACGCGAGATGCCTGTCGGACATAGCGACGGGGGTGTTGCTTCTCACCGCTGCTGTGCTCTGCCGCCTCGCCCACTGCCTCCTCCGTCCCCGCTGACATTCTTGGAAGCAGGTCGGGTGGCTGGCTGGCTGGGAGGAGAAGAGCGGTGAGTCTTTGTGCCGGCTGGCCGGCCAGGCAGGGAGCAGGTCGGGTGGGGGTGGGTGGCTGGCTGGCTGGGAGAAGAGCGGTGAGTCTTTGTGCCGGCTGGCCGGCCGGCCAAGCAGGGAGCAGGTCGGGTGGGGGTGAGTGGCTGGCTGGCTGGGAGAAGAGCGGTGAGTCCCTCCCCAGCCAGCCACAAGGGCTCACCGCTCTTCTCCTCCTCCTCCTCCTCGTCCTCCCCACTCGGTGCTGGGCTGGCTGCAGAAGAAATGGCGGCTGGTGAAAGAAAAACTTCTCCAGAATCACCCTTGCACTTGCACAGTCGCTCAAGTGCAAGACATGATTCGCTGCTCCCAGATCAGGAGGCGGGAGAATCAGTGCCTCTTTTGCATATTAAATCTTTTGCTTTTTAACTCCGCCTTAACTTTTAAAAGGCGAAAAATTCCTTAAGCAAAAGAGGCCCCGAGTTCTCTGGCCTCCTCCTAGTTAACACTGAGAGCAGACACCAAGCCACTGTGACTTGAAATCTGGTAGCAACTATCCTGGCTTTAATTCATTAAAAAAAAATATTTAAAACTCTTTCCTTTCTCTCAGGAGACTGGGGAGGCTCCGCCTCCCTTGCCTCTAGTGACTGCACGTCCCTGCTGTGTGTGGATATATGATAGTGTGGGTGCATGTAGGTGTGTGTGGGTGCATAACAGTCATTTCTAGAAGGGCTGAAAGCCCTATGAAGCGGTATATAAGTCTACTGCTATTGCTATTGCTATTGCTACAAGCAGACAAACAGAAACAAAGTGGAACTATTACCAAATCAAGCAGTCGATGGAAACCATTACATCACATGAGCAGAAAGAGGCATAGGAATTTGATCCTTAATTTCACTATAAATAGGGCTTCCATTTAATACACAGCAATTATTGGAATTCTTTCACAATATTAATTTCAATAGCACTTACATATTGATTCACAGTGCTTTACAGCCCTCATACAGAATCAGCCTATTGCCCACAACAATCTAAATCCTTATTTTATCCACCTTGGAAGGATGGAAGACTGAGTCAACCTTGAGCCGGTGAGAATCAAACTGCTGTCAGTCTGCAGAAACTGAATTCTAACCACTGCACCACCACGCCTATTCACAATAGCTCCATTACTTCTCTTTCAATGTATGTATGTATGCATGCATGCATGCATGCATGCATTAGAAGTTCTTGAATCTGTTTTTCTGCTTCTGGTTTGTCATTAGAAGCCTGACAGGATGGATCCCTCAGAAACATTGGGGTAGGTGTTGTGTGAATTTGGGTACTAGATCAAATAAGTACTCACTCAACCAATAGCACTGATGATGTTATCTAGTTTAGGTAATGAAATGTCTGCAAGGAAACAACCAAGCTCAGGGAGCACCAAGGACCCTTCACTCAACCCCCACTTACCCTTGCTCTTCCATCATCTCCTGCAGCTCCATGCACTTCAGCTCCACCCGCCGTTTCCTCTCATGGTCCAGGATTTCTCGGTGTGCCTTCTTCACCAAGCCAGATTCTACCAGTCGCACTTCCTCTTCTGGTTTGTGCCAAGTGCCTGAGGCACTGGGCTGGGGGAAGCCATTGGATGCCTCCTGTGGTGAAGGCATCTTGGTGCCGTTATTATAGACAGACATGTAAACTGGATGGTCTTTGGTGGTACAGGCTGAAAACTAAGGAGAGAGGAAAAGCACATGCTTATTTTTTTATTCTGGAGGTGGGGGGAAATCCTCTCACATCTTACAATTAAAATTAACATTGGCAGATAATTTCACTGGGATCACACTCTGCTTGTGTTCACTCAACACATTTAATTGATGAATTACTGATGACTGACTTCATTTCCAAATATGAAAAATACATTGAGTCTTGAACAAGTTAGTTTTGCATAACATGCTAAGCCACAAACAACCCAAGCATAGTATGTAGATTCAGCAACAACTTTTAACTAACCTGACTGTTGAATTCACACCACCAAAATGCTTTTAAGGTGCACAAGACAAGCAATGATAATGAATTGAAGTCCATGTATCTTAAAGCTACCAAGGTTGGGAAATAATGCCCTAGGATGTATTTCCTAGGAATAAATATCCTATCTGTTATAGAGATAAAATATGCTTCACTAATAATTATTCATTATTCACAACAATCAATACATTAAAACATGTTCAAATGTACATGAGAGTAGATGCTTAAAAAATAACATCTGAGAATCAGTTATTATTGTAACATTAAGTGATCGAGTGCCTACTTAAACAAAAGATCTGCTTGCCATATTTTGAAGGCCACCATGGAAATGGCTCATGGAGTCTCATAGATTTACCACTATGGAGATTCAAAAAAGGGTTCCCAGTGCCACATTCAACCCTTGGAGAGCGTGATATCCGAATGGTTTGTGTGTTATGTTGCTCTTAAGCCATTTAACACTGCTTTTCTCACTTTAATATCCTCCAGTATGTTACCCTTTAATCTCCATGCTGGCTAGGAGATGATGGAATCTCAAATGTAACATATGAAAGTCACCAGTTTAAGGAAGGCTGCATTTAGTCACTTTAAAGTGAAAGCATAGCGCTTTAATACTGACACTGAGAAACCACAGCCAACAAAAGAAATTGGCGTAAATTGCATGAGATAAATCAGAGTGTTTGAATTTCAGAATCAGAATTTGATTTCATTGTGGAGAATAATACTGAGTGGAGGGGAGCGAACCAAGCGAGATTTTACTGATTAGAATTACGCAGTGTTATTGCAAGTCATCAAACAAAAACTCACATCTTCAAAACTGCTACGTATCAGTAACCAAAAACAGGCAATGTCAATTGCTATATATCGCATTTTGTCAAAATCTGATTGCCAGAATTCAGCTATTGTCGACTTGAACAGTTGCAGAAGCTTTGTGTGACAAAGAAGACAGATAAAAAGACAGATCTACTTTTTAAAATTAATTTATTCCAGCTCCTACCTTCTCTTATCTCATCCAGTCAAGAAGTTTATTTTCAGCTTAATAAAAATCAGCAACAGCTGAGGAAGGGAGGAGGCTGGCACCCAAGAACCACTGAGAAAGTATCTGCAATATCATGAGGCGCACAGTGCTGTGAATTAATTTAAACAACATTGTTTTAAACAGGTTTAAGCCATGCATTGATGACCTCAGGAGAGATTGATGAATTGCTATTCTCACAATTTCTAAGCCAGCTGAAGATCAGTGGAGGATACAAAACTTGGAAGCCATATCTCTAACCCAAACTGAGATGCCCCATTGGGAAAGATGATGGTTCTTTCTCCAGGTAGGGGAGTAGGTTCCCAGGATACCCACAGCAAGAATCACCAGCTTCAATGGTGGGTATGATCAGGCATGAAAAGCCATGCCACTCTGTAATGTGAGCAGCATGCATTGCCCAGTGTAAAGGTTGGCAGGGCTACGGTTCCCCAGTGATGTTCCCCACTCCATTATGAAGCCTTTGGATTTCATCATGATGCTGTGGGGGTTCTGAGGTTGCCACTCTGAAGAAAATTCAACCTCCCTTTCAAGGAACTCCCCCCGCCTCAAATATCAGGTGGTAAACACCTATCATGCTATCCTCCAGTCCTTCCTATTTGTATGGAAGTACAAATCCGCCACTCTTTTCACATCGTGGCTGGTTGTTAATCCTTAGCACAAAAATGAACTGGAGTGAACTAGGAAGGGATGCTGGGATAAAAATGCCTTGTTTTGCTCCTCCCTACTGACCAGCTGTGCATCTGCCCCTTAGAGGTAGTCTAAACAAGAAGGATCAACCATAAGTCATAACTTTATCTTTAAAGATAAAAGTTCCCCTCACACATATGTGCTAGTTGTTCCCAACTCTAGGGGGTGGTGCTCATCTCCGTTTCAAAGACAAAGAGCCAGTGCTGTCCGAAGACATCTCCGTGGTCATTTGGCTGGCATGACTAAATGCCGAAGGTGCATGGGACGCTGTTACCTTCCCACCAAAGGTGGTTCCTATTTTTCTATTTGCATTTTTACATGCTTTCAAACTGCTAGGTTGGCAGAAGCTGGGACAAATAGCAGGAGCTCACTCCGTTACACGACGCTAGGGATTTGAACTGTCGAACTGCCGACCTTTCTGATCGACAAGCTCAGCGTCTTAGCCACTGAGCCACCACGTCCCCCAACCCTACCTTTATTGCAAGGTAAAAAGAGGTAAAGGAGTCCCTGCAGTTTTTACTTCACTAGTCGTTGCCAACTATAAAGGGAGGTGCTCAGCTCCATTTCAAAGCCATTGAGCCAGCAAGATATCATTAAGCTAAGTTACCTTCCTACCAAAGTGGTACCTATTTATCTATTCACATCGGTATACATTTGAACTGCTAGGTTGGCAGGAGCTGGGGCAAGAATGTGAATTCACCTCATTGCGTGGCACTCAGAATTTAAATCTGGGCTGCCGACTTTCCAGCCAAAAAGCCTAGTGCCTTTTTGGCTAGATCACTGATCCACCATGCCACCCAGCGGTGGGATTCACATTTTTTTACTACTGGTTCTATTGGCTAGGCTTGGTGGGCATGGTAGGGGAAGGATAGTGCAAAATCTCCATTCCCTCCCCACTCCAGGGGAAGGATACTGCAAAATCCCCATTTCCTCCCAATCAGCTGCGGCTCGGGAGGCAGAGAATAGATGGGGGCGGAGCCAGTCAGAGGTGGTATTTACCGGTTCTCCAAATGGTAAAGTCCTCAACTTGCGACCGGTATCAAGCTCTCGACTTATGACCATCCACAAGTCCTCGACTTACAACTGACAGCCTGGCAACCCAAGGCTCGCGACTATTGGTTAAGACGTGCCTGGCTGGAAGCGGGCTTTCTGCAATGTTCCTATTGGTCGCTCTGCTTGACAGCTCCCATACAAATAGCTGTCAAGCAGAGCGAGGTGCTGAAGTTGTTACCTTGCTATCTACTGCAGTTCTTGTTCCAATAAAGTTGTGAAAAGTACCTCAATGAGTCCAACGCCTCTCTGTCAGCCCAGTCTTCAATATGAACTACTCAAAATTTCTGCTACCGGTTCTCCAGAACTGGTCAGAACCTGCTGAATACCACCACTGATGCCACCCCAAATAAGGTAACATCAATTTGCAAGTCTAAAAGTACACTTCAGGACCTGGCTATCTGAGAGACCGCCTCCTGCCATTTACCTCCCAGAGACCCATAAGATCTCACAGACTAGGCCTCCTCCGGATTCCATCTGCCGGTCAATGTCGGCTGGCGACTCCCCGAGGGAGGGCCTTCTCTGTAGCTGCTCCGGCCCTATGGAACGATCTTCCCGTGGAGATCCGGACCCTTACTACCCTTCTGGCCTTCCGCAAAGCGACCAAGACCTGGCTGTTCCGGCAGGCCTGGGGCTGTTGATTTATCCAGCCCCATCCTAAGTTATGAATGTTGTGGTATTTTATTGTTGTTTTTTAATTTTTGTATCCCCCTTCCCTTTTTATCTGTAAGCCACCCTGAGTCTCTTGAGAGTGGGCGGCATACAAACCCAATAAATGATGATAAATGATGATGATGACACCTCCCCCCACAACCTCATACTCCAAGAAACTAGGGAGGGTCCCTTTTAAGACTTGGCCATGCCCCCATTTTTTTTTCCTGTAGGCCCAGCTGCCTGTTATGTGCTCTTTGCTTAATCTGCTCCTCTTTCTCCCCTGCCTCTTAAGGACATTCTCACAGACCTTTACACTGTGAGAAGCACTAAGCATCAATGTGTGAAGATGGAGCTCAGTACGGTGACACTTACCTCATGGCTACAAGGGAGAGGGGGGTGGCTTTGTAGAGCTGCATTTTTGTAAGGGGTTGGAATAGGGCAACAAACAGACCTTTGGTGATATGTCATGTTGGAAACTGAATTCTTAACCAATTGCTTTTAGCAAAGGACCATGCTGAGAATCACAGGCTCTGTCAGAAAGTTGCCAGGTCTTCTCAACCCACGCTGGAATTATGTGTGTGGGGAAAATTATTATTATTTGTATTGTATTTAATAAATTTATAGGCCGCCCAATCCCGAAGGACTCCGGGCGGCTTACAGAAAGTAAAAGGAAGATAAGAGAATCAGCAGATTCAAGCAAATTATTTTGAGGGGTGGGGAATATTACCTCCGGTCCTTCCGGTGTGCCCTAAAAAGTTGGCTTTTCCAGCAAGCCGGCCTGGCCTTGAATAAAATAAATTATTAATTTTAATTGTTAATTTTAATTTAATTTCTAAATCTCATTGTAAATGTCTATTGGGTTTTTGGGGGAGATATTCTATTAAATCTTTCTTTTAACTTTTGTAATATGTGTTTTTATGTTGTACGCCGCCCTGAGTCCTTTGGGAGAAGGGCGGCGTATAAGTCTCATAAACCTAAACCTTTACACGGCGTGCTCTTTTGCTTTTTCAAAATTAGTATTCATTTGGTAGGTACTGGCTACCAATATCAAGTCCTTGACTTACAACCATTCATTTAAAGACCATTCCAAGTGGTAAGGGCACTGGAAAAAAGTGACTCACAACGGATCCTCACACTTATGACCAGCACAGGATCACCAGTCATGTGATCAAAATTTGGAGACTTGGCAACAGGCATGTGTTTATGACAGCTGTAGCAACCCAGGGTCATGTGATTGCCAGTTGCAACTTCATTAGCTGGCGTCCAGCCATCAAAGTCAATGGGGGAAACTGGATTCATTTAACAACTACAGCAATTTGCTTAACTGTGTGTGGGTGTGTGGGAGGAGATTGTAAGATCAGGGGTGATTCACTTAACAAGCCCCTTGCTTGGCAATGGAGATTCTGGTCCCAACTGTGATCATAAGTCAAGGACTATGTCAGGGTTCCAAGGAACATCCCCAATGAAAGAAGATTCCAAAGCTTGAGTTTCCTCAAAGTTCCAATTTATTAGAGATGTTATATTGGGCATCTGGGAAAAACGGAATCTAAAAGTTTCCAGATCTTCCTCACCCAAAAGAAAGTTCAAGTCCCTGCCCAGCACCCACATGTCCATCACATGGCCCAATCAGACACCATCCAAAACTGGAGATGCCTCCCAGTCACACCATCGAGCTGTAGGGCCAGATGACCTTGGCTTTCTGAGAAAGAATGTTGTTATGGCTATAGATCACCCACACTCTATATAATCCTCCCCTCCCATTTTCCCACAGTAGAAAACGGGGCAGGTCTGAAGGCCCAAATTTAAAAGATGGCTTCCAGGTCTGACAGGCTACCTGTATGTGCTAAAATATTTATTCCCTGCTTCCACATATATGTAACTTGTATGATTGCAAATAAACCCAAACCCGCCAAAATCCCAACCAGCCTTCAGTGACCTTTTTGAAAAGAGAATGAAAGCTGGATAAGTTACATGACCCTGGAATTTCTTACCTCGTCTGAAGAAGCAAAGTGAGCATAACCATTGAATAGCTTAATGTTATCCTCATTCATTTAATTTCTATTAATTCCTAACCTAATAGGGCTCTGCAAGTTTTAGGTTGTTGGTTTCTTCCCACAACAGAGCAGAAATTGTGAGATTGGAATCCAAGCTTAATTTTTTTAAAATTCAGCTTGTCATTCACCACTTCAGATCTTTGTCTGCAATCCCTTCATTGCCAAGAGCAGAGCTGCGCTGACGATAAGAAATGCTTGCCTAATGCACTTGGTACGGGACTCAAGGATTTCCTTCTTCCATTTTGGTTTTCCTCTGCAACCCATTAGACACCACAACTTTCCTGCTGGTTGATATTTCAATGGGAACAAACGAAGAATGAGACCCTTTCCCATTAGGGGCTCATCGCCATACGGTTTCTAATATCACACAAATATCTGGGCGCTTAAAAAGAAACCCAGGGAAGCCATACTGAGATTGTGTGTGTTAGGAATATAATTCTAACGGTTGGGTTGGCAATATATAAATCATGTAACAATGCTGTACCTATTTCTTTAAATCATACTGTAAAATGTGATTGGTTGCTGTTTTCCTCAATCAGCCATAAGAGGGAGCCAGAATGACTGTTAGCTCTCTGTTCCTTAGATGCTGATCTGATCTGGAAACTGGCTGTTAGAAAGTACTGTGAGCTATTGTAAGTTTTGCAACGGCTAGCAAACTTTGAGTACCAGACTGTTTGTATCACTATGGACTATGTTATTTGGATTTTCCCTTAACTGAAAGACGTTGATGACTGACTGTCTTATCCGTGTATAACTTGGACTGTTTGATGGACTCTGATCCCTCTATTTCAACGAAAGTAAAAGCCTATTTAAACTGCAGTGTCTCTGTATGCTGGTTTGTGTGTTCTCCAACACAACTCTCACAACACTTCTTTGAACGCACTCGCTCTCCCAACGGGGAGCTTACCTAACAGTGTGTTCTATGTTATCACATATTTGCAGTTAGCTTGCTTTTTCTTTCAGCAAAAGAATGGAGGTGAGAAGATTTCAAAAGCCGAGATTCAAAGGAAGGATTTTTCTCATTCAGCAGTCCTGGAGCTGCGGCTAGCGGTTGTTTCGCATCTGTAGCAGCGGTGACAAGATTCAGAATGTTCTGTACAGAGCAGAATCATGTGCAAATGTGCTCTAATCTGCTTCAAGCTGAGGCCTGGTGCAGGCTATGTTAATTAAAGAACCTGAGCAAGGAAAACAAAGGCTGAGCTGAAAGAAATTAAGGTGGGAAGGCTGCCTCTTGTCCCTGAGCTTTATCAACATTCTCCTTAGCAGTCAGAAACTGTGACTGGGATTCTGCTTTGGAAGCACGAACGTTTGAGAATCCTTCTGCGAATTTTGCTTGGATGTTTTATGAGATTTTTTTATGATGGGAGTCGGAATGGCTTGCCTCGCCTGCATACATGATGCTCCCTAATTCCTATTCTTTGCTTCCAAATTCAACTTGTGGAAGACAAGATGCTTCCTTTTCCTTGCTTCCGCAGAACAAAAGATGTTAATTTGCCAGTTAAGTCATTCACCTTGCAATGGACAAGAACAAAGATTCAGGAAGAGAGGAGTGTAAGGCAAAAGAAAGGACATTGGAATATGAATGAATGAATGAATGAATGAATGAAGTGACACTGTGACCCCCCAAAATACAGTACTTCCAAAGGAAGTACTGGTTTCCAAAGGGAAAACACCAATTAGGGAGATCTTAGAATAACAGAGTTGGAAGGGACCTTGGAGGTCTTCCAATTGGACCCCTTGCTCAAGCAGGAGACCCTATGCCATTTCAGACAAATGCCTGTCCAGTTTTTTCCTGAAAAACCTCCTGTGATGGAGCACCCACAAATTCTAGAGGCAAACCTTTCCCCTGATTAATTGTTCTCACTGACAGGAAATGTCTCCTTAATTCTAGGTTGGATCTCTCTTTGATAATCTTCCATCCATTACCTCTTGTCTTGCCCTCAAGTGCTTTAGAGAATAAGTCAAGAAATAAGAGCCTCAAAAAGTATCACAATGCAGTGAAGGAGCAAGTCATCAGAAAGTGAAGATATCGAGCTAGGTTTTTTTTAATTCTGCAGTATTGTTTTATCAGAGTCGCATTCTTGTGCAGAAATCTTAATGTCTACCAGAGACTTGATCTGTAACTTTTGATTATTTCTTGAAAATATGAGCTATTTATATGAGTTAGCCAGGAGAAAGGCTAGGTAACCAGGCAAAATTAGTGGCTAGTCTTTACAAAAAGCAGCAATTTCTCCCAAATCAAGCTGTCCCTGCCATCAGCCTCATAAGGATGATTCCTGGAAAGCCAGATGCAACAATTCCCCTTTTTATTTCTGTAAGTCACGCAAAAGCAAGAACCCTACCATAAAAAAAATCATTGTCCTTGAATCTTCCATGGCTTCCTTAATGCTGCTTTTTATGAGTTTTGATTGAAATTCACTCAGGGAGCTTTCTATTTCATAGGTTATAATCAGAGGCATGATGTGATACCAGTTTCATCATTTATTATCTTTATTTACCATATTTCTGCATCACCTATCTCACCTAAGAGACTCTGAGCTGTTTATAATAATAAGGAATGATGGGGAACAGAAAAGGGATTTGGAATCAGCAATGACCAGCTTTGCTGGCTGAGGAATTCTGGGAATTGAAGTCCACAAGTCTTAAAGTTGCCAAGGTTGGAGACCCCTGATCTAGAATCATTGTGTGAGATGGGCAGCCATCTCAATCCCGAAAATAAAATAATAAAATTTACATTGGATGATGAACTCCTGCATAGATATACATAAACCTTGCCCTTAAATGCCTTCATGTTTCTGCCTCCGTTGCTACGGGAATCAACCTTATTTGGCAAAGGAGCTGTCCAGCATGTCGAGAGCAACACCAAAAGAATAGCAAGAGAGTTCTCCAACGTATGATATTCCTGCATTATATGAGCTTCAGCCGAACAGCTTTAAAGCTACACTTTTCAATCCTTTGATCTGCCCTGGAGCACTTTGATGTACATTGAGAAAGAATATTGATGTCCTACTTCTAAATAAGATTCAGGAAATATTTATTTATTTATTTATTTACCATATTTATTATTTCGTGTTTCTAGACTACTCATCTCCCTCAAAGAAGAACTCTGGGTGGTCTACAGCAGTGGTCTCCAACCTTGGCAACTTTAAGACCTGTGGACTTCAACTTCCAGAGTTGAAGTCCACAAGTCTTAAAGTTGCCAAGGTTGGAGAACACTGGTCTACAGTACAATAATATTAATCCTGGATTATGTGAATACAGAATCCATTCACACAATGCATTTAACCAGCTCAATTACATGCTAAGCTTCATTAGCTTTAACCCTGTTTACAGTACGTATGTGTGTGAGAGAAAGTCAGCCTGTTAGGGAAAACTCAGAAAGGGGCTTAATTCACTATACCAGGGGTCAACAACCTTAAACACTCAAAGAGCCACAAAGGTCCTAACTGGAAGCCCCCCGTTCAATTGTGGAGCCAATCGGAAGTCCGGTTCCCCCATCATAGTCTCCTTCTAGGGCGGTGTCCTTTTTCCTCTGCTGACCTCCGGTTCCACCACTATAGAGTCTCCTTCTAGTGTGGCATACCTGTCCTAACAGAAAGCCCTATCAATTGTGGAGCCGACCAGCAACAGGGAGCCACAGCAGAGGGATGAAAGAGCCATAAGTGGCTCCAGAGCCGCAAGTTGCTGACCCCTGCACTATACATGCCTCCAACTCTAAGAACTCTGCCCACCCAGCAAATGTGAGATTAATTTCCTATACAGTAAGAAGCTAGTTTGGTGTAGTGGTTAAAAAATCCAGTTAAAAACCAGGAGTCCCACTTGAGGCATGAAGCCATCTGGGTGACCTTGGTCCAGTCACAATCTGTGAGCCCCAGGAAAAGATAATGGCAAACCATTTCCCAAAAAACCTTGCCAAAAATACCTACAGGGGCTAGTTCAAGAACCACGGTGGCACAGTGGTTAGAGTGCAGTACTGCAGCTACTTCTGCTGATCACCGGCTGCCTGCAGTTTGGCAGATCAAATCTCACCAGGCTCAAGGTTGACTCAGCCTTCCATCCTTCCGAAGTTGGTAAAATGAGGAACCAGATTGTTGAGAGCAAGAGGCTGACTCTGTAAACCACTTAGAAAGGGCTGTAAAGCACTGTGAAGCGGTATATAAGTCTAAGTGCTATTGCTATTGCTAAGTGCTAGTTCAGGCAGCCACCAAGTGAGTCAACACTTACTTGAAGGCACCAAAAAAACACCTCACTGGGGCGGAGTAGGATTGAATTTAGATTAGTTGTGAGAGGGTAAAACACAGATTAGAACTTTTAATCACCTTGTTAGATCCATGGGGGAAAACCTGTGACTTCAGGATCACACACAGCCTTCGTCCCCTCAATGATATCCTTGGGTATATCTTTACTTTCCAGCAATGCCTCTGCAAGCCTCCGCACAATCCAGCTGCTCGGCAGAGCGTTGCACAGGCACTGTGCACACCATACGCATGTGTGGACGTGCCAAAAACTTTAAAGGACAGGTAAGGAGTGAGAGCGGGTGGGTGGGCTCTCTGGAGCACTGTACTGGAACGGTACCCGGTGCTCCGGGCAGGCTCCAGTAAGCCCGTACCGGGGTGTACCGCCTGCAACCCACCACTGGAGCTTATGGTCTGGCAATTATCGCAAAGAACTGATAAGGTCTGTTATTGCAGTTAACTCTTTGAAGGACTATTGCCTTGACGGTGTGGGAATGCCATTAATTCACAGGAGGTAAATAAAGAGGGGGTTTTCAGGACAAGGAGTCTGTTTCTTGTTTCTGCTAAGGCTGGGTCAGAACACAAGGAAAGCCAGAATCGAACCTTGTACAAGGGAGCATTTATCTGCTTTCTTGCTGTATTCTGAGTTCTGGCAGAGGAATAAAGAAGCATGTCTAAAAAAAAAATTGGTGTTTCTGTAGCAAGGAAGATTAATTAGAGATGAGAAGAGCCTTCTGAAATGTGTGATCTAGCCTTCTCTGCAACCCCACTATGAGACAGGGAAAGCTATTCTGCTAATGAGCTAGTAACTCCAGGGGGCCTTGCTTATTTGTTGCGGAGACTTGGTGAATCTAACTCTAAACCCAAGACACCAGTACCATTTTCTCAGTGTCACTGGATGGAAATGCACCTTGTTCCCCCAAAGACTTAATCAGTCTTACTGCAGCAGGAACCCTGCAGAAATCTTCAATTATAGCTCCATTCCGGATCATCAGAGTGATCGGATATGTCTTCCAACCAGTGGTGGGATTCAACCGGTGTAACAACAAGTTCGCCAAACACATGCACCGTGCTCGTGCAGTGCTTTTGAAAATTAACTTTCTACTGCAGCCACAGTGCAAAACAGCTGAGGTGCGGCAATCCACTGTGCCACGCCTATCAGCTGGGCTTCAGAAAAGGGAATATAGGTTAGTGTAGCGCAGGGCCGGGAGGGGCCAGCTGATCTTTGGAGCGAACCTGTTTCCTCCCAGCTGATTGTCGGAGCTACCAGTTCGCCTGAATCAGTAGAATTCCACCCCTGATTCCAACCCTTCTGTAAGGCACCGGATTGAGAAAGCTGGATTAGATGTTCATGTGGGCAGAACAGTGGTGAAATTCAATTTTTTTTTACTATCTGTTCTGTGGGCATGGCAGGGAAAGGATACTGCAAACTCTCCATTCCCACTCCACTCTGGGGCCAGTTCTCCGAACTACTCAAAATTTCCGCTACCGGTTCTTCAGAACCTGCTGAATTTCACCCCTGGGGCAGATGATAAGCAGGCTTCAGATTTGATGGACTGTTTTGCTTTTAACAAAATCCTAAGAAACACAAACAGGTGCAAAATACCAATTAAGAACCTAATTCCCACAAAAATCTACTCATGCCTTTCCTTTCAAGCATTTCCTTTCTACAACCTAAGATCTTTAGATGTTGGGGATGATGTTTTTTCAACTCATCAGATGAAAGTCATGGCCAGCTGGTGTGCCATTTATAACCCTACCTTAACCAGGACGTCCTGAATATAATAAATCATGACTTTGGCATGTTAATTATCACTTTGCTAGACAACTGTAACACACTTCACGTCAGTTTCTTAAAAGCTGCATCTCATACAAAATGTAACAGCCAGTCTGCTATTAGGACAAAAACATTAATGTAGCAGTTACCCTGTTTTCCCCAAAATAAGACCTCCCCAGATAATAAGCCCAATTGGGCTCTCGAGTGCATGTGCTAAAATAACTCCTCCTTCCACCCAAAATAAGTCCTTTCTGAAAATATTGCAACACAGCAGCAGCCATGAGGTAACCATGCTCACCGCCTCCTGCACCTCAAAAATAATAAGACCCCACCCCTGAAAATAAGGCCAAGTACTTATTTCAGGGGTCAAAAGAAAATAAGACCCTGTCTTATTTTTGGGGAAACACTGTAGTATAACACCAGTATGGAAGTCATGGCATTACACTAGGTTCCCAGGCCTAAATCAAAGTTTTAGTTATTAACTATACAGAATATAAAGCCCTAGAAGGATAAAGATGGGATAGGTCAGGTTGTCAGAATTGGTTTTACTTCTTTGGCCCAAATATCTATGGAGGGCCTCAGGGTCATAGCCCCTCAAAGGGCAAAAGGAGTGTGGGCCAGAATGCAATTGCTTTCAGGTCTAGCTGACTCCAACAGCTTTCCCATGGATCTTCTTCCTCCTCCTCTTCTTCTTATTATTCCCCCATAATCCCTTGTCAAAGATTGGACTGCCATTTGTCAGAAATGATATAGGGTCTCCTGCCTGGGTGGGGGGGTGGGGGTTGGACTAGATGACCTACAAGTCCCCTTCCAACTCTGTTAATCTGTATCTGTATCTGAGGTGGATTCTGGGCAACTGAATGGAGCGGAGTGTTTACTGGCCAGATGCCCTTCCTGTCACCAATGCGGAGTTATATTCAGCAGATATATTCTCGTCGTGCCCAGAGAGAGAAATATCTGCCTAGAATCGAACTCACAGCCTTCTGAGTGTGAGGTGAGAACTCCACCTCTAGGCCACCACACCACTCTTTCCCATGGAGCCCATTATTCCTGGGATTTGGTAAGACTGTTGAAAGTGTCCCATTTTAGACACGCTTTGAATGATACTGTACAATGCTATCTGATTTAGATCTGTTTAGATCTTGGTGTTTTACTCTATTCTGTTATATCATTCAGAATCTCAATTACGGTAATTTACAAATATTGGAAATCAATACATTTTGCTCATTCTCCCCAGAAATCTTGGGGAAACTTTTCCTAACCAAAGGCTTCCCAGATGTATAGAGACTGCAGCTTCCAAATTTCCAAGCCCTGGCAATAGTGGTTAAAACTTTTGGAGATTCAGCCCTACCACATCTGAAAGGCATCAGGCTTGTAAAGGCTGATATATACACAGATGTCTTTACCTTGCCAATCAAATACTACTAATTCCTGCTCCCTACCTCTGGCCCATATTGTGTTCTGTTAAGAGCATTTATTTTTTTAAACAGTACTTTCCAAATCTGAGTAATTTACCCAAAATTGGATGATACCCAAACCCTCTACCTAATCTCAACAGGGGCATTTAAATTGACTTGACTGAGTGTTTTACCTACAGAGGGGCTTTCTGATAAGTGGTTTTGGGAAATGAAGGAAAAGGTTTGGGAAGAAAATTAAATCAACATCATTCTATTGTTTTAAAGTCAGGGCTATCTGCTCATTAAAGATCTTTTTTTACCTGATTGATCAGCTGTCTTCAGGTTGACTAATTAAGTTAATTTAAATCAACATGTCCATTATTAAAGCTTCACTGCAGCTGCCTTTTACTGATTTCAAAGGGACTATGAAATGACTTTCAATTTAAGAAGCAAAACATGCATATAATAAGGTCATCTTTAAAAATACATACCTTACTGTTTGAGAAATACACTAATATTAAAATAGCTTGCAGGGACAAACAAGCATGGTCTTAACCCTTGGCCCAATAAAATCATTCTCACCGAGGAATTGACTAACAATAAAAGCTGTTCAATCTGCAGATTATTTCACTGATTCTAATTGTCTTTCATTGTGTCACAATATTTAACCTAAAAAAAGAGGAAAATGGTACCATCTGGCCATTCAGACATGGAGGGGGGGCAGTGGTGGGTTCCATCCAGTACGCCCCAGTAAGGAACTGTTCGGATACGGTGCTTCAGAGGGCCCACCCGCCCACCTGCGTTCCTTACCTGTATTTGACCCAACTGGACCATTTGCGCAAGCAGCATACAGCGCCTGTGTGATGCTCCACCGAGCAGTTGGAGCATCGCAGGGAAATGGGTGCGCATGCGACTATCCGGAACCCACCACTGGGCAGGGGGGATAGAAAGTTAAAGAATGATGCTCTGTGGAGCTAGCATGGTGCCTAAACCTAGTAATCTAGATCAGTGATTCTCAACCCTGGCAACTTTAAGATGTGTGGACTTCAACTCCCAGAATGCTGCCTAGAGGATTCTGGGAGTTGAAGACTACACACCTTAATGTTGCCAAGGTTGAGAAACACTGACATATATAGGTGTATGGGAAGTTCTTGACTTACAAACATTTGCTTAGTGAAAGTTACAATGGCATTTTAAAAAACAACTTATGACCATTGCAGCATCCCCATGGTCACATGATTTACATTTGGATGTTTGAAAACTGATTCACATTTATGACGGTTGCACTGTCCCCAGGATCATGTGATTGCCTTTCACAACCTTCTGATGAGCAAAGTCAATGGGGAAACTAGATTCACTTAACAACAGTGTTACTAACTTAAGAACTGCAGTGATTCACTTGACAAATATGGCAAGAAAGGTTGTAAAATGGGTCAAAACTCAGTTAACAAATTTCTCACTTAGCAACATAAATATTTGGGCTCAGTTGTGATGGCAAATTGAGGAATACCTGTGGAACAGAGGTGGTATCCAGCCAGTTCTAACAAGTTCTGGAGAACCAGCAGCAGATATTTTGAGTAGTTCGGAGAACCGGCAAATAGGTTGGCCCCGCCCCCACTGCCTCCCAGCCTCCCAGCTGATCTTCTTTTGTTGCCCTGAACAGGAGAACGGAGCTGGAAAGCAGGTTAGTGGGGTGGGGAGGGAATGGGGATTTTGCACTAACCTTCCCCCAGGAGTGTGGAGGGAATGAGGATTTTGTAATACTCTTCCCCTGTCGCTCCCATAAATCTAGACCCACAAAGTCACACCATGCCCAGCAAGCTATGCTCACAGAACCGGTAGTAAAAAAATGTTAATCCCACCACTGCTGTAGAAGCTGACACCTGATGAATTAAGGAGAAATCTTGGTTGAGAGAGATACGTGACGGGCTTGGTGAACATATTAATAGGCTGAGGAAATGGTAGAAGCTCTCTTAAGACAAGCAGATAAGAACTTGAAAGTTTATCTTGCACCCTTCTTCTTTTTGGGTTCTAATGTTTAAAGTCCAGAGCAGGAACTTAAAATATGAGATTTTGCATTAGCTCTCAAACCCTAAATTCCTATGATTATAACACTATACTCTGATGAAAATGACTGCAAGCCTGGAAAACTTGTGAAATCAGGTTTCCATAACTTTCTATAACTGACCAAAGTAATGCCAGACTAAGGAAAGCAGTTTCACACTTAAAAACCTCCCATTTTTGCAGATGTGCCCAACAGGATTTGAGCCAAAAGAGGCAACATGGAGGCTACAACTGCACCATAAAAAAAAAAGGCCAGAGCTTTAATTGTGCAGTTATAACCGCCATTTTGCATCAACACATGTAGAGGAAGGGTGGGATTCAGCCGGATCGGACTGGTTCGGGCGAACCGGTAGCTCCAACAATCAGCTGAAACTGATGATCACTTTACTTACCTATATCCTCTCAGCTGATTAGTGTGGCAGAATGGATTGCCGTGCCACAGCTGTGTTACTCCCCAAGAAGTAATGTGGGAGGTAAGTTTTGGTAAAACTGTGCACATGAAACATGCAAACACCAAACCGGTTTTTAAACTGGCAGGATCCCACCCCTGGGTAGGGGCATTGATGTGTGATTGTGACTGCCATTTTTTTTTTACTTTCTTGTGGACCTCCCCTCCCCCACCCCAAATATACATGCTTAAAAATACTCTAAATGCATAAAAATAACACTACAGTATATCTTTACACAAACTTAAACATTTTGACCTGTAGCAATAAGGGGCAGACAAAATTGGCACATATTGTTCAACAATAGCAAAGAGTCAATTATTCCTGTTCACCTTCTGCTATCCTTGTCTTCCAGACCTTTTCTCCCTTTTGCATTTGCTGTCATGCACAATTCTTCCCCTGTCCCCCAGGAAGAAGGCAGACATAACTCAGCTGGAGAAGTAATGAGAATCCTGGACCTGACAAATAATCCCAGAGAGCTGATGATGCACAGAGGTGGATTGTATAACTGGCCATACAGTATGTGGTGTTCTCTTAATTCAATCAAGAAGAAAAGAGCTCAGTCAGTGATATCTGAAGTGCCAAACAAACCTCCGGATTGTAGAGTTGGGAGTCTAATGTATTGCTTTTTCTGCTGGGCTTCATCTTGTAATTTACTCTTCCCGGTTTGCAGTAGTAGTTAAAGCACCGTGCTAGAAACCAGGAGGTTATGAGTTTTGCTTCCGATTAAAGCACAACTAGGTAACCTTAGAACAATCCCTATCAGCCCTAGAAAGCAGGCATCCATCCATCCATCCATCTGTCCGTCTGTCAGTCCATCCATCCGTCTGTCTGTCTATAGGAAGTTAGCAGGAAGGCTGGCGGCTCCCAGGCGGCGATCCCACCACCATCCACTCGCGGCTCTTCCCGCCCGGATGCCCAAAGCCTTCCAGCCCTCCCGGGGCAAGTCAGCTGCAGTGCAGCTAGTGGTGGGCAGGAAGGCTTCTGGCGGTTATCCCACCGCCATCCGCCCACTCACTCACTACGCTACCCCACCCATGCTCGTCACTTACTCTCTTTGGGTGAGTTTGGAGAAGCGGCGGCCCCGGGAGTTAGGAGAGCCGGGACAGGTTGGGAACCCGACGGAGCCAGAAGGGGTCCCATGGAGGAGTCTCCGGCCACTGCGCTCGCCTTGCCCGCCGGCCCCCGAAGTGCGCGAGGGATGCTTTGGCGGAAAAGCACCGCTTCCAGACCCTGCCGAGGGCCACACACACAGGTGGCTTTTTTCGGAGTGGCGGAGGCTTTCCCATGGCTTGTCCGGGTGGAAGTGGGGCTGGAAAGGTGAGCTCGCTCCCCCGCCCATCCGCCCGCTCACTCACTACGCTACCCTGCCCATGCGAGCAGCAGCGGATGGGCAGGGGAGCGAACGATCGAAGAAGGCGCCAAAATTAAAAAGCGGGATCTTTTGAGAACGGCCCGGGACGTGGGAAAAATTATGAAAAAGCGTGCCTGTCCCGCCAAATGCGGGACGTCTGGTCACCCTACAGAAGGGGTCCCGCGGAGGAGTCTCCAGCCGCTGCGCTCGCCTCGCCCGCCGGCCCCCGAAGTCGCAAGGCATGCTTTGGCGGAAAGGCGCGGCTTCCAGACCCCGCCGAGGGCCACACACACAGGTGGCTCTTTTTGGAGAAGCAGAGGCTTTCCCATGGCTTGTCCGGGTGGGGCTGGAAAGGCGAGCTCGCGCCCCCGCCCATCCTCCTGCTCACTCACTACGCTACCCTGCCCATGCGAGCAGCAGCGGATGGGCGGGGGAGTGAACGATCGAAGAAGGCACCAAAATTAAAAAGCTGGATCTTTTGAGAACGGCCCGGGACGCGGGGAAAATTATGAAAAAGCGTGCCTGTCCCGCCAAATGCGGGACGTCTGGTCACCCTATCCATGGCCCTTTGATGACTTGTGGACCTCAACTCCCAGAATTCTTGAGCCAGCCATGTTGAAGTCCAGAAGTCATAAAGGCCCATGGTTCCCCACCTTTGCCTTAGACCAGTGTTTCTCAACCTTGTCAACTTGAAGATGTCTGGACTTCAACTCCCAGAATTCCCCAGCCAGCATTTGCATTCGCTGGCTGGGGAATTCTGGGAGTTGAAGTCCAGACATCTTCAAGTTGACAAGATTGAGAAACACTGCCTTAGACAAATAACAAGCATTGACCCCAGGCCTGAAACCAACACCAGCCTTTTCAAAGTTTTCTGGGAGAGTGGATGCCATCCTTATTTATGAGGGGAATATTGTTCCAGAGGGTGGGAGCTGCCACAGAGAAAGCATGCTTCCTACACCCTACAAGGGGGTGTAATTGATGATAACATCACCTTCAAGTTTCTGGGTTCTATAGCATCCCAGGATTTGAAATGGACACCTAACATTAGAATCATCGTTAAAAAGGCACAACAAAGAACACTCTTCCTATGTCAGCTCAGAAAGCTCAAATTGCCCAAGGAGCTGATACAATTCTACAGAGGAATTATTGAATCTGTCATCTGTACTTCTATAACTGTCTGGTTTGGTACAGCAACTAAACAGAACAGGTACAGACTTCAACAGATAATTAGGACTGCAGGAAAAAAAAACCAATTGCAAACAGCCTGCCTTCCATTGAGGACCTGTATGCTGCACAAGCCAGAAAGAGGACTGAGAAAATGTCTCCATAGCCTTCACATACTGGACATAAACTGTTTCAATGCTTCCCCTCAGGATGCCACTACAGAGCATTGCAGGCCAAAACAAGAAGACACAGAGACATTTTTTCTCCTTGTGCTATCACTCTGCTGAACACCTAATTACTACAGAACTGTCTTATGTCTACCCATATTTACCCATGTAGTAGACCTATACTACTATTATTCTACTCATCTTTCTTACTACCTTCTCCTAATAGTAACTTACGATTATATTACTTCGTTGTTTGTATGTTCACTGAGAAATTATGGACTGGAGACAAATTCCTTGTATGTTCAACCACACTTGGCCAATAAAGAGTATTCTGTATTCTATAATATTCTATAACTGGATCACCCAGTAACATATTGGCTGGGAAGAAATGACTGGGGAATAGTCAGATATCCCGGCCCTACGCCATAAAGGGCAAAACAAACCAGCTTCAGGTCAGGGGTGTGTTCCGGCTTCTTTTATTGCTGGTTCACTCAGGGATACACTTCGGGCACTTGCGCGCTTGATATGCGTTACAAGCGTATGCGCATAATTAAAAAAGTAAAAGTAAAAAACCCAAAATGGCGGCAACTATGGCACCGCCAATAGAATATACAGAGCCGAGGTGGCGCAGTGGGTAGAGTGCAGTACTGCAAGCCACTTCAGCTGACTGCTAGTTCAGGAGTTCAACGGTTCTAATCTCACCGGCTCAGGGTTGACTCAGCCTTCCATCCTTCCGAGGTGGGTAAAATGAGGACCCGGATTGTGGAGGCGCTATGCTGACTCTGTAAACCGCTTAGAGAGGGCTGAAAGCACTATGAAGCGGTATATAAGTCTAACTGCTATTGCTATTGCTATAACCAGTTCAGGCACGTGTCTGGCCGAGTTACTACCTACTTGGCCAAACCGGTCCGAACCGATAGAAACCCACCTCTGCTTCAGGTTGGCAAAAGAGTGTGGCAAGGCTGCTGTCCCTTTATTTATTTAACCTATATGTGGAATATACTGTATATATTAAGGGGACCTGGATGGTACGATGATGTGTGGTTTTAAAACTGGAGGAAGAAACATCAATAACCTGTCACTTGAGGAAGGTAGGTTCAACATTTACAGTGTCAGTTCCACCCAATTCTTAATTGGTGAGGTCTCATGGTTGGTCAAGGCCTTCTGTGAGGTGTCAGGAAGCTGGATCTGAGCAGTAATCGATGCTCCTTTGAATAAGAGGAGGTGTTTCCATCACCTTTGCAAGACGCCGGGATCCCTCTGATTCTCAACAAAACTGTTCTGAATCCTTATAAGCCTGTCTCCATACCACCTCTAGATGAGATGGGGCAGCATGTAAATCTAATAAATAAACACCAACTTTTCTTTTAAAGGTTGTAGCAAAAAATCAGGGTCCTACATCTATAAAGGATGGTAGAAGAAGCTGATTATTTGGATCCTTGGCGAACAAGCTGGAATACATCTTGAAAATTGCATGATGGTTAAGGATGAGAGTTTGGGATCGGGAGAGTAATCCCAACCCCCTTGATTTCTCAGCAGATTTGGCAATTGTGGGGAATTCCTTATATAAAGGTGTTCTGCAATTTAGATGTTCTCCTAAAATCACAGCTCCTGCTGAAAGCTCTGTCTTTTCCCCACCACCTTTAACAACTCCTAATAGACCTATGGGAAGAAAGACATGGATAGCAATTCCTCTCCATATATACATGGCTCCTGGCAGACCCTGCCATGCACGTCAGCCTGTGCAAATGACTAACTGGGTTTCACGCTGCTTGGGTCTGAAATGTCAGGTGCTGAAATTCTCCCTATAAATTTCAATCTGAGAATGTGACATGCAATCCATTTCCCAGATACTGGAACATTTTTGTTGATTAGCTAAACCCTGCCTCCTTGTAAATGGATGTAAAAATCTATCCCTCTGAACAAGCAGAGACTGATCTCAGTTCTGGAGAAAACCAGGTCTTTGATGGTTGTCCTGAAAAACCATGTCCCCAAAATGTACAGAGATGAGGCTTCTATCAATGGCTGCAGTCACGGCCTAATACAGATTGACAGCTAGTCAATATACAGGAGGAGGATAATTCATAATCATACATACGTTTCAGGCCTGCAGCCATACTATTTTGTGGATTTCAGGCTTGCCACAATTTCTATTGTTCTACTATGCATTTTCTATTGTGGGAAAATGGGAGGGGGGATTGTACAGAGTTAGATGATAGGTAGCCAAAACAAAATTATTTTTAGAAAGCCAAGGTCATCCTTTGTTTCTGCACCTCTGCACCTGACATGAACTGGATGGGTGGAACTGGCAGCATGCATGGCAGTGGAAGATTGGACCATGTGATGGATTTGTGGGTCTGGGGGCAAGATCTTGAACTTTCAACTAGGTGGGGAAAACTGGGAAGCTTTCAGATTCAGGTTCTCCCAGATGTGCCAACATGGCTCTCTTAATAAATTGGAACTTTGAGCAATACTTTGCTTTGAACTCTGATTTACTTTTGGATGCCATTTGGAACCCTGATAATACGCTTGTTTTCACTAGTTAGGGGGGGACGGACAATTTTCATTTCTTTCCCAGATATGTTTCTGATGACATTTTCTTTCATATCCTGCTAAATGGTTGAGGGAGAATCCCTCTCCCTCAACAAAATTGAAGGCAATAAAAACAGATGCTCACTTAAATATGAGCTATCAATGTGTGGAGGCGGCCGAAAAAGCTAATGCAATCCTTGGTTGAAATGTGTTTGAATATTAGTAGCTTGGGTTGGTAGTTAGGCTGTTGATTTGAGCGTGGAACATGGCAAATTGGTTGCAAATGTTTCATCACCATTTGAAAAGACATTGTCCACGAGGTTTGCATTAACGCATTGACAATGTCTCCTTGAATGGTGATGAAACGTTTTCAACCAAATTGCCAAGCTCAGAGCTCAAACCAACAACCTAACAATTCTTGGTTGCATAAACAGAGGCATAGAATCAAAATCACATGAAGTATTACTATCACTTTAGTAATACCTTAGTTCAGTGTTTCTCAACCTTGGCAACTTGAAGATGTCCGGACTTCAACTCCCAGAATTCCCCAGCCAGCATTCGCTGGCTGGGGAATTCTGGGAGTTGAAGTCCGGACATCTTCAAGTTGCCAAGGTTGAGAAACACTGCCTTAGTTAGACCACACCTGGAATACTGCATCCAGTTGCATCCAGCATCCTGCAACCACATTACAAAAAAAAAGATGTTGGGACTTTGAAAAAAAGTTCAGAGAAGAGTAACTAAGTTCATTAAGGGCCTGAAGACTAAAACATATGAAGAATGGTTGCAGGAATTTGATATGGCCATTTAGAGAAAAGAAAAACTAGGGGGGACATGATAGCAATATTCCACTATTTGAAAGGCTGCCACAAGGAAGAGGGGGTCAACTTATTGTCCAAAGCACCATAAGTCAAGACAAGAAACAATGGATGGAAACTAATCAAGGAGAGGAGCAACCTGGAATTAAAAGAAACTTCCTAACAGTGAGAACAATTAACCAGGGGAATAGCTCGCCTTCAGAAGTTGTTAGTGCTTCATCACTGTGGTTTTTTAAGAGACTGGACAGTCTCTTCAGACAGTCACTTGTTTGAAAGGTTATAGGGTCTCCTGATTGAGGAGGGGGTTGGACTAGAAGACCTCTACAATCCCTTCAAACTCTATTCTAATTGATTGTGTGAAAAGAGAGAACTATTGGGAACGTGACTGAAATGGAAAGGCTTACATTTTCCTTTCTGCCTGTTGGGCTCCAGATGAAAATTGTTGCCATCTGTAATGTCAATAATTAATGGAGGGAGAGAAATCCTTAGCATGATTTTTAATGGTAGATTATGCACAACTTATTATGGAACAATCTTCACTGAACAAATAAATAAATCAAATCAAAGGCACACACAGCTAGGCTGTATAGCCTATTTAAATCAGGGCTACTTTGTGTTCTTTTTCTTCAATAATTTTATTAAGAATTATATAAAATGATGAATACAAAAACCATACATGTGTGTGTATGTATATGTACAGACACGCATATATATACATACACATGCACACACATACTATACATACATGTACAAACATATACAACCCAAATGAATTCAAAGAAAGACACAGAAACACACACACACACACACACACACACACACACACACACAGCAGGGGGGGGGAAATCCCTTCCCAAAAAAAGATTGTAAGAAAAAGAAACATTCTTTTTCATCCTCAGCAAGCATATTCAATATTAACAATTTATCCCTGCCTCTTAAAATATAACCAGATACAGCTTCATTCCATACCTTACCTCATTTACTATAAATCATCTCTAAATCTTCAGCTCTCCTTATTATTCAGCAAAGGTCCCATAAAAAATAACAACATCTAACAAAAGAAGTGTACAATCCTTTTTTGTATTTTATTTAAATGCCCTTCTTCTCTCTCTTAACCATGAAGCATTGCAAAATAATAATAATAATAATAATAATAATAATAATAATAATAACAACAACAACAACAGAGTTAGGAAAATTTTGAAATCTAAATTGAATGGTGGAAATACAATCAAGGCCATAAATACCTGGGCAATACCAGTTATAAGATACACAGCTGGCATAGTTAACTGGACACAAGCTGATTTGGACCTTTTGGACCGAAAAACCAGGAAACTAATGACAATGCACTACAGTTTACATCCACGTGGTGATACTGATAGACTATATCTGCCCCGAAAATCAGGTGGCAGAGGATTATTACAAGTGAAGCAAACAGTTGAAGAAGAAAAACATGCACTGGCTGATTATTTAAAAGACACTCAAGAACATCTATTAATTGAAGTAAAGAACAAAAATCTACTGAAGGCCCAACAGACAAAACAAGAATACAGAAAAGATGTGATAAAATCAAGAATGGAGAGTTGGCAGAACAAAGCACTGCATGGTCAATTTCTGGAAAAAATAAAAGATAAAGTGGACAGTGAACAAACTTGGTTATGGTTAAAAACAGGTACATTAAAGAAAGAAACAGAGTCACTAATCCTGGCTGCGCAAGAACAAGCTATCCGCACAAATGCCATTAAGGCCAAAATCGAAAAATCCTCTGATGATGCCAAATGCAGACTTTGCAAAGAAGCTGATGAAACTGTTGATCACATACTCAGCTGCTGTAAAAAAATCGCGCAGACTGATTATAAATTGCGGCACAATTCAGTAGCACAAATGATCCATTGGAATTTGTGCAAAAATTATAATATTAAAACAGCAACAAACTGGTGGGAACATCAGCCTGAAAAAGTCACAGAAAATCAGATGGTCAAGATCTTGTGGGATTTCCGTATACAAACCGACAAAATACTGGCGCATAATACACCAGACATCACACTGGTTGAGAAAAATAAGGTCACAATCATAGACATCGCAAAAGCAGGTGATAGCAGGGTCGCCGAGAAGGAACATGAAAAAAATCGCAAGATACCAGGACTTAAAAATCGAAATTCAACGACTATGGCACAAACCAGCAGTGGTAATTCCAGTGGTAATTGGCACACTGGGTGCTATTCCAAAAGCACTGGAATTACATTTAAAACAGTTAAAAATTGACAAAATCACCATCAGTCAAATGCAAAAAGCCGCACTGCTTGGATCTGCACGCATATTACGAAAATACGTTACGACGTCCTAGGCCCCTGGGTGGGGCCCGACTAGTAACCAATGCCAAATCCGGCGAAACAACTGGCCGCTGTGATACAATTGTACAACAACAACAACAACAACAACAACAACAACAACAACAATAATAATAATAATAGTGGGACTTCAGAATTCAGACTGACAGACACTTGGCCCACAACGCACCTGACATAACAATAGTTGAAAAGAAAAAAGTATGGTTCATTGACATTGCAATACCTGGAGATGCATGAATTGAAGATAAACAGCCAGAAAAAATCACAAAGTACCGGGACTTGCAAATTGAGGTTGAGTGACTGTGGAAAAAGAAATCATGTGTTGTCCCAATTGTAATTGGAGCCCTTGGAGCAATACCTAAAGGGCTTACCTCACTATTTGGAAATTTTAAATTTATCAGACTTGAACATTCTGACTCTACAAAAAACCACCCTACTTGGAACAGCTTATATCCTCCAACGTTACCTTAACAGTTCCTAGGTCCTTGGTTAGGACTCGAGCTGTTGAGCTACCAACTAGCCCCAAAGGCTGTGAATCTCAACAAAGATTAACCACATAATAATAGCTATTAAACATTACCAGAAATAATAACACCTTGTTTGATGTAAATGTTACAAACTAATGTATTACATCGGTAAACATTTCCAAAAGAAAAACTATCCAATCCAAATGACTATTAAATATCACCAAAAATAGGAACTCATTATTTAATTGCAGTCAGATAAAAGAATTTTATATTTTCCTTCTACCACGGTTACGTCATGTTCTTAGTTAATTGGCTAGTTAGATTCTCATTTAATGACTGTTCAGTATTTATCATATTGCAATATTTTTCTCCATGATAAACTTGTTGGCTTATTTTCTTTTTAAATTTTTATTTTCTGATCCTCTACACATAGTTTAAACTCTTTGGCCCATATTTTAGTTGAAGAAAAATTGCAAGAATTTCTAGGAGGATTCCTATAAGTTCAACTTCTGTTGGTTATGTGATTTTTTTGTCATGTCAATTATGAAATCCTTACAGTGCTATCATTTGTAAAATGTTGACAACTAGAGATCATTTTTGCATGTCAGCAATACCTATTAGCAGGCGTATAAATCAATTAAAGAAATAAACAACCTACTAACAACTACTACATTTTCATTTTCAAATGCAAATACACATGCAAGGCATTCAAGAATGAAAAGAATATACTTTTAAAAGATACATTCTAAGAAAATTGCTTTTATTATCATGGGTTGCTTCAAAATATTTTTTAAAAAAATATTCCACAACCCTGAAACCAATAGCTGCTCTCTTATATCAACAGATATCCTGCCAGTGTCGAAACCTTCAGGGATCTAGTGAATATTCAACATTTAGAAAAGATAATTTTGGGGAATAACTCATTTGAATGCTTGTAGGAGGGCATCTATTTCCCAAAGATTTGCAGACTTGAAGGGGAAGAAAATTTTCTGTTTTCACACACAGCACTCTACGAGTTCTCTCGTAATTCTGGAACAATCATTCTTATCTCCTGCTGAATCCACCTCGGTAAGTGGCTGATTGCTTAATTATATTCTGTCTTCCCTTCTTTTTGTGCATTGATAGCAAACTAAAAATATGCATAGTCAAAGCGGAGGCCAACAGGGTTAGACAGCTGTATTTATGTTTCTCCTTGCTATTTGAGTGCTTCTTCAGAATTAGCTGAAAATTAGAAATGCATTAGCCAGCATATGTCCCCAGCTTGTAGTATGCCACCAACATGGATGAGGTTGCCACGAATCACATGCACAGGATGTTACTTAGATGCATAATTGGGGGTGGGGAAAGGATCGGATCTGAATCATAAATCCTTGTGTCTTCCAGAGCCCTTCCAAAAAGTAATCAAATTCACCTTTGCCATATGACGGAGGCAGGTATGATTAAATCAGAAGGGACTCTCATAATAATTCCTCAGTTGACTCACTTAACTTTATTTAAAAGTAACCATATTTAGTTAGTGGGTTTTGTCCACCCACTTTTCCCTAGATTTACATAACACATCAAAAGCAGCTAATCTTGGATCAATAAAACACAATTGTCATTTGCAAAATAAGCCATTATACAGAATAACAGAATTGGAAGGGATCTTGGAGATTTTATAGTCCAATACCTTGCCCAAGCAGGAGACCCTATAGCATTGTTTGGCTGTCCAATCTCTTCTTAAAAATCTCTAGTGATGCCTAGACATACCTTAGCATGGCTTGACATGGTGCCTTTCCTCACACAACATTCTCAGGACAATAGCTGGCACAACCTAGCTATCCTCCATTTTGGCTGAGACTAGTCTGATCTGCCTGCCCAGTCCCTGGGCTACCTTCGTTTCCTCCTCTATACTTTTATCAGGTTTATTTGCGCGTGTACCACATCAGGTGCTGAGTTGCTAGGAGACATTCAAGGAAAAGGTAGCAGTTGCTAAGTGCCCAAGGAACAAACGTAGTGACCAGGATGCTGAGAAATAATTCAGTCAACTACCTCAGTCATCCCTCAAGCAAATTGGTTGAAAAAATAGCTACTGCTGAGGAACAGCAAGGAGATCACCAAAATTCGTGGGATTTGGCTGACCCTTGATCTCAGAACTTACAGAATTAACATAGAAAGCCGGGGATAAGAGGTACCTTTCCTATTAATCCCAGATTTAATTTTTTCCTCTTTTACAAGAAACCCAGCTAAATATGCTGGTGGGAAAACTTTATTGCTCTCATTCCTGGAAAGTGCCAGTTCCTCCTCCTATTACATTTTTTTTACACACCACCCTACTTAATATGTATCCCAGATATATTTGTATTTGTCTTCCACTATTTCAGTTCTTCATGTGATGCTCCCACACATCTTGAGCTTCCTAGAGCATCTCCTGTTGCCATGGCACCCAAGAAGACTCTCACTTTTCTCTCCTCATTTCCTGCCTGAACTAGACTTGGTGGAATAGAAGGGTTCCCTGGTCACCTGGGCAACTAAGCTGATATATTCCCACCCCACAGGATGATGCATTACCGTAGCAACCTACCTGCTGTTTGCCCACCCACCTATTTATTCCTCACCTGGGTGTTTTCATAGCTCCTGGCCTTGGCCCAGGTCATGCTTTTCACATCCCATATAGCAGGTGGGCATAATTCTGGTTTTGAAAGAACTTCAAATTTCAACATTGCCTCCACAAACAAAAGGGTGCCTTCGGGGAAGCCCCAGAGGCAAAACGCATTCAGCTTAAGAAAGTTTCTACAACCATCAACAAATACCACTTTAGGCACATAGTTGTGCATAGAGCATCAACCTGGGTGAGAAGCTATTTAGACCAAATGTCCTTGAGCAATATTGCCGTGGCTTAACAAAAGATGGAGAAGTTTTAACATGTAAAGGAAAGCAAGCATCTGTTGGAGGTGTTACTTGGAACCCTGATGTTAAAGGCCTAGCGGACAGAAACCGGAAGGGAATTTGTCATACATGAATGGGGAATGAATTGGAGGATTGGGTATTTTGTTTTATAAATTAGTGTAAGCCTGTTTAAGATTGGATTCTTCTGAGGTGTGAGTTTCCCATGATACAAAGGAAGGAAATATGCTACTGCTTTTAAACAGTTGTGGGTGAGGGATGGGTCGGAAAAGCTGCCATGACCCAACAACTGAGTTCCGCATATATTTTTTTGCATGCATCAAACATGTGATGCCCATAGCGGGTGTGGTTTTCATCACATTATCACAATAAACAACTTGATTTTATTATTTGCACCTTGGTTCTCTGGAGGGGAGAAAGATGTGGGTGACTATATAAAATAAAACAATTGGCTAAATGATGTACAAGACCTGTAAGTCCCATCTAGAATAAGCCTAGAGTTCCTAATTTTTGGCTCCGGGAGATCTTAAGTTCATACCATCATGTGTTGTTACATGCGTGGCTTTTGTTAAATCTTTGCAAAGCACACCACTGTTGGGATATTTAGAAAATCCTTTCCAGAAGGCAACAGATGGTACCTGGCTTTATATATCTTCCCTTTAAAGGGGCCTCTTTTTTTAGAGGTGATGTAAAGGATCTCCATATGAACATGTCACAATGATAGCATTCTTTTCCCTTCCCAACCAATTCCCCCTCCTGCTTCGTAAACTCAACAGCAGCACCTAATATTCTGTATCTTTAGATGGAAAATGACTGATGCCACAGACTTTCTGGGGGACAAAGAGATGCAGTTAGATGAGACTTCAAGTCAGGACTCCCCTCTGAGGAACTCCATTGGGCAGGGTAAGATTGGATCATTTCTGAGTGTCTCCCTTGCATCCCTCAGGGTAAAAATTTATCCAGTGTTGGCAAAAGTGATAAGCTTCCATACCGGTCAATGTGTAAAATGTGATTCTACATGCACATTTGTATCCCTTGGATATTCAATATGTTTGCCTAGCAACCAAGCTGAAGAATCCAAGCTGTTAACAGGACTCCCAATACTGGAATATTTTACTGTCAATAATTACTGGTTAGCAAGACCTCGGTATTTGCTAGAAAGCTGTTTCTTTCAGTCCTGGATATTCTGAAGTTCTCATAAATCCAGAGCTTAGAGAAAGGAATCTTTCAAATGCATACTGAGACTTTTGTTTTTTTAAATTGCTTCATTTATTCTAAGATAAAACAGAGTTCAAAAGCTTAATCCTGATATGTCTTCCTTCAAATGAAGACTTTTTAGAATCTAATATATCATAAAATGGCAACCATGCCAAACTCCAGCAAGATTATATTCTGTTCTGAAGAAATACTACCAGAGTGCTTGGCCCCTTACAGGAATATATTCTTATATACTTATTTATTTACACCCCCTCTTTATTATTTTCATAAATAACTCAAGGTGGTGAACATACTATTACTCCTTCCTCCTCCTATTTCTCCCAAAACAACTTTGTGAAGGGACTTGGGTTGAGAGGGAGTGACTGGCCCAAAGTCATCCAGTCAGTTTTCATGCCTAAGGTAGGATTTGAACTCGCAGTCTCCTGGTTTCTAGACTAGCGCCTTAATATATGGACCAAACTGGCTCCATTGTTTTGTGATGTGTGGAAGTACAATCTCATATTTTTTTCCTTCCTCGATCCCTTTCAATGAGTTGCATCATCTCTTCTACCCCTGTAGGCATCAAGGAGTTGTATCAGGGTCAACAGCTCTGTGATATCACCCTGGTGGCTGAGGGGAGAAGGTTTCCATGCCATAGGTAGGCAACTGTTGTCAATAAATGAATTAAAATCTTCTATACGGTTTCTGCAAAAAAAGATTGTTTGCAGTTTCTGTTTCTGGTTTTCTGGCTTATTCTCAAGGTGGTTGAATTTTTAAAAACTTCTCTTGACAGTCAAAGGGCATTACTGCTGACACTGTTCATTTCTTGCACATCATTCTGTAATTTTGAAGCTTCTGTGTTTGGCCATGTCCATGAAACTGGGAAAAAAATCCTAAATAAGAGGAGTTCCTATGTAATTTTTTCCCCTTTGAAATTTAATCTAAATTTAGGAAATGAGATGAAAGTGGGAAGCACTGCTTTTTGAGATCTTGGAGATACGGTGAATTAAACTAGAACAATTTTCTTGCAAAGAGTGTGCACGTTTCCACAATGACTACTGCTTTCTCTTTTTTCTGGTTGCTTCCCCTTAAGAATACTCTTGGCTTCAGTCAGCCTCTACTTCCAGCGCATGCTTACTAGCACCTTCAAAGAATCACGGGAAGGAGAAATTGTGCTTATGGACTTATCAGCCACTTGCCTCCAGAGTCTCCTGGATTATGTCTACACTGGGGAATTGCTGCTTCTTGGAGAAGAGGCAGAAGAACTGTTCACTGCAGCCAGTAGACTTCAGATTACTTCTGCACTAGACATTATCACCAGGTATAGGAAGGAATCTAAATCAGTTTATTTACATGTCTAAATCAGTGAAAAGGATGGTTTTTATAGGCCTTAAGTTCTTGTTCCTAATGTGTCCCAGCAAAATAGTTCCATATCAAATCCTGCTTCGGGGCAATGCCCAGAAATACCAGGATTTTGGTAACTTCTGGAAGTATTGAGCTACCACACATACAATCCCTTGTGTTATTAGCCAAATTAGCTGGCATTGAGGGGAATTGAAATCCAAATTTCTGGACAATACCAGCTTGACTACTCTAGGATGCCAGCAGACTCTGCTTAATTTCTATTTTGCCACCATATGAGCCACAGTGGCACAGTGGTCAGAGTGCAGTACTGCAGGCTACTTCTGCTGACTGCCAGCTGACTGCAATTTGGCAGCTCGAATCCCACCAGGCTCAAGATTGACTCAGCCTTCCCTCCTTCCGAGGTGGATAAAATGAGGACCCAGATTGTTGGGGGCAATAAAATGACTCTGTAAACCGCTTAGAGAGGGCTGTCAAGCACTGTGAAGCAGTATATAAGTCTAAGTGCTATTGCTAGTGCTATTTTCCAATGTCATGACAAAATCCATTGGGGGGGACCACACCATTTTGTAGCAATCTGTGTCTTCGTTGCTAAAGGCTCTATCAATCACATCCAATACCTCTTACAGATCTTCCTAATTTGTCTAATTCCTTTTAATTTACCATTTTTATTAAAAAGATATGTGCCCTGCCCTTTGAGTATTGGAATTACTTAGAATACAATAAAATACAATAAAAACTATTCTAATCAGAATGGAACAGGCAATTACACAAAACGAGACTAAGTGTTCAAGGTTCATTTTTACCAAAGTCTATTACGTCCCCTTCTCTTGCTCTTTATAGGTTTCTCAGAGAAAGGATTTCCATGGAGAATTGTCTGGAGCTTTATGTGCTGTCGTATTCCCACAATCATCGCCCTCTACTCCACTCAACATCAAGTTACATTGCTTTTCACTTTGAGCACCTCTCAGAGCTTCCTACTTTCTTGTACTTGGATGTTGGTATCCTGATTACCATTATTGCTTCAGAGATCCTGGTAGTGGACTCCGAACTGATTGTGTACAAAGCTGTGCGTCGCTGGGTCACCTTTAATCTTGCCGAGCGTCTCCCAAAGTTTGCAGCACTTATGGATTATGTTCGCCTTCCCCTCTTGACCCCAGAGGAACTGGCTGAGGTCCGGGCTCAAACAGAAGAATTTTATGAGTGTGTGCGTCTCCCTTGGGAGGAGCTTAGCGTGGAAGAAAGGTTGTGGGCAAGTAGAGGGCTGAGGCATGGCATGTATCACGAAGGAATGGTGTGCGTGGGTCTCCCAAAATGGAGTGAAGTCAACTTCGAGGATGAGAAGTTGGATTCTCACGTGCATTTCTTTGACCCTTCCATTGATCAGTGGGATCAGCTCCCTGACCTGAAATCAGTGACATCTCCCAGTTGTACCTCCATGGGCCATAAACTCTACATATCTGGTGGGCAGCATTTAGATGGTTCGTATTCTGACAACCTACTTGTATATGACACACTTGGGGGCTGCTGGTCCCAGCTCCCCTCCATGTCGGCAGGTCGAGCTTGGCATGCTTTCCTCGTATGCAAGAAAAAGCTGTATGTTGCTGGTGGCTGGGATGCTACAGGGACACTGATAACTGCGGAGAGCTATGACTTGGAGCAAGAAGAATGGATGACCATCACTAGCCTTCCCTTTGCGCTGTCCTATTTTGCTTCCACGGCACTCAGGGGCAAACTATACCTCATTGGTGGAGAGATGGGTGACTCTGACTTGTCCATTCCTCACAAGGGATTCCTGGTTTATGATGTCCTGTCAGGAGCCTGGTCCCAGATCCCCACAGCCTTGGAATTTTATGAAGCCAGTGCCGTCACATTGGGCAGCAACATCTTTGTGGTTGGTGGGCTCTCCGGAGAGGATGCTCAAGGAATCCGTCACTTCACCCAGCGTTGTATTTGCTTGCTCAGAGATGGCACAACCAATCCGAACATCTCTGTCCCATTTCTTCCCATAGCCATCTCTTACCCTGGTGTTGCCTGCTGGAGGAAGAGGATCTATGTCTTTGGAGGAGACAGCAACAACCGTTATTCCAGCATTATCCTTTACTGGGAGCCAGGCCAAAACGCCTGGATCCAGTGCTCGGCAAGCCTACCTGATCCTAATTATGGGGCATTTGGGTTTGGCTGCATACCACTTAAGGTGCCGCAAAAACATATCCTCAGCATCTTTCATAGGGGATCTGCCACAGCAATAACAGAGCACGCGACCTGCAGTTAAGTATGTTGCATGGCATCCCACCTACTTGGCAACCATCGCTGCTGTTTTCCATGAATGAGCTAATATTTAAAAGGAGACTCCGGAAGGCAAATATCTGGTGGTTATCTTAGATCACAGAATTCATTCAGACTTCCTCTGTCAACCAAATCAGCTTCTACCGCTTTTGACTTGAACGAGTCATTTTGACTCTCATCTCTCCTTTCTACTGAACCTCCTTGATCTCTTCGCATCTTTGCCTCTGCAAGCGAGAGAGCCCAACATTCTCTACATCTTGCCTCAATTCTGTGGGTGAGTTTTCTTCTGTCTCACTCAAGCTGACATTCCAATTACTGCAGGATATGGAAAAGCAGGGCAACTGCAGAAAATTGGGATGTCTTATATTCTCTTGGTTTATAATATTCTCTGAAATGCAAAATTTCAGACAACCATTAGAAGCTCCAACTGTACTTTCAGTCTGTTTATTATCAGGCTCCAAAACTGTGCAGACTGCACTAGATAGCCCTGACCAGCATCCTGATGCATTGCTTTGCTTTATGTATTTTTAGTGCACCACCACATGAAATATTATATGAGAATTCTACATCACCCAGAAAAGGGTCCTTCAGAGAAAGTTCTAGGCCCCTCTAAGCCCTTCTTCCACCCAGGGAATGATTCAAAGGCAATATAAAATTGTGTCAAAGAACTAAGAGAGTTTTCAAAAGGAAACCCTCAATAACTTGGAGGATCCATAGAGATACTGAAAACAAGAGGGCTAGAAAGGCCAAGAAGCAAGAAAGAAATAGGAGATGGCAGAGTATATGATCTTCATGCCTTAAGCCACACACAGTGCAAAGTCTGCTAACAGAGGAAGTTTATACGGGGACTTGGAGAGAAGCAAAAGACTGGATCAATCACCACGGAAAAGGATGGAGCCAGGCAAAGCGCCAACTCTTAAAGCAACATCGCTTCTGAACAGAAGCAGCCCTTCTGACAGCTGATTGCCCCAGTGATGTCTCTACTTCCTTTACTATAACCAGCAGCTACCGACTATCTTTTGTGATAGTCATCTTGATTGGAGATGACAAGCAGCTGCAGCTGTTCCTTTATTCCATGCGGTCTGCTCCTTTCCAGTATCTAGGGAAGGAGGCAGAGGGATCGTATTTAAAGCTATGCATTCAATACACAGGTAGCATAGGAAACAATTCTGTGCTGGTTTTTGAATCTCCTTGCCTGTTTTTTGGGCTTGTAGAATATTGGCCTGAAGATCAAGCTGCCTCTGCCAGAAATGTTTCCTTGTTTTCCCTGTGGTTGTTTTGTGATAGGCAAACTTGCCCAGAGATCCAGGCTGATATTTCCTGAAGCGAGGATTATCTGCCAGCATTATAACATAATAACATGCTCATCTAACTTCAGTTCTGTGTGGTCAGCTTAAAAAAGACTCAAGTAGCAGAACCAAAGTACTTACTAGCTATGAGTGGATATTCATTGATCTAGAACTGTATTAAAACTGTTCTGAAATACCTTTTGGTTATGTTTTTTTCTGGATCCGGGGTGCAAAAGGGCCTGATATTAGAAGCCCTTGTAATTCTATATAACTATAACAATGTTTTGTTATTTTGTTCTTAGAACGCCATTTGGATTCCTCCCATGGCCCACCCACCCCCACCCAGATTGCCATTTGTGCACTGCAATAAACCAATATGTGACATAAGGACATATTTGATTCAGGGGTGGGTTCCAACAGGCACTACTGCCGGTTTGCTCATGGGCGCACTGCGTGAGCATGCGAAGTACAATAAAAATTGTTCTGCACATGCGCAGAAGTAAAAAACAAGATGGGCGGCACTTACAGTGTGTCATCTTGTTTCTTTGCTTCTGTGCATGCGCCTACAGTGCCATCTGGAGAACCGCTTCAGGGGCGTGGCAGGCCTGGGTCACTGCCAGTTCCAGCAACCCAGGCTGCCAAACTGCTTCCGGTTCGGCCAAACCAGTCCCAACCGGTAGGAACGCACCACCCACTTGATTTCAATACAATCCTTTCTACTAATGCTAATTTGAACAGCTTGGATCCCAGTAGCATATGAAATGGGACTCGGATCCGTTTCATGTGTATTTTTATTTATTAGATTTCCCTCCTACCTTTATTATTTCATAAGAAACTCAAGGCAGCAAATATACATAATAGTCCTTCTTCCTCCTCCTTTCCCCACAACTACAACCCTGTGAGGTGGTTAGGCTGAGAGAGAGTGACTGGCTCAAAGTTACCCAGTTGGCTTTTGGGGCTAAGGCAGGACTAGAACTCGCAGCCTCCTAGTTTGACAGGTTTAACCCTTATAAACAAATAATCCAAATCACCTCTGTGCTGTCTCTGAATGAATTTTGTGTATTTGAAGGCCCTAACTTAATAGCCTTTAAAGAAGAGTGAATGAGTTTATCCTTTTGAGGGCTACTTTGGTTGCGATATCCTCACCTGCAATGCTAGGTCATGTAGGAAGTTAAAACCCACCCCTTTCCTAGAAAATGAAATATTTTAGGAAACATTAACAAGACAGAATATTTCCCCTAAAAAGAGAAGTAGAAACTCAGCGAGGCTTAAACACAGCCCTTTGTTAATGGGCCATTAAGGCCCGAGCCAGTCTATTCTACATAACAAAGATCTACCCCCTTCATTTCATTGCCCTTCCATTGCACCAAACTTAGTTTCAACCAAACGTAGCACACAGACAACCTCCAAAGCTAGTTATGACCTCTGACAGCAGCCAATCAGGATACTCTCCTGTGCCTCAGGAAGTTCAAAGCCCAGAGAGGGCATAAAACCCAGGGACTCTCAGCATCTCTCCTCCTTTTCACCCAGGAGCTCCAAGCCATGTGATCCTGTCCACCATTAAACAATCTTTCCAAACAGCCTCCATGAATCCATATTTTCCCCCACTTGCAACTGAACCCAGATGGACATTTCTTCCAACAGTCAATAATACAGTACGAAGAAGATTCATTTGTACTGAAGGCAAACCTACCACAATCTCAATGCCATTTTTTTTTGTAGCACTTCATCAATACTGTATTGTATCTCTGCATGTGAAGGGTAAAGGCAAAAGGGGATTGAAAGAGTTTGAATTCGCGGCAGAGATTTTCGAAGGAAATCTGGGAAAGCAGAACACTCCATCCCACAATTTTCTCCATTATTTCTGAGTCACTTTGTAGTGAGGTTCCCTCTTACGTTTCCCCCCCTCCTGCTTGTATGCATGTTCACAGGTCCCTAAGTCTGTCATCTCCCTATTTCTGTATGTGTCAGGCACTGTTTTAGTTACAAAGGTGACTGGAAATAGGGAGGATTTAAGGCCCTAGAATTCATAGGGAGTGGAATGCAGTCTGGAGTGAATCAGAGCATGAAGAAACCCACCCTTAATGTGAAAGTAAGTAACATCCATCCAAGCTGTGTTATTTCCCATGGGATGCTCCCATGAATGCAGGCATGTATCTGGCTGCTTATCCTCTCTGTATTCTGCCTAACTAGTCAACCAAACAGGATGGGATGAGAAGAGATAGCTTGGGTCCAGTTGCCTTGGAAACAGCAACATTTCTCTTGCCTCAGCTCTGCAATTAGTTCTGTAGACTTTTTTTTGGGGGGGGGGGAATCACGCAAAGGAAGTGTTCATGATCACACATATACAGCATACAGTATTTTTCTTTCCTCGTCTAGGAAGTTAACACCATTCCTCTCCTAGAAAAATGAAATATCCTGGAAATATTGACAAGGCAGAATATTATATTTCCCTGGATCAGAAATGGAGAAACATGATTTTTAGGCAGGAAACAGACTCACTCTTTTAAAAAAAAAATTATTTTTATTTCAAAACAAACACAACACATAAAATCTTCCTTCCTTCTTTATATACAGGTTGGGTTGCAAAAGGTTTTCGTGCATCTCTTCCACACTCATCAAGCATAATTCATATTAACTCAAATACTTTAACTCAAATATTTATACATGTTACCCTTATACCTCCATTTTTATTTGACTATAATTATTTAAACGTCATTCATCATAAAATATACCAAGATTTAATACATAACCACATACTGGCATTTCATTTAATATTTCTAAAATCCTCCAATAACACTGAATCCTTATGTCTTATTCTAGCTAAACATCCATAATATAATACAAACTTTTCTAATCCTCCTTTCCAGATCACTGTTTGCAATTTTCATCCAGGTTCCTTATATTATACCCATACATATATATAAGTTGTCATCATCATCCCTCCTTATTTGACTATATCCTGTATCATAACATTTCCCCCTAATAATCAAAACTTAGCTGTATCTAACTTAGTTCTTTTTTATTAACCTTTGTATATAATCCAAAAGGATTTCTAATCTTCCTTTCATGGGTACCATTCAATATTCATATCCAATTATTACTTATCATAACACTACACATTGTATACATTATTATCATTATCAATTATTCTTTAACTATATCTATTATCATTAAATTTCACTAAATTTAACTAGCTTTAAGTTATATTCTTCCATCTATCAACCTGTATCTTTCCAATAACAAAACAATCTCATATCTTCTGCCATTTGTGGTACCAATCCTCTAGTCATCTTCTTGATCAGCTTTGTATGGACTTCTCTTAGCAATTCCTTGCTTATAAAATCTTTCATATAATCTTGATGCCCTCTTTCGGTTTCCTTATTCAGTTTCTCTTTGATTGTCAGCAGTGTTATCAAAACTTTTGCTAGTGGAATTTCTTTCTTTAAATCCATAGGTTCTGTAATTTTATCTTCTTCCATATCTTGACCTTTGAAATAGATTTCCTCTCCATTTAATTCCTCTTTCTGTATTTCATTCTTTCCATTTTCAGGAACAAACAAATTACCATAGATATCAGCAGGTTTAGTCTCTTTACATTCATTTTCCACTTTGGTTTTTTGAGTTTCAATCACCCTGTTTGCATTTGATGAACATTTTCATTTTTTTCATCATATTTTTTTGTTATGTGTTCCAGGTATTCCAGTTTTTTTCTCCACTATGTTTGATAATTTCTGTAGTTCTGAAAATATATTTTGCAAAGTCAAGACCTCTATTTTTCCTTGGGATTGTGTCAGTCTGACAAACACAGTTACTCTAGCTTGAAAGATCAACAAAATTAAAGCATACATTCACAAAGAATGCTGCTCTCACTTTTCCTTGGTCGAAAACATATTTCAAAGAGACATCTGTGTGCTCTTGTCAGTCTGTAGCCAAACAGTAAAGCCTTGTGGTGCCAAGTCAAAGCAATCCGTGAAAGAAAGAAAAAATTCCATTTTGAATACACAAAACTCCGATCAACAATACCTCCCAGCCTCCGGAGCGGAGACACTATTAAAGAATTTCTTTTTGTATCTTTTTTGTATATCAAATTAGAAAAAGAGGTCCAATCTTCCAATGAATTAGAAAAATACCCACAGCAATAAAAGAGGAAAACTTTAGTCTGTAAATTACAGAGTCACAAAGAGAAGGTAGAAGAAGAAAACTTAATCCATCCATTTCAAAAGGTTTGCATAGATTCGATCCATGTACATAACATTTAAAAAGTAAGATAACCACTGTCCAAAACCATTCAAAATTCAATTCCGCCGCTTGATTCTTCTATTCTTTAATTTAAATTGTTTTTTTGAGTTTTTATAGGCAGTCTCTTTTTTTAAAAGAATAAAAATTCCTCACCAGCTGGAAACACTTTCTGTTTCTGTATCCTTTCATTTGGAGTCGCCCCGACTTTGTCAGCCTTGGCTGGATTTTTTGTCACCGGCTTGAAGAACTTCTCTTGCTTCTTTCGAGGATTTGCGATATCCCCGAAATCAGCAAGATGTATTCTTCCTGTTCACCGTCTCTTCGGGACGGTTTAGGTCCATTTGGACCACCCAGTGGCAAAAGTGTTGGCTGTGGTCTCAGAGCATTGAGACCATACACCATCTCATCGTGACATTGGCTCCTCCTCTTGAGTCACTCTAAATAGCCCCCACCTTTGTCAATGGGCCATTAAAAGGCCTGAGCCAGTCTATTCTACATAGCAAAGATCTCCTCCTTCGAGTTCCAGGGTGATGGGATTAAGGCATGATAGTATTAGCCCTTTACCTATCTTACCACAGGGTACCTGGGAAGAAGCAATGCTCAACCAAACTTGGAATCAAAGCACAGCTACAGAGTTGCCCCTGCATGGCCCAGTCTGAGTCTGTCAACCAATCAGAATACAAGCTAAAGATCAAAGGCCAGAGAGGGCATAAAACCAGGGACTTTCAGCATATCTGCCCTTTTTCTTCTTCACCCAACACCTTGAAGCACGTGATCCCCTTTTTCTATTCAGGAGCTCAAGCCATGTGATCCTGTTCTCCCTTAAACCATCTTTCCCAGCAGCCTCAATGTTTCCAGTGTCCTTTTCCCACTTGGAACTGAACCCAGAAGGACATTTCTTCCAACACTGGCTCATCATTGAGTTCAAACAGAACCGTTTCCTCCTCCTGTTTCTCACAAAATTTTAAGTGCTCACCTTTCAGAAGGAGGGATACATCCCTGCTTGGGTAGATTTCAGTGAATCACGTCCTAGCTCTCCTCACTCACAGGAATATTTGAGATGTTTCTGCTTGATGCTTCGAAATCTATGAAAGGAAGAGCAGAAAGTATAAATTCTCCCAAGCTTCACATATCACTCTAAAATGGAAAATTCAAAAAATGGATTTAAGAGTTCTCGGCCAGGCTTTAAGTTCTGCATTTTTTTATCCAGAAAGGCTCTTGTTCCTTACAGTGACAAAGAAAAACAATATAAGTGGAAGTGGGATACATCTGCAGCATTTAAAATAGAGAAGATGTTGCCCCCTGATCCTTTGGACAAATCAGGATTTATTCTCTACCTCAAAAAGTACAAAAATCTTAAAGCTTCCCAGCCCAGACTACAGCCTGGATTCCCAAGCACCAATCAGATCTGGGACTAAAGGCAAGGACTGAAGGATGGTACTTTGTGGAATTACAATTTAGGCTTTGTGTAAAGGCCGAACTGCTTCTCAACTTGATGTTTTCAAGATCTACTTCATTAGCTAGAGAGCTGCACAATGAAATCTTTGCACACACCAACATCTTTAGCAGGGGTGGGTTCCTGCCAGTTCTAACCTCTTCTACAGAAGAGGTTCCACAAATCTACAGTGCCATTTAGAACCGTTCCAATTCCCTCCCCCCGCCCGTCCACACATCATCAAGATGAAGAGTGAGAGGAGGATTCCTGGGAGTTGAAGTCCACAAGTCTTAAAGCTGTCAATTTCGAACACCTCTGGGTTTTTTTTTCTAAAGGGTTAGGGGTGCAAGCAGTCTTGTAACTTGACAGCTTAAGACTTGCGTGCTTCAAATGCCAGAGTTTCTGAGCCAACATTTTGGTTGCTAAGCAAGAACCATTGTTAAGTGAGTTTCACCACATTTTGCAAGTTGGCCACTCCTACTCGGTCACATGGCCGGCAAGCCACTCCCACAAAGCAGGCCACACTACAGAAGAGATTCTAAAAAAATTTGAAACCCAGCACTGATCTTTAGTGAGTCCAAAAACAAAAACAAAAAAAGAGGCACAGTATGCTATTAACTCTTTTTAAAAAATGTATTGTGAAATATTGCACTAGACAGCCTTTTCACTTTGCCCAATTAGCTGAGTCATTTTTTCAAACATTTGGTTTTATTACTGGGTTGATATGTAATCTATTTTCAAGATCATACTTAAGAAGTTATAACCTAAGAAAACCCATCCCACTAAAAGCAACTTGAGGTCCGCTTTTTCCTGTTTCACTACTCTCCTTTTTCCATCTATCTTTTTTCATTTGTTGTTTGCTCTTTTCTTCTTTCTTTTTCCTTACAGAATCCTTCTTTTCTTTGTCTTAGAATAGAATAGAATAGCAGAGTTGGAAGGGACCTTGGAGGTCTTCTAGTCCAACCCCCTGCCTAGGCAGGAACCCTATACCGTTCCAGACAAATGGCTATCCAACATCTTCTTAAAGACTTCCAATGTTGGGGCTTCACAACTTCTGGAGGCAAGTTGTTCCACTGATTAATTGTTCTAACTGTCAGGATATTTCTCCTTAGTTCTAAGTTGCTTCTCTCCTTGATTAGTTCCCACCCATTGCTTCTTGTTCTGCCCTCAGGTGCTTTGGAAAATAGTTCAACTCCCTCTTCTTTGTGGCAACCCCTGAGATATTGGAACACTGCTATCATATCTCCCCTAGTCCTTCTTCTATTAAACTAGACATACGCAGTTCCTGCAACCGTTCTTCATATGTTTAGTCTCCAGTCCCCTAATCATCTCTGTTGCTCTTTCTCTGCACTCTTTCTAGAATCTCCACATCTTTTCTACATTGTGGTGACCAAAACTGAATGCAGTATTCCAAGTACGGCCTTACCAGGGCATTATAAAAGTGGTATTAACACTTCACGTCATCTTGATTCTATCCCTCTGTTTATGCAGCCTAGAACTGTGTTGGCTTTTTTGGCAGCTGCTGCACACTGCTGGCTCATATTTAAATCGTTATCCACTAGGATTCCAAGATCCCTCTCTCAGTTACTACTATTGAGCAAGGTACTACCTATATTGTACCTGTGCATTTTATTTTTCTTGCCTAAACGTAGAACCTTACTTTTTTTCACCATGAATTTCATTTTGTTAGAAAGTGCCCGATGTTCAAGTTTGTCAAGCTGCTTCTCGTGTCTTGCTTACTTATTGATCATCATAGGGAGATGGTCAGAACTGGGTATTCCTCCTTGCCCACCATTCACCTCCTGTGGCCAAGCTTCCTCTCCCTGATTACCACTGCCTAACCACTGGACAGCACCCACCACCAAGTACAACAGTAGGCAGGGGTTCCTAGGATTGGCACCAACTCTGTCATTTGGCTAACCAAGCCTACCTCTTGATAGACCTGCTTGTTGAACCATTTGGATGCTCATCTTTTCAGAGTTTCCTTAGCTTTAGGCTGGATGCCAATACCTTGCTGGACAATATCGCGCAACATTAACCAAGTATTGTTGCAGGCCACAGAACATCATCTGGATACCACATATAGGCAAGAGCTGAATGTTGGAGTAATGTTTAAAGCAGGGATCTCCGAACTTGGGTAACTTTTAAGATTTGTGGTCTTCAACTTCCAGAATTCCCCAGCTAGCCATGCTGGCTAAGGAATTTGGGAATTGAAGTCCACAAGTCTTAAAGTTGCCAAATTTGGAGATCCCTGGTCTATAGCATCAGCAAACCAGCAGTGTTGAATTAGTAACAAGATACGATTCTGCATTCTATCTATGTAGATGGATCTAGCTTGATGTGATTTTAAGTATCGGTTTGCAGAGTGAAACAGTGGTTTCCATGGTGTAGTTCCCTAATACACTTTTAACTAAGCACAAATTCATTTTCTTCTTTTTCTCATGTATGGTGAGTGTACCAGTTCCTTTATTTTCTCTGGGAAGCTACTGACTCATCATTACTTTAACTTGATTTGTATCTTTTCCTCATTTTAGTTACATTAATGTTTTTAAAGCAACGAGAGATCAAGTTAATGAATGAAATTACCTGATAATGGCTTGGTACAGTCAATTTAATTGAACCACATGATATTATAGAGTACCGAGAAGCTGGTCCTGAAGCCATTCTACCACTTTCAAGAATCCCATAGCTAAAGCAAACAATCCAGATCAACAAAGTTAATATTTAATCAATTAGGCAGCCAGGGCCCTGTTTTACAAAGGATTGTATAATCTGTTGGAGGGATAGATCATTCCAAGCAAAGATGGTATAATGATGAAAACATCTAAGAAGAGAAAGGACATGGAAGTTGTCCACACGGAATGAGCAACTGGACAGCAAGTCCAGTCCACAATCAGGGGGAATCACAGTCCTGTGCAATCCATAATAAAATGTACTGTATTTTTCAGAGTATAAGACGCACCTTTCCCCCCCAAAAAGAGAGTGAAATCTGGGTGCATCTTATACACTGAATACAGCATTTTTGGCCGCCTTGAAACCTGACCCCCTTCACAAAAATGGAAGTACATAGGCTTTGGGAGTGCTCCTGGGGGCTGGGGGGGGGGCAAAAACAGGGCACAGGGTGCCCTATTTTTGGCAAAAGCCTCCTGAAGGCTCCAGAGGGCAAAAAACGGCCCTATGAGCAAACCAGAAATGACTTCTGAAGGCTTCGGAGGGTGAAAAACAGCCCTACCTTCCCAAACCTGTTCATTTCGGAAACTCTTTGATGGAGCACCAAGTATAGAGAAAGGGTTGGCTGTCCCCAGGTTCTTGCATGCATTGGTCAGACCTTGACCAATGCATGCAAGAACCTAACTAGACACAGTTTGGGGCAGGAGAATTCAGTCAGAGTGGAACAAACGCAGAGAAGGGGAATGAAGATGATCAAGAGGTTTGGAAACTAAGCCCTATGAAGAAAGTTTAAAGAATCTAAATATATTTTCTCTTGGGAAAGGAAGCCAACATTATCACCAATGTCTGATGACAGACATGGCAGAAGAAAAAGAGGAAGAAGAAAAGGAGGGGAGGAGGAGGAGGAGGAGGAGGAGAAGAAGAAGAAGAAAAGAAGAAGAGGAAGAGGAAGAGGAAGAGGAGGAAGAGGAGGAGGAGGAGGAGGAGGAGCTAGATATGGATGGTGAAGGAAAACTACTACTATTCAGACCTCTTCTAATTCTTCACGGTGTAATTGGCTTCATTTTATTTGGACAGGCTGCTAACAACTGTTTCTTTAAATTTTTGTATACTCCTGCCATGGGCACTTTGACTTTTCTCAGCTTAATGTTATTGTTTCTAAATTCCAATTAGGATCTTCACCAATTACTCTTGCTTTTGCATTATCAGTAATGCAATGTTTTGTCTAAATTTGTCATTGCCTTCTCAGAAGTAGCAGGCAATTCTTTGTTTCATGGCTACAGTCATCATCCCCGTGAATTTTAAGTGCGGAAGATAAAAATTTGTTACACTTCAGCTTCTTCTCCATCTGCATGGCATCGGCATTGCCTTTAACAGGTTTTTTTTTTCCCAAAAAAAGAAATATTGATCAGTAAAACTGTCACACAAAAGTAGGTCATTGTCTGTTCTCTATTGTTCCTGTGCTTGGGACAACAGAAAAATAGATTTAGATTCTGACTGAATGTTAGGGGGGGGGGAATCCTAAGAGTAGTTTGGTAGTAAAATCTAAAACCCAGAGAGGTTCAAGCACAGGCTGGACAATCTTTTGTAAGGATGCATTAATACTGATTATTGAACTGAGCAGGGAGTTGGGTTGAGGGCCTAAGCAGCCTTCCAAACTTATGACTGGAACTTGCTTTCTTGTATCTACAATAATAAACTTAGGATGACGTTTGGCTCACATGGATCGCAAAACCTACCTATAGGGAAACCATCTTCCAAATATGATGTTGCCATAAAAGCAACAATGCCTTCCCACTGGCATTTAAATTGATTTTACGAAATAATTTCCGTACGCTACAGAAGTGCTGATCTGCCCTTATACAGTTATAACATCCCTAGATTGAATCCAATATAGATTCACAAGAACCATTTTCATTCTTCCAATCCATCTCTAATGCTTTACTGAAACTTGAATTAGGATCTCTTTCTATAATTGCGTGTATACAAAAGTGCTGTCTGGTTGAAATTATGTTTGGGGAGCAATTATTTTGTCCAACTTGTTCTTATTGAAAAATTCCACGGTTCCTGGAAGAAAGTCATATCAAATGATCTCTCATGGGACCTCTCAACTCAATAGACATTCATTTTTATCTCAACTCCCTTAAAGGTTAAAGGTTCCCCTCGCACATATGTGCTAGTCGTTCCCAACTCTAGGGCGAGGTGCTCATCTCTATTTCAAAGCCAAAGAGCCAGCGCTGTCTGAAGACGTCTCCATCGTCATGCGGCCAGCATGACTAAACACCAAAGGCACACAGAACACTGTTATCTTCCCACCAAAGGTGGTTCTTATTTTTCTACTTGCATTTTCACATGCTTTTGAACTGCTAGGTTGGCAGAAGTTGGGACAGGTAACAGGAACTTATTCCGTTATGAGGCACTAGGGATTTGAACCGCTGAACTGCCGAGCTTTCTGATCGACAAGCTCAACATCTTAGCCACTGAGCAACCACGTCCTTTTCAACTCCCTTGCTATTCCCATAATTTTAAAGAGATAGTTTCTCCACAGAGAAAAGCCTTTAATACCTAATCAAAGTTTGTGGAAGGACAGTTAAATAATATACCCTGTTTAGATAATTACTGCTTGTGTTTGGAAGTAGTCACTGAAACAATTGCTCACATTCTCCTGAACTGCCCATTACATCTGGATTGTAAATTTGTTCTGACGTAGCCCTTCTTGCCATTTATACATGCTGGCCTAAATCTGAGATTGTACACCTCTTGTTAACAAGACAGTCCCCTGAATTTTCCAAGAAAGTTGCTTAATGCTGTTATCAGAAGACAATGGATTTAAATTTAATTTAGCCTGGAGTGCTTGGTTCTTTAGGGGACTATAAAGAGAACTCCTCAATGTTGTTGTCTCTCTTATTATTGCTCTTTATATCCACATATACAAACACTTTATCTGATTTCACTGTATTTTACTGGTGAGGTTATTCCCGATGGTTCCCATTTACTCATCGTACAAATACATACATTTTTTTCCCGTCTAATGTGTTCATTCGCCGTGAATTTATAACTAATGAAACACTTTCTGCTTCCTCTCCTTGGTTTGTCTTTATTTCCTTTCCAACTCTGAAGATGCCATTTTAAAAAGGCAAAGCATCAAGACAAATCCAGGGAGGAGATGCCTACCAATTAGGACTGCACAGGGCTGCCCTGATCCAAAATGTGGCTCTGAGTATGTGTTGATATACACATACTCAGAGCCACATAAGCACCTGTTGGGAAGGAAGGGAAGGTGGCTCAGTGGCTAAGACGCTGAGCTTGTCGATCACTTTGACGGTTTGAATCCCTAGCGCCACGTAACGGAGTGAGCTCCCGTTACTTGTCCCAGCTTCTGCCAACTTAGCAGTTCGAAAGCATGTAAAAATGCAAGTAGAAAAATAAGGAACCCCTTTGGTGGAAAGGTACAGTGGCGGATTAAGGCTCACTAATGCCCTAAGCACTGACAAATCTTGGTGCCTCCTACTTTGTACATACTGTACAAATCTTCATTGTGTGTGGTTTTTTTTTCTTTATCAACTTTGTGGTGCCCCCTTTGGGCCTGGTGCCCTAAGCACATGCTTAGTCTGCTTGGTGGTTAATACACCACTGCGAAGGTAACAGTGTTCTGTGCACCTTCGGCGTTTAGTCATGCCGGCCACATGACCACAGAGACGTCTGTGGACAGCGCTGGCTCTTTGGCTTTGAAACAGAGATGAGCACCGTCCCCTAGAGTCGGGAATGACTAGCACACATGTGCAAGGGGAACCTTTACCATTACCTGTTGGGAAAAACAAGTCTGTTTTTAAATAATTTGAAGGTTGCTGCTCTTAAATCCCTGCACAGCCACACACACCGCAAAGCCTCTTTTGTCCCATGAATCCAAATTGCTGCATAGCCCTACTATTCATGGTGACTCATTGTGGTATCCATCAACTTCATCTTGGTTCAGAAGCTTCTTGCTACTGCATTCTGGTTTCATGGCACAAAGGATATCAGCGAGAGAGTCATCTTCTCAAAGCCTGCCATTAGCTACTATGGAAAACAAGCTGCCGGATTCCATTGATTTTGGATTTGATCAAGGCCTTGCCCTATTTGTTCATTTCTTGTAGGTTCCTGCCCATGAAAGGGAGGGAAAAACAGCAAAGTTGATTTTGGAAAAACATGCAGGAAATATCCAGAGAGTGGTGACGTGGTGGTCTTGAGGTGGAGCTCTTGCCTCACACTCAGAGTTCAATCCTAAGTAGAGGCAGATATTTCTCACTTTGGGCACACTGAGAATATATCTGCTGGAAAAAAACTCCACATTGGCAACAGGAAGGGCATCTGGCCAGTAAACACTCAGCTCTATTCAGTTGCCCAGACTTCATCCCACAAGGGATTATGGGGTTGTTAAAAGAGGATGATGATGCAGGAAATACCCAGAAAACAAGAATATCCATAAATGGTATCTCCAGGGGGAGGAGATGACACATTAAAAAGAGGCAGATGCTTTGTCCACTAACTGGCCAATTTTGACCATTTTAAATGCCAGTGACATGCATAAAACATAGCAACATACTGGGCTCAAACATATTTATTAATTTACACGTCCAATTTTAGTCAAAATTATATCTTGAGCCACAGTTTTCACGGTGGTCAGAATACAGTATTGCAGGCTAATTCAGATCACTGCCAGGAGTTCGATCCTGACCGGCTCAAGGTTGACTCAGCCTTCCATCCTTCCAAGGTGGGTAAAATGAGGAACCCAGATTGTTGGGGGCAATACGCTGACTCTGTAAACTACTTAGAGAGAGCCGCAAAGCACTGGGAAGCGGTATATAAGTCAAAGTGCTATTCTATGTAAAAGGTTTCCGAACCTGGCAGAAAAGACTAAGGCCAGGTGGACACCATACCCATACAGTATCTCCAACTGCTATCGCTGTTGCCAAAATTGAAGAGTGAAAAGTGATGTCCAGATGTTTGGGTTCTCTTTCTTATAGACCTTACATTTTAACCAGCCTTGCATAGAGCGGAGGGTGATTTTAAAGAGCTCTTCTTCTCTCCTCTGTAGCACCCATGACTACTCTACTCTGAACATGTGGCGGGACCCAAATTGCTGAGTTACTAAAAGGCAATTACGCTTGTGGGCTACGGAGTACCCATCTTTGTTTATTTTGGAACTCACTGGCCTTCCTCAACCTTCAGTTGCCAGGGTTATAACATTAATTTGGACAGCTGTCAGATGGGGAGGGAGGAATCAAAGAGAATAGCAGGGCTACAATATTCAGTGTTTACCTTCCCCTATTTTTAAAACCTTTTATCTTTAGAGTACAATGGAAGGAGATTGATAACACCCATATAGTGATATGGTCTATAATAAAAGCACCCATAGTTAACTGCCCTATAACACAAAAGATACAGATGGGATATAGGTGAGTGTGAGGAATAAGGACCAGAGAATTGCAAAGCACAGCAAAGACAACCGTGTTATAAATAGCTTATAAACTGCTTGGTGTGCACAAATTTGCTCAAATTTTGGACCAGAGAGGCCCAATAACGAAAGATTGCTCTTTTGCAAGCTCAGGAGAAGAGGGTTCCCCCCCCCTCACAGCTGAGTTGGTGCTATCGATCAGTCCTTGAGACAACAAAAATCTATTCTGGAATAAAAATTTGCTGCCCCATTGCCAACTCCTTAACCTGCTGGGTAAGCTACTTCCCAAAGGTGGTGTCCTCCTTTACTCTAATGCAGGCCAGGTTAAGGAAAGAAAACTTTCTTCCTTCCCGACTAATGTCAGCACAAAGGCAACTATCACTCCTTTTATCCAAAGATGGTGATGGGGAAGAGGCAAGTATGGGTAAATGGCTATATCAGTAGATTTAGCGATCTATTAGAACAAGATCCAAGATTGAGGGATCTTGGAGTCCCAGTAGACAATCACTTATATATGAGCCAGCAGTGTGCAGCAGCTGCCAAAAAAGCCAACACAGTTCTAGGCTGCATAAACAGAGGGATAGAATCAAGATCATGTGAAGTGTTAATGGCACTTTATAATGCCCTGGTAAGGCCACATTTGGAATACTGCATTCAGTTTTGGTCACCACAATGTAAAAAAGATGTGGAGACTCTAGAAAGAGGGCAGAGAAGAGAAACAAGAAGAGCAACAAAGATGATTAGGGGACTGGAGGCTAAATATATGAAGAATGGTTGCAGGAACTGGGTATGTTTAGTTTAAGAGAAAGAAGGACTAGGGGAGACATGATAGCAGTGTTTCAATATCTCAGGTGCTGCCACAAAGAAGAGGGAGCCAAACTATTCTCCAAGGCACCTGAGGGTAGAACAAGAAGCAATGGGTGGAAACTAATCAAGGAGAGAAGCAACCTAAAACTAAGGAGAGATTTCCTCACAGTTAGAACAATTAATCAGTGGAACAACTTGCCTCCAGAAGTTGTAAATGCTCCAACACTGGACGTTTTTAAGAAGCGATTGGATAACCGCTTGTCTGAAGTGATGTAGGGTTTCCTGCCTAAGCAGGGGGTTGGTCAAGAAGACCTCCAAGGTCCCTTCCAACTCTGTTATTCTGTTCTGTTATCTCATTTCACATTTTGTCTAATGAACAGGTGACAGTCAGTGCCAGAGGAAACTGTGGTGAAGCTGGAGGGTTGGCTTATGCTGTCTGCCTGCACCTGTCAGCTATTATTCAGACTGCTTTTGAATATGGGTTGAGTGCTCTTCTGAAAGACTGGAATACCCATGTTTAAAAATAGTCTGTCAAACAGGAGATGATGAACAACCAGGTACTGTCAATGCTGTTGAGGGTTGTCTCCCTCCAGCTGCCCTGTGATGTCTCTACTACAGAGAGTGCCACCTCTTAGTTAAGCAGATTCTTCTTTCAAAGCCAGAGTTCCAAACTGGGATGAACTCAGAGAGCTGGCAAAAGTTGGGAGAAAGTCTGGTTAAAAAAGACCCATAATCTCTCATTGCCCAAACCAGAACAGCCCCTTGAGGAATGGGACACACCCACTCCAGCCTAAAGAGGCTAGTAGAATCGGGGTGGGGGTGGGGGAGCCCCAGAAGGTAGGAAATGAAAATATAACAAGGAATAAAATGAACAAAGAACTGGAGACATCAGCAAAAAAAAACCCACAACCTGAGCACATCATGAGAAAGGTGGGGCTAGATGAATCAAAAATTGGAATTAAGTTTGCCAGGAGAAATATCAACAACCTCAGATATGCAGATGATACCACTAAAGTGGTGAGTTGCTGCCGGTTTGCACTGGTTCTCATGAACCGGTTCATCACCAGACCCGAAGTAAGTTCTGGAACATCTGCCCCGGCCCTGTCGCTCACTCGCTCACCCCGCCCGTCTGGAAGCTGCTCCATTGCTCTCTCCCCCTGCCCGTCCGCACTATCCTAGCCCCACCCACCGCTCACTGATTGGCTGGCTCACCAATCACCCACATGCCTCTAAGAACCCTATCTAAACCCACTTACCTTTTTTCTTGCTTGGCTCTCTATTGCTGCCTGCTGACTCCGAGGAGGTAAGTAAGTAACTAAGCGCAGGATAGGGGGACAGCCGCAGGCCATCTGGAGCGGCCTGCCATGGCCCTGAACTATAAGAGAGTCCAGTGACCTTTTGCGGCCTTGCAAGGATACCAGGCTCGCTTATAGCACAGGGCCGCATGGCTGCATGGCGCCAGAAAGCACAGGGGCGGGGGCAGGAGCTTATGCGGCACGGCTGGCATCTTGGACAAGTTCGGGGACCTCGCAAGGCCTTTGCAAGGTCCCTGGACTTGCCCATGATGCCAGGCCGCCAAAAAGCATGGGCGCGGGTGTGAGGGTGTGAGCTTACACAGCGCAGCTGGCGTCTTGGACAAGTTCGGGGACCTCGCAAGGCTTTGCAAGGTCCCCGGACTTGCCCAAGATGCCAGCCTGCCAAAAAGCACGGGTGCAGGCGTGAGGGTGGGAGCTTACGTGGCGCGGCCGGTGTCTTGGACAAGTTCGGGGACCTCGCAAGGCCTTTGCAAGGTCCCTTTACTTGCCCAAGATGCCAGCCTGCCAAAAAGCATGGGCGCGGACGCGAGGGCGAGGGCAGGAGCTTACGCAGCGTGGCCTGTCCCCTAGGACCTCCTAGGTGTGGTACGGATGGTATTTTGCACCAGCCGCTCTGCGTCCCCAAGCCCTCCAGTGCCACGTTCTGCTGGAGCCAGACGACAGCGGCAACAGCAGCCGGAGGAAGCTGGAGCTTGTCAAGCCGCGGCGGCAAGGCATTCCCAGAGGAGCCGAGACCCTTGAGAGAGGGTGAGTGTGAGCAAGTTTCACCTGAGGGAAGGCAAGAAGGCGCGGGGAGGGAGCTCAGGAGGCTGCCACAAGTTTGCTGCGGGGAAAAAGAAGGTGTCTTAGACTACTTTGAATGGGCGGTTGTGGGGAAGGAGGAGAAAGGAGGTAGGGATAGACACCTTGCTGCTTTCTGAGCTTGGTAGTTTGTTTACAGATATTTCATTACCTAATTTAGTAATGAAATGTCTGTAAGAAAACCACCAAGCTCAGAAAGCAGCAAGGATTCCACTATCCCGCACCTCCTCTTTCTCCCTCTCTTTCTCCTTTTTGTCCTTCTCCTCCTTCCGCCCCCCACAACCCCGCTCCCTCCTAGCACTGATGATGTAATGGAGGAGAAAGGACAAAAAGAAGAAAGAAAGGGAGAAAGAGGAGGTGGGGGATAATGGAATCCTTGCTGCTTTCTGAGCTTGGTGGTTTTCTTACAGACATTTCATTACCAAACTAGGTAACATCATCAGTGCTAGAAGAGAGTGGGATATGAATTCTGCTGAACGGGTGCTCATTAACTGTACTTAGTTATGAACTGCCCAAGGAGAGATGGAAGAGCAGTCTATCTATGTATCTTACCCATGATTTGCAGCTCTCTTAGCTTTCTGTTCTTCAGTTCCAGTCCAAGAAAACACAGCATTTGAGGGAACTCTTAAATGTGGCCGGTTAGGAACTTATGCTATTGTTGCTGCCTATAACTGCCTGTAACAGTTCCTGGAGAAGTGAAGCAAGGAACAGGAGCATCACTGAAAAGATTCCTTAGCCCAGGAAAGGGACCAAATGATAGTAACTCTACCTTTTATTACGGTAGGTCTGTGATGGTGAACCTTTTGGCACGCATGTCACAGGTGGCACATAGAGCCCTCTCTGCCCATCTCCACTGCACATGTGTGTGCACCTCCTGCTGGCCAGCTGGTCTACGGGTTTCTGCAGCACATGGAGAGGGGGGCACATGCAGGGATGTGTGCGTGCGTGCATAGGGGTGGGCGCATGAACATGGGATGCTCACATTGCATTTTGGAGCCTCATGCAGCATCACCACGGCCTGTTTTGGTTTCCAGATTGGTGCAGAAGGCCTTCCAGGCCCAAAATGAGGCACGGGGATTGCATGCCCATGTGTGGAGGTTGCACGTCCATGTGTGGGGTGGGGCACATGTGGGGATTGTGCGCACAAGCACAATTGTAGAGGGGGGTCACACACTCATTGCATTATGGGTGCGGGTACATGTTTTTGGCACACAACAACAAAAAGGTTAGCCATCACTGCGCTAGGGGTAAGTTGATCTGGAAGAATTCATTTGCCAGGCTTTTGAGATTCTCTTATTCTGTCAACAATAAAGACAATCTAAGAGACTCTTGCTTTGGTAAAGTTTCCAAAAGATGATCTAATTAATTTACAAGCCTCGAGACAAAGTTCAAAAGAAATCCATGCATTTATTAGGATCAACATTTTGGCATGTTCTTCTGCAGAGCCGAAATTGATATCCGCTTAATGGAGTCTGAACTTTACCCCTATATCCCCTTCCTTCTGTCTGTGTCATAAATCACACCCACCAACAAGGTGCTGCGGCAGGCTACGAACGTGCGCATTTCACATGCTAGCTGCAAAGATATGAGACCTAACTCTGGCCAAAGGTATGCATGGCATTCTCCTCCCTTTTCTCTCTTTTCTATATCAACTTGATAATAGTCATGGAAATGCTTTACAAGTTAACAGCTTTCATATTTGCCAGGATCGAAGGCCTTGACATCACCAGCAGCATCTGGGGTGGAGCAAATAAGAGAGATGGCAATGCATGCCATACACTTTTTATATAAACATTGACAACAAGCCCGTGTACAAGAAGGATGGTGTGTATTCTGGATGCTGTCCCCCCCTCATACCACTCTTGATTCCTCTCCTCCAGATGCTGCTGATAATTCTTGATCTTGAGAACTCGTTGGAGAAACTCTGACAAATTCAAATAATTATTTTGAAAGCCCATTTATGTCTAGCCCTGATTCTCAAGCACCATTGAAAAGTAGAAGAACACTAGAGTGCATTTGCCAATTATCAAACTGATCAAGGGGAGATTCAACCTAGAAATAAGGAGGAACTTTCTGACAGTGAGAACAATCAACCAATGGAACAGAAGTTGCCTTCAGAAGATGTGGGAGCTTCATCACTTGAGACTTTTAAGAAGAGATTGGACTGCCATTTGTCAGAAATAGTATAGGGTCTCCTGCTTGGGGAAGGGGGGTTGGACTACATGATCTACAACAGGGATGTCAAACTGGATTCTTCGAGGGATGGATCAGCATTGTAGTTCTCCTCTGGGGGCTTGCCGGGTGGGGCAGATGCCTCCTGCAGCACCCTGCCAGCCAAAATGGGGCACCAGCAGGCTGCACGCCCCCCATGCCCCATTTTGGCTGCCAGAGGCACTGCCGGCCGGTCCTTTGCTATTTCCAGGCCAGATTTAAGCATCCCGTGGGCCAGATCTGGCCTGTGGGCCTTGAGTTTGACACTCCGGACCTACAAGTTCCCTTCCAACTCTGTATTTCTATTCTATTCTAAACCATCAATAAAAAAAGTAGCAAGAGGGATTTCCTGGGGTAACATACCATATTTTTCAGAGTATAAGACGCACCTTCTTCCCTCAAAAAAGAGGTTGAAAATCTGGGTGCATCTTATACACTGAATACAGCATTTTGGGCCTCCCAAAAGCCCACCCCTTTGCAAAAATGGCCCTGCATAGCCTTTAGGAGGCTTATAGAGTGCTCCTGGGGGCTGGGGAGGGCAAAAATGAGCAAAATACAGGCCGTTTTTTTTGCTCATTTTTGTCCCCCAGCACCCAGGAGCACTCTATAAGCCTCCTAAAGGCTATGCACGGCCATTTTTTTTTTGACAAAAAATGGGCCTGTTTTCGCGAAAAATGGTCCATTTTGGGGAGGTCTGCAGAATACAAAAACTTTTTTTACAAATTTGCCTCTTCAAAATCTTGGTGTGTCTTATACTACGAAAATAGGGTAATCAAGCAGGCCGTGCCCCTCTGATCAGGTTGCCAAAGATAACCAAGGCAGATTAGCAAAATATGTAGAAAGCAGGATGAAGAGAAGGGGTGGCCCTTTAAGGATTGTCATCCAAAGCTGCCAAGGCAGCAAATCCCAGCCTGATGCCTCTACAATCCAACCTCTCCCTAGGGCTTTATTGGAGAATTTGGACTTTCAACCAGGACTCGCAGTTGCCATCAGAAACAGACAGGAAGGCAATGAAGTTCTAATCAAAACTCATTAACTCAATAAAAAACGCATGAAAGACGAATAATATAAATCTCAGTCAATGATCTTTTAGAGACACTGTATGCATTCCCTAAAGCTTAGCAGATTTCAGAGGATTAAATGGTTCTGAAAAGAGATTAGATGAATCCGTGGAGGAGAAAAGGTCATTTGGTGGCTATTAGTCATCATAAAACTGCATAAAGATGTTACAGGCTGCAGGATTCTCATTCATGGTTCCAGCCACATTCTTTCCCATCATTCCCAGCTTAGCCGGCATGTTTTTTATTATTGAATATAATCATCTGTCATTGGACTCTTTGGCATATTTTTTTTCTTTTCCCTTAAAAAAGCTCACTTTTGAAAATCTTGTTTCCCCTCCCAAACCTGATGCATGGATAGTGTTGTATTAAAAGGTAAGGACAATCCTGTATAATAGTGTGGTTCAAACAGTCAAGATTCAGGGAGGTTTCCATCTGGATACCCAAAGTGGGGGCAGGGGTCCTTTGTGCTTCCCCTTTGTCCCACTTTGCCCATGCCATGCATGAGTTAGACAGAAAGATAGAGGGGCTAAGTAGGGAAGGAATTCAGGGGTGGGCTGCTGGGGGTTCACACGAGTTCGAGCGATCCTCTAGCTAGGATTCTGCCCAGTTCGGCAAACCCCCAAATGCTACCCCTGGCTGGCCATGCCCACCTTGCCTCATCCCACCCACTCCTCCACCTCCCAGGAGTCTCCACACAGCCCATTCATCATGCCAGGTAAGTGCAGGGACCGCACGGAGGCTCAGGGAGGTGGGAGAACAGGCCTACCAGAGGTTCCAGAAGTCTGTAAATGGGCCTGTTTCCGGCCTCCAGAGGGCCTCTGGAGCCCAGGGGAAGCAATTTTCACCCTCCAAGAGGCTTGAGGAAAGCCTCCAGAGCCTGGGGAAGGCGAACAACGCCCCCTGCTGTGGTGCAGGAGGCTGACTAGGCCACACCCACAATGTGGCCACACCCCATGGCCACGCCCACCCAGCAATGGGGCAGCGAACCCATTGCTGCAATTTTTGAAGGTCATCCCTGAAGGAATTGACTTTTGAGTCAACAGTCACTGCATCACTGCTGCCATGACCTTCATCTTGTCTTCCACTGGCTGCAAATGGAGCCAGGAAGATCTGGGCCAGGCTGCCAAATTTAAGTCCATGGAGGCCTTGGTAGCTCCTCAGAGTCCTCTCCTCACTCTCCTCTCTCCTGCTTGTGAAGAAAATGGAAAGAGGAATACGGGTAGTCCTCGACTTAATGAACACAATTGAGCCCATTTTTTTTGTTATTGTTGAGTGAGACATTTGTTTAGTGAGGTTTGCCCCATTTTACGACGTTTCTTGCAATAGTTGTTAAGTCAATCACCGAAGTTGTTAAGTTAGTAATCCAGTTGTTAAGGGATTCTCGCTTCCCCATTGACTTTGCTTGACAGAGGGTCGCAAAAAGGGGATCGCATGACTTGGGGACACTGCAACCCTCATAAATGTGAGTCAGTTGTCAAGCTGACTCACATGTAAATCACGTGACCCTGGGGATGCTGCAAAGGTTGTAACTGTGAAAAATGGTCATAGGGGGGTGGGATCCTACCGGTTTAACAACCAGTTCGCTGTGTGCCCGTGCGCAGTTCAGAGAAGACTTACCTTCCAGATTGCTGCTTGGGAAGGAAAACAGCTGAGGCGCAGCAATCCAATCTGACTCAGCTGAGAAGATAAAGGTAGGTAAAACGCAGCGGTGAGCGGGCGGGCCCACTTGCTCAGGGGAGCAAACCAGGGGTGGGTTCCAGCGACTGCTACTGCTGGTTTGCTCAGGGATGCGCTGCGCGTGCTTTAGGCACATAACACGCACATGCACAATACTAAAAAATGCTTCTGTGCATGCGCAGAAGCAAAAAACAAGATGGCAGCAGGAACCCACCTCTGGAGCAAACCAGTTCGCTCCCAGCTGATTTTCAGAGCTACAGGTTCGCCCGAACTGATCCGAACTGGTAGAATCCCACTCCTGGCCATAGGTCACTTTATTCAGTGCCAATGTAACTTTGAATGTTCACTAAATGAACTGTTGTACGTTGAAGCCTACCTGTAGGCTATCAGGTGACCAGAGGATGCTTTCTAAGGTGAGGGGAGCAATTGTGTTCTGAAAGGGCTAGTAAGACTCTTTATTGCATGCTAAGAAGAGGCCTCTAAAAAGAGTTAAGTGCCTTCTGCAAATATCAAAATGCACTGTTCTTTTTATACCCACCACCTGGCACTTGGTTCTCTCACCTTTTCAATTGTGCAATAGACTTTTTAGCCTAAAATTCTTGGCTTGGGCAACCAGCTTCCCATGCCATCAGGAGAAGGAGATAACAAACACCGAAACAAAGGGAGACAGATAACAAAAAACAAACAAATAACAGACTGTTGTTTTGCCTAGTCTTGTGAATGGAGGCAGTATATGGACGTAATAAATATCATGTTTCGGATACATGGTGTTAGTATCCAAAGCAAGAATAGAATCCTGTTAGTTTAGAGTGGCTCAGGATCCCTTTACATTCTTAAAAATGGTTGAGGACACCGAAAATCTTTGCTTTTTTTGTGTGTTATATCCAGTGGTGGGATTCAAATAATTTAACAACCGGTTCTCTGCCCTAATGACCAGCTGGGTAGGCGGGGCTCAGTGGTCATGTGATTGGGTGGGTGTGGCCAACTCAACATCATTCACATTGATGGGCGCTTTGCCTTAGCTGTTACAATGTAATAAGGGCTAACCAGAGAGGCAGTTTCTGTAAGCAAAGCAATAAAGATTAGGCTAGAAACAACATCAGAATGTTTCCTTCCTTACAGGATTAGCCCTGTAAAGTGGGAAAAAAACAAAATAAGATTTTTTCCAACAACTAGTTCTCCGAACTGCTTAGAAAGTTAACAACTGGTTCTCCCAAACAGGGGCGAACTGGCTGAATCCCACTACTGATTATATCTATCAATATTTACTGTTGTAGAAATTAAAACTGAGACATTGTAAAGCATTCATTTGAATTTGCAGACCCCCTGAATTGATCCCCTGGGGTCCCCAGACCACACTCTGAGAATTGCTGATTTAGAGGAATGTAGGGACACTGTTGTAAAGTCATCCTCTAAGTATTTTCTAAAGTACTCCAGTTGTAGAGGTCGTAGTATGACTGCCAAGATTTTCTTTCTCATTGCCATGCAACAAGCCAAAGATGACCAAACATATAACTTTGCTTTGTTCATGATTATTCTTCAGTGGCTTTGGCAAGAAACCCAATGATCACTGCAGTTGAGCATGAGAATAAAAGATATTTTGGTTCCAATTGCTTTGGTTCGTTATTAACCTAAATTAAAGGCATTTTTCTTAGAACAGTTTGTCGACATTACTGATATCTCAACTCCCACATTTGCTTCCCATCTATCTACTTTTTTACAGTTAAGTTTTTTTTAATAAAAGGCATGTCAAACAGCTATCATAAGATGCCAAGGAAAGGGGCTATGATCATATTACTGTTCATCGATAATCAATTTCCTACTTTGCCCTGTTGCTAACTGTGCCCGCTTATAACAAATAGGATATTAAAAAGTGACTATTTACAGTATTCATATTTACTTCATAACAGAAAACATCTGCTAAGCTTTGTTTACAAAACAAATGAATTCTCAATCTGCTAACGCTCCATTCTACCAGCTAAGGACAACTTGAAACCAATGGTCTCATTTTCATTGCGGACTGCAAGATAGTATTAGAGTTCCACCAAATGTTTTCATTTATACCAGTGACGGTTAACCCTTTTGTTGTTGGGTGCCAAAAATGTGAGGGCGCGTGCACAATAGTGTGTGTGTATGCCAGCACCCATAATGCAAAGCCCACCCCCCATGCACCCTGCACTATTCGCCTCCAAGCTGAGCTTGGTATTTCCTCCAGGGGGGGCAGGGGGAGGCCATTTTCGCCCTCCCCAAGCTCCAGGAAAGCCTCTGGAGCCTGGGGAGGGTGAAAAACAGGCCCAACGGGCCAACTATAAGTTTGGAAACGATCCATTTCCAGCTCCCGGAGGCCCTCCGGGGTGGCGGGAAGCTGTTTTCGCCTTCCCCAGGCTCCGGAGGCTTTCCTGAAGTCTGGGGATGGCAAAAACGCCTCCCCCGGCTCTCCAGAATGCTGAAAATCAGCTGGCTGGTGCACACATCCGCGCTTTAGTTGATGGCTCGCGTGCTGGCAGATATGGCTCCGTGGGCCACCTGTGGCACGCGTGCCATAGGTTCGCCAACACGGATCTATACCATATATTCAGCTATTGTGGTGTGGTGGCCTTGTGGTGAAGACACACACTTCGCACTCAGAAGGCTGAGACTGCAAACCAGTGGTGGGTTGCAGGCAGTAAGCCCTGGTATGGGCATACCACTGCCTGCTGGGAGCACGGGTACCGTTCCGTATGGTGCTTCGGAGGGCCCACCTGCCTGCCTGAGCTCCTTACCTGTATTTGAGCTCTTCGGTGCTTCCATGCACGGAGCATGCAGCACCAGTGCGACGCTCTGCCAAGTAGCTGGAGCGTTGCAGAGGTGTCATGGAGGTCAGGACACATGCATGTGTGCGTGTGCCCGTGCTGCACATGTACATGTGGGGGATGTCGGGCCCCACTGCACCGTACCGGTTGCAACGGGATCCGGAACCCACCACTGGTTCAATCATAGGTAGCAGCAGAAGTTTCTCTCCTAGGATGTAAAGAAAAAATATCTGCTGCTAATTCTGCGTGGCGTCAGGAAGGGCATCCAGCCAGTAAACACTCAGCTCCACCCAGTCGGCCTGATTCTACCCCAAATTAAAGGATTACAGAGTCATAAAAAGAGAGCTATTCATCTACTGAATATTAGACAAAAATGCTCTGAACATTGCCTTCAAGCTCTACGATTTCTGCATTTCAAAGCTATGGGAAGGCTGGTTTTCACATAGTCAGTGATGAAGATCTGATTGTTGCAAAGACAAAAACCAATGAAAACCATCTCTCTTGTGCAAAAAGGGGGTCAAATACCTCTTAATATAGTACAGAAGATGCAGATAGATTTAAGAGCCGAGGTGGCGCAGTGGTTAAATGCAGCACTGCAGGCTACTTCAGCTGACTGCAGTTCAGCAGTTTGGCTGTTCAAATCCCACCAGGCTCAAGGTTGACTCAGCCTTCCATCCTTCCGAGGTGGGTAAAATGAGGACCCAGATGTTGTTGGGGGCAATATGCTGACTCTGTAAACCGCTTAGAGAGGGCTGAAAGCCCTATGAAGCGGTATATAAGCCTAACTATTGCAAAAAAAAAAAATTGTTTCTCTATATACAGCTTACTCTGAAAACACAACAGCCACTAGAAATCTTTCATTATGGTTCTTCAAATTTTCTTGACTAAAGAAAATAACATTACTAGTTTTGGGATTCCTGTTGAGGTTGCTTATTTGATTCTAGTCCTTCCTGTGAAATGAAGCCAGAGTGAGGATGATTGGGGCAGTTTATAAATATTGTAAGCAAATAAATGAAATTTAGTGCAACCCAATAACATATGATTCAGGAGTGGGAGGCCAATAAATCATATTTTAAAAAAGAATATGCTTCGCATGGAAAAAACAAATCTCAAATTACCTTAGTTCAAACAACACGATAAACCACAAAAATTTGACCTGAACTAAATTTAGCATGATGGGCAAATACAGCTGCTAAGTCTTTTGCTGACCAACATAAGCAATTTGTATAATTATGCACTCATTCTTTGCCATTGTTCTACAAATAATTTATATAAAAAGCTTCACTTCTAAAATAAAAATATATACTTCCTCTTTTCATACCATATCTGGCTCAATTCTCAAAAGAGAGAGGGAGGAAGGAGGGAGGGACAGAGGGAGAGAGGGAGAGAGGGAGAGAGGGAGGAAGAGGGAGAGAGAGGCAAAAAATGTTGTTTAAGTACTGTAATTAAAATTAAATTAATTTAATTACATGCAGTTGATAGGATTATACCTCATTCTTTTCTCCTTTAGGCATATTATACATTATTCTTTGGTGGCAACTCTTAGTAGCAGCTCTGGAGCTACATTTGAGATTTTCAATGAATCTCAGATTCTATTCTCTTACCATAAAATTACAATTTACTAATCACAATGACTTGGACCATAACTGTTAAGATTAATCAAATCAAACCCAACCCTGTGATGATCATAGATCCAATATTTTTTCAGCGCATGAAGACTTTTAACTTGATGTTTCATTTATTTGTTCACAATATTTGTAAACCAACAGTGAACTTATTTATAGGAATTAAGCTTATATTGCCTCAGTATCAACATACTCAAAGGGGATATGCTTAATACAGACTATATTTATTTAAATTTATTGGACACCCAACTCCAGCAGTCTCTGGGCAATGTAGAAAAAAATTAAAAAGACATAAAAACAGCTAAAAATGCTAAATCAGACAGCCCAGACTAAAATGATCAAGTATCAATGTCAACAACATAAAAACAACAAACAGGGCCATTAAATATAATATATATCAAATCCAGATCTGGGATCAAAACCAGGGATCAATTTTTTTCCCTAGGATAGAGAGCACTGTCCTTAATATCTGAACAGCTCTTCCATACACTGAACTATACATTAATCAAAATATTATTTGCAAAACATACTAAGCCAAAAAAATTAATCAAGGTTAAGAATAACCAATTTTAATATATTGTGTAAAAACATCTGCTCATTTTTAAGGTGACTGGTTTAACTATGTTCAGCAAATAGAGCCATGGAAAAGGCCCAAATCAGACCACACACACACCCAAGAAAGTTGAAGAAAGCTAAAAGATATTCTACAAGTGTAGGAAGTTATCACCCAGCCCTTTCCCAGAAAAATGAAATATCCTAGGAAATATTGAAAAGGCAGAATATTTATCTGGATGTGAAAAGAAACATTTTAAAGAGAACTTCCTGCAGCTTCCTGCCTCCCCCCTCCCCACTTTATCAATGTGCCATTAAGAAGGCCAAGCTAATCCCTTTACATAATAAAGAGTCCTCCACTTCAGCTCCAGGAGGATGGGATTAAGACATGATAATATTGGCACTTTACCCAACTCACCACATGGCATCTGAGAACTCAACCAAACCTGGATTCAAAATGCAGCCTAGAGAGTTGCCCCTGTATGGCTCCATGGGAGTCTGACAACCAATCAGAATACAAGCTCAAGATCAAAGGCCAGAGAGGGCATAAAACCAGGGACTCAGCATCTCAGTCCTCCCTTCTCTTTTCTCCACCAACATTGAAGCATGTGATCCCCCTTTTCTGTTCAGGAGCTCAAACCATGTGGTTCTGTCCACCAATAAACCATCTTTCTAAGCAGCCTCCATGTCTCCAGTGTCTTTTTCCCCACTTGGAGCCAAACCCAGAAGGATATTTCTTTCATGACAAGAATTAACTATTATTTATCTGTCTTAATGGTGGCGAGAAAGGTTTAGGATGTAATATCTGCTGGCCTTGTGGCCCTAATGGGAAGCTACCCACTCCTAAAAGAAGAAATATTTTTAAAAAGGCAGGATAAAATATTTCCCCTAAAAGAGAAATAAAAATCTTAAGGGAGACAGAAATGCAGAGCCTCATCTCCCTGCCCCCAAGCAGATTCTAAACCGAGGGTAGCTTTTAGAAATGCAGATTTGGTAATCCATTACTCCCTGCATAAAGGTCTGGCTCTAAACAAAGGTAGGGTTAGCCTCAGTGGTGGGTTCCGGCAGAGGAGACTATTGCTGGTTTTCTCAGGGGTGCCCCCCCCCCGTGTGCACGCTTTGCGCACATGTGTAGTGCGATAAAATGCTTACACCGCATGCGCAGAAGCCAAAAACAAGATGGCAGCCGGTTCCAGCGACCCAGGCCACCAGGCTACTACCGGTTTGACTGAACCAGTCTGAACCGGAAGGAAACCCACCACTGGTTAGCCTTCAGCCACAATAGGAATTGCCCAACCAATCCCTTCATTGCATCAGTCAAACTTCAACCAAACACAAGCTCAGACAAACTCCTAGAATTTTGTACATGACCCATGAGAGTCTGACAACAGCCAATAGAATACATGTTCTTGCACAGGAACAGGAAGTTCAAGTTCAAAGCCCCAAAAGAAGGTATAAATACCACCCCCACTCCATGTGATCAGCTACACAGAACCATGTCTTAGTGGTTCTGCTTCCCCATTAAACCATCTTTCCAATCAGCCTCCAGCCTCTATTTTGTCTCCAGTGCCTTTCTGCCGGTTTGGAACGGAACCAGATGGATATTTCTTCCAACAATATGTTGATGATGGTGCAATCCTGCATCAATCCTGGGACCAAGCTCCATTGTTTGGATGTACGAACGATAAATCATATTTTACAGTTTGCTTAATATGGAAATTCTCAGGGTGTCAACCCAATCAATTACAGTTGATTCAATATTGTATAGCTAAGCATATTATGGTTTAAGGTTGTTGTGTGAGCCCAGTCACTGCATAAATTTGCATAGGATTACGGTATCCAAGGAATGGTATGTGGTCCTTCCCCATATCTTGGATGCTGAGCTCCAGTGCATTCCACTAATCAGTGTGAGATGATCACCTCAGCTGCTACACTTCACTCCAAGGCTTGGTGGTAAAATTACAGCTATCCAAATACTTGATTCATATGTAGAACTTGACCAGCCTTGGAAGATTTTCAGACACATTCATCTAGATTAGAGTTTATTGCAGGCAAATATGAACTCCCTAATGCAAGAGTTGATTGCCCACTGCAGGACAATTTCAGAATCTTCATGCTCCAGATTTTAAACTCTCAGCATCTCCTCCTGCCCTTTTGTATTAACAGATACAAGGCCATTTGCGTGGCTGAAATATATTTACATAACTTTCCTCTCTCTAACTGGGAACCACTCGTTTCTGCCTTGTCAGCTTCAATTCTTACATTGGCTGTCAAACATAATTTACATTTAGGTCCTACTAATTTTCCTCCCGTAACAGTTAATAGAGCCAACTGAAAATCTTTTTTATGGTAATTTTGACTTTTTGCAAACTGCCCTGGGAAGCTGTTCAGTGGGTCAGATGTAAATCAAATAAATCAGAGATGGCATTTTGGGGGCAAAGGCCACTTTACTGGTGTCCTGAGGGCTGCATTTCAAAGATGAGAGGAGGCCAAGATGAAGTCTAAATTTAATTTATATCGTTTAATTAAATACAGTGGATGTGAATAATCCCTATGCATTTAATACTTTCCCCTTTCCATCACATTAAAAATATTATTCAGCAGCAACTCTGGAAAGATCTGTAAGTCATATACAAGGCTGTAGGGAACCATATACAACTTCCAGAGTCTCAGGCTGTGACCCCTAAAAGTAAATAATGGAAAGATATTTATCTACCTACCTACCTACCTACCTACCTACCTACCTACCTACCTACCTACCTACCTACCTACCTACCTCTATCTCTATCTCTACCTCCCTATCCCTATCCCTATCCCTATCCCTATCCCTATCCCTATCCCTATCCCTATCCCTATCCCTATCCCTATCCCTATCCCTATCCCTATCCCTATCCCTATCCCTATCCCTATCCCTATCCCTATCCCTATCCCTATCCCTATCTATCTATCTATCTATCTATCTATCTATCTATCTATCTATCTATCTATCTATCTATCTATCTATCTGCTAAGTAAGTTAGCTGATGCTTCATTGTTCCCTGTTTAGGATTTTCTGAGGAACATCTATCCAACCATAGCTGGAAACAAGATATGGTTACAGATGCCCTTTTGCAATGACTCAGCAAAGATTTCTGATATGAAATCACATTCTTAGAAAAATAAGCAACATGGTCCTCCTTAGCCCAGTGTTTCTCAACCTCAAAAACCTTAAAATGTGTGAACTCCATAATTCCCTAGGATTCCCATACATAAAAGGACTAGAACAGCTGACCTCCAGAAGTTGTGGATGCTTCATCCCTGGAGGTTTTTAAGAAGAGACTGGACAGTCATTTATCTGAAGTGGTTAGGGTCTCCTGCTTGAGCAAGAGGTTGGACCAGAAGACTTCCAAGGTTCCTTCCAGTTCTATTCCGATTGATTGATTGATTCCGATTGGTTGATTGATTGACATCTTAGCTGTTGAGGTTGAGACACCCTATGATTCTCAAGACCATGAGCCGTCATCTTGAGAGGTTAATGTCAAGAGAATTTACCACTGAGTAAATGGGCATGGGGACAAAGCTTCACAGATGCTTGCTAGCTATCTGAGTTTGGCATCCCAACAGCTTTGGATTCTTTTCCTGAGTCCTGAATAGAAGGTGGAACTACATGGCAAAAGGCCTGCTCTCACTCAGTTATGTCAAGTTTTTCTTATACTGCATTTGGTAGCTACCCAAAGTTGGGATGGAATTAGATAGCCCATAAATCAAACAAGAACACAAATATCAATAAAGGAGAATATTTTTGTATCTCAGGATTGAAATGAGGAGTCCTTGGTGGTCTCTGAGCTTGGGTTGTTTTCTTGAAGACATCTCATCAGTGCTATCAGAGCACTGATGATGTTACCTAGTGGGGTAATGAAACGTCTTGCAAGAAAACAACTAAGCTCAAGACCACTAAGGGCCCCTCAAATACAGAAATAGCTTTTAAAAAGAGGGAAAAGCACAATAAAAAGATATATAGGCCAGAATACTTAAGTTCATCTACTTTATTCAAATGTACCATTCCCAACCATGAGTCAAATCAAAATGTCATTATTTTTTACGCTTCCCTGAATTTCAGAATGCAGTTGGCATGTAAATACAGAGGCAGACACATTCAAACAAAAAAAATTATGTAGTTCCCAATAGAAACTATTACGTTTTAATCTTTTTTAAAAAAATTGATTTAAAAACAGGATGGAACAAATTTATGAATGAACACCAGCAATGCTGATAAAGATCGAGCTGCAACAATTTTCCTGGATGGAAATTTTTCAGACGGCACTTGGTGTTGTGCCTGATACTCTCGCCCGCAGTCCGGTGGAGACCTTAGTTGCTGCCATTTTGAATAACTACCGTCCAGTCTCCAACCTTCCCTTTGTTGGGAAGGTTGTTGAGAAAGTGGTGGCCTTTCAGCTCCGACGGTCCTTGGATGAAGCCGATTATATGGATCCCTTTCAGTCTGGATTCAGGCCTGGCTTCAGCACGGAAACCGCTTTGGTCGCACTGACCGATGATCTCTGGAGAGCCAGGGATGGAGGTCATGCCTCCGTCCTAGTGCTTCTTGACCTCTCAGCGACCTTCAATACCATCGACCATGGTATCCTTCTGCGACGGTTATGAGAGGGTGGGGGTGGGAGGCACCGTCCTTCGGTGGTTCTCCTCCTACCTCTCGGACAGGTCGCGTCGGTGTTGGTCGGGGGGCAGAGGTCGACCCCTAGGCCCCTGAAATATGGGTCCCACAGGGTTCGGTCCTGTCCCTCCTCCTGTTTAACATCTACATGAAGCCGTTGGGTGAGATCATTCGGTGGCACGGGATAAAATACCATCAGTATGCGGACGATACCCAGTTGTATCTGTCCGCCCCATGCCAACTCAGTGAAGTTGAGTTGATGTGCCAGTGCCTGGAGGCTGTCAGGTCTGGATGGGGGTTAACAAGCTTGCGCTCAATCCAGACAAGACCGAGTGGCTGTTGTGTTTCCCTCCCAAAAATTTGGCTAGTATTCCATCACTCAGGCTGGGGGGTGAAATTTTACGCCCCTCAGACAGGGCTCGCAATTTGGGAGTCCTCTTGGACCCACAGCTGACCTTAGAACATCATTTGTCGGCTGTGACCAGGGGGGCATTTGCCCAGGTTTGCCTGGTGCACCAATTGCATCCCTACCTGAACCGGGAGGCACTCGCAACAGTCACTCATGCCCTTGTGACCTCAAGACTGGACTACTGCAATGCGCTCTACATGGGGCAGCCCTTAAAGAGCATTCGGAGACTCCAGCTCGTCCAGAATGCAGCCGCGCGAGCGATTGTGGGTGCACCTCGGTACACCCATGTTACACCTATCCTCCGCGAGCTGCACTGGTTACCGATTGGTCTCCGGATACGCTTCAAGGTGCTAGTCGTCACTTATAAAGCCCTTCATGGTATTGGACCTGGGTACTTGAGAGACCGCCTGCTGCCAATTACCTCCCAAAGACCCATTAGATCACACAGGGTTGGCCTCCTCCGGGTTCCGTCTACTAGCCAATGTCATCTGGCTACTACCTGGGGGAGGGCCTTCTCTGTGGCGGCTCCAGCCCTTTGGAACGAGTTCCCCACAGAGATTCGGACCCTCACCTCTCTCCAGGCCTTCTGAAAGCCGTTAAAACTGGCTGTGTCGGCAGGCCTGGGGTCGATGAGTTTCCCTTCCCCTCTCGAATCGTGTGGCTGTTGGTTGTTTTAAATTCCCTGTACTTTTTGTTGTAGTTCTTGTGTTTCCCTTCCCCTCCTTTGGGTTTGTGCGCCGCCCTGAGTCCCGCCGGGAATAGGGCAGCATATAAATAAAATGAACCTTGAACCTTGTTACAATGTTCTTTGGCTCTTCTACCTTCCCTTACTTGATTTTGGAGTCTTGCCCAATGAAGCAGTTGTCTCCATAGACAGAAGAAAGTAATTTTCAGGGGCAGCACCCCAGTTATGGAACTCCTTCAAAAGGAAAGGACTACTCGGTCTTGCTTTCTCTGCTGGTTGAAATAGATGTGTTTCACCCAGGCCAATGCAGGTAACAAATGTTCCAGGACATGATCGTTTTTCTCTGCAGCAGAGGTTCCTCAGCCTCTGGGCCATATCCCACTACCTGGCCATTGCCTATTCGGAATTGGGCCATGCAAGTGGCTGGCTGGAGCATATGCATGTGTGTCCATGCAGCTTAATTTGCAGAAGGGGCAGGTCAGTAGGCAATTACATGCGTGCTGGCCTGGCACTCATATGCACCAGCCTGCCACTCTCACGAGGGCTGCATGTGCATGCATGGGCATACCGCCCGCCACTCGCACAACCTAATTCCCCTTTTTTCTCCCCACCTGCCCCGGCCGGGCCACCAAGCCAAAAATGTTGCAGTTGATAGATGGAAGAGTATAATTTAAAACTAGCTAAGCTTAGCGAAATTAGTGATAATAGATATAGTTAAATAAATAATTGATAATGATAATAATGTATACAATGTGTAGTGTTATGATAAGTAATAACTGGATATGAATATTGAATGGTACTCATGAAAAGAAGATTAGAAACCCTTTTGGATTATATATGAAGGTTAATAATAATAATAAAAAGAATTAAGATTCAGTTAAGTCTTGATTATTAGGGGGGGAAATGATATAATGCAGGATATAGTCAAATAAAGGAGGGATAATGATAATGTTGTGTGTGTGTGTGTGTGTGTGGTGTGTGTGTACAACATAATGAAATGAGATGTAAATTGTAAACAGTGATTTGGAAAGAAAGATAGAAAACTCGTTATTAATATTGTGGATGTTTAGCTAGAATAGGACATAAGGATTTAGTATCATTGGAGGATTTTAGAAATAGTAAATGAAATGCCACTATGTGGTTATGTATTAAATCTTGGTATATTTTATGATGAAGGACTTTTAAACCAACTATAGTCAAATGAAATGGAGGGTATGATGGCGGTAACATGTATAAATATCTGAGTTAAAATACTTGAGTTAATTTGAATTATGCTTGATGACTGTGGAAGCGATGTACAAAAGTCTTTTGTAACCAACTGATACACTTTCTACAGTATGTAAAGAAGGAAGGTTTTATGTGTTGTGTTTGTTTTGAAAATTAAAAATAAGAGACTTTTAATTAAAACAAATGTTGTGGGCTGCTGCTCTAAGAGCAATGTTTCTCAACCTCATCTACTTAATATGTGTGGGCTTCAACTCTCAGGATTCCCCAGCCCAGCATCCTTAAAGTTGCTGAGGTTGAGAAATGCTACTCCAGACAATCTTTCAAGAGGAACTTTTCAAGATGATTGCTGTATGTTATATTCTTGTTTGAGGAGTCAGAGGGAGTCGGGGCTTTATTGTTTTTTTGTTAATTTAATTCTTTCAATTAAAGATTCATTTTGGGCATTTATTTGTACACTGCACTGGGTGCCTTTGGGAGGAAGGACAACATAAGATAAAAACAAATAAACAAAATAAAGTAAAACAAATAGCAGTCTTACTTGGATAAGAATTCTGTCTACAGTGGCTTACACCCTCATCACCACCCAGCTAGACTACTGCAACATCCTTTACATAGGACCACTCAAAAACTTTAGTTGGGGCAAATACAAGAGTACTCAAAGGGGTTACTGGGAGACCTTGCATTGGCTTTCTATCAGCTTCCAGGTGGAATTTAAAGTGTTGGATTTAACCTGTCACAACTTGGCTTGCCATTGGTTTACCTGCAAGATGCAACACCCTACTACCTTTGGCCCACCATACGATTGTGCTGAGGAAGCAATTGATTGTCCCCAGTGGTGGGATTCAGCCAGTTTGCACCTATTCGGGAGAACCGGTTGTTAACTTTCTAAACAGTTCGGAGAACCGGTTGTTGGAAGAAATCGCATTTTGTTTTTTCCACTTTTATTATTTATTTATTATTAAATTTATTTATTTATTTATTTATTTATTTATTTATTTATTTATTTATTTATTAAATTTTGTATGCTGCCCACTCTCAAAAGAGACTCAGGGCGGCTTACAATAAACTACAACTACAACTTATAGGTCTAATCCTGTAAGGAAGGCAGGAAGGAAACATTCTGGTGTTGTTTCTAGCCTAATCCTTATTGCCCTGCTTACAGAAACTGCCTCTCCGGTTAACCCTTATTACATTGTAACAGCTAAGGCGAAGCGCCCCATCGACCTGAGTGACGTTGAGTTGGCCATGGTCACATGGTCACATGACCACCAAGCCCTGTCTACCTAGCTGGTCAGAGAACCAGTTGTTAATTATTCGAATCCCACCATTGGTTGTCCCCCGTTTCTAGAAAGTCAAGGGGCAGACCCTTCCATATGGCTTCTTGTTGGATGTCTGGTTGCCCGTCATTTTGGTGTGTATGTGTCTTTCAGGAAAAAACTAAAGACTGGGCCTTCGGGACCAGACACTACATATTATGTTTGGGTTTTAATTATTTTAGGTTCTCCTGTTTTCATATTGTGATTGTATAATCCTTATTTCATGAGCCATCAAGAGTCTTACAACTGCAACATGATATCAACTTAATAAAATCATAGCAAAATGATAACATTGCAAACAGCAACAATATAACAGAATAACAGAGTTGGAAGGGGACCTTGGAGGTCTTCTAATCCAACCCACAGCTCTGGCAGGAAAGCCTACTATTTCAGACATGGTTGTCCAGTCTCTTCTTAAATCCCAGTGTTGGAGCACTTACAAGTTCTGATATAATATATCCCTGAATGGCAAAAAAAAAAAAAAAACCAACCCTCAGGGATATAAGGAGATGTAGTTTATAGTTTATAGTTTTATTATTTGTATGCCGCCCACTCCCGAAGGACTCTGGGCGGCTTACAATAAAACAAGGGAGGGGAATAATACACAAACAACACTAAAATATACAACAGTCACAATCTCCGGGGGGCTGAATATTACGAGAGCCCCCGGCCTGCTGGAGCAGCCAGGACTTAACAGCTTTGCGGAAGGCCGGGAGGGTAGTAGAGGTCCGATCTCCACGGGGAGATCTCCATGGGGTAGATCTCCACAGGGATGTGGGAAATGTGTGTACATTTGGAACATCAAATGAGATACCTATATCCAGTTTCCAAAATAAGTGAAGAATGGTTCAAGATATATCACTGTTCAGCAGGAATCAAAATGACCCTTACTAACCTAACCAATTAACTGCAGTCAGGAATAAATTTGAGTTACCTTGGTACAAGGATGTCCAAAGTTGGCCACTTTAAGACTTGTGGACTTCAACTCCCAGAATTCCCCAGCCAGCATGGATGGACAGATCATGTTAACTACTTACAGATTGGGGTTTTTTTTGTTCTTCTTTCAACCGTTTTTTTCTTTCACTGCTTAAAACACCCACCTAACTAGCACAAACTGAGATTGACACTGATAGTAAAGAAATTAGCATGTACACAAATAATTCCAGCGTTTCCACTACCACCCTTAAATACTGTTTATCTCTAGTTCCAGAATGAGACACTCAAATGTATGCATGTAAGCATTCCAACAACAACATTTGGCAACTGGAGATGGCATTTTCCCCAAATTCCTTTCATCTGTTTCAAGGTCTGCTGGAATCGAATGGCGAGCTGAGCAGTGACATTTGGAAGAAAGAGTGATCTCTGAGAGGATTGAAGAGCCACAGGCCGCTTGACCTCGCAATCTGGCAGGTCTTTCCTTTACTTCAATTATTTTTATGTCACCCGGCCCCTTTCCTGTTAATGTTGCGGAGTGTGTACAGACAAGCTGTCTGAAACATTGATAGATGGGGAAGTTCAACAGAACACAGGCCAAAATCTTCTCAATCTACAGCTGATCCTTTCTCATCTGGATTTAGGTCTACAGTATATTAGAAAAATCACAGTTCCAGCTCCTGGCCCTGACCAACTCCAGATTTTCAGACTTTGATAACAGCAGGGATGTTACATGATCAAGTTTGAGCTGGTGTCCTCTGCTTTCATCTTCCATACACGATTCAAAACTGTTGAGGGTTACATCATCTAAAGATTGGGCAATGATATGACCATTAGGCTGATGAAATCCCAAGTTTTGGTCTCCCCTGATAGTGGAGAACAAGGGAAGTCTCACCAGTGATGGGATTAGGGGTGAAATCCTCCCAGTTTGGCCCGGTTCGGCCGAACCGGCAGGGATGATTGGCATCAGTTTTCCTAACCGTTGACAAAAATCCCTGGTGGCCCCGCCCACATCTGCCTGGTCGCCCTGTCACCACTCACCTCTTCCGGCTGCTCCTCGACCCTTTCAGCCGCTCGACCTGCCCACCCAATACAAACGTTTCTCCCTCCATTCACAGCAGAGCTGCTGCAGCGTGTCCCTTTAAGATAGACCCAGGAGGGAGGGGGCCGGGGGGGTTATAAAGAGTAAACCCAGGATATCATGGTTGAATAAACTTGAGTGTAACATTTTTGTTGGAGGGTTGCTAGCATGAAATAATTTTTTAAAAATGCTGTGCTATCATTTCTCATGTCCCAATCATGTCTTGAAAATGCACCTCCTGGTGGGACATGGAAATATCACATCTCTACCCTGTTTCCCTGAAAATAAGACCTCCCCGGATAATAACCCCAATTGGGCTTTTGAGTGCATGTGCTAAAATAAGCCCTCTCCCCCCAAAAATAAGCCCTCTGCTAAAATATTTAAATGCATGCGCAGCTGGTCCTCGCCATTTCCAGGGGGGGGGAAGTGGGAGAATGTGTCCCCTGCTCCTCACATGCACCTGCCATCCACCCAGAACGGCTTCGCAGAGGCCACTCCCACAACCCTAACTCCCACGCCCCTTCTCTTAGTGGCGGTTGCAAAAAGAGTGGCACTAGGGCTGGCAAGATGTGCCAGAAACAGAGACAGAACTTCCAGCCTCTCTGGATCAGCTGATCCACAAGCTGCGAGCTGAGGTTAAGGGACTTCCTGCACATCAAAAATAATAAGACCTCTCCAAAAATAAGGCCAAGCGCTTATTTTGGGGGGTCAAAAGAAAATAAGACCCTGTCTTATTTTGGGGGGACCACAGTAGCTCTCAGGTACACATACATACATGTACACCAAGGCAACTTATTCTTTGTGCCATTTCTTAACCTTTAGCTGCTGTGGATTTTTTTTTTGAAGAGAAAAACCTTATATTAAAGAACCATCAGCTCCCCGGAGAACAGAATATGACAGACTAAATCAGTCTCTTCAAACCTGGTGCTTCTCCAAATGCAGAACTGCAGCTCCCATAACTCCCAGACGTGTGGGTTAATAGCTGGCTGACAAATCTGAAAGCTGTCATTTCAAATCAAATCGAATCGAGCCAAATTAAATCTTTATTACTATCATAGACCAGCATAAAGCTGTCATCTGATAGAATTAGTAAAGGCTCCCGATTAAATGAACACACAGCAGGTAATAACAAATCTTCAGCCGCGGGAAGGCAGCTCGTATCATGATCCTTTATGCAATACAATTGCACATCTGTCCAGGAATGCCCATGGGGTAAACTCTAAAATAGCAAACCTGTAGCCACAACAGTGTGATCATCCTGTTTTTCATATACACCATAAAGATAACGGTAAAGGTTCCCCTTGCACATATGTGCGAGTCGTTCCCAACTCTAGGGGGTGGTGCTCATCTCCGTTTCAAAACTGAAAAGTCAGCATTGTCCGAAGATGTCTCTGTGGTCATGTGGCCCTCATGACTAAATGCCAAAGGCACAAGGAATGCTGTTACCTTCACACTACAGATGGTTCCTATTTTTCTACTTGCATTTTTTTTTACATGCTTTCAAATTGCTAGGTTGGCAGAAGCTGGGACAAGTAACGGGAGCTCACTCCATTACGTGGCACTAGGGATTTGAACTGCCGAACTGCTGACCTTTCTGATCAACAAGCTCAGTGTCTTAGCCACTGAGCCACCACATTCCTAATATATACACCATACGGGCACATAAAAACAAAGGTAGAGTATGATCTATGTACCATCTTAGCTGCCTGCGTGAGGGTTTTTTTCTCAAACCATGCCCTATGGACACCTTTGCTCCCGTCCCCAATTTGGTTGGGAAATGTTACGAGGTGTGCAGATCTCATCCTTGTAGGTCCTTTAGTTACAGTCCATTCTTGGGGACCATTGCTCTTATTCAAAACTGCTTCTGAGAGGCAGGATAGCCCAAAAGAGAATGTGTTTGATTGCCACCCCCTCTTAATAGCAACAATCCCCATTTCTCAATTTTGTTTTGCAACCTAAAACAGAGAAATTCTCACATATATCTCTGTCAATTTCTGGAAGTAAAACAGTGAAATATGAAATAACTGTTAATTGCACCCATACAGTTTTAAAAGTGCTAATTCAATAGCACAGATGCTGGGGATCCTTGGTGCTTTCTGAGCTTGGTGGGTTTCTCATAGATGTTTCACTACCAAACTGGGTAACATCATAAACAGAGATTTGTAAGGACTGATTCTCTATCCCCTCTTTGTCTATTACTCTACCAGCTTTTTGTCTAACCTCAAGTCACTTCTTTCTGCTTTTATTTGCAGGCACACATGTACAGGGCACAGGCTCTTAGGCATTCCTCTCATAGGATGTAGCTAGTGAGGTGCCAGGCTTTGCTAACCCCTGTCGCATGCGTATTTCTTGTAAATAAATCTCCCTTCTGTTAATAAATATGAAAACCGCTTCTCTAATCATTGCTCAAGTCAGATTCCTGCTCTGGGGAATACTCAGATGCAAGCACAGAGTGCTTCAACCTCCCAACACATGGCATTCAAAAGGCATCAGCTGCTTAAGGCAGCCACCTCTTTGATCTCATGCTAGATGCCGATTCTTGCTAGGCAGACTGCTCATTTCCTCCTGGGAGTGATAAGCCATCTGCCACCTCCACGCCCCGTCTGTGGTGGCTGTTTTTGCAAAGAGTCATCTAGCTTACCAGCTGCAAATTTCATTTAATTCGCAAAACAAGAGGATGACACGAAGAGGCTGAAAAGCAAGTGGCTCCTTACGGCAGCAGACTGAGGTGGAATCCAAGAGAGGTTGATAACCCACCACTTGCTTTCATTAACATCCGTGCGCCCGCCAATCTCATGTTGTTCTCTTTCTTTGTCGCTGATTAACAAAGCAGGCACTGGGAGCACAGCTGGGCATGGCACTAGCACTCATTGAATGGGAAACAGAGTTAATAGGCAATGAATGCAATTTTCAAAGATCAAAGCAGAGGATTCTGGATTCTTTTAGTATTGGGCTGAAGAGCAATGGGAATAAAAAGATTACGTATTCTCCTGAATAGATTCATTTGAAGGGAAACCGAAATACTTTCCTTGGATGGAATAAAGACTTGGAATTGGGAATATCAGCCTAAACATGAACAAATACAAATTAATGTGCACTTCCATAGTTCCTGCTAAGATCCCTTCCTGAGACATCAAAGGACAGGCAGATAACCATGTTGATTTAATACATTAAAGTGCTGTGCGTTGACCTGAATTCAGCCGAGCAATTGGGGCTCTTCAGCAAAGAACCTTATTGGAAATAAATGCACTGATCAGACTTTTATTAAGTTATGTAATAAATTTAGCCAGAAAGTGGTGGCATGTTAGTAATATAGGATATGGTGAGGAGATTACGCATCCCGTTCTGAGCATTCGAAAGGAAGGTGAGTATAATCAATCCATGCTGAAGATGAGGCAGCAGTGGGGCTGAGAATCATTATCCTATAGAAAGCCAAATGTCTATAGAGGTTCTCAGAAGCTTCTTGGATGAGAAGAAAAACATCTTCAAGGAAAGGCAAAGCTCTAGGTCGCGTTAAGCAGTCCTAGGCTGCATAAACAGAGGGATAGAATCAAGTGTTAATACCACTTTATAATGCCTTGGTAAGGCCACACTTGGAATACTGCATCCAGTTTTGGTCGACACGATGTAAAAAGAATTTTGAGACTCTAGAAAGAGTGCAGAGAAGAACAACAAAGATGATAAGGGGATTGACTGGAGGCTAAAACATATGAAGAATGGTTGTTGTAATTAGGTATGTCTAGTTTAACGAAAAGAAGGACTAGGGATGACATGATGGCAGTGTTCCAATATCTCAGGGTTTCCACAAAAAGAGGAAGTCAAGCTATTCTCCAAAGCACCTGAAGGCAGGAAAAGAATCAATGGATGAAAACAAATCAAGGAGAGAAGCAACCTAGAAATAAGGAGAAATTTCCTGACAGTTAGAACAATTAATCAGTGGAACAACTTGCCGTCAGAAGTTGTGTATGCCCCAACACTGGAAGTTTCTAAAAAGAGATTGGACAACCGCTTGTCCGACATGGTATAGGTTTTCTCGCCTGAGCAGGGGGGCGTTGGACTAGAACAGTGTTTTTCAACCTTTTTTGTGCAAAGGCACACTTTTTTCATGAAAAAAATCACGAGGCACACCACCATTAGAAAGGAGACACGTGTTCTCCTCGCTGCTCCGGTCCTCTGCGATTGTTGCTATGGGCGCACGCATGGGACGTCAGTGACTTTTTAAAGTAAACGCGGGGCCGCAGGGACTTAATAGAGGCATCCCTGTGTCCCAAAAGCAACTTTCGGGACACAGAGATGTCCCGAGGCAAAAACACCCGGCGGGTGTTTTTCCCACGGCACACCTTACACTATGTCACGGTACACTAGTGTGCCGCGGCACAGTGGTTGAAAAACACTGGACTAGAAGACCTCCAAGGTCCCTTCCAATTCTGTTATTCTATTCTAAGTCTGCTTGCCTACAGAAAGTCACTTTCCATCAGTGACTAGTGAGAGAATGAAAATAAAAATGTGTGTTTAAATCAGAAGTAGGCAAATTTGGCAGCCTACTGAGCATGCAGTATTTGAAGCCTTCTGAATTAATAAAGACAATGACAGAAAAATTCTCTAGAGAAAGTAAGTCTTGCCGAAGGATAAAATACAGGTAGTTCCCAACTTACACTGGATTAGGTGTTATAACAGACCTCCCCAGAGCTATTTATGACCCAGTTCTGAAGTTTTGACAGTTGTTTCCCCCACCACCAATGATCATGTATTTGCATTTTGGGGACTTGGCAACTGGCCCACATTTATGGCCATTTGCAATGTCCTGCGGTCATATGACCACAATTTTCAGCATTTTTTTAAAATGGAAACCAGCATTTACTTCCAGCTTCCTGCAAAAAACACCCATTGAGTATAATGGGTTTGCTTAACAACCAAAAGGTCATAAAACTGGGTGTGGTCACATCATGACCTGCTTAACACCACTATGACCTATGGCCATAATTCCAGGGTCAATTATGGTCATAAGTTGAGGACTGCCTGTACTTGCTTTTAAAGCATGGCCAAACACAAAATATCTGTTTTGCTGAAGGGAAACTAAGGTTGCTTCCTACCAGCCCTTTTTACCAACCCCTTCAATCTATTCTCTATTAGCCCAACCCCTCTGGGTCTTTTAAATTGGCAGATATGCCCACTTTCAAATAAGGCACAGGGCACTTTAATTTCTACAAAGACCTAATGTCTGTCACGACCAACCAGAACCACTCAAGAATAGCTTCAGGCTGTAACTTTATTGTTAATCACCTATGTTACAAGAATGTCACCAGATGATTTGACTTTCTCTGGGAACAACCAGATAAGGGTTCATGGATTTTGAGGGAGGTCATGTTCATGTCATTTGTGACTGTGCAACAACTCCAAGCTAAACCCCAGCTTGACCCCTTCCTTCCAGCCTATGCCCCAACACTTACAAAGCCTAAATAGAGCTAGGGTCAGGGGTGGGCTTCAAAAGTTTCAGCAACAGGTTGTCTGCCTGGTTGCTGGGTAGGTGTCGCTATGGTGGGCATGGCCCAGTTGGCCTCCTGCACCATGGCGGGCGGGGGGCATTTTTGCCTTCCCCAGGCTCTGGAGGCTCTCCTCGACCCTCTGGAAAGGTGAAAACTCTCTCCCCCAGGCTCTCAGGAGGCTGAAAATGGGCCTGTTCTCGGGGTTCATAAAAATCTGGGAGGCCCGTTTTTCCCCCTCCCTGAGCCTCTGCATGGGCTCTGCACTTACTTTACATCCAAAACGGGATTCCTGGGAGGGGCATGGCCAGCCTGGGGTGGGATTTGGAGGTTCTCTGAACCAGCCATATTCTCCCGAACCCAGGCGAACCTATAGCAGATCCACCCCTGGGTAGGGCATACTTGGAAACATAGATGATGCCGGAGTCTGGCACTCTGCAGCATGCCAGCTTCCAGTTTAATTTTATTTTATATATTTAAAAAAAAATAAAAAAAAATGTAGTCAGAGAAAAGAGTTGGGCAGGTAGCAAAACAGAAATCTGCAGCCACAAAAATGTCTAATAGTATATCGTTTGTCTACCTCTGCTTTATATTGTAACTTTCTAACAGGCTTCCTGTACCAATTTCACTACAATTAATCTTGATTAATTTACTTCGTGTTTCCAGAATTTTGTGCTCCAAAGGATTCGGAGGAAAATGGAGCGAGAGGTTAAAATTACCTCTGCAAAAAGTGGCCAGGAGGCCATACAACCCAAGAATGTTGGGCAATGGATTGGTAAATTGATTTCTGCCGGTCTTCTGATAAAGAGGATGCGGGGAAACCGGCATTCTAAGAGGAAATTATCGACCTCTCATTGTTTGCGGTGTCTTGGGAACTAAGCTTTGCTGCAAGGTGGAAAAAGAAAGAAAAGGGCTTGGTGGTTTAAAGTGAAGAAGCGCAGCTTTTAACATTTCTGCCACTCTGCGTCATACCATGAACTCTGTCTTTTCAACCCAGGTAGAACAGCTTCTGAATTCCATCTCTGAAAACACTTCCAGAGACTTTTAAAAATGGTTAATGTAGGCTACAAATACTAGGAATGTGCAAATCCCTCAAGGTCCAATTTCAGTGGTCCAGCCAATCATATTCAATCATCAACATGACTCTTAGAGGTTGACTTGATCTACTGATTTGAATGGTTACCGTATCAATGAAATGCATGTAAGTGTCCATCCATGCTAAAAGGCCATTAAATCACCAAATCAGTTCAAAAGCACTTAGATTCATATTGATACTTTCGGCTGATTTAGCAATTTTATTTGAAAACTAGCTGATAATCCGGCATTGCTTGGGTATTTATTTATTGGGGGGAAATGTCTAGACCAAATGTATTTTCTAATGTTGGATTTTCCCCCCTTACCAGAGGGAGCCCCCTTGTGGAGTACTGTGAAGCCATTACCTTGGCAACTCCACTACGCTGTACAGTAGGAAGCTATTTTATGGCAGTGCAGTAGAAGCCATTTGAAGGCACAACAGGCTGTATCATAACAGGCTACACACCCCAAGGAGTATTAGGGGTGTTTTACCTCCACAGTATTTGTTTCAGAGAGTAAGTCATCTGCGTACCAAGTTTGGTTGAAATTGCTCAAGGCATTCCAGAGTTATGCTGGGACACACACACCCATACACACACACACACACACACACATTCAAAAGGGTAACTAAATTAAATCCCCTTCTAAGCTAAAGAAAAATTAGGTTAGAAGCAAAACTGTAGCCTTTAGCATCATTTCTATTTCCAGGTATGTCCTGCCCTATTTCCTGCCCACAGCCAGGAGTTTGATCCTGACAGGCTCTAGGTTGACTCAACCTTCCATCCTTCCAATGTCGGTAAAATGAGGACCGAATTGTTGGGGGCAATATGCTGACACTGTGAACCACTTAGAGAGGACTGTAAAAACACTATGAAACAGTATATAAGTGCTATTGCTATCTCAAATCAGTAGACAGAGAACGGTGTACAGCAGAGAAAGTGGGAAAAAATTCTTTGTAGGACACGGGTTATTGAACAGGTGAAATAAAATAAAAGAAACCATTAACTAATTTTACAGTGGAAGGTTGTAAAATGTTCTTATCTTTTCAACCGCAATCATAAAAGGGAATAATTAATGATCACAAATTAAAAGCACTTAATAATAGGCAAACATTCAACAGGAACAGCTTTACCAATCTCCTTCGTAGACAGAAACTGTGCCAGCTGGATATCTTTCTTTTAGGAGAGTCATAAGCAAAAGATAAAATTTCAGCCCAATGTGAACTCCTGGTGGTTTCATAAACAGGGCCTTTTAAAAAAAAGATTTTACACCACTTTTTCATATTTATTATTTACAATTAATAAATGTTACAGCACATATAATGAATATTCATTGCAAAAGGCAGCATTACTTGGAACAGCTTACATGCTGTGATGATATCACCAAAGCCATAAAACATCCACATCTGCCTGTCTCAGATCCTTAGGAAGGACTGGATAGGTGAATCAAGGCAAAGGTTCCCCTCAAACATATGTGCTAGTCGTTCCTGACTCTAGGGGGTGGTGTTCATCTCCGTTTCAAAGCTGAAGAGCTAGCACTGTCTGAAGACGTCTCCGTGATCATGAGGCCGGTATGACTAAACGCTGAAGGCACATGGTGGCTTCCCACCAAAGGTGGTCCCTACTTTTCTACTTCCATTTTTACATGCTTTCAAACTGCTAGGTTGGCAGAAGCTGGGACAAGTAACGGGAGCTCAATCCGTTACACAGCGCTGGGGATTCGAACCATCATCTTAGCCACTGAGCCACCACATCCCTATTGGATAGGTGGCTAAAAGTGCCAAATCCAATCGGAAATCTGACTGACCGTGCGATAAACCATAATAAATAATCCCTTATTTATCCCTTGTTGTAGCAACATGAAACCAGATCACTGTACCTTCTTCTGAGAGGTTTCCTTGACTTCCCAATTTAGCCTGAAATTTCTTAGTGGTCTGCCATCAAGCAGGAATGAATCCCAACCATTCCTAGATCAAACAAGGTCAGCTAGCTACTAAAAGCCAAGCCACAGAAAGAGGTGTGACTGTGAGGGGAACGGGAGACTACCCAAAGGAAGTTTCCTGGAAAGAAGCTTCCAGTGGCATCATTTCAGTTTATGAAGGATCATGGAGAGAGGTGATATTCAGCTGGTTCGGCCCAGTTCAGGCGAACTAGTAGCAGAGATCACGAGTGGGGTGGCCCACCCCCTCCCATCCCCACACATCCACACACCTGCCCTGGCTCTATGACATCCTATTTAGCCACATTTTTGAGGCTGGCGCATGTGCAGAAGGTGCACAAGCAAGCACAGCACATGCACAGGAGGTGCACACGCAAAGCAAATGTGTGCAGGCAGGGTGAACAACACGATGATGAAAATAAGTGAAACCCACCGCTGATCATGGAGTTGGATTTAGGCATGTACAGTATGTATGTAATTCAACACTCAATTTGGAATTTTTCGAAAGGCATCCAAGCTTTAGGTGACTGTTCAGTTCCACCAAAAATCTCCAGTGCCTATCCACACAATTGAGAAGTCACCTTCTGCAAGAATGAGAATAATTTCAATGTTCTCCACACTTAACTTTCTTCCTAGACTTGATGCCCTAACTTATCGACTTAGGGCTGAATAAGCTGTCTCAGTTTCCAGCTCTGGAAGCAGCTCATACATCAAGATTCATAACAAGGCTCCTAGGATATGGTGATTGTTTAGTATCTCTGAATGTTGCAATGTCCTTCAGCAAGGTTGATTGTGAATAGCAATAGCAATAGCACTTAGACTTATATACCGCTTCACAGTGCTTCTACAGCCCTCTCTAAGATGTTTACAGAGTCAGCATATTGCCCCCAGCAATCCGGGTCCTCATTTTACCAACCTCAAAAGGATGGAAAGCTGAGTCATGCTTGAGCCTTGTGAGATTCGATCTGCCAAACTGCTGGCAGCTGGTGATCAGAAGAAGTAGCCTGCAATGCTATACTCTAATCACTGTGCCACCGCAGTACAACATGGACTGTGGGTTACATATCATTATTTTTTTTTACCCTATGCATCATAAAAGGGCCATGCAGTTGTTGTAATCATATCTGTTTTTGTTTTCAATAGCAGTCCATCAGTTGACATCAATGGAGCCTCAATCAGCAGAGCAACAATTATTGTGCAGATAGAAGATCAAGAAGAAGTGTGAACAAGCATAAAATCTCAACAATATTTCCCCCCCTCTTAATATTATCTATGCATATATGTAATATTAAAATATATAGCTTTACACTATTGGTGGTGCAGTACTGGAAGAAGGAAGAATTACCTACTATTCAAGAATGGACACTAAAGGTAACAAACTTAGCAGAGATGGCTAAAATATCAGCATATCTTAAGGACCATTCAGATGAGAAATATAAGCTGGAATGGAGAAGATGGATTGATTATATTCAGAATAAATATGGGACTAAGAAATAATTGGGGCTTACCAGGGGTTGTGACACTATATATATACCTTCTTCCCTGGCTTCAGCTGATAAGGAGGAGACCTGTGGCTTAATGGCTAAGACGTTTCCCTAAGATGCCAGACAGCACAGGTTTGAATCCCATTAAGGGTATGGCTAGCTGATGAGAGCTAAATAGCTTGAAATAGATCTATACTAGTCTCCCTTTATTTATTTATCAGCACAAATAAAACACAAATATAACAAAGGCAACAGTAAAAATATTGGGTTTTGGTCGTGATGGACTCTTGTGACGAGCCGATTGACAGATGATGGAAGCAGTTAGCTTCCTCCCATAATTGGGGCTTACCAGGGGTTGTGACACTAAATATATACCTTCTTCCCTGGCTTCAGCTGATAAGGAGGAGACCTGTGGCTTAATGGCTAAGACGTTTGCCTAAGATGCCAGACAGCACAGGTTCAAATCCCATTAAGGGTATGGCTAGCTGATGAGAGCTAAATAGCTTGAAATAGATCTATACTAGTCTCCCTTTATTTATTTATCAGCACAAATAAAACACAAATATAACAAAGGCAACATATATATATATATATATATATATATATATATATATATATATATATATATATATATATATATATATATATATACACATATACATATACACACACACTTAAAGTCACAACCCCTGGTATGCCCAAGTATGGGAGGAAGGTCACACTTCCACTCTCTGTCATTAGGCTCGTCACAAGAGTCCATCCAGACAGAAACCCAATATTTTTTACTGTTGCCTTTTTTGTTACATTTGTTTATCAGCATAAATATAACATATATATATATATATATATATATATATATATATATATATATATATATATATATATATATATATATATATATATATATATATATTTGTTATATTTATGCTGATAAATAAATAAAGGGAGACTAGTATAGATCTATTTCAAGCTATTTAGCTCTCATCAGCTAGCCATACCCAAGTTTTTGGGTACATATATACATATATATATATAGCTTTACCACTGCAAAAAAAAAAGATTTTGATGTGATGTTCTGTATCATTGCATCAAGATAATTTGGGGAAAATGTTTTTTTCCCTAATGTGCAGAACTGCAGATCTATACCTGCAAGAAAACACCATACTAAAAAAATATTGAGGTTATTGTGTTCATCTCATCTTCAGAATGACTTTTTTCCCAGTAATAATTTGTCAATGCTTGACAAACACTCTACCAAAGGAATCTTGACATTATCGTATTCATGGCTGCATCAAAATGCTTTCTTTCCACAGCGTTTTATCAATGCTCAACATGCATAACAAGAAAAATTGCATGGGAAAAATGCTGAAGGAATGGCAAGCTGAGATAAAATGGAAAGTTGAAGTAAACCACTTCTGAAATTAATTCTAAAAGTTCTAATAAGCAGGAACACAGGAGGAATAGACTGGAGAAAGAAGCAAATCAACAATAAGCCCGATGGAAAAAGGCAAATTCTACTGAAAAGTTAATATATTAATTGTCAGACATAGAACCGTAACATTTAAAGGATCCCCCCAAATCCTTAAATTTTCTTAAACTCTTTGTTCTCGGGACCCCTCCCAACCTTTAGAAATTACTAGCCGATAACCCAGTGTAATCAGGACCCTGGGCTCAGGCTGCTGTCGCTAAATGCCAGGTCTGTGGTACACAAAGCTCCTCTCGTCCGGGACTTAATTTTAGACGAGAGGGCAGACCTGGCATGTATTACTGAAACCTGGCTGGGCCCAGAGGGAGGAGTCCCCCTCGTAGAGATGTGCCCAGAAGGATTTCAGGTGCTGCACCAGCCGAGAGCCCAGGGAAGGGGTGGGGGTGTGGCTATTGTTATCTGGGAGTCATTAGCTCCTCGTAGGGTCCCTGCTCCGGAGCTTGTCGGGTGTGAGTCTCTGCTGGTAAAGTTGGACCTCAAGGGTCAAGTGGGTCTGCTGTTAACGTACCTGCCTCCCAACAGCGTTGCAGCAGCCCTCCCCTCGCTCCTCGAGTCGGTAGCCGAGCTGGCAATTGAGTTCCCTAGGCTGATGGTCCTGGGGGACTTCAACTTGCCGTCGCTCGGTGAACACTCTGATGGGGCGCAGGAGTTCATGGCTTCCATGACGGCCATGGGCTTGACCCAAGTAATCCGGGGCCCAACCCATTCAGCGGGTCACATGCTCGACCTCGTATTCCTCTCGGAGCAGTGGATTTGTGATCTTGGTCTGAGGGGTAACGACATCATACCCCTGTCGTGGTCAGACCACTGCCTACTGAGGCTTGACTTCCGGAGACCAAACCCCCACTGTAGGGAGGAGGAACCGACCAGGTGGTTCCGCCCCAGGCGACTTATGGAGCCGTTAAGGTTCCAGACGGAGCTTGGGGTCATTCCTGATACTTTCGCCCACAGTCCGGTAGAGACTCTGGTTGCTGCTTGGCATTCGGCAGCATCGGAGACCCTTGACCGGATTGCGCCACTACGGCCCCTCCGAGGCGGCGGATCCCGGAGACCTCCTTGGTTCACCGAGGAACTCCGGGAGATGAAGCGCCGGAGGAGACGCCTAGAGCACCTATGGAGGTCCGATAAGTCCGAATCGAACCGAGCAATGGTAACCATCAGCACCAAGGAATACACCAGGGCACTTAGGGCAGCGAAAAGATCTTATATAGCCACCTTGGTTGCATCCGCTGAGTCCCGCCCAGCCGCCCTGTTTAGGATAACCCGCTCCCTACTAAATAGGAGGGAAGCGGGGGTACCCCTGCAGGGCAGAGCTGAGGATTATGCCCAATTCTTAGCGGACAAAATTGCTCGGTTTCGGTCGGACTTGGACTCCATTTCTGCAGTTCCAGCCGAGGCACAAGAGGATGAAGTAGACCACCTCTGGGTTGAGTTTCAGGATGTTGCCCCTGGGGATGTGGACAAGGCCATGAGGGCTGTAAGTGCCTCCACCTGTGTACTGGACCCGTGTCCCTCATGGCTGGTTGCTAACAGCAGTGAGGTGACACGAGGCTGGATCCAGGCGGTTGTTACCGCCTCTCTTCGGGAGGGGAACTTCCCCGCCGCGCTAAAAGCGGCGGTGGTGAGACCCCTCCTGAAGAAGCCATCCTTGGATCCAGCTGTTCTTAATAACTATCGTCCAGTCTCCAACCTTCCCTTTCTTGGGAAGGTTGTTGAGAAGGTGGTGGCCTTCCAGCTCCAGCGGTCCTTGGAGGAAGCAAGTTATCTTGACCCCTTCCAGTCAGGCTTCAGACCCGGTTACAGCACAGAAACCGCTTTGGTCGCATTGACCGATGATCTTTGGAGAGCCAGAGATGGAGGACATCCCTCCATCCTGGTTCTCCTTGACCTCTCAGCGGCTTTCGATACCATCGACCATGGTATCCTTCTGCGACGACTGCGGGAGGTGGGAGTGGGAGGCACCGTGCTGCGGTGGTTCTCCTCCTACCTCTCGGACAGGTCGCAGTCGGTGTTAGTGGGGGGGCAGAGATCGACCCCTAGGCCCCTAACATATGGGGTGCCTCAGGGTTCGGTCTTATCCCCCCTACTATTCAACATCTACATGAAACCGCTGGGAGAGATCATTCGCAGGCACGGGATAAGATACCATCAATATGCGGACGATACCCAGTTGTATCTGTCCGCCCCGTGCCAACTCAATGAAGTGGCGGACGTGATGAACCGAGGCCTTGAAGCCGTTATGGACTGGATGAGGGCTAACAAGCTTGTACTCAACCCGGAAAAGACCGAGTGGCTGTTGTGCTTCCCTCCCAACAATTCGACCAGTACTCCATCACTCAGGCTGGGGGGTCAAATTCTACACCCCTCAGAGAGGGTTCGTGTGAGAGTGAGCTTGCATTGAGGATACAAGCATTCTCACAATCCGATGGACCACTTCACGAATCTCTAATTCCTAGGCTGCTTTGGCAATGAGACACACACACACTGCAGACTGGGTGAAAATGGTGGTTTCTGGCTAAACCAGAACACTTTTTATTAGGAAAGTTCAAAGAAAGCTAGTCAGCAGTTTAATACAAACAAAGGATCTCACAGTATGTTACAAATCACTTCTTGATTACACATTCTGGCAGAAAGGCAGGGAGGAGGGACAAAAGGTACTCTTTGATAAGGGGAAATGAGGAGGTATGGAATTGTAAATCACATAAAGTGCTACATTTCAGCCTAGGCATATGGAGTCTTGTTACATGAGGCGGCAAAAGGATGCAAGGCTAATTCTGTGTGTTTATATCTCAGATAATAGAGGCCTCTCATCTCTGTGTGTATCTGTGTATTGCTATTCACATAGACACTCGAAATGAATTCGGCTTCCTTATCTAAAAGCTTTCCCAGGACTGTTTTTTCCATATGGCTCTTGGCAAATGTTCACTGGGATCCTTTGATCCAGATAGATATTCTATCCTATCCTATTGATCCCAGCTAATTTCACCCAGCCAATTATGGGGTAGTTTCCCACAGGTTCGCAACTTGGGAGTCCTCCTGAATCCACAGCTATCCTTTGACCACCACCTGACGGCTGTGACCAGGGGGGCATTTGCCCAGGTTCGCCTGGTGCGCCAGTTGCGACCCTACCTGAATCGGGAGGCTCTCACAACAGTCACTCGGGCCCTTGTGACCTCTAGGCTGGAATACTGCAATGTGCTCTACATGGGGCTGCCCTTGAAGAGCATCCGGCGACTTCAGCTAGTACAGAACGCGGCCGCGCGAGTGATCGTGGGTGCACCTCGGTTCACCCACATAACACCTATCCTCCGCGAGCTGCGCTGGCTACCTGTCGATCTCCGGGTGCGCTTCAAGGTGCTACTAGTCACCCATAAAGCCCTCCATGGTAGTGGATCTGCGTACTTGAGAGACCGCCTTCTGCCAATTACCTCCCTGCGACCAATTAGATCTCACAGATTGGGCCTCCTCCGAATTCCATCTGCCAGCCAGTGCCGGCTGGCAACTACAAGGAGGAGAGCCTTTTCAGTAGTAGCTCCGACCCTTTGGAACGAGCTCCCGTGGAGATTCGTACTCTCACCACCGTCCAGGCCTTCCGCATAACCCTTAAGACCTGGCTAGCCCGTCAGGCCTGGGGACAAAGATAATCGCCCCTCCCGAATGATGAATGAATGTTGCTCATTATTTTACTCTATGTTTGTCTACATCACTGTTTGTATTTCCCTCCCCTGATCTTATGTAAGCCGCCCTGAGTCCCCTCAGGGAAAAGGGTGGCCTATAAATGTTAATAAACCTTCAAACCTTCAAACCTTCAGTGTTGCCGGGGTATTTATTTATAGGGGGGAAATGTCTGGACCAAACATAATTTCTAATGTTGGGTTTTTCCCCTTACCAGAGGGAGCCCCCTTGTGGAGTACTGTGAAGCCATTACCATGGCAACTCCACTGTGCTGTACAGTAGAATCCAATATGGCAGTACGGAACAACAGGCTGTATCTTAACAGAACACACACACCAAAGGCTGTCTTACCCCACACAGTATTTTTCTCCAGAGGGTAAGTCATCTGTATACCAAGTTTGGTTGAGATTGTTCGAGGCTTTCCAGAGTTACACTGGAACGCGTGCGTGCACATGCGCGCACATACACACACATGCACACACACACAAAGAACCCCATAACATTGTTTTTTTGTCTATTTATCAATATTTAATGTATAAAAAATTAAAAATCATGCAATTGCAGAATAATTATTTATTAAATAATGCAAAAATAACATCATATCCTTTAGAAGTTAACATAAATGAAATATTTTTTCATGAGCAAACCCTGGTATTTGTTAACATTTTTTAAAGAATTAGAAAAATGTCATTGTTTATCATTTTTTGCAAATATATACCATATATTCAATGTCCAGCAAATAATTTTGATTCCAAGGACCTATGAGAGGGAGATCTTGGGGAGGGGCATCCCCACCATATTTGAAGAAGATAATATTTGTAGCTCAGGGTTGGGCTACGGCATTCTTGGTGCTCATTGAATGAGGCTCTCTGTTTATATACAAGTGACTTGCCCTATCAGTGTGAGTGAGAATGGTCTTGATAGTTTCTTGATTAAACTTTGCTGTTTTGTAAGAAGGCAGCATCCACCCCTCTCCTAGAAAAATGAGAATTTTAGGAAATATAAAAAGGACAGAATATCTCCCTCAAAAGAGAGGCAGAAACTCACCCCCTCCACCTCTGTCAATGGGCTATTAAGGCCTGAGCCAGTCTATTCTACATAACAAGGCAGAGCCAAAGTAGGAATTGCCCAAAACCTTCTACCC